>NC_135531.1:134930801-135626634 GCF_045843805.1 Urocitellus parryii | reverse complement strand
GGATTTAAAATATAGGTAGCATTCTTACAAAGTTCTATAGCTAAGAGGGAATGATAGCAAGCTGATCAAGTTTGTTTCCTCTCCCAGACAGCACTGACCTCTGTCATCACATTACTACTAAAATGAAACACAATTATAAAATCATGGAATTATATCTTGGATTTATTTTTTTAAATCTTATTCAAAATATTAAATAATACAATTTCAAATATGAAAAAAATTACTGCAATAAAACAGTTTGGGTGTATTTCCATTGTGCTTCCTTTCCTCATTGGGGCAGTCAAGTGTCCAGCTGAGAGGAAGGATGGACGGTGCTGCTTCTTCCATCTCTACATAAAGCACATGACTGTGGCTCGCCCGGGCCTTGTTTAACACATAGTAGAGGTGATGCTTTCTGAAAAGTTGTAGTGACACTTGTAAGTCAAACATGGTTCAAATCACTTATTTACATACTGATCAATTCTTTGTGATAGAAAGACAGACTCAAAGGAAATACAGTAAATAACTTCCAGTTGCTATAAAAAATAAACAAACAAGAAATAATTTCAAATAATTACAAATAATTTCATTCAGGCATAATTTTAATTTGAAAGACTGAGATACAGTCTTATTTAAGTGATAATGGGCCCTAAAATTTACTCAAACTTACTATACAATAAAAACCAAAATGAACAAATGATATAATTTTAAACTCTGCCCACTGCTTGAAATTTTTGAGGAACCTGTGGTACAATCAACTGCTAACTAAAAGTAATTCTTCGTCTATTTAACATTTTACCAATTTCTACCTATAATTTAATTCAATAATTCAAACCAAAAAAATGATATCTATATAATATTTTATCTACAATCACTGAAAATTCAGTCTCTTCTGCCAGAATTTTTAGACACATTTAATATGCTACCTAAAACTGTAGTGGGATTGAGCAGTCTCATTATCTTAAACTGTATTTTAATTGCCTAAAATACACAAAGCAATTTTCTTTTAGAGAAAAAAGTGTGTTACTTGAATGCAAAGTACTATTACATATACCCTTGCACCTTTTGGTTTGGGACTGCAAAGTAATGTGTCTTTAAAAAATAGTACCTGGATGGCATAGAATGACTCTAAGTCAATAGTACTAACTATGTTAGAATTTAGTTACAAGTCTGGGATCTTTAAAAGTAGCATTACTTCCAGAACAAGTACAATGAATGGAAAATAACAAAAACTACCAGTGTAAATGTAAGGTAATGCTTAACTCACATTTCAGACAACACCTGATTGAATTCAGCTCTAAAAATGTAGATTTAAAAATCATATACTCCCTGTTTGTGACATTCAATTTCAAAAGCACCAAGGCAAAAGAGAGAAATGCACCTCTCATTTAAGTACCAACTGCCTATGGCAAACAACTGCACAATATCATATAAAAAGTCAAGCAAATAAAATTATATAATGAGCAAACTCAAATCACAGTGCTTTAAAAAATATAATCATTGGTAATCTTCAGAGAAGGCATGGCCTCATTAACGTTCTGGTCTAGACGATGATATTCCACTGTTTTGGAACAAAGGCCATCACGCCATTTCCTGCTTTGAACTAGGAGGAAAATCTGGAATAAAAAAGAAAATTAATTAGATGTACAAAAGAGAAAAAAAAAGATATAGTAAAAGTTTTTATAACAAGTGAAATCTCTCTCTCTTCAGTTCCCAAAACTAAAATATCAACAATAAAAAAGGTTATTTTGTTTTTTCATTTTATAAACAAGGTCAGACAGTGCTTCTCAGATGTCAATGGACACAGGAGTGACTCTGATTCTGGGGCTCTATTTTCAGCCTGAATTAGGAGCTGAGATGGAGCCCAGTAGCCTACTTTTTCACAAGTCCATTAGGAGTTTTTTTTTTTTTTTTTTTTTTTTTTCTTTAGAGAGAGAGAGAGAGAATTTTTTAATATTTTTATTTTTTAGTTCTCGGTGGACACATCTTTGTATGTGGTGCTGAGGATCGAACCCGGGCCACACGCATGCCAGGCGAGCGCACTACCGCTTGAGCCACATCCCCAGCCCTCCACTAGGAGTTATAACAAAGATAGTCCAACACCAAACATTAGGATACAATATCACTAGCATTCAAAAATCTGTCTATCTACAAATTCAAAGCCAGTGATAGGTCAGTAATGACAAATAACCTGAGGGTGAGTTTGTTTGCTATTTTCTTTCTTTTTTGGGGGCCGGGGGTGGGGTAGGGGTGGTAACCAGAGATTAAACTTTGGGGCACTTGGCCACTGAGCCACATCCCCAGCCCTATTTTGTATTTTATTTAGAGACGGGGTCTCACTGAGTTGCTTAGCGCCTCACTTTTTTGCTGAGGCTGGCTTTAATCCTCCTGCCTCAGCCTCCTAATCCACTGGAATTACAGGCATATACCACCACGATTGGCTTTCTTTGCTACTTTCTATTATTAGATTAACTGATTTTCAAAGTTATAAGCATTTTGAAATTGTCTGCTCCAATTTTGCCATTTTTTGGGTAAGAAAATGAAGCTCAGAATAGGAAGATGACTTTCCAGGAATTAAAAGCAATAGTCAAGAACTGAGATTTCCTGATTAAAAAGGAAATTCTGTGTTTGATCTCTCTTTGAGTATTCTGAAAAGCTCAACTCTTCAGCCTTTATGAGACTGTATGGTACAGAGATGCACTCTTACATTAAATCACCCAGCCAGTGTTTTAGCATAGAAATGTTTGTTACAATATTATTTATGAACCAAAAATTGGAAATCATCTAAATGTTCAATAGGAAAATGGCTAAATCAATTATGCAGCTATCAAACAATGTTTTTAAAGAATATTAATATTATAGAAAATGGTCAGGATTTGTTAGGCAAAAAGATAAAAAACTATATAATATTCATTTAAAATTTATACACATGTATGTATGAATTATATATACACTTATAGATCAGAAATATTCCAAAATTTTAATAACCTTGGATAGTAGCTTGAATTTTATTTTCTAAACTCATGTTTTCCTAAAATAAACATTAAATACTTTTAGAGCCAGTGTGAGTACTATTAAAAAAAAAGATTATAAAATCATAGTACTCACACTGAGCTATCAATGCTAAATGACGACATAAAAATTTTTTAAAAAAATTTTTTTTTGTAACATGTTACAACAGCAACTCAGGAAGCTGAGGCAGGAAAATCCCAAATTTGAGACCAGCTCTGGTAACTTATTAAGATCCATTTCAGGGGCTGGGGATTTGGCTCAAGCACTAGCGCGCTCGCCTGGCATGTGTGTGGCCCTGGGTTCGATCCTCAGCAACACGTACAAATAAAGATGTTGTGTCCGCCGAAAACTAAAAAATAAATATTAAAATAATTCTCTCTCTCTCTTTAAAAAAAAAAAATCACATCAGTTACACTTCCATTGATTTACATATTGACATACTCATGTCTGTTGTATTCTGCTGCCTTTCCTATCCTCTACTGATTCTGCAATCTGTATACGGGGTAAAAATGGGAGTTCATGGGCTGGGGATGTGGCTCAAGCGGTAGTGCGCTCGCCTGGCATGCGTGCGGCCCGGGTTCGATCCTCAGCACCACATACCAACAAAGATGTTGTGTCCGCCAAGAACTAAAAAATAAATATTAAAAATTCTCAAAAAAAAAAAAAATGGGAGTTCATAACCCACTTGAATCAAAGTGTGAAATATGATATATCAAGAACTATGTAATGTTTTGAACAACCAATAAAAAAAAAGAAAAAAAAAAGATACATTTCAGCCAGGCACTTGGCACACACATATAATCCCAGCAGCTTCAGAGGCTGAGCCAGGAGATTCACAAATTCAAAGACAGCCTCAGCAACTTAGGCCCTAAGCAACTTAGCAAGACCCTGTCTCTAAATAAAATATTTTTAAAGGGGCCAGGGTTAAGCACCCCTGGGTTCAATCCCCAGTAACAACAACAACAAAAAAAAAAACACCCTGTCTCAAAATGAAAAATAAAAAGGACTGGGGATAAGGCTCAGTGATATGGCACCCATGGATTCAATCCCTAGTACTGAAGAGGAAAAAAAACAAAAAATATTGACCTTGCGTTTTACTCATTAAGAAATAATAACACTTTTTTTTTTTTAGAAACACATACAAGTATTCTGTCTGTAGTTTGTTAAAATACACCACAGATTTACAAATCAATTAGACAGCTTGATATTTTACCAATTTAAACTAAAATATAATTGATAAGAAATATAACTGAGCTAATAATACACAACGAGAGGCTGAAAAATCCCCCAAACTTACCTTCCTTTTATTGTGATATGTAACATAAACAATTGCAATACAGAAAGCAAAAATAATAAGATGAAAAAAGAAATGGCTGTCTTCCTCTTCAACATTTGAGGATGGGGCCTTAAAAGATTTCACTGACTGTTCAATTTCCATGTAACCCCTGTTTTCTTCTAAAGTCTCATCGGACTCATCCCTGGGGCTGGTGGTCCAGTCATAGTCTGATTCTACATAATCTCCATTGTCCACAGTGTCTTTGGCTGTAGATGGAGAACTATTCAGTGCGAGAAGATCCTCCTCCTCTATGCTTGGATCTTCATTGTTATCAGCTTCCTCTTGGGACAGAGAAGTGGTAGGGGAGGGATGGGGGGCTGCAGATGTTCTTCCACTTTTCTCTGTACTGGTTGCAGGAGGGAGAGTGGTACTGATATGGGAAATAGAAGATTTGATCAGGTTTTCTTGTGTTACAGCTTTCATATTTGAAGTAGAAATATGTGAGCTTTGTACAGTTTGGTCCGTTGAATCTTTTAGTGATTGAGCTGAAATAAAGGAAGAAAGCCATTACCTTAAAATCTCCATCTCATCTCTACCAAGCTAAAAGCAATATTTAGTTCAATTTTTAATTAAGCATTACCCTCTGCTAAATTCTTATAACTTTCTCTCAAGAACTAGTTATTAAGTCTCAATAGCCAGCAATCAGTTATATTTCTTTTAAGTTAATTATTCATCAGGTAACAATTACTTTGCTGGATAGTAACAATTTAAGTAGCATAATGAACCCACTGTGGCATAGGCCACCACTGAAAGAAAACAGTGGGATCTGACTTTAGGTCAGATGAAAAAGTCCACATACAGCCCTTACCCATCCCTGCTATCTTCCATTCACGGAGAGGCTAGACTTCAGTAATCTTTGTCCAGGCTCCACCCTATCCCCCAGAACAGAGAGCTGGCTAATCGTGGGTCAAGAGGTCACAAAAAAGATATGTAATTTGGAAACTTAATACTTGTAATATAATTAATTTAAGAGAAGATACAAGCAAGCTGTCCAGCATTCCTAAGTGACACTTGAACTGGAAGACTCCCTCATTCAGAGTTTTTAAAGTACCCATAGAAGAAAGAAAGGGAAAAGTCATAAAGGACAAAAATTAGAAACTGGAACTTGAAAGCTCAGTGACAGCTTTGTTAGACTATGATAATGACTGGAGAAGGGGCAGGATCTGTAACTCAGTGATACAGCACTTTCCTAGCATGTGTGAGGCCCAGGGTTCAATGTTCAGCACCTCACAAACACACCAAAAAAAAAAGATTTACAGCCTGGTGCAGTGGCACACACCTGCAATCCCAGTGACTCAGGGGGCTGAGGCAAAAGGATCCCAAGTTTGAGGTCAGCCTCAGCAATTTAGTGAGGCCCTAAGCAACTCAGCAAAACCCTATCTAAAAATAAAAAAAGGCCTGAGAGTGTAGCTCAGTGAGTACCCCTGGATTCAATCCGTGTATGAAAAGAAGAAGAAAACAAAAAGTATTTACAAAGACTGGAGAAGGCAATCTAGGTATAGAAAATGATATCTAGTAGACACCCAATTCTCAGTTCCCTATGGTGCTACCTACTCAGCATGGTTTAGAAAGTTATTTATGTAAGTAACTATATAACAAGAAGTATTAATAGAGGCAGATTCAACTGAGGAATTCCTGTTGAAATTAACCAGTGTTTCTAATACATAACCAAATGTAGAATTTGTTGAAGACCTTCAAGGACATCTATTATGCTTTTTTTTTTAAGAGAGAGAGAGAGAGAATTTTAATATTTATTTTTTTTAGTTTTTGGCGGACACAACATCTTTGTTTGTATGTGGTGCTGAGGATCGAACCCGGGCCGCACGCATGCCAGGAGAGCGCGCTACCGCTTGAGCCACATCCCCAGCCCTATTATGCTTTTTTTTTTTTAAAAAAAAAAAGGCTTGTGGGATATAAATATATTTAGATAATATTTTAAAGCCTATCAAATTAAAATAAAATATTTTATGGGGATAAAATTAAACCAAGCCACACTAGGCCTTTCACAAATGTGTGCATGTACAGACAATCCTTTATGTGAATATATTTGTGTACTTAACACAGTTGATATCTATTTCATGTAGCTGGTTTCAGCTAAGATGTATAGTGTCTCCCAAGAAAATAATTTAATAAATTATTTTAAAAAGATTAGGGCTGATGGATGTAACTCAGTTATAGAGCATTTGCCTAGTATGTATGTGCAAGGTCCTGGGTTGGATCAACAGCACTGAAAAAAGTAAAAAAAATAAAATGATAGTAGCCAGACATGGTGACAGATACCTATAATCCCAACTACTCAGGAGGCTGAAGCAGGAAGATTGAAAAGTTTGAGGTTAGCCTGGGCACCATAACAAGACCCTATCTAAAAATAAAATTTTTATTTTTTTAATTGATTTTAATTTTTAAATACATGACAGCGGAATCATTACAATTTTTATTACACATATAGAGCACAATTTTTCATATCTCTGTTTGTATATAAAGTATGTTCACACCAATTCATGTCTTCATACATGTACTTTGGATAATGATGTCCATCACATTCCACCATCATAGCTAACCCCCTGCCCCCTCGCTTCCCCTCCCACCCCTCAACTTATCTACAGTTCATCTTTTCCTCCCATGCTCCCCCTCCCTACTCCACTATGAGTCAGACCCCTTATATCAGAGAAAACATTTGGCATTTGTTTTTGGGGGATTGGCTAATCACTTAGCATTATCTTATCCAACTCCATCCGTTTACCTGCAAATGCCATGATTTTATCCTCTTTTATTGCTGAGTAATATCCCATTGTGTATATATGTCACATTTTTTTAATCCATTCATCTATTGAAGGGCATCTAGATTGGTTCCACAGTTTAGCTATTGTGAATTGTGCTGCTATAAACATTGATGTGGCTGTGTCCCTGTAGTATGCTGTTTTTAAGACCTTTGGGTATAGACCAAGGAGGAGAATAGCTGGGTCAAATGGTGGTTCCATTCTCAGTTTTCCAACAAATCTCCATACTGCTTTCCATATTGGCTGCACCAATTTGCAGTCCAACCAGCAAGTGTGCCTTTTCCCCCACATCCTTGCCATCACTTATTATTGTTTGTCTTCATAATAGCTGCCATTCTGACTGGAGTGAGATGATATCTTAGAGGAGTTTTGATTTGCATTTCTCTAATTGCTAGAGATGATGAACATTTTTTCATATATTTGTTGATTGACTGTATGTCATCTTCTGAGAAGTGTCTGTTCATGTCCTTGGCCCATTTATTGATTGGGTTATTTGTGGGGTTTTTTTTTTGGGGGGGGGGTGCATAGCTTTAAAAGAGGGATGGGAATATAGTTCAGTGGTCATGTACTTGCCTACCATGCATGAGGCCCTAGATTCAACCCCCCGTGCTACAAAAATAAAAATAAAGAAAGAAAATTAAAAATTAAACTCTCTTAAAGCATTCTCAGTTATTGGGTTCCTTGAAATTGTTTACTAGAAGAAAAGAAAAACAGGGGCTGAGGCTGTAGCTCAGTGGTAGAGCGCTTGTCTTGCATGCGTGAGACCCTGGGTTCAATTCCCAGCACCACATAAAAATAAACAAATAAAGATATTGTGTACATCTACAACTAAAAAATATATTTAAAAAAAGAAAGAAAAGAAAAATAGGACCTCTGGCAGAGTACACAATTCAAAAACTATTAAACAGGGACTTCAACTTAATTAAGTTCAGGTTATACATTACTATTTCTATAATGCATTTAACTTTTGTCCCAAAGTATAGCCAGTCATGTTTTTAAATAAAATTAAAAATTCAAATAACTGAGAGCCAAGTAATTAACCATGACTTTCAAAACAATTGTTATTCTACATCTGACTTTTTGGATACTCATTTATGTCTAAAGAACACAAGCTGATACCTGGGGGAATGATTATAAAGAAAGTCTCCATGGAGCACTCTAGAATTCACAATCCTCAGCAGATCTCTCCTTCCATCCTCCATTCTCTTGGTATAACTAAAACCTAACTGTCCCTTAAAGACACACTAGTCCTACAACCCTTTTAATTAATAATTTATTCTCCCACCATCCTTGTACCACAGATTCTGCCTCATACAGATTAGACCATTCCCTCCATAAGCTCCACAAGCTGTGAGTCTCATATCTTCAGCTATCACTCATTTTTGTCAGGTTGTGTCCTCTAATTTTTAATGATTTCAGCTCCTGGCTCTTAAAGTTTAATACAAGACAAGTACTCCTGTCTTCATTTCAACATCCTTAACCTCCCCTCTTCTGATAAGCTAGCCCTCCCTCCTTATATTAGTCTCTCTTGTCCATGGTCATTATCTCTTATCACAACTCTTCCATCAATTATTTCATGCATTCTACTTGGTGACACAGCCTCCTATCCTTTCAGCTCATCCCCTGGTATTCTCAATCCATCAAGACTACTACTCTCTGATCCTCACACTTTTCACCCATCCTTGGCCTCCACCAAACCCCACCAATACATACTCTTCGCTTTTTTAACCAAGATTCAATTCTGTGATCAGCCATTACAATCCCTGCCTACATCCACAGCCCTTCCCTTCCCTCTTACTCATTTTGACTCATTCATTTGGTGAGGCAAAATCTACCCCTCATTAAATCAAGCTTTCTGACAATTCACCAAGGGCATCAGGCAGCTGAATATGGCTGGAAATAAATATACAACCATGCTAATGTTTTCATTTGATATTCAAAACCAAAAATTCAGATCTATGTTTAAAGATATATAAAGATATTATATACTGTATTTTTCTAGTCCATTTGCCCTCCTCCCCTCTTAGGATGCAATTCACATTTTCCTCTATCAAATTTCCAACACCTTCTCTGTTACTCTCATTTTCAACTGACATCACTTCCTAACTTCTCAGTGAAAAATGAAGCCATCAGAAGAGAACTTTTGTGAACTGCCAGAACTCTAGACCCATACGCCTGCTTGACATCTCCTCTCAGATGTCTGACATTCAAATTAACAGGTTCAAAATGGATTCTCACTGGTTTACAGGAAGACAGATGTACTCTTCCCTATTTCTCCCACTAAGAATCACTAAAACCTTTGAACATTATATACATATAATGTAATAAGACTCTGAAAGGTGGAAAGAACAAGGCAGGATAGTTACAAGACTCAGAACCTAAGAAATGACATGGTAGTGACTTCCCTGGTACTATAGCTTGGATCTGTAATGTTCCCCAAAAGTCCATATGTTAAAGGCTTGGTGCCCAGCTTGGCAGTATTGAGAGGTGGTAGAAACTTTAAGACACAGGACCTAATGGGACGTCAGATCACTGGGAGCTCCCTTGAAGGGGTTCATGGATGCCAAGCTCTTCCCTTCTCCCCAGTCCTTACCTCCTCAGCTTTGCTCCCCAGCCATGAGGTATACAGTTTTGCTTTACTATGAGCTCCTGCCATGATGTGCCACAACAGAGCCAAAACAATGGGGCCAACCAATCATGAACTGAAACTTCTAGAACTGTGACCCAAAGTAAATCTTTTCTTTTTATAAGCTCAACATCTCCTATTTGTTAGAGTGATGAAAAAGTTGACTCACAGTCCTGAATTTTCTTTTTATCTCATGTATCCCAAACTGGCAGATAAAGAAGCAAGCAACCTAAAAACAAGAAGGGGTATTGTTATGGTTTAGATATGGTATCCCCCAAAAGCTCATCTGTGAGACAACGCAAGAAGGTTGGGAGGAGAAATGATTGGGTTATAGCTTTAGCCTAATCAGTGAGTTAATCCCTAATGGGATTAATTGAAGGGTAGGTTGTGGCTAGAGGGGGGTGAGAATTGGATCATGGCTTTGGTGTATATGTTTTGTATCTAGAGAATGGACTCTCTCTCTGCTTCTTGATCACCATAATGTGAACCTCTTCTCTCTGCTACACACTCCATCATGATGTTCAGCCTCATATTGAGCCAAGAAATGGAGCCAGCCTTCTATGGACCAAGACCTCTGAAACTGTGAGCCCTCAAATAATCTCTTCCTCCTCTATAATTGTGCTGGTCATGTCCTTTAGTCACAGCTGCAAAAAAAGCTGACTAAAACAGGTACAGACAGAATTGTCCCCCAAAAGGCTACTTTCTCTAGCCAAAAGATCAGGAAAGAATAACAGGTACCCTCTTCCCCTCCCCAATGGAACAGTGCCAGAAGAGAACGAATGTACAGTCAAGATTTCAACCATCATCAAACAATAACAAGGCCACCCCCACAATTATGTCAGTGCAGACCCTGAGGGAAGCCAGAATCCTACCCCCACCCAAGAAAAACAAGGAGACCACCACTATTTAGGTGTCATCAGCAAGCAAATGTAAATAACAAGATTTGTACCCCTACACAGCAGTAATGTGTGTGCAGCAACCCCTGCCACAGCAGTGTTACAAAAAAGAAAAAAAAAAACTGAAAGAGAAAGATTAAATAAGTCCCATAGGATAGTACAAAAAAGTCCAGGTTTCAATCCAAAATCATCTGTCATGCCAAGAACCAGGAAGATGTCAAGCTATATGAAAAACACAATCAACAGATGCTAACAGAGCTAGACACAGTGGTACACTCTGTAATCCCTGTTACTCAGAAGGCTGAGGCAGGAGGATCCCAAATCAGAGGCCAGCCTAGGCAACTTAACAAGAACCTATCTCAATCAATCAATCAATCAATCAATATATAAAGGCTGGGGTGTAGCTCAGTGGCAGATTGTTCCTAGATTCACTCCCCAGAATCAAATGAATAAATAAGATGTTCAGGAGGTGAATTTAAGAGCAGAATGAAGGGAGTCAGGAGAAAAAAAAAAACAACTGAAAGAACAACAGATATTATCCAGGCTGTAGAAACAGACTATAGAAAAATAAACCAGACCTCAAAGACCTGAGGGGCAATAACGAAAAAAACCTAGCATGTATTAGATTAGAAAGAGAGGAGAAAAAGGGTTAAACCAGATACTGAGGCTAGGGATGTAACTCAGTTGGTAGAGCATGGGCTTAGCATGTGTATGGCCCTGAGTTCAATCCCCAGTATTACAAAAAAAAAAAAAGACAAAACATTTTAATAAAAGAAGAAGCTGGCTAGGTGCAGACACCTGTAATCCCAATGACTCAGGAGCTTGAGGCAGGATATTGCAAATTTGACACGAGTCTCATCAATTGACTGAGACCCTGTCTCAAAATTTAAAAGGGCTGAGGATGTCGACCAGTAGAAGAGCAGTCCCCAGTTCAACTAGGAAGAGATGGAGAGAGGAAGGGAGGAAAAGAAAAAGAAAAATTTTTTAAACATTTGGAAACTAAACAATACACTTTTTTTTTTCTGCCAATACTGGAGATTGAACTCATGAGGGCAAGGGTTCTGCCACTCAGCCACAGCCACAAATGTGTTAGCATTACTGATTTGTGTTTTTCATATACCTTGACATCTTCCTAGTTCTTGGTATGACAGATGATTTTGCTCCCCACACTTTTTTTTTCTTTTTTTTGAGATAAGGTCTTGCTAAGGCTGGCCTGAAATTTGTGATCCACCTGCATCAGCCTTCCCAGTAGCTGAGATTACAGGCATAAACCACAATGCTTTTCTTAAACAACATACCTCTATATAATTTATAAATCAAAGAGAAAGTCTCAAGGGGAAAAAAAGCATTGAGCTGAATGCAAATGAAAATACAACATGTCAAAGTATGTGAGATACAGCTAAAGCAATGACAAGGAAATTTATACCACTAAAAGCATATAAAAAATAAAAGCATATAAAAGAGGGACTGTCTTAAAACAATCATGTAAGCTCCTATCTCAGTAACCAAGAAAAGAGACAAACTCAAAATCCAGAAAGCAAATAATAAAGATAATATAAAATTGAAAACAGGAAAATACTAAAAATCAATGAAACAAAGAGTTGGTTCTTTGAAAAGATAAAGATCAGAAAAACTGACATATCCCTACCAAGAAACACAAAATAAAATGAGAAAAAAGACATATATAATCAACATCAGAAATTAACAAGGGATATAAGTCAGATACAACAGACATCAAATGAAAAATAATCATGAATCATACCACACACATAAATATGACAACTTGTATGACACAGACAAAGTTCTTGGAAAGCACAAACTACCACAATTCACCTACTATGAAATATATCATTTGATTAGCCCTATAAATATTAAGGAAATAGAATTCTTAACTTAAAGCTCCTAAGAAATAAATCTCTAGGCCCAGATGGTTTCATCAATTTCTACCACATATTTAAACAAGAATCAATACCAATTCTACACAATCTCTTCCAAATAAAAAAAAAAAAATACTTATCAATTCATTTTATAAAGCTAACCAAAAAAAAAAAAAAAGAAAAACAAAACATATTAATAAAAGAAGAAGCTGGCTAGGTGGCAGACACCTGTAATCCCAATGATTCAGAAGCTTGAGGCAGGAGATTGCAAAAAAAAAAAATACTTATCAATTCATTTTTTTAATTTTTTACTTATTTTTTAGTTTTTGGCGGACACAACATCTTTGTATGTGGTGCTGAGGATCGAACCCGGGCCGCATGCATGCCAGGCGAGCGCACCACCGATTGAACCACATCCCCAGCCCCTCAATTCATTTTTTAAAGCTAACCAAAAAAAGAAAGACAAAACATATTAATAAAAGAAGAATCTGGGTAGGTACCAAAACAAAACACCTTACAGAAAAAGGAAACTACAGATTGATATCTCTTGTGAATATACATGAAAAAATCCTTAACAAATGTTAGCAAATAAAAATCTGCAATATAAATGCTATATTTTGGAGGTTGAATGGTACCCAAAGGCCCATGTATTAAAGGTTTGGTTTGGGTCCCAGTGTTGTACTATTGAGAAGCTGTGGAACCTCCAGGTAGAGACTTGTGGAAGATCCTTAGGTTATTGGGGGCATGCTCTCAAAGGAGAATTTTGGATCCTTGACTCTTCCTCTTCCTCTTCCTGCTTCCTGTTTTATGTTTGCCCCTCCATACATTTCCACTATGATGACAGTCCTCACCAGTGACCCAAAGCCATAAGACCACACAATCTTCCAATGGAACCTCCAGAACCATAAGTCAAATAAACCATCTATATAAGTTAATAGCCTCAGGTATTTCATTAGAGTAACATGAAAATGACTAGTACAATAAAAATCAATTAAAAGATCTGGGGCTGTAGTTCAATGGTAGAGATCATACTTAGCATACATAGGCCCTAGGTTTCATCTCAGCACCACCAGAATACAAAAATTAAAAGTATAGACCATGAATAATGAAGTTTATTCTTGAGATGCAAGACTGGTTCAATATTATTAAAGCAATCAATGTAATCTACCATTTTAGATACAAAAATTAACTAAAAATAGCTGGGCACAGTGTTGTATCCTGAGGTAGAGGCAGGAGGACTGCAAGTTCAAGGCTAGCCTGGACAACTTAGTAAGACCCTGTCTTAAAACAAAACAAAAAATTTTTAAAAAGGACTAAGGCTATAGCTCCATGGCAGGGCACCTGCCTGATATGTATGACAAGTTCAATCTTCAGCACCAAAAATTAAAACTAAAAATAAATCACATATTGAAATATAAAACTATGAATCCTTTAGAAAAAATACAAGACAATCTTTGAAATTTAGGGTTAGAAAAAACAATCCAGTCCCAAAATAGCCAAAAGACATGAAGAGACATTTCACAAAAGAGAATACACAGATGGCAAATAAGCATATAAAAAGATAATAAGCCATTAGGAAAGTGCAAATCAAAATTACAATGAGATATCACTACACCTCTATCAGAATGGCTAAAATGAAACATAAGAACACCACCAAATGTGGTGAGGATGCAGAGAAACCAGATCACTCATATGTTGCTGGTGTAAATATAAAATAGAACAGAGGCTCTGGGAAACAATCTGGCAGTTTCTTAAAAAAAACTAAATATATAACTATCATATGACTCAAAATTATACACAAAGGCATTTATTCCAGAAAAATGAAAATTTATTTTCAGACAGAAATCAGTACACAAATGTTTACAGCAGCTTTATTCATAATAGCCAGAAACCGGAAACAACCAGACATCCTTCAACAGATGGATCATTAAAGTATAATATATCCGTACTATGGAATGCTAATCAGCAATAAAAAGGAACAAACTATTGACACATACTACAACCTAGATGAATCTCCAGAGAATTGTGCTAAGTGAAAAAAGCCAATCCAATGGTTATATACTACATTATTACATTTATATAAGACTCCCAAAATGATACCACTATGGAAATGGAAAACAAATTTGTGGTTGCCAGAAGTTCTGGAGAGGGTGGAGCAGGAAGGAAGAGGGGTGACCTCAGAGGGGCAACAAGTGTGGCTATGGAAATACCCTTAATTGGAAATGCCAATGGAAATCTTGACTATATCAATGTCAATATCCTGCATGTGATATTATACTACAGTTTTGCAAGATGCTACAACTTCAGAAAACCGAGTAAAGGGTATGGAAAATCTCTACAATTATTTCTTACAACCGCTAATTATCTCAAAAAAAATAAAGAAATGAATATCTAAACCCCACTCCAAAAAATTTTTTAAAAAAACCACCTTGCTGTACCCACAGTCTCCATCTCAAATAATGGAACTCCATCATTCTATTTATTCAATCCAAAAACCCTGGAGTTGTCATTTTCTTTACACCTCACATCCAATCTGTTACTATACCTTTAAAATTTGAAGACTTTTCACCTGTCCACTGCTACTGTCTACTCCAAGCCTCACCTGGATTATTACAACAGCTTCCTAACTGATCTGGCTCCTTCCACCCTAACCCATGCTGTCCACACTCAACAAGATAGCCTGTAAAAATTTAAATTGGATGAGGTCACTCTTCTACTTAAAAAACCCTCCAGGGGCTCTCCCTTTCTCTCAAAAACCAAAGTCTATATAATGGTGCAAAAGATCTGGCCTGGTTAACTGACTCTCAGTGTCACTTGCTAATCTCCCTACCTGTTGCACCCCCACCACTTATTTAGCAAGTAGTAGGCATTTAATGTTTATTGAATGTGCTCTTCATCCAATTCTCACCACCAACTACACATGGCATCCCAAGTAGCATCTCTACACCTACCCCTGCTCCTGAAAAGCCCAGGAAACACTACCTGCTCTAAAAATACCTTTAATATTACCCTTACTAATGATGTAACTTCAATACCTAGCACCAAGTAGGAGCAGAATGTGTATTGTTCAAGACATAAAAACTTAAAAAGTAATACACAAATAGCACACAGGAAAATAACTAATAATTCATCTGATACATTTGATCCAAAGTAAATCAACTTCCTTGACCTCTTCTCCTTCAAATCAGAAAAGTTGATCCAGTTAGCTATTAAGAGTTTTCAGAACAGAGACAACTCCTGCTTTATGGATTTAATTGCTTAGCTTCTACAAACATACACGTTACTCTAGATGTCTAAATCTTCCATTTCTACCCTTTCCTAATTGGTATTACCTCTTTAGCTAAAACTTAACATTTTAAAAATAGGACTTTTAAAATTCTTCTTCTTTAATTTTTCTTTTTTAAAAAAAAATGACTTAAAATAAAATTATATTGGCATTTTTCAAACTTGAGAATGAAGAAGACCCTGAGAACTCACTCACATGCTGGTTTAAGAAAACTTGCATTAAAAATTAAATGTATTAGGGCTGGGGTTGTGGCTCAGCGGTAGAGCACTCACCCTAGCATGTACAAGGCCATGGGTTCAAACCTCAGCACCACATAAAGATAAATAAACAAAATAAAGGTATTGTTTCCAACTACAATTTAAAAAAATAAATGTTTAAAAAAATAAATAAATGTATTACAGATTAAATTAAGGTGATCATTAGGGAACAAAGATAGCAAATGAAGAAAAGCAGGCACTTTTGAAACAGCTCAGCAAGGCTTGAACATAAGCTGGTCATCCAGTGATACAAAATGAGTATTTTTTTTTTTAGATTTTATCAAAACAAAAACATAAAACTTATGAATTCCTACACACTTCCAAGAATACACCAAGCACTGAAATTTTAAGAAACCTACTATGAAACAAATTTAAATAAACCTAATATGGTAACTTTCTCTAGGCTTATTTGAAATTTGAAACCCAACACATTCTAGATTTAAATTTTCTTATTATAAGAGTGATTACATTGACATTATTCCACATAAGACATGCTTGCAAAAAAGTACTTACGTTACCCCAAACTTTATAAATGCTACACTACTGCAATGGAGCTTCTATAAAAAAACATATATGTTCATTTTCATTAAAGTTATTTTCAGTAGGAAATAATCTGAATTTATAACATTCAAAATAGGTATAAATAAAGACAATTTTAAAAGATAAAGATTCCCTAAAATCTTCAATATGGTTACAGCAATATTTAGTAGAAATAAAAACAGAGACAAAAGGACACCTTAATACTTCACAGTCCCCCTCATTTGCCCCTCTCCCCCAACACAAGATTTTCAACCAAAAAATCTATTTCTGTAACTACTTCCTAGCTATACAGACTTCTTAATCATTTCAGCTGGAAATACAGATATTTAAATGTCATTTTGTTCTAAGGTAATCAAATGATCCAAACAATTATGCTACTCAAATACTTTAGGAACAGAAACACCAACATTAACCAGGGAAATCCTCATTACATTTTACTAATGATGAAAGGGCCTTGGGAAAATGGATCACAGTGACCACAGTCCTTCCCCTCAGACTTGCAAACAACTCTGGGAAGGCAATGTATTGTATATATACAATATATACTCTCTCTCAACATTCACTCAGTTCAGTTCGTCCAGTCACTGGGTCACTGATCCCGCCCACCTCGGTCTTTACTACCGACCTCACTCATGGGGGTGGGGGGGGGGAAGGGGAGATTTTCCTTTCAAGACCCTGCTAGGTCCCCGCCCCGCCCTCCTACACACACACACACTTTGGGACCCTCCATAGACACCACACCCCGCAACCCGGAGCCCCTGTCACCTCCGACCCCCTTTCGAGACCCTAACTCCCCATTCCAAAAAACTGTGGAAACCCGACAGTCGCCACTCCTTGTGACAGTCCATTCTTCAAGACTGTGAACCACACCACCACTCCCCCGCTCCCGCCCATCTACACTCTTCTCCCAGCTCCCGGGCGTCTGCATCTCTCAGCCGCACTTCTGAGGCCCTGGAAGACTCCACCGTCTTGGACCCCACCATGTGCCCGCTTCTACGCTGGGCAGACTCTGCCCCAACTAGACACCGTCTGCTCTGGACCCTCGGAAGCGCCCTTTCCCCTGGCCCAGTCTGTCTCCACACCCGCGCCCAGGCCCTCACCTCCTTCCCTCACCCGCCCTGCCGTCGCGCCCCGTTTACCAGTGGACATGGCGGACGACAGCAGGAGCACGAGGACCAGTATCCACACCAGCCCTCCGGGGGTCTGAATGCCGGGCCCGGGAAGCTGGTTCACTTGCGAGGCCCCCCTCATCCTCCCCAAGGCGGCTGCGGCCATAACGGACTCGGCCGGGAGCCTGCGCTGTTGCTAGGCTTACGTCATGACGTCAGACCTTGCGTAAGGCAGCGCGGCCCTAGGCATCTACGTCCCAGCGCGATGACGTAGCATCTGGAAACAGGAATAAGGAGGAAAGGTGGTGGGAGCTGCCTCTTGGGTTTAGATCTGCGCTCTGCCACGCGTTAAGGATGTGGTGAGGAAAGTCCTAAAGAGGGCCAGGGCAAGCCCCTCGCTGCCTCCCGCTTGTCGGAGTACCATGCTTCCAATAAGAGGGTTTAAAACATTTTTTCAAGAAAAATGTAGCTGTTTCAAGTAGACTGATCATGAAAGTGAACTCCCCCACCTCCCAAAGGCAATGGAAACGAGAATGGTATAGTGGTCATATCTGGGTGGTAGATATTATTTTATTATTATCGTTCCCACAATCATTTATTATTTCGACAAATATTTAGCACTTCTCCATATTTCAGGGTACAGCAGAAAACAAAATGAACCACAAAGCCTTTGTAAAGTTTATTGGGAGGGAGACAACAGCGGGAAGCATAAGAAGGTAAAGAAGAAACAGGGAAGGTAGCTAGAAGTAGGGGTGAGGGGTTACCATTGTGAAGAGCTTCCAGATTTCCTAAAATACACTTTTGTTACTTTTTAAATTTTGTAAGTTAAAATAAAAAAACCCCAGTATATGAAAAGGCAAATTTAGAAACTTCCAGGAAGTTCACTTGGGCCTTGGCATAATGCGTTGGTCTGTGTGCTCCTTCTGTGAATATTTCCTTAATAAACAGCTATAGGCTTCAATTTATAAAGGTCCCATTTGATTAATTGTCACGAAAGTTAGCATGGCATAAAGACATTTATTGTGTCCACAGTTTCACCACTGTCTGTGACTCCCTCAGAAGATTGCTGCTGTCCCCAGAGACAGCTGAACTGCCTCTACAGAGTAGAGAAGGGCCTGTGTTCTGAATCTGTTTTTCCCATAGCATTTATCTGGCTCCAGAGACAGCTCAGAAACACTTAAGTCTGTGTTAAGAAAACTAAGAAGCCATTCATCTGCTTATTTTCCAAAGTCTACCACAAGCCCATATAGACGGAATGGTGTCCTTATTACAAAATTTCCAAGTTAGCCAAAGCACACAGTCCCCCCCACCCCCACAGTGCCCAGGAGCTTTCACTCCTGTGAGTACAGAAAACACCTCTCAGGCTAGGAATGAGCTCTATATACTGCATTTACCTAGCGTGTACAAGGCCCT
The DNA here is from genome assembly GCF_045843805.1 of Urocitellus parryii. Taxonomy (NCBI): domain Eukaryota; kingdom Metazoa; phylum Chordata; class Mammalia; order Rodentia; family Sciuridae; genus Urocitellus; species Urocitellus parryii. The sequence goes on along the minus strand of NC_135531.1, from coordinate 135,607,523 downwards.
GGGTTCCACCCCCTAGTACTACAGACACAAAAGATAAAAAGGGCCAAGGGTGCTGGGTATGGTGACCTACCCCTGTAATCCCAGCGGCTAAGGAGGCTGAGACAGGAGGACTGAAGTTCAAAGCCAGCCTCAGCAACTTAGTGAGACACTGTCTCTAAATAAAATGCACAATAGGACTAGGGATGTGGCTCCTAGTTGAGTGTTCCTCAGTTCAGTCCCCAGTACCAAAAAAAAGGGGGGCGCCTGAGGTGTAACTCAATAGTAGATCTCTTGTCTAACATGCTCAAGCCCCTGAATGGAAACCCCAGTACTGCAAAAATAAATAAATGAAGTTTTTGTTGTTTTGTGGGGTTTTTTTGTTGTTGTTGTTTTTTAAGAAAACAGTTTAACAATTAAACCTCTCAATCCTAGCTCTTGCTTGTTTGGAAATTGCTTCAGATTTAAATAGGATTTTTACCTGTAATAAACACACCTCAATCCTCTTCTCTGAACCTTTATCCACTTTGTTCATTTGTCTTCATAACAGATTGTTTCCAGTTCTCTTAACTAATATTATATACTCAAGACATTTTCATTTTTGCAGAGGATATTCCAATGCACAGCATACAAAATAGGCAGACACTTATTAAGTAATTGGTGAGCAAAATGTTACCTCAAATTGAGGGCAGTTATACACTTCAAAATATTTAATACTATACTTGGCACCTGTCCGGATACACTCAGCAACCTGTTTACCAGAATCTCTGGAAAAATTCTAAACATTTACTTAGAAACAAGTTGCAAGTCCTTGTAAACCTGAAGATAGTATGACAAACACTAAGGCCCACAGTTCTGTGTAATTAGTTACACAAAATGTTAAAAATAAATCTGATACCTGTTTTGAATGTCACTATTAAACAACAAAAAAAAGTCTGCTTAAAAAAACAATCAGTGGGGAAAATGTTTGTATTTGCTGAAGTTGGATAGTTCATTACACTTTTTTGTGTGAATTATCCATCATAATAAAGTTATACACACACACACACACATACACACACACAAATATATGGAAAAATTCCAAAATGAGTGCCTCCATGACCCACAGGGGAAAATCTGTGGATATGATGGTATTTTATCTATGCTTAGGTTACTTTACCCCACAGTTAAATTTATGAAAACATTACTCTCAGTGGGCCTAACCTAATCCACTAAGACCTTGAAAGGGATAGGGATCTCCTGGAAGAGATTTGAAGTGTAAGATGAATATGACATGAGAGTTTTTTGGGTTTTTTTTTTTCCCCTGGCATTGGAGATGAAGGGGACCATGTGGTAAGGTATGCTGGTAACCTCTAAGTACTGAGGGTGAACCCAAGCTGACAGCCATCAAGGAAATTCAGACCTCTATCCTACAAGCAAAAATAACTGAATCTACCACATCTATGTAGGTTTAGAAGGACCACAAGCCTCTTGCTGGGATGAGAACATAGCCTGGTTAACACTGTGAGAACCTTAGCAGAGAGCCCAGGTAGGTGTGCCAGGGTTCTTCTGATCTGCAGACTGTGACAAAATGAGTGTTCTTTTAAGCTGTTAAGTCCATAGTCATATAGCAAGAGAAAACTAATAAAACACACACACACACACACACACACACACACACGAGCAAGGGGACAAAGAACAAATCTAAACAAGTGCCATATATATATATATATATATATATATATATATATCATTTTTTTTAAGATAGAGAGAGAGAGAGAATTTTTTTAATATTTATTTTTTAGTTTTTCGGCAGACACAACATCTTTGTATGTGGGGCTGAGGATCGAACCCAGGCCGCACGCAGGCCAGGCGAGTGCGCTACCACTTGAGCCACATCCCCAGCCCCTCATATACATTTTTCTTAATAAGGACAATAGGAGGAGGAGGAGGTTTCAATATTTTATTCAAGTTTTATTTTAAGTGTTGTTAATTACAGCATTTGAAGGGGAGGATCTAATTCCACACAAAATGGAAGACTCTAAAATGTACCCATTAAACTGCTAAAAAATAAATTGAGTGGTGAGAATATAACAGAAGTCCAATTTAGATTCCTAGTGTTGTCACTGTGTGATTACAATCACACAGACTCTTCCCAGCCTATAGCTGGAGCTCCTGGAAGCTATTTCAGACACTGGTGCAAGGGCAAGAAAACCACAACACAAAAAGGAATTAAGTCCTGAATTATTGGCTTCATCATGTCCACCCTCTCCACTCCAAAATGGCACGAAAAAGAAACAGTGACCACACCCTGCAGACTACTTTTGGTGTAAAAGAGGTGACGATGGGCTAGAGTGGAAAAAGGTTATGAAGGTCTGTCTAAAAAAGTCCCTTTCAGATGAGTTTGTACACACCACCAAGCAATGAGCTCCTCATCAATTAGGGTTAGGAAACCAAAGTTTGATTTTCAGGAAGTCACAATTCCATTCATTTACTCAATACAGATTTACAAAGTGCCTATACATTATCATCTTCCATTTGCAGCCATTTCTAGATTTAAAAAAAAAAAAAAAGTAAACCTGGCATCTCTAGAGGGGTCACCAAGTCCCTCACACATACACACAAGTCTACAGCTGAAAGGACCTTTTTTTTGGACTCGATTTCTTCTGTACCTCTGAAATGGTAACACTTTAAAGCTGAATCCTCTTTCACCTGGAGGTCTAACATGATTTTTAGCAATTCTTGCATCCCAGACATACAACATTAAAAGGTACACTAAATTCTGAAGGTAGCTATGCTGCAAAATAGTTTAAAATTAATGATTGTACAGTATTCATTTATGCTTGAAATTCCAGTCCTAGACCAAGCTTGTGGCCACCAGCATTGACATTCTTGCCATCCAGCAGAGCTGACAGTGTCAGTTTGATACCTGAAGCAGGAAAAGGAAAGGAGAAAGGACAGAAGAAAGAAAAGGGAAGAAAGGTTAACACCAAATTCAGAATCTATATACTACAGTGAGCTTATACAACAAAATTACCATTATTTCACAGACCAGAAGGCCTGTCTAAATCTACCCTGGAACTCTACTTCCTTCTCCTCTCATCATCCCCCAGCTACAAGTAGTCTATCTACTGCAGTTACTGCACAGTAGGCTTCTTCAGCAATGGTGCCTTGAAAGGGAATCCCAACACAAATCAGTCCCGAAGTCTGACACTCACCTCCACAGCATGCATACATGTATAGCATGCATATATACATGAGCACGCACACACCCCCAAGTGATTTTCCCAAGAGTAGCTTGTAATCTTTGATCTAAAGGGCTGATTTTCCCAGGAGTAACTTGATTCTAACATCATATAAACCTAGCCTTCCCAGGTTGAAAGGTGGAATTATCTCCTAGAGCTCTCACACATCTAGCAGACTACACAGAAGACAACCTGCAAACCACTTTTCCTGTTTCTCTTTCTACAATAGGAATGATTTATAGGCTAGTATCATTATTTATATACACTGGAAATAAGCATCATTATTTATATACACTGGAAAAAAATATGGAAGAAAGTAACCAAAATTGTAACATATGTTAATCTCAGCCTTTTTTCCTCCTGATTACTATTTTTCAAATTCTCCAGATGTTTTAAATTTGCAGTTCCTTTATAAACATTTAATCATAAAACTTTACACACACACTTTTATAATGTCCTATACAGGCATTTTATAAGCCACAGCATAAATCAACAAGCTAGCATCACAATTTTCTTAAGACTGAGAACTGACATCACCCACAAGCAACACATACCTGGCTTTAGGGTCTGAGTGTATCCTAAACCAATCAGGCTGGAGTTGTTCACTTTGGCCTAGATAGAAAAAAGATAAGAGCACGTGAAAAGCTAAGTGTTTCATACTTCCACCTTCAAAATGGGTAATTAGAGATTTTTATTCAACCAACTCAGGGCATCAGAATCAAATCATCTTTTTTCATAACTGCCTCATTTACAGGATTCATTAAATTAAATATGAAATATCTCAAATGTAGGTAATGTGTCTTCCTGCTTGAATTGTTAAGAACTCTAGCATTCTTCATAAGAACAAAGCAGAAAGAATGAAGGCTGTTGGCAGGCTTTGTCCCTTATAACTCTTTCTTTTTGTTCATAACTTCCAAACAATGAGGCCCTTTCTCCCTTGTTTTTAATGTGCCTAATGTTAAGAGAGCCAAATTCAATTCCCTGTTCAGGAGATTTTAAATGGACTGTCTGTAAATTATACAAACCAGCGGAAACCATTCTGAAACATGAAACTTCCTCATTCCACCCCAAAAAGAGTAGAGCCTACAATGCCCCGTGACCACAGAAATGGGCCCAACAGAATTTACTGCAAACACTGTGCACCAATTCAAGGACTCAAGAGCAAAGCCAAAAAGACACCAACTGACCACTGATTTCTTAATGTGCACTGCAAGAACTAAAAACAAGAATGGAAAATGAGAGTGAAAATAAACATTTAAAGCCCTACCGGTTCCTGTTCCATAACACAAACTGTAAAAGGTGCCGCCTTTTACAGTTTGTGTTATGGAACAGGAACTGGTTAAAGGAAGAAGCTCATAGTGAGGCTGTCTGGTCAAATTCAGTTCTTTCCTGCTGGAGTGCCTTTGAGCAACTTAATCAGCTTCTCTAAGTTCCTCATTTGTAAAAACAGAGATGACTTTAAAAAAGCAAGTCAGTATCTATCTTAACAGGAATTAAATGCAATAATTCACAGGTAAAAGATTCCATATAATGCCTCGCATCCACAGTAAGTACTATTGCTATTATAATTATACTCATGTGGAACTCTTTTCACAGTGAGAAAATCTCTAAGTGGAAGTACAAAACGCCAACAATCTTGGGAGTTGTGGGATTCCACAGGTACCCACCGAGAAGCAGGCATCAGGGTCAATCTGATACTTCGCTGCTATTCCAAAGCGAGTGTTACTGTTTCCTGCTGTCCAGGCGAGATTGACAGCCGTCTCCAATTTCTTGTTCACCTTCTGATAAATGGAGCCACCAAACTCTGTCCCGTCATTCCTGCAAGTAAGTACAACACAGATGCCAAGCTGCCCAGAGAATGGGCAAGAGTCCATGCAGAGCTGCCCCTTATCAACCAGAAAGCAGGGATGGTGGAAATGCACAGAATCCATCACTGGTATAGAGAAGATCACCAAATTTCAAAAAAAAGGTATTAAATTATAATAAGCCTAATAAGAATGGGAAACCTACCAGAGTCAGGAAGGCTCAGAAAGTAGGAGCTATTTCAACCGTCACTGGGAACACCCAAAGGCAGTCCAGTCAACTACTAGAGCTGTCAAGAACCTGAAGTTTGCTTCAAATGTTCTTTAAAATAGAAGCAACAACAAGGACACTGGGATTGAGTGATTTATTTTTTCTGTTGCTCTTGTCATTACTTTGATAAATGATTCTATCATAAAAATGGGATGGGAAGAAACATTTCCTCACTGCAGAGGGAGTGGGGCTATATGGCCAAGTTGGTGTCTGGTATCTGTTCAGACCTGTTCCACCATGTCAAAGGTTTCCTTTAAGATCATGCTGACATCAGAACTGCCCCTGTTGTACAAAGTTCTCAGTGTTTCTGAGAATGATCCTTTCACAGCAGTCTTAAAAGTTGCAGCAGCAGAAGTAGGGTGCGATGGTAGATGCCTGTAATCCCAGAGGTTCGGGAGGCTAAAGCAGGAGGATTGCAAGTTCAAAGCCAGCCTCAGCAATGGCGTGAGACCCTGTTTCTAAATAAAATACAAAATAGGGCTGGAAATGTGGCTCAGTGGTCGAGGGTACCTGAATTCAATCCCTGGTATACACACACACACACACACACACACACACACACACACACACACATTGCAGCAGCAGAATTTAAAGTTCCTGCAGCAACAGCACAAATATCACCAATGATGAAATGGGACTAAATCTTGCACAGACTGCTAAAAATGTTTTTCTAAACATGGTTCAGGACTTTGAATTATTCCTAGAGATTGTGTTAGAAGTTGCCAATATCTGCTATGGGGAACGTAATTACTTTTCAGACTAAATATTGGTTATTTTGTTGTTATTAAACTGAAATCATGCATTTAACATGCTACGCAAACACCAGAAGTCAATGAATCAATGAAAGGTGGACTCTTTGACCCCTCTTTGTTTATGCTCTTTACGTGAAGAGGGAACGTTTGTGAGTAGGGCACCACAGATGTCCATTCAGTCATTGATTGCTACCTCACAATATAAGCAGGGGTTCATTTGTGGAAAATAGATTACCCAACTGTGGTTTTTTTCCATGTAGGATGATTCTGATCATTCTAAGAACTTTTGGAAAATAAAAAAGTTAATAAATCTTACATATTTGTCTTTGAGTTAAAAAATGTAAAGGTTTAGGCAGGAGTTATGGCTCAGTGGTACAATGCTTGCCCAGCTCGTGTAAGGCACTAAGTTTGATCCTTACCATTACATAAAAATAAATAAATAAAATAAAGTTATTGTGTCCATCTACAACTTAAAATATTTTTTAAAGAAAGTAAAAGGATTATGGATTATAGAAGGCAGTTTAATGGATAGCATCTGACTGACAGACTCTTAAACAGCTTGGTTCTTAAATGTAAAGTTTCTGATGATGGTTACAGACCTATCAATGATAGTTAACTATCTTGACTTTTTCTCATTTAGGTTTTTTAAGTTTCAAACTTCATTTGTTATATAAATTTTAGTATCAACGAAACAAAAATAAAAAAAAAAATTTAAACAAGAGTTTTTTTTTTTCTTCCCAGTATGTTGTTTGTCTTGTAATTTTATGGATTTGTTTATTTGTTTGGGATGTTCTGGGGAATTGAACTTAGAACCTTTTACAAGCTAGGCAAGCTCTCTACCTGTGAGCTACATCCCAGCCCCAAAAAATCAAATTTTACCTAGCTTTTAGATGTATAATAAATTCACATCACACAACAAATAGTTTTAATAGTGAACTTACAGAATTCAATATTATAAGAAAATTCAAATGAATCAGCATCTTAAGGCTGATATATATTAGTAGTTTAGAAAATTACCAGATATTATTCACAAATTTGATGAATGACCAACAGAATTCCAAATTATCAAAGAAAACAAAATTTGCTGGGGCAGTAGTGCACACTCTATAATCCCAGAGGCTCAGGAGGCTGAGGCAGGAGGATCAAGTGTTCAAAGCTAGCCTCAGCAGATTAGCGAGGCACTTTTCTCTAAAGAAAATATTTAAATATTTAAAAAAGAAAAAATGGCTGGGGATGTGCCTCAGTGATTAAACACTCTGGGTTCAATCCCGGGTACCCCCTCCCAGTGCTGCAATATCCAAAGCCCTACAGGATTTGAAAGGGAGTTTCTTGCTATGTTACAAAATGTTTCTATCTCACAAAAATATTCTAAATAAAATCCCACCTGGCCAAACTCTCTCCTCTTTTCCAAACATACTGTACTGGAAATCCCTCCCTATCCCCATCCCAAGTCATTCAGATCCTCCTCCTCCTCCTTTTTGGGGGTGCTGCTCAAGTTCTTTGACTGGGAAGTCTGCCCCACCCAGAGAACTTGCAGAACAGCATGCATTTGATTGTGTGGTCACTGCCATCCATAAAATGTACATGAAGAGCTGAAGGTCCACTTTTCCTTCTCAGTCAACCTGGGGTCTGCACACTGTCTATCATTACTGCTTTTGGATTATTGTTTATATGCACAGTACATACCAGGGCCCAGTCAGAAGCATCCTTTCTACAGCAGAAACCATAGAAAACATAAACTGTTCAAGTAGTCACTGCAAGCAGGTGGAGACAGGCTGGAACCACTGCTTTTCCTAAGCACCTCTGTACGTTTGATTTCATAAATATGGGCTCAGACTCCTTTGATTAAAATTTAAGAAAATATTTAATTGTGTAATTGTGTGTGTGTGTGTGTGTGTGTGTGTGTTTAGGAGATGAAACCCAGGGATGCTTAACTACTGAGCCACATCCCCAGCCCTTCTTATATTTTATTTAGAGACAAGTTCTAAGTTGCTTAAGGCCTCACCAAGTTGCTGAGGCTGGCTTTGAACTCACAATCCTCCTTGCCTGAGCCTCCAGAGCTACTGGGATTACAGGCATGCACCACAACGCCTGCTAATGCTGTAATTTTAAACAGGGGGTGGGGATAAGCATCTTCCAAAAATCAACTGGTCTTCAAGTTTGCCTGAACACTCTCAAACATTTTTAACATAAAATCAATGTCAAAGTTCTGCCTCATCACTTTGGGTACTTCTGGTGGAAAGGGCATGGGTGAGATGGACCAGCAAAGGGCTTAAGTACTACAAATTCTTGCTGTTTCATTCCACTTTGCTCTTCACCATACCCTCTCCCTGAAGCAGATGCGCACTAAATGCTTCTAAAGTCTTTACGTTTCCCGCTGAAACTCAGCCAGACCCTATGCTTCCAGCAAGTACAGAGAGAGCCCAGGCACAAATTCTCAGGGAACTCTGTCTTCCTCAAAAGCCCAAGCATGCTACAGAATGGCAGCCTGTTGAAAGTAATAGATTTTCTAATGGCTTTAGTATGATATTCAAATAGGGAAATTTCTTGGGCATAAATGTGGTTTTTAAAAAAAAGCCATAGTTTCCAGAATATTCTAAAACTGGGTCTACAATATTGCTTTCCTACACTTAGCTTTTAAAACATTAAGCAGAGGGAACTCCCTGTTCACATTTACTTACAGGAAGCACAAAGAAAGTCTGTTCCACATCTGACCTCCAGCAACACCAGGGCAGCCCCGAGAAGCTGGGCCAGCTACCTCCATGCCAGTTCCAAAACTAAACTCTGTCGACTTATTCCTTATTGAAAATACCAAAGTTCAGGTATGAGGGAAACGTCCGATAGCCATCGTTCCTCCTAGAACTGGTACCAACTCCCAGTTCCAAACTGAGGAAGCACTTACCATTCTAGCCAGAATTCTGAATTTAAAAACACTTCTAATGCCTTAATATTTTTCCTATGACTTTTTTTTTGTATGTTACTTTTTTTAATAAAAAAATAAACCAGCCTGGCATGTTGGTACACACCTCCCATCCCAGGTACTCTCTGGGAGGCTGAAGAAGGAGGATCACAAGTTCAAGACCACCCTTGGCAACTTAGTGAGACCCTGTCCCAAAATTTTAAAAAGGGATGGGGATGGAGCTCAGTGGTACAATAGTCGAGGGTTCAATCCCCAGTGGGACAATTTTTTAAAAAAGGAATCAACCTGTGTTGATGCACATTTCTATGACTTTCAACACATACAGATTTGTGTAGCTATCACAGCAATCGGGACACAAAGTAATTCCATCGCCAAATTCTCTGGTGCTGCCCCTCTGTATCACACCTCCTCACCTCCCTGGCCATCCCTGAACTGCCTCTATTAGTTTTTCCTCTGACTTTTTAGTTTTAAAAGACTCAAATTTTTAGTTGGGCATAGTGGAGCACAACTGTAATCCCAGCGACTCAGGATGCTGAGGCAGGAGGATCCCAAGTTCAAAGCCAGCTTCAGCCACTTAACAAGGCCTTAAGCAACTTAGCAAGACCCTGTCTCCAAATAAAACATAAAAAGGGCTGGGGATGTGTAAGCACACTTGGGTTCAATTCCTGGTACCAAAAAAAAAAAAGACTCAAATTTTAAACTAATGATGAAAAGTTCTCAAGAAACAAATAATATTATTTTACACATTAATGCCACTTAATTGGTCTTAAGTTTAAGAAGTGACTTCTTAAACTTCTGTAGTGACCTCTAGTGGAAAGAAAGAAACTTGTTAGAGCTGTACTCATCTAGTACCTTCCTCACGGGAACTAATAAAAGAATATTTTTATGATTAAAATCTTTGTTTGGGGCTAGCGATGTGGCTCAAGCGGTAACGTGCTCACCTGGCATGCGCGGGGCGCTGGGTTCGATCCCCAGCACCACATAAAAATTAAAAAAAAAAAAATAAAGATGTTGTGTCCACCGAAAACTGAAAAATAAATATTAAAAAATTCTCTCTCTCTCTCCCCCCTCCCTCTTCTATCTTTAAAAAAAAAAAAAAATCTTTGTTTGCTTTAACCTAAATCATGACTTTATTTCAACTCTTAAGTCTAATTATAAGGAGCTCTCTCAACACTAAGCTTAATCCTTTCTTCCCTTCCTCACACTGTCCTTAATTAATAAACTTAAATGCCCCACCATCCTTGGCACAGTGATTTGCATGCTTCCTACTCAACTACTGGGGAGGCTGAGGCAGGAGAGTCACAAGTTCAACACCAGCCTTAGCAAGACCCATCTCAAAATCAAATAAAAAGAGTAAATATGGAACTCAGTGGTAAAACACCCTCTGGGACAGGTTCAATCTCCAGTACCCCTCCAAAAAAAAAAAAAAATGCAGAGAAGACCTTTGCACTCCACTGAGATAATCAGCTCCTAATCTATCTACAATGTGTATATTCTACTAAGCATGAAAGCTGATCCTCAGGCTTATGCAAGCAAGAGAGCTTCATCTTCCCTATCGTGTCCCCCCATTTTGTTAACTAAAACTGAAAGGACCTCCAGGGTCCAGAACGCTGCAGGAAAGGGACACCCCCTGGACTGACACCATGTCTTGTTATAACCAATCAGTCATCCTGGGTACCAGTGGCAGTATTTGCTGTTCACAGAACAGAAACTAAGACACTTTAGGAAACAGATGGGTGGGAAACAGAAAAAATGCCAAGAGGCCATTTGATTCATCTGATGCCAGCAAACACTCATTATAGTGATTAAAAATTGCACTTAGGGGACTGGGGTTGTGACTCAGTGGAAGAGTGACTGGGTTTGATTCTCAGCACAACATAAATAAACAAAATAAAGACACTCTGTCCATCTATAACTAAAAAAAAATTTTTTTTTTTTAAATTTCACTTAGGCCAAGCGCAGTGGCACACACCTGTAATCCCAGTAGCTTGGAGGCTAAGGCAGGAGTTCAAAGCCAGCCTCAGCAACTTAGTGAGGCCCTAAGCAATTTAGCAAGGTTCCATCTCTAAATAAAATATAAAAAGGGCTGGGGAGATGGCTCTGTGGTTAAGCACTCCTGGGTTCAACCCCTAGTACAAAAAAAGAAAAGAAATTGCGTTTAGGGAAAAAAAAAAAATGAAAATCACCCCCCTGTGAGACACACTCAAACTCTGCATGTGCACACTTACACATTAGTGTGAAGCTGGAATTCGTCAGTCTTGTAGCCAACTGCAAAGTTGCTCTGGGTCACTCGGGACTTTGCGGTCTCAAAATTCATCTGGTAGCCAGCCAGCCAGCCCTCATAACCCAGCACCAGAGCGCCCCGGATTGAAGGCCCAGCAATGTCAAAGTCCACGTCGCAGCCCAGGTTGATGTGCTCCCGCTTGTACCCTGTCTTGATTTTAGCATTTTTTTTCCTGAAGGAAAAGAAATTAAATTACAATCAGAAGCTAACTCACCTTGGTTTCATCATGCCAAGGAATGCAAATTTCTTTTTTTAATCCCAGTTTAAATGGGGTAGAGGGGGTGGAGATGAAGTCAGGGCCTCAGGTCTTTGGTAAGCAGCTACTGGTCACATTGGACAGGATGTGGCCTCTCTTCAACTGGACTCCAGTCTGCAGAGGCACAGTAACAAAGTGAGAGCACAGCAGAGGGACCTGAAAAGTAAGCACTCGGTAATCTTTCTTTTCTCTCCTCTCCTTAGGCTTAAGGAGCAGCCTACACAAGCATTTATTAGGCAGAGCACTACTATGTAATTATGAAACAGATGCATCTTTGCTATCTTCCAAACCTGTGGGAAAGATATATCTGTCATGAAGGCAGCTACCTAAACAGCAGTTTTAAGGAGATGGTCATCTTCTTTGTGGATCAGCCAGTAAGTATAAAAGCAAATACTACAACCCTTCTAAGTGAATACGAAGGTAAGATAGCTTTCAAGGACATGTTTGTGAGACCCTGCTGTGTATATAAATCAGAGAACTGGGTGCTGATGTGGAAGCTGGGGCCCAGCAGTCATGGGGGCCAGAAGTCCTGGTTGGCTGCACCTGACCCCAGGTCCAGGCTAATGGTGCCACATTTGAGTCTATGACCAGTTCAGTGCCTCTGATGCCTGTTCCTCCAGAACCAGAAACCCCAAAGAAGGGTCATATCACCAGCAAATATATTGTCTTTTACCAAAAGCAAACATTGGAAAAAAAGATTGAATTTATCAAAAGAATTGGAACTATGTTCATCTGGTTGTTTCTGTTGTTCAGCTATAAAATGGCCCCATTCTGCGGCCATCTGCATTTTCAGCAGAGACCACAGGAGAAATCAGATCTGCTTAGAATGCAGGGACTGCACAGCCTAAATAAATAAAGATATTAAAAAAAAAAAAATATATATATATATATATATATATATTTTTTTTTTTTTTTTTTTTTTTTTTAATTCCCTCCTCTGAGGAACCACTGCTCCTTAAGAAATGTCCAATTACAAGTCTGGGCAGAAAATATACAAGGTGGGCTAGGGATGTGGCTCAAGCGGTAGCGCGCTCGCCTAGCATGCGTGCGGCCAGGGTTCGATCCTCAGCAGCACCACATACCAACAAAGATGTTGTGTCCGCCGAGAACTAAGAAAAAATAAAATAAAATGTTAAAATTCTCTCTCTCTCTCTCTCTCTCTCTCTCTCTCTCTCTCTCTGTCCCCCCCTCTCTCTCTTTAAAAAAAAAAAAAAAAGAAAGAAAATATACAAGGTGATCCTGCACCAGCTACCACAGCTATTAAACATTCCTGGGGTTGAGCAAAAAGACTGAAGAGCTCATATGAAGGGGCTCTGAAGGAAGGACTTTGGTAAAAATAATATCATGCACTAATGAAAACTTTTTTAAAAAATAATAATATTGGCAGTAGATTAAAATATATTAAGTATGTTTTAATCTACAAATTCATAATGACACAAAAAAATTATCATCTCTGAACACCAGAGAATCAACTTATTACTCTGAAAATAAAAAAGGAATCAATTCCTCTCCTGTTCTAACTATGCCTCAAGGTCACCATATAGTTGATGAGAATTTTCTCTTTATTATAGTATTCTACCAATAAATGAAGGAGGAATTATAAAAGTAGGCTTATGAATAACGCTGACATCATACAAATAGAGGGCCTATGTGTGCATCCCACAGGCAACAGAAGCACACAGCACTACCTCTATTTTTAGTCCCTGCACCCCGTAACAGAATCCAAATGTGACAAAGCCTCTAGACTTAACAATTCACCAAAAAAAAAAAAAATGGGGGTAGGGGAATGAATGTGTTAAATGATACTACAGAGATACAAACAGTAAAATCCAGTCTATATGTAACTACGAACTATAGAACAAATTGATCTCCTTATAATAAGTGGTGCTGCCCCCGACCAGCACAGGCATCTGAACTTAAGATCACTGGTATAAATTTGCAGGGACACCAGATAACACAGACAGAGTTTACCTTTGCACAAGCTTCAGGACACCTTCCCTGCTCTCAGCCTCAGGCTCAGGCTCCCCAAAAGGGAGAGCAAGAGAAAGTCACGAGAGGCTGGTGAGAGAGAGGGAACACGTTCGGAAGTGAGCTTTTATTGGGGGGACTCTTGTTCTTAGAAAGTTCTATCAAAAAAAGGGCAGAAGAGGCAAGACTACAAGGGACAGGTGAGTGTAACTCAACCCTACGGCACACCCCACAAAGAAGACCCCTTAATATCCGAGCTAGACCCCTCCCAAGCCACAGTGAATGCAGTGGTTGGTCAGAATCTGAGGCATCAGGATTGGAAGGATGTGGTCAATCATTGTGGCTCCCCACAGTAAAATCCAGTCTATACGTAACTACGAACTATAGAACAAATGATCGCCTTATAATAAGTGGCAAGAGGAAAAAAAGAAAATTGGAAAATTAAGAGACTGAGAAGGCATCTAAACAATTTTCCCAATTTTACATACACAATTTTTTAAAATATTTATTTTTTAGTTGTAGTTGGACACAACAACTTTATTTCACTTGTTTATTTTTGTATGTGGTGCTGAGGATCGAACCCAGGGTCTCACACATGCAAGGTGAGCACTCTACCGCTGAGCCACAACCCTAACCCTAGACAATTTTTGATTCTATTAAAAAAAGTCATGGGACTGGGACTGGGATTCAGTGGTAGAGTACTCACCTAGCATGCGTGAGGCACTGGGTTCGATCCTCAGCACCACATAAAAATAAAATAATAATAAAATAAAGATATTGTGCCCACCTATAACTAAAAAATAAATATTAAAAAAAGTCACAAAAATCATGAATATTTGAACAGACTAAAGACTTGACAGTATAGCCAAGTGTGGCTGCACACACCTGTAATACCAGCAACTCAGGAAGCTGAAGCAGAAGAATGACAAGTTGTTGAGCCCAACCTTGGCAACTTAGTAAGACCCTGTCTCAAAATATAAAGGACTGTGCTGGGAATGTAGCTCAGTGGTAGAGCGCTTGCCTAGCATATGAGAGGCCCTCGGTTTGATTCCTGGAACCACAAAAAATTAAAAAGGACTGGAGATAATAGCTCAGTATTAAAGCATCCATGGGTTCAATTCTCAGTATTGACAATATAAAGGAATTCTGGTTAACTTTTTTCAATTAATAACAAGACAATGGTTATACTTCTTTAGAAAGAACACTTACCATTTAACGATACCTACTATAATATTTACATATGAAATTACATGCTGTTACTTACTTAAGTAATATTCGAGTAGAGAAGTTATTTATGGCTGTCTAAATAAAAAATGACATGGGTTGGCAATTATTAAAGGCAAATAATGAGAAAACGATTAGAGCTTAGTATACTTTTCTGTGTAATTTTGTGTATTTGAGATTTCCCATAATTAAAAAAAAAAAAAAAAAAAAAAAAAACTTAAGTTGAAGCAATCCAAGTTCTCAATGAGAACAGAAAGCCAACACCCTTCCCAAGTGACACTTGGGGGACTAGGGATGTAGCTCAATGGCAGAGTGCCTGCCTAGGATGCACAAGGCTCTGGGTTCAATCCCCAGCACTTGAAAGAAATAAAAAATGACAATGAAACTCTGGGACCTCAATTCTGTTCAAGTTGTTTCTGTACATTTTGTTTATTTATTTTTATTTGTTTATTTGTTCTAGTTAGTGATACATGACAGAAGGATGCACTTGGATTCATTGTACACAACTGGAGCACAATTTTTCACTTATCTGGTTGTACACGAAGTAGAGTCACACCATTCCTGCAATGTACTTAGGGTAATGATGTCCATCTCATCCCACCCTCTTTCCTACCCTCAGTTCTGTACATTTTAAAGAAGAGTAACAAACAAATTACCTTTCAATGAGAAAAATTCCAAATCCACCTACTCTGGTCTGCCTATTCTTTGCAGGAAGAAGACTATCAAGAGGCTGACATGTAAAAGAACAGGAGGCCACGAAATGTAGAAATAGGGCATCTTATGAGCATCAGATAAAAAGCTGCTGTCAATCACAGAGTTTTAGTGCCCATGGCAAAGCTTCTGACCAATGTATGCACCACCCACACTACTTTCCATGGCACCCAGCGTCTCATGGGATCCTGACCAGTGATCCAAGCTCCCCAAGAGAAGGAGCAAGGCTGGGACAGTGGCTCAGGCTTCTACCAAGGTTTCTGTTCTTTCTAGCACAGTGCACTACAGCTGTGGAGCCTTTCCATTCTCGAATATCACTGGGGTTTTTTTTAAAGCTATTTAAGCAGTGGCGCTAATCTGACAAGCACCAAGAGAGGCTTGACTCTGATTTGTGGTTAGCAAGCAGTCTTTATCTGTTACAGATACTCTAGGATGAGTGCTGGTCCCTAACGCCATCTGCATTAGGGACCAGATGTGGTCACACTCTGCATCTTCAGGAGCCAAGTGCTTTCCAGGCAGCACCCCTCAGTGGCTTTGGAAGCCAATGTTCATCTCCAACCTTCATCAAGAGTCATCAAAACTTTCCTCAAATACCCAGCAGGAAAATGTACACATAGTTCCCACAACCTTATCTTCTAAACACCATTCTCCAATATAAGAAACCAGGTCTCCTTGGAGAAATGGTTACTAGCAGGTAAGAGCAAATACAAGATGAACCCTGTACATCTTCTAAAACCAGAAATAAAGATGAGCTCAAAAAAAAATGAGAGGAGTTCGTCAAAAGCACAAGGTGTCAACCTGAGAGAGCTCCCAATGGCCACATCTCAGATAATGTGAGCAACAAAATAAAAGAGACAATGGGTTATAACCCATAAAATAAATACTCATGAATCACACTAATATAAATTACTAACATAAATAACCAATTAAATAAATGAGGGACAAGGGACAGCTCTTCCTTATAATAGATCCCAAATTATAAGTGAAGGAATGATAGGAATAGAAAAAAAATCACCATTTTCCAAACAGAAGTGTCACAGGCAAGAATCACCCAAGGCTGCTTTTATCTGTGCCAAAGCAATGATGAGAAACAGAATGTTTGCGGTCTTAAAATATCTTCCCATCAGATACCTACTAATTACAAAGAGAAAGAACAATAGCTTTACAGTAAAGAGACCTAGCAAACACTACTTTAACCATGATCAGAGTCATTTTCATCAGTAATGAGGCACACTGACATATTCTTCCTGAGAGCATCTACTGAGGACACAACACAACATCACTTCTATGGTTGCTAAAAACATGTAATGTGAATTTTGTTGTTGTTGTTGTTGTTGTTGTTGTTGTTGTTGTTGTTTTGGGTACCAGCAATTGAACCCAGAGCCCTTTTTATTTTGAGACAAGTTCTTACTAAATTGCTGAGGATTTTGCTAAGTTACTAAGACTGTCCTTGAACTTGCAAGCCTCCTATCTCAACATCCTGAGTCACTGGGATTATAGGCCTATGCCATCACACCTGTTTATAACCTGAATGTAATCATGAGGAAACATCAGGCCAATCCAAATTAAAGGACATTCAATGAGATAATCGGCTGCTCTTCAAAATGTCAAGAGAGACAAAGAAAGATAAGAATATTGCCCATATTAGAGAAGACAAAGGACTAAATGCAACTTAGGATCCTGATTCATGGACTAGAAAGAAAACCTCAGTGGGACAACCATTAATAATACAACAGCAACATTAATTTGCTGCTTCTGACCATTACAGTCATGCTTGTTTAATGACAAAGACACATTCTGAGAAATGCATCATTGAGTAATTTCATTATTTAGCAAACATCATAGAGTGTACTTACTCAAACCTAGATGGTCCAAGTCAGTCACTCAATACAGTGGGCAAATATATACATACGTGTGTGGGTGTGTGTAAAAACCTCCCTTTGGGGAGGTCTGCAGAGAAGTCTCTCAGACTTGCTACAAACCTCTTCTCTGCAGACCTCCCCAAAGGTCATGGAAAAACCCAAAGTGTGCTATCTCAGAGCAGCAGGCAAAGTCCAGGCAGCAAATTCAGGCATGTGGTCTTGTCCTCTAGCCCCTCACCCCGTCAGAGGATCTCTGTGGATAACTGCTCCCTGGTATGATGGCATGATGCCTGGGGGAAGTGGACCAGCAAAAAGGCAATGCTCCTGGCAAGAGGAATCAAGGCAGAGAAGGGGACAAGAGTTAAACAGCTCCTGACCAATCATCCAAAACCATCTTACAAAAAGCCTTTTCAGTGAGGCATGGTGGCACACATCTACAATCCCAGCAACTCAGGAAGCTGAAGCAAGACAATCACAAATTTTGAGGCCAGCCCAGGCAATTTAGTGAGACTCTGACTCAAAATAAAATTTTAACCAGGCAAAGAGGCACACATCTATAATCCAAGCAATTTGGGAGACTGAGGCAGAAGGATCACAAGTTTAAAGCTAGCCTCAGCAACTTAGCAAGACCCTGTCTCAAAAAAATAAAAAGGATGGGGGTGTAGCTCAGAAGTTAAGTGCCCCTGGGTTCAATCCCTGGTGAAGAAAGAGAAGGAGAAGGAGAAGAAATAATTAATTAATTAAAAATAAAACAAAATTTTAAAAGCTGGAAATGTAGCTCAGTGGTAGAACACCCCTAGGTAGGATTAATCCCTAGTACCATTAAAAAAAAAAAAAAAAAAAAAAGAGGAAGAAGAAGAAAAAGAAGAAGAAGAAAGAAGGTCTTATTTCCAGAGAAAAGGAATCATGTCAGCAAGTCTAGTTGCTTGTGGTCACCCCATACCTCGCACAGCATGGCGTTAGTGGATGCTTTTTCGAATAAGCATTTGTTAGAAAAGAAAAAAAGAAGATAACATGGCAAAAAATGAAATTCATAATGCCAATGAACTATAGACAATGAATGATGAATTTTATGTATCTTGTTACCAAAAAAATTGTTCAACTTAAAAATTAAAAACTTAAATTCAGTACATGCCTTTGATCCCATCATCAGTGTAAAAAACAACGTTCCTCCAGTTGAGGGGACCCACCATTCTAAGTGGGAAGAACAGGTGTGTATTCCAGAAGAGAACAGTTCCTATTAGCCACTCAGGCACTCTGGAGCTGAGGCAAGTTAATTTGATGCATTAAGAACCAACAAACCTACCAGAGGGTCTCACCACGGAAAGTGCAGCCTCAGGAGCTCCCTTGTAGTCAAGCCCAAAAGGTCTGGGTGGGGAGAAAGACCCCTAGCACCCAACAAATGGGCTGGCAACACTGATCAGTTAGCCGTTCCTTCCAAATATCACCTGCTGCCCTGTGGCCCTAGCCATTTATAATTACCAGCAGGCTTGCCCATATGCAGTACAGGATAGTACAGAATCTTATTCAAAAACACTGCTAAACACGAGTCTGCAACCTCCATTAAAAAGGAAGCTCCTTGTGGTGAGGAGGAGGGTAGCAGCCTGGCCTGGGCACCCTCAGATCCCCAGATGAGTACAAGGTCAAGGACAGGTACACCAAGACCTGGATTTGAGTAAAAACCATTTCTAAATTAAAAAGTGCTCATTAATGGATGGACGTGGATGTGTCCTGACACCAACTGAAAAGAGGAGAATTTGTATCTCTATGTCTTGGAGGCTGCCTTATAGGTAACGTCAGCCCCGTTCTCAAAAACCTTTGTCTCAAAAGGCTTTCAGGGCCCCTAACACCACAGAAAGCCCTCACAGGGAAGAAATGAGAGTCTTACCCAGTGTTAGGTGAGAAGGATGAATCGAAGGTCAGCTTCAGTCCACGTGCAAGCTGAACAAAAAAGAAATGTGCCACCAGGTTTAGTCACAGGGCAGGCCGGCAGGTGTGAATGAATGAAACCCACGTCCCTTCACAGGGGCTGTTACCTGATCTTCCACAGTGATCTCAGTGCCTAGTGTGTTGTCAGTGTTCCACTTCTCTGTAAACGTCAGGCCATATTCAGTCCACCTGTACTTGGTTTCCAGGCTGCCCGTCACTTTGGTGGTCTCTGTGTTGGCTGAGCCTGAGCTCGTAAATTCCTTCAAAAGAGAGGGAGAGTCACAACCTGCAGCCCACCATGTCCTTGGTACCACTCAGGCCATCATGCAACAGTTGAGACCTGGAGTGTGGGCAAGCGACAGCTAATCTCACAATTCAATTAGATCTTTAAAATGTACAGAGGTGTAAAAGAGTCTGTGCTACCCCGAGGAGTTGTGGGGAATGCTTTGTCAGGAGACAGATTCCTTCCTCCCCTCTTACTCTTAAGTCTGGCCAAGAAGGCCTCCCTTCCCTCCTATCTCCTGCCTCATTCAGAGAAGAAGCAATGGGCTGAAGTTGACAGATTAAGTAATGAAGCCAAGGGCAGCAACTCAACCCAAATCTTCTTTCCAATCATGACTACACACACAATCTAAAAGGGACTACTAAGATTGTTTCTAAAAGAATTATATGGCATTAAACACAGGTTGATATTAAAATAAGAAACACAAGGAAGGGTCTGGGAGTGTGGTTCAATGCTTGCCTAGCACACTGGAGGCCCTAGGTCTGATCCCTAACATAAGAAGGAAAGAAGGGAGGGAGGGAGACAGAAAGGGAAGCGTCAAGTGAAACCATTGCCATTTCCTGTATTAACAGCTGCTAAACGGGGGGCCTTTGGGCATAGTTCCCTGGACCACCCATTACACACAGATGCAATGAGTGACAACCTCAAAACCGACACAATCCAAAAAGGAGCTTTTGGTTCTGCCACTCAGCACACGGTAGCTATCTGCCAATCAACAATAAATACCCATGTTCCATGTGAGTTGGATAACTTACCAATCCATTCTCAGATTTTGTCTTCAAATCGAGTTTGATTAATCCAAAGCCTAAAGAAAAAAGAAAACAGTAAACAGATTAAGTAATGAAGCCAAGAGCAGCGCCTCACTCATAGCTGTTTAGAAATGCTTTCTACAAGGAAGAACACGGAGGCCCTGAAGGCTGAGGACCCAGCCCCTGCTGCTGGTGGCCTCCATGGAGCTCAGCAGCCATTGAACAGAGCAGAGAGGCAGGCACAGCCCACCTGGGCTCCACATGCACTCCTAGTGAGGCCTGAGAAAGGTGCCTGCAGCTGGCAGAGACAGTCACCAGGGCCTCGTGGGCACGACAGGCTATATTTAGAAGCTGCGCTCCACTGCAGCAGCATCCAGGGCTGCTCTTTGCTTGCAAGAGAAAATGAGAACATCCGCTTGTTAGCAGCAATCCACAAGCTGCCCCTACTGGGTACACAACCAAAACTGCTTCACAACCACAGAAAGCTGATCTCTTTTCCCAGACATAGAAGTTCTAAATAGTGGACCAACCCAGGTCTTCCACACTATTAAGGTAAAACTGCAAACATGCCAACTGGGTTTGTAGCTGAGGTACCCCCTCCCTCCCAGCAGCACTTACCATAGCCCTTGGTGAAGACATCCCTGGCAGATTTGCCAAGATCGGCATACGTGGGAGGCACAGCCATCTTCTGCTGCAATAAAAGAACCACCAGAATAAATACATTGGTAATTATGGAAATTAGTTTACCATCAATAAAAATTATTAGACACAATTAACAACCAATAAAAATTATCCACCACTAAGAGTTTCAGGCACTGTATCCTCCCAGGTGTGGGCAGAGGAAGCATGTAAGGTCCTGTCCTTCACTTTGGGGCCAGAGTTAAGACACTCAGTAAATCTTTGTTGACAGGCCATCAGCCTCCTCTAGATATCCCCAGGACAGAGCACAGGCCCAGAACATAGTGGGAGTCAGTAAATTTTTGCTGAATGAATTATCTATCAAAGACACATTCCCATGAGCCAGCTATTTTACTGGATTGCAGGACTCTTGCCAATAAAACATATCTTCTTACAAAATGTCGGTTGCTAGGACATTAAATGCACTGAATAAAAATCAGTTTTTTATGATGACGTATTTCTATATGGTTCTGATTTTATTCAACCAACAAATATTACTGAGTACCTATTATGTACCAGAATGAGCCCAACTTTATACAAAACTGGGGATTGAACCTAGGGCCTTGAGCATTCTAGGCAAATACCTACCATTGAGCTACATTCCCAGACCTTAGGGGATCCCGCTTTTAGAGTCATGTTCCTCACAGAGAATAAAATAAGATCTAACTAGTTAGGCAATCCCAACATGGAAAGAAATTCAGCCACATAATACAAAAAGAAAAAAATTGATTTAAACAAAACTTAATTGCACTGCAGCATCACTTCATTCAACTATCCAAGTACTACTTGGGGGACTGGGGATGGAGCTCAACAATAGAACACCTGCTTAGTGTGTGTGAGGCCCTGGATTTGATCCCCAGCACAATTTTTTTTTTAAAAAAAAAGCACTATTTGGCTTGTTACATATCATAAAGTCAGTCAACAAATATTTATCAAGCATCTTGATGTTCAAGGAAAGAGAGTAACTCAATCTTTGCCTGAAAGACAGACAACACTACATCCCTGGAAGGCTTTTTTTTTTTTTTTTTGGGGGGGGGGTACCAGGGATTGAACTAAAAGGCACTAGACCACCATCCCCAGCCCTATTTTGTATTTTATTTAGAGACAGGGTCTCACTGAGTTGCCTAGCACCTCGCTTTTTCTGAGTCTGGCTTTGAACTCTCAATCTCCTGCCTTAGCCTCCCAAACCGCTGGGATTACAGGCATGCACTACAGTGCCTGACAGCCCTGGAAGGTTTTGCTTTGACAAGCTATGTACATAGAATTAAAATCCTAATCCAGGAAAGCCCACTCTATGTACCCTGTCCAGGAAAAGAAGGAGTCATAAGAAAGCACCATTTCCCACACCTTCTCCATCCCCCGAATTATTACAGAATAGTAGTCTCATTAACCTGAAGGTCAGTTCCATTCATTTTTAAAAACATTATACCTAATTTATCAAACTGAATCTGCATATAACCCATCTGAAATCACACATAATATGTATGCAGTTACACAAATAAACACATTCATGGCATGTTCAAGTGATACCAGGGGAACAAGATCACAACTAGAAGCTGCATTCCTGACCAAGGCCTTCACTCCAGCGACACTGCCAAGAGCCCACTGAAATGCTGGGTACACTGCCAAAAAAAAAAAAAAAAAAGACTATACACCTCCACAATTTTAAATCATGAAATTGTGGTCCAGGCCCTATTTTATTTTTTCAGAAGCTTTGCTAATTTCGTCCCAGCTCACTTATGTGTCACAGCAGAGAAGTGCAGTGAGCTGTTTACTCTGTCCTATTTTTGCTGCTGCTGTTATTCTTGCACATGAACAGGCTGGAACCCTGGGTCAGAGCACAGAGAAGAGGGGAGGAGATCCAGTTCAGGCTACCCCTACCGGCATTTTCAGGTCTGAGGAATCCCCTCCTCCCACTTGTTCTTTCCTCTCAACTAATCCTCTAGGGACATCAACCCCAGGGTCACACCAGGAACCACCTACCAAGTCCTCAAGACATACTACCTGCCTAAGGATAGAGGGTCTTAAGACAGATAAGCCTGGCCCCTCCTAGGAGAAGCCAATGCAAAACAGTCCTAGATGGAAAGCTGAGGTAATAGGGCCCCAAGCAGACTTGCAGACATTTTGGCAAAGGACCCAGAACATTCTCCATCCCTGCCAGGGTTAACAAGCCAGTGGACAGAGCACCTCCATTTGGTGTTATTGCTCTGTGGATGGGCCTGGGAAAGAGGAGGAATGTCCAATGGTGGTACCTTGGGTCACCTAAATCCCTCCAGCACCTCAGCACCCAGGGCCTTCCCTCTACTCTTCCCTGGCCCCACAGGAGAGACCCTCCAGGACCTGCCTGACAGACATGGAGGCCTTTGCATCTGGACTGGTATCTCCCTCAGGGAAAAAGGCAGAACTCTCATCATTTAATTCTCCCCAAATACCCTCTCTTATCACTTAATCTCCAAAACCCAACAGGCAAAGCCACCCATCAAAAAAAACACTCCACCCACAGCAAACATCAGCCTAAAAGCCTGAGGTTGCTAAGGAGATTACTAAGCAAGGACAAGGGGGTCGGGAAGGCAGAGCTCAGAAGAGGGGCCCTTAGGAGCTCAAATAAAGCCAGCCCTCCCAGGGCTATGGGCTCCCTTCCTTGAAGTCCTGCAACACTTCCTTTATTTGATACCAGATGCATGTAAGTGAAGTTGCCAGTTAACTAAAACACAACCCCAAGTGCCAACATTCCGTGTTAACCATTTCTGGATGCACATCACTTCCCAGTCTGCTTAAACACAAAATAATGGAGCATAACACCCCCATTCTATGCCCTCAGGCAGGCATGCTCCCCATTCAGGTAAGGGTGCCCCATGCTTAGGCAACTTGCAGGGAGGACTGCTAGCTGGGCAGTCAAACCCACTCCTGAACCTGAGAACTAAAGGATGGCTCACCCCTTCAATACCCCCACCTGCCCCATTGCTAGGTAGCTGTAGCTTCCTCTCTGCCTTTTGTGCACCCACACCCCCTCCTGTGCTTCATTATTTGACAGGATTAAGGAAGGCCTTGAGACAGATAGCCCTGCCTCCCCAAGAGCTCAGCCTTCTTACAATTATGAAGAAAACAACCATTTTTATATGAGTCTCAGAACCCACTTCAGAGACAGTTTTATGGCAGATATAATGATCTGTATTGTTTCTTTAGGCTAAGACTAGATAGAGAGGGGAGCACACAGCTTTCTCACTTAACCCTGTGAGAGTGCTGGCTTTGAGGTTGAACCCTGGCCCTGACCCATCCCTGCCTTTCCCACCCAGACCTGTTCCCAGTTACTATCTGTGCAGTTTACCAATGCACACTGTCTTGCATGCACAGCTGTCTTTGCAGCGTCTGCCCCACGTGCCTCCAGAAGCCCAGCCTCTAGAGGCCAAGCAGGAATCAGAGCAGTCTGATGCAGGCCAGGCAGCCAGCCCTGCACAGAGAAAAAGAGAAGGCAGCCTGGGGAAGACAGGACCACACTTCTCTGCCTGGACAAGGGCTTCTGGGCAGAACCGGGAGCTTCACACCCATGACGGAACAGGAAACAGAAGGCTGGGCAAGGCAGGGTATGCAGACCTGCCTGCGGTCACTGATGACTTTGAGAATGACCAGCAAGGCACACCAGAGACAGTAGTCCCTAGTTCCCCTCCACAGCCTGCCAGCCTGCCTACCCAACCCTTCCCTGGCTGACCTTGAACAAATTATGCAAGCTCCACTCCAGCTAAGGAATGTAAATCCAGCCATACTGGAAGCACAAGAGGGGAGAGATAGTATATCACCCAGCATAACACACTTACATAACCTCCATCTTGGGGGGACACATCCTCCCTGACTCATCAGCTGCATGTCAGTGATAGCTGCTCTGCTCACCATGCCCCTACCTTCCCATACTTATCCCCAAATCACACCTTTGAACTCAAGGTACCTCAAAGTCCACTATGCATAAACATCCAAATTATGGAAGAAGCTAGATGTAAATGATTCCAAGGCCTGGCACAAGATAGGTATTCATTATAAATTATGTTTAATGAGTGAATGAGCAATGAACATCTAAGTATTACTGTACGCCAGGCCTGAAGGCACACACCTGTAGTCCCAGCTACTTGGGAGGCTGAGGCAGGAAGACTGGGTGAGCACAGGAGTTAGAGGCCAGCAGGGCAACAAAGCAAGACCTTGACTCAAAAACAAAAAAGCAATATTGTAAGGGTGGTAGGGATAGAAACTTAGTATCTAACAATTGGGACTAAAGACATTACAATGTAACCAGAAAATAGGAGCTCCCTGTTCAGGGCAGCTGCAGCACCCTGAGTGGAGAGAGGAAGAGACTGGACTGGCATCCTGCACACACCTGCCTTAATCCAGGCCTAAGGACAGTTAAACCCAAGGTGAGCAAGTGCCTTCAGAAGTGAGAATCAGACACTTATGGTCTCAAAATCAAGCACGGTCCAATTGCCAAGCAGCAATTGGCAAAACTAAATGATATCCAATGTTGGTGTGGAAGTCACTCCTGTTCACACCGAGTGTAAATACTAGAGGTACACTTTTTTGGAGGGCAATTGCTGAGCAATAAACCCAGCATTAACCCTAGTGCCAATTCCACTCCTAGGAACCCACCAAAGTAGTATCCAATGCAGTCAAAGGTGTGCACAAGAGGATGCACACACATTACTGGTAATGCAAAACCAGAAGCAACCTAAATATCCATCAACAGGGAAACAAAAGAAGAAAATTCATTTTCACAAGTTCATACTTGCTAAAATAAAGAGAACCACCGTGATCATTGAAAATAATGAGGTGGATTTATATGTGGTGACACAGTCATCTAAAACACAACTGAATTTATCTAAGTTTGGGGAAAGTATGGAGTTCAAAGAGGACTTTCATTATTCTACTTCATTATTTAAATTGTTTGCATACATTGATAATTTTAAAAGCCAAAATATTCCAACAGGTTGTTGCAAGTAGAGATGCCAGAAGGAAAAATTATGTAGACAATGCCCACACTGAGAATATATTCAAACTATACTGAGATGGTAGGGTTATCAGACAAAGTCTACAGGAGATTCCACTCCCAGGTGACCACCAATGGCTTGGCCACACTGCCCAAAAGCAGGAGTGGGACAAAGCTCCTCGTGTGCATGAGAACCCCCCAGGGCAAGCAGACCCCAATCCTCCTGTCTTCCCACCCCCAGCCTCTGGTTGTCCACATGCAGCATGGCCCCAAATGCCAACAAGAAGAAGAGGCTGACTTCCTGCACCAAGCACCTCTTAGAACCCCTACCTTGACATATGCTCATTTCTCAGCAGATCCTCCCCCAGAAGGATCCAGGCAGGTGACCCTCGGTGCCCTCAGAAAGCCAAGAATGACTGCAGTGGTTAAAGCAGGGAGTGGGGTGGCTGTGGGTCCCCAGAGCTCAGCCAGGAATAGCTGGGAGAAGTCCCTTGAACACAGGTTAACACCCCAGGGGGTTAAGACTCCACCTCCAAAGACAAAAGGGCACCAGGGGGAGGAACCACAAACCAGGAGCTACCCTGCCATGGCATTTCCCAGACCATTCAGTTGTCCACAGGGCACAGTGACTACAGAAAGGCTGAGCCTGGCAGAAGATAGCCAGGATATTAATAAACCCAGGTCCACACCCCAGACAGGTACCCTGTGCCCTGCCCGCATCTTTGTTAATGAATCCCTTCATTAAACTCTTACTGGCTGTGTAACCTTGGACAAGCCACTTCCGCTCACAGGTTCTCATATTGCTCATCTATAAAATGGGGGCTAACGATGGAGCCTCCTGAAGGGAAGTGTTCCAAGGAATAAATGAAATAGATGGAACACTGAGTGTCTGGCACAGGGAGAAATCTCAATGATGGTGGTGACATAATCTATTATACTAGATCCTCTTTGCTCCTCCAGATGTACTTTTCTCCATCCCATCCTGCTCTGTGCCCAGAGCTGATCATTATGGACTGTTATCAATGGGTTTATGGTTGGGTTCACCAAAAGTGAGGCACATGCAGAAGACGGAGTTCAGGGGAGAGTGGGATCAGGTCCTTGACCCCCAGGTTCCCTCCCTTCCTGGCCTCAGGTGGATAGCAACTGCTTTCTCCTACCCAAAAGCAGAGCCCCTGACAGGGAGCCCCTCCCGCTGAAGGCCTCAAGTTGTTAACAGACCCAGGAGTACCCCCCTTGTTGGTATCCTATACCCTGCCCACCTATCTGCAAGTGATCCCCTCATTAAACTCTCTCCATGTGGAAATGCGCATCTGATGCCTGCTAAGACAGTGACCAACACAACAGTCAAAATCAACAAACATCATCCTCCCAGGAATCCCCTCAGGAAAGGGGGGGGGACTTTGGCCATTCCAGGGCAATAAGCCTACAGAAGGGGCGTCAGACCCACTGGGATTAGATTAGACCAACAAGACTTTGCCCCCACCCTGGGGACCAGGAAAAACAACTTCCCAGCACAAGGTAAGCCTAGAGGCCAGCTCTGAAAGCCAGAATGTTGGGGGGATGGATCATACTCAGGAGCCTCCCCTCAACCCCCACATACAGCACTCTCTCTCCAGGAAGTGGCAGCCCAGGGAACATTCCCCACTTCCAGATGCTGGCAAAGCCAGGGCTCTGTGCTCTGGTGGCAGGTTTATGTTCTCAAAGCAGCTGCCCTCCCCCTCCCTCTCCCCCTTCCACAACAGTCGCAGAGGGCAGCCCGGCTTTCCAGGCGTTGCTTCTATTTTAAAACACGCTGGAAGCTAGGCCACCAGTTTGGCCTTCCAGGAGACACAGGAGAATGTAGCTGACTAGGAGACAGCTGCCTACTCACCCACCCACCAAGGGAAGAAGGCCTGGGCTGGCGGCAAACACAGCAGAGTCCAGGGTCCAGGGTCCAGGCACACCAGGCACTCCTGCCTGACTTCAGGCACCTCATTCTTCCGGAGCCTTGCTCCCCGTTTGGCCCACTGGGATTACACAGACTGCATTTGGGACAGGTAGTAGCCTCGGGAGTCAAAAAGACCCAAGTCTCAATCCTATTCGGCTAGTTTCTAGGTGTGTGACCTTGAGCAAGTCAACACCTCTGTGACCTCACTCTTCTTCAGCTTTAACATGGGGAAAGAGCACCTGGCTCAGCATCATTCAGAAACACATTAGTTTGTTAATATAAAGCCCTCACTCTCATAGCTCATTCACATCAAGCTTGCAACAAACACAGCTAATGTTTTATTACAAGTTACATTTTGTAAATTTCTTATTATAATAATGGCTGCTGAACATGTTGCCAAAAAAATCACCCTGAACCGCAGGGTCCAGAGTTCTCCCTTGTCCATAAAGAGGCATTGTTTAGCTGAACACTGTCGGGCCAGGTCCTGGGAGAAAGCCTCCTGCCTCAACCCACGGAACACTGACCCTTCTAAAAGACACCAGTACCACTGTCCTTGCCACAAACAGGGGTGACCTGACTATCGTCCACTGCTGCCTGGCTTGCACTCAGTCATGCACAAGCTCACTCCAATTGCTGTGAAAGAATAACATCTCCCATCCGAACAGCAATTTCTAATTTTCAACAGGCGTTCATGTTTAGTAGCTCCTTGAAATGGCCCCTGGAGCAGGGACGACAGTGTGAGAACACCTGCATGGAACACCACCCTGCTCACCTGTGTGACATTTACCTGTGCCCAAGCTTCTTGACCAGTGAAATGTCAACAATAGAACCTCTCTCCCAGGGTTGTAAGGAGGTGAACTCAATGTCATAGAACATACATACATCCCCCAGAAAGGCACTGAGCAGCCTCTCAACAAACAAAGTGACAATGATAATCATACTTTTGCAGCAGAGAAATTGAGGCATAAGAAAGTGATTTAGCCGGTACTAGACCCTATGGCTCATTTTGGACCTGTTTTGCAAACTCAGGTTGCTCTCTCTGTTTCTTTCCAAACCAGTTGTGAGTAAAGAGCACAGATTCCCTCTACCCCTACCCACTTTAAAATAAAAAAATATGCCCAGGCCCAGCTGAAGGTCCTCCTGCTGACTCTTAGTGGATCCACAGGAGCCCAGGGGATCCCAAGACCAAAGACTGCAGATCCTTGGGGCATCCTGAGAGGCTGCCTCCTGGCTTGGGCCACTTCTCAGCCACATATGCGCCTCTCAGTCACTACCACCAAAGACATCAGACTACAGGAAATTCTATCAAAGTGAACTTCAGTGCCTCAGGAGCATCTTGCTGGCAAAGGTGGGAGATGATGCCCCTGATCGCCACCAGAGTTCAGAGTCCACATGTGCTTATTATCCAGCAGGGCCAGAGGCCCAATGTACCTCCTCACTGTATGGTCCTCCTGAGTCCAAGCTTTCTGTGCTACCAATAGCACCTGCCTATAGCCCAACTCTAGAATAGCAGAAATAAAACAAAGTAATCAATTGTGAGCAGTAACTTCCCTGGGCCAGGCATGTTACTCTGGACAAGTTGGACAGAAGACATCAACCCACCCACCATCAGAGGAGGAAAGGGCACCAGGCCCATAGCCTTGAATAGAAACCCACTCATCCATGTCACCCTGCCTTCAAGCCTAGAAACATCAGTTCAACAAGTTTCCCATGGGACTTGGGACATCAAGGAATGAAAATCAAGTGTTAAAAGAAGTTTTTTCAAATCAGAAAAGTTTTGCCTCCCACAAAATGCTCTAGGCTGTACATACCACAACAGTTCTTCAAATATTTATGACTCTCTACTAGGCAAGACTATTTTCTGTGAGTGAGATAGCTATGTTCATCAAAATGATGTCCAGGATCAATGGACAATGGCTTGGGTCTTCAGCCCCTACATAGGCCCATTCAATAATTCCAAGAATACTTAATGTCACCTACTATATGCTATGTGCTAGAATAATAATAATAAAAAAAAACTCTTTCGATAAAGGTGGACAAAAAGAGTGCATTGACTCCCACAAACCCTCTGAAGAGCCTACTGTGTGCCAGGTAGCCTAAGTCTGACCCTCTAGGAACTGTCAGTCCAGAGCTGGGACGGAGAAAAAGAAGGCTGGCCCTGGGTAGTTTGCCCTGATCTTTGCAACAGCAGAATATTAGGCAAAAGAGGAGCACTTTCTCCTATCTCCCCTGGTGAAGGGAGGCTGGTGGAGGGGACTTCAGGTGAGAGAGGCCTAGGTGAAACTTGTCTGCTCCTGCATTCAAGGACTGCACATGCAAACTTACTGCTCCAGTCTGACCTTGTCATTTGCAAACTGAACAGGATTTCTCATAAATTATCCTGAAAGTTACCTGTATAAAATTCTTGATGCTAATACAGCAATAATGTTTACAATAACGGAGCTATATTTATTGAATCCCTTTCAGAATACCACATGGAGCAAAATGGTCTGTGGGGGATGGGCTAGATCCTCTTCAAAAGTCTCAAGGGTAAATGTCAGGGTTTCTATTGGAGGCCTTGTGCACACTAGGCAAGTTCTGAAGGCATCAACTCATTTTTCCTCAGAACCCAGGGAGGGAGAGTAGAATTGCTCCCATTCTACAGATAACAAAACTGATGTTTGGTATCTTCCCAGCTCTATGACCTTGGACAAATCACTAGGGCTGTGGGCCTCAAATCTGAAGTCGGCTCAGAACCAGTTTTCCTAAACGCAGAGTTGCAGTTGCCGAATGAATGAGCCACCGAATCAGAAATTCCTTCTAAGGACAAGGAGGCCACATTGCTTCCCGGAGGATCTCGTTTCCGAGGCCAAACCTACTGCCCAGGCCCGAGTCCTGGCGTCTGAGGCCTAAGTCGACTCTGCGTTCCGCCCGGGAAGGCGCTGGCACGCGCTGGAGTTGCCCGGCGCCAGCTTCTTCGGGCGTGGGCCGACCGGAGCGTGTAGGACCGGGGGCTCCGGGGCACGTCACAGGAGTTCATTCCTGCGGCGGCATCTTGGCCCACACAGACCCGGGGTCCTGGACCAAGAAGCGTGGGAGTTGGGAGGGTCCCCACCGGACCGACGCTGACAGGATAGAGGGCCAGAGGGCGCAGGCAGAGGAAGGTCACCTAGACCCGAGGCCGGCAGGGCCTCCACGCGGTGGCCCATGCCCTTCCGCCCGCAAGTCCGGCTGGGCTCTCGCCCCCAGCCGCTGGCTCCTCTGGATCCTAGTTCTCGCGCTCCTCAGCCAGGACCCTCTCGGTGTCCACCCGCAGGACTTCTTTGCCTGCTGCTGACCAGGCAGGCCCGCGCTGGCCGTCCCTGCTCTCTTCCCCGGACCGTGCTCTTAGGCCCTTCGCCCTCGCCCGCTCCTCCCGCCATCGCCTCCCTCTCAGCTCCCCAGGAGCCCGGCCCGCGACCCGGGGCGCAAGCAGAGCCCAGGCCCTTTTCTGCTGCGCCTACCTCGGAGGCGGTGGCGGCGGGAGCTACGGAAGCGGTGGCGGATACAGCCCGGGATGCGGCGCAGAAGAACCGAGGGGAGCGAGCAGCGGCCGAGGGCGGGGCCCTGTGGACAGCGGCGGCGCGGACCCGCCCCCGCCCTGCGCGCCCAGGCGAGCGAGCTCCGCCCTAGGCCACGCCCCGGGCAGCGCCCCGGTGGGCCCTGGGTCCCTTCCCTCCCGCAAGCCGTGCTCTTACCCTTCTGGTTCGCTCTGAGCCCGCAGCGAACGCGCGAGCCTGCAGAAGTGTGCGGGCGCGCGTAAGGGCCTGCGTGCGCCCGGGCACGGAGCGACCAAGAAGCGTGAGACTGACGTGCGCGTGGTGTGTGCGTGCGCGGGGACACGCGGGTCATTGCCGGAACCTCGGGCCGGGTGGAAGCATTTGGGTAGGGGAGGGGGATCTTCCGGTTAGCTGAACGGTGCCCTGGGTTTCCCAGGGCTGGAAAGGCGCGGGGTTCCTGTGCCTACGATTCGGTCTTGGAAACGGAGACCACCTCTCCGGAGTTGATGGGGCGGCTGGCTCTGGAACGGGTCCGCGCCTGGGTGGACTAGGTGGCCCTGGTGCTCCGGTAGCAAAGTCCGCGCGAGTGTTAAATCGGGCTCCGAGTGTCTGAGGTCAGTCCACGTCTAGCCGGAACACTGGGCCCCCGAGGCGGTGCAGTATTGAGCTGGTGGCCACTGTTGCTCTGCACTCCAGGATCTGGACACAATGTTTCCGGTGCCTCAAACCCGCCCGCGTGCATCAGCTTTTAAATGGCAAAGAAAACTCCCCAGTGCAGCCGAGTTTGCCCTACAAATACCTCTCTAAGATAAAGTCACGCCGGGTCCGCAGGCCAGCAGAGAGCCTCTCAGGGACCCCGTCCCGCCAGGACCTGTGTAGAGTGAACTATCACCTTCTCCCTGCTAGGCCTAAGCTGGGGGCCTGGTTCATCACTGTCCCCATTGTCCGGCGCCAGAACACCTGAAGCCGGCTTAAAGGATTAATGAATTCTAGGATGAATGAAGATTCTGCACACCCTTGGCCTTGTACCAACGACGTACTTAAGGCCAGGTGGAAGAGATGCCAGGTTGCAGAATCAGGACATTTGCTCACAGACAGCTGTAACTAAAGAAGTAGGCAGCAGGGACATTGGCAGAGACAGTCAGGGTAGACTTCTGGATGGAGGTGGCAGAAGAAATGGGAAAGTGACCACCGGAGTTAGAAATGGTGTTAAGGGCCTAGGATGTGGCTCCTTGGTAGAGCGCCCCCAGGCTCAATCCCCAGTTCAGGAAGGAGGAATGACCTCCAATGCAGAATGCTGAGAAAAGGGAACTGAGCGGGGGAGGGCAGATGTATGCTCAGAATTAGGATGTGGTGTGTAATTCCAAATTAGCTAGGAGTGTGTGTAGCAAGTGGAGCCCTGGGTTTGATCTTCAGCACCACCCAAAAGAAATTTTTTTTTAAGCAAAAACAGATCCTAGGGAGCAAAAAATAAATAGATGATTTGCCTCCCAAGCCCATGAGTCGCCCTATCTCTGAGGACTTCCTGCTTCCCAACCTGGGGTCTTCTGCTGCACACAAAGGCCCAACCACTCCCAGAGACTGGCAGGCAGGGAAAGCTGCTGAGTCACTCAAGAGTGCAGTAAAGCTAGAGTTTAGGAGGACAGGGCCCGAGGGAGGGAGCTCAGGACAAGGAAGGGGAGGCCTCAGCCCTGCCGCAGCCACCACCAGTGCTGCCCAGTTGTGAGGCTGGGAGAACCGTCCTCCTGCCCTTCCAGCATCACCTCAAACCTGCTTTGAGATCTCTCACCTGGAGGACTCCCCAGGCCTCTCCTAATCTCAGCTGCTGTGGGTGCTATTTTGGGATTAACCACGGATGCCCTCTGAGACACTCTGTGTGACCCTGGGAAAAACTCTGACCTGGCAGAGTCTCAACTTCAGAATGTTGGTATAATTTAAAAATGGGACAGATGAAGATCAAGCACTCATAAACTGTGAAGGAAATCAACTGGGGGCCCCAAGGAGACCTGGAAGCTCTGGGGTTGGAATCTAATCAATCGCACTACAACTTGACTCAGACCCTTCCCCTGGCAGCCCTGAAGGAATGGGGAGCGGGCTGGGGATGTGGCTCAAGCGGTAGCGCGCTTGCCTCACATGCGTGCGGCCTGGGTTCGATCCTCAGCACCACATACCAACAAAGATGTTGTGTCCGCAGAGAACTAGAAAATAAATATTAAAAATTCTCTCTCTCCTCTCACACTCTCTCTTAAAAAATAAATAAATAAATGGAAGGTATGGGTGTCCAACTACAACTAAAAAATAAATATTTAAAAAAAAAAAAAAGGAATGGGGAGCAGGCAGTAATTTATACCAGATTTGCCACCACCACCACACCCTCAGCATCCCCTCCACTCGGTTTGCCACAGCTAATTGGGCTGTGGGTGGACACTCGACCCATGCTGAGACAGTCAAGTCTTCTTTTGAAAGTCTGAAAGAAGAAACCCAAAGTGAAATAGTAGGGAAAAGTCCTGGAGCCTCACTATCCTCAGGCAGTCCTGAGTCTGGTATCTGGGTTTCCTCATAGGTTGACCTTGAAATAGCTAAGGAAACCAACAGAACAGAAAAAGGAGCAACTCCAGGAGAGGGGAGGTGGCTCTGGAGCCCTGTGTCCTGAATGGCCCTGTTCTTCCAGCGCTTGGGTTTGTCTGTGTCATTTTAATAACCCAGCTTCAGCTTGACCCAGCTACAATGAATCCCTGAGGAGGACTCTTGGGTGGCACTGAGTGGACAGAAGGACATTTGTGGGGACATGTTAGTCCCGCCTGCAGTTTTTTGTTTTCTTGTTTTGTTGGTTGGGTGCAGGAGTATTGATCCTAATTTACCTTCCCAGTCCACAAGCTATGATGGGGCCTAACCAACTAGAGCTCCACATTGCCCTAGCTACCGGGAGGAACCAGTGAGACTGGGTGAGAGTTCCTGGGACTGATGAAATAAAGATTTTTCTTTTTATTTATTTATTTATTTATTTATTTATTTATTTTTATTAGTTACACATGACAGTATAATGATCTTGACATATCAGACATTTGAATCAAGTAGGGTACAATTTCTCATTTTTCTGAGTGTACAGGTTGCAAAATCACATTGGTTATACAGTCATGTATATACATACAGCAATACTAGTGTCTATTTTATTCTGCTTCCCTTCCTATTCCCCCTTCCCTGTGGTGCATTTACGTAGTTATAAGATTTTCATTCTAGAAGCTTTTTACTGTTATTAACTTTATTCTGAATTTATATACTAACAAAGATTTTATAAATCTTATATTTTTAATTTCAGGCACAGGTATCTATTTTACAAAACCCCAAAATTTTCATATTTCTATTTGAAAAAAAAATATTTTTCCTATTTTTTCTGGGTAAAATATGAGTTCTTAAAGAAGCAAATAGTATTAAAACATTATTTATTATTCCGTGATTACAAACGTTAGTAGGGTTTTACAAGAAAACAAGGATTTTTCTTAAAAATAGAACCAGCCCTTAAAAAAGAGGCAGAGATCAGATCATGTATGTAGCATGCTCCTGGATCTAGCCATATATGAGTCTTGTACTTTCCAGCCCTCTGAACCAAAAGATACCTTTTTTGCCTTGTCTAGTTTGGATTGGGTTTTCTTACAGATCCTAACTGCCCTTCAAATAGAACAATGTACAACATCCAGAAAAGAAAAAAAAAAAGAAAACAGTTTTTATTGTTGTTGTTGTTGTTGTTATTGGGAGTGGGTAGGTATGGGGAGTTTTGTTTGTTTGTTGCAATACTGGGGATTGAACCTAGGTGCACCTAACAACTAAGCCACATCCCCAGCTCTTTTTATTTTCTATTTTGAGACAGGATCTTGCTAAATATCTCTGAGCCTTGCTAAATTGCTGATGCTGGCTTTGAATTTGCAGCCCTCCTGCCTCTGCCTCCTCTGTCGCTGGGATTACAGGCTTGGGCCATTACTTCCAGCCATAATCTATTTTTCAAAGAGGAAAATATTTTATTTATAAATGGCATCAATTATTTGTTTTATAAAGCTCAATTGTCATAAAATTTAAGCTCTTTAACTATTTTCCAGTGAACTCTTCAGACTTCAGATTAAGTAGGGGAGTTAGGATTTATGGGCCCCACCTTAGATCCTGACATTCATCACCCAGGGAAAGAAGGATCCACCAGCCTTCCAGATTCTGAGTGACATAGAAGGTGGCCATCCACAGGTTAAACAGGATGGAAACCATCCCAAGATAAGCACAATAAAATATTCATAAGCACTGTGGGCCACTCCTGTAATTCCAGCAACTCAGGAGGCTGAGAGAGGAGGATCTCTACTTCAAGTCCCGCCTCGGCAACCTGGCAAGACCCTATCACACACACACACACAAAAAAAAAAGGCTTGGGGTATAGCTCAGTTGGTAGAGTGCTTGCCTAGCATGTGCAAGGTCCTGATTTTGATACCTAGTGGTGTGCAGAAAAGAACTTTTACATATCTAAAATCATGAAGAACCTTAAATCTAAAAAAAAATTCCTAACATTATATCCATGTTTTTTAAAAGTCTCACACACTTGCACACAGAGAAGTATTGAAAAGAAATGCATTTCATATTAATGAAGTATTTACAATATTATAATTAGGTGGTGTTTCATTTTATGAGATTATAAAAGATTTTTCCCCTTTGGCTCTTTTTATATTTTCCAAATATTCTTTAATGAGGATATAATGCTTTTATTATTCAGAAAAGAAGAACTTTTTTGTTTTTTATTTATTTTTTTTTTAAAGAGAGAGTGAGAGAGGAGAGATAGAGAGAGAGAGAGAATTCTCTAATATTTATTCCTTAGTTTTCAGCGGACACAACATCTTTGTATGTGGTGCTGAGGATCGAACCCGGGCAGCACGCATGCCAGGCGAGGGCGCTACCGCTTGAGCCACAACCCCAGCCCAGAACTTTTTTATTTTTAAGAAAGTCAAATGGGATTCTTCAAGAGAGGCTGTGTAAATGGATAAAATCCTTCTAGAAGGCCTCTAGGCAGTAAGTAATAAGATTCATAAACCTTTTCTCCCCTCTGACCTGCTGCTAGGAATCTACGCTTTGGCAATAGTCCTAAATATAAGGGATGCCGGCTGCAGCAAAATGTAGCAGGGTCAACAGTCTGGTCTTCAGTTTGAGCAATCTGAAGCAACCCCATATGCAGCCTTGAAAAAAGATGGTTACAAAGATTTCCTGTGGGGAAATCTTTCTGTTACAACCTTAATGGAAAGGGCACAAAAACCAAACCTGTATATATGTAACATGTTCATCTCAATGAGTTTACAGATAAGTAAACATCCTTGAAAACACTTCAACAAGACAATAAAGAAAAGTCATAAAGTGCTGGGGCTGTAGCTCAGCCATAGAGGCTTGCCTAGCATGTTCGATCTTTAACACCATGTAAAATAAATAAACCACATAAAAATAAATAAAATAAAGGTCTATCAACAACTTAAAAAAAAGAAAGAGATAGAAAAGTCATAAAGATGCCTATCACCTCCCACAGTCATCTCCCCCGACCTTGTTTTTTTGTTTGCTGCTAGAACACATTAGATCTACCATCTCAACTATTTTAAGCTTGCAATATAGTATCCTTAGCTATAGGCACAATGCTACATTGTAGATCTTTAGATCTTCAGGATTTATATATATCCTGCACAACTGAAACTTTGTGTCCTTTAACCAGTACCTTCCTATTTTCTTGTGCCTGTACCCCCACCACCCCTCACCCCACCCCACTCCTGGAAACCATCATCCTACTTATTCTCTGTCTTTATGAGTATGACTTTTCTTTAGGCTGGCTCTCACTATGTTGCCCAAGGCTGGCCTCCAATTTGTGATCCTCCTACCTCAGCTTCCTGAGTAGCTGGGATTACAGGCGTGGGCACCACCATGGGGAGCTGAGTATGACTATTTTAGATTTCATGTTTCAGTGGGATCATACAGATATTGAGGATTTGGACAAGGGAGATTATCCCAGGTTACCCAGGGGGCCCAGTGTGATCACAAAGTTCCTTATGAGGGCTGGGATATAGCTCAGTTGGTAGAGTGCTTGCCTCGCGTACACAAGGCCTGGGTTCAGTCCCCAGCAACACACACACACACACACACACATACACACACACACACACAAGCTCCTCATGAGAGTCAGGTGTGGATGCCTATGGTCCCAGCTGCTCGTGAGGCTGAGGCAGGGGCCCAGAAGTTTGGGGGCAGTTGGGCAACATAGTAAGACCTCATCTCTCAAAAACTAAACATATAAAAATTAAAATGTAGATGGGTATGGTGGCACATGTCTATAATCCCAACAGCTTGGGAGGCTGTCCAGGAGGATGGCAATTTCAAGGCCAGCCTCAGCAACTTATCGAAGTCCTGTCTCCAAAAAAAAATTTTTTTTTAATATTTATTTTTTAGTTTTTGGCGGACACAACATCTTTGTTTGTATGTGGTGCTGAGGATCGAACCTAGGCCGCACGCATGCCAGGCGAGCACGCTACTGCTTGAGCCACATCCCCAGCCCTCCAAAAAAAAATTTAAAAAGGACTGAGGATGTGGCTCAGTGGTTATGCACCCCTACGTTCAATCTCCAGTACCAAAAAAAAAAATAATAATTTAATTTAATTTAAAAGGGTCCTCATCAGGCTCAGTGGTGCACTCCTATAATCCCAGCCTCAAGAATCTGGGGCAGGAGAATCACACATTCCAAGCCAGCCTCAGTAATTTAACAAAGCCCTCAGCAAATTATCAAGACCATCTCAAAATTAAAATTAAAAGGGCTGGAAATGTGGCTTGGTGGTTTAGTGCCCTGGGTTTAGTCCCTGATACTGTTGGGTTAGTTAGCCATGAATAGACAGGTAGATGGAAAAGGCAATGAAGGACAGACACCAAGAAAAATTCGGGAGTCACAAAACTGAAACTGTGGGGAACCTTATCTAAATAGGCAAGCATTGGGGAATGAGCTATTCAATGCCTAACTTTCCCCAAGGTGTAGAGAAAATCCCTTAAGGGAATTATTATTTAAAGTCCTGGAGGGCTGGGGTTGTGACTCAGTGGCAGAGCACTTGCCTCACACATGTGAGGCACTGGGTTCAATCCTCAGCACCACATAAAAATAAATAAACAAAATAAAGATATTGTGCCCATATATAAATAAAATATTTTTTAAAAAATAATAAAAAAATAAAGTCCTGGGGACCCTAACTAAAACAGATAAGCATCAGAGAAGTTATCTGGTACCTCAAGGTACCCCCCTAGCTACAGCTAATTATAACCCCCCCCCCTCAGGGACACCATGATTTCCAGAAAAATGCCATCACTGTCTCTTGCAACCAACCCTCCCTTATTACCCAAACTGTCACAATCATACTGTCAACCAGAATACCAAGACCCTCCCAAAGAAAGCTTGCTGATGGCTATCCAAAGGAAATAAACCAATGAAGGAGGAACAGGGAAACTGAGGCAAGAACAAATGACTCCATTTCCTTAAAAATCCAGCCTCACCGTCCTCTCTTGAAGGCAGTCCCCGCAGTCCCCATGCTATACATTCCACTCGCTTCTCACTCCATTAAACTTTTGATTACTACTCTGTGTCTCACTCAAATTCTTTCCAGCAGAGTCACCAGAACCAGCACCTAAGGATAGCAGTGGCTGCCCCTGCTCCGCCCATCTGCACAACAATACCCAAAAATAAATAAAAAAT
The DNA here is from genome assembly GCF_045843805.1 of Urocitellus parryii. Taxonomy (NCBI): domain Eukaryota; kingdom Metazoa; phylum Chordata; class Mammalia; order Rodentia; family Sciuridae; genus Urocitellus; species Urocitellus parryii. The sequence goes on along the minus strand of NC_135531.1, from coordinate 135,568,479 downwards.
TTCAAAAAATAAGAAAGGATCCTTAAAAAAGGGTCAGAGTGAGCAAAGGCAATGTAATGACAGGAGCACAGATAAGAGGGAGGAGAGAGAGAGAGAGAGAGAGAGAGAGAGAGAGAGAGAGAACACACAAGGAAGCGCACGTCTTGGAAGAGATGTGCCTTTGAAGGCAGAAGAAGGGGCCATAAGCCAAGGAAAGCAGGAAGCCTCTAGAAGCTGGAATAGACAAGGCAATAGGTTCTCCCCTCAAAGCCTCCAGAAGGATCTGGCCTGGCAACACCTTAAATTTAGCCCAGTGAGACTGGTTTTGGATTTCTGACCTCGAGAACTATAAAAATAATAAATGTGAGTTGTTTGAAGGCTCTAAATCTATGTTAGTTTGTTTTAACAGCCATAGGAAACGAATACACACACCTCTTGAACACAATTCTGTAAAAGATTCGTTAGAATGTTGCTATGATCAGGATGCATATTCCCCTTCCCCACAAATTCACATATGGAAGTCCTAGTCTCTAAAATTATGGTTTTAGAAAGTGTGGCTGTGAGAGGTAATTAGGCCATGTGGGTGGGACCCTCGTGAATAAGATTGGTGCCCTCATAAAAAACCTTAGTGAGCTATCTCATCCCTTCCACCTTGTAAAGACAGTTACAAAGTGCTGTCTATGAGCCAGAAAGCTGTCCTGACCAGACACCAAATCATGGCACCCTGACCTTGGACTTCCAGTCTCCACAACTTTTGCTTAGGAGCCACTCAGTCTATAGGACATTTGGTTATTACAGCCTGGATGCACTAAGGCATCCTTCTTTTGTTTTTTCCACTTTCCAACTTTTAAAGAATGTGGTAAATGTATCAAAATCAAGCCATCATGAACAGACACAGAGACTTCCTGCATAAAACTGAGATTTGAAGTGAATGCAGACATTCCAATTATTTAGGTGGCAAATCCAGGCCTCCATGCACAGCTCTGGTAGCTGTGCCGGTCTCAAAGATGGATGAGGGTTTGATTAAGTAGAATTGACAAGGTCTGGGTTTCTACCAGGGATTCTAAGCCAGAAGGTTTCCCCTTTGCTAAACAAGTTCTGGTTCCTGAGAAAGGATGAAGAATAAAAAGGGGGGCGGGGAACCTCAGCTAGGATCCTGTTTTATTGCAAGAGATTGGACTCCTTTTTTCTGGCACCCCCAATGAGTAGGACGTATGGTTTACCCTGAAGACAAAAATGCACTTGCCTTCCCCCCACCCCCCACCCTTGACTTGCAGGCACTGCCTAGATGGTTGCAACTTGAAGAATCCCCCAAATTCTGGCACCAAGACCTCTACAAACAGACATAACTTTGTTTTTCATTATTTAAAATATGGACAAGGTCAAACGGAGTTAAAATGACCAGTGTCTTAGTGACAGCCTGGTTTTATTACTCAGGGGTGCTGACTTTCAGGCACTGGCTGGCCAAGTCTGCCATGTACGGTTGTATGGTTTGCATACTGCGCCAGCACTGGCCAACAGATTTTTAGGCTGAGGTCCTTGCACAGTTTATAAAGCCTTGGGTCCTGAGAAGAACTATGTCAGCCACAAGGAGGGGGCTGTTATTCTTGTTTCACAGTCTGCATGGAGTTATCAGTTGGCAGAAAAGACCCTGGGGCCCCTCTGCCAAGAGCTTAGACTTCTGCCACCGCTGTTGCCCTTTAATTCTCTGGGCAGCTTATGGGACCTTTTCAAAGCTGCCTTCTCAGCCACAAAATCAAAGGCAGATCCTTTTTTTCCCCTCTATCAATCCTGTTTGCTTCCTAGCACACATCACAGCTTCTAAGTATTTCATTGTTCAGTGGCTCTTCATTATCTGATTTCCACACTAGAAACGAATGCTGTGTGGGGCAGACACAGGCTCTGATTTATCCACCCTCATGTCCTCCCTACAGGGCCTGTCACAGGGCCCTTGTTCAGTATATGGTGAGTCCATGAGGAAGACGTTCAGCATAAAGCCAGTTGACGGCTTGGGAGTGGCTTGCCGTCCCTCTATATGGGTTGCACTCCTGGGAATCATGCCCAGTGAGTTGTTTGTTCTCAGCCTAGTGTGACTGCCTATGTAGTAAAGAGCTTGACCTTGCCACGGAGAGGTCAGCCTTCACCCTCAGCCTCCGGAAGGTCATCTCTAAGTTCCTGCAGTGTCATGCTACATATAAGTATCTTTATTTAAGGCAGGAGCTGGCCACACCCCTCTCAGCTAACAATGTGATTTAGGGTGGGGACCGGCCCCACCAGATAAACCAACGGTGTGATTCAGGGTGTGGGCTTTGAGTCAGACATGATCTGCTGGACCTTGGAAGGACTCCATACTGATCTAAGCCACATGGACGGTCCACTGTGGAGTCCCAATACAAACTCCAGGTACAAAGGCTCAGGTGGGCTTCCCTGGTTGGCAGTGCTCCCTGTGTGTTGTCCCACATTATTATAATTAGAGAAATTGCTAGTTGCTGGGAGAGGTGAACAGCAACTGTGACCTCTGGGGAGAGGCCAGGGGCAGCTCTATCGGGAACCCTGCCTGTGCCCATCCTCCCTCCGCTGATTTGATTGTATCCTTTCCCTGGAACAAACCATAATGTGAGGATAACAGATCTCAATGAGTTCTGTGTATCCTTCTGATACCAAGGATGGCCTTATGGACTGTTCCCTAACCTGGCCCTTGGCGTCTGCCCTTCCGCACCTGGCACTGTGCCCCTGGCAGTCATACGCATGCGCACATTCACACACGCCTGCTCTGGCCAAGGGGGCGTGGCTTCTGGTTTCTCTCTGCCGAAGGGAGTACCGCGTCAGGCCAGGCACCTGCCCCTGCGGAGACCACACTGCCCACCAGTTCTTACTCCCCAAAGGTTACCAAAACTATGTTGCAACCACCCTGTCAACTAGAATATGAAGACCCTCACAAAGAAAGCTTGCTGCTGGAGCTGCAGAGGGCTGGCAGCTTCACGGTCCCTCCCCAATGCCTCCCACCCCTCCCCAGCCCACCCCCTGACTCTACTAAAGGGGAGGATTTTCTGTTGGTTGGTTGGTTGGTTTTTGAGAGACAAATCAGGTCTCACTATATTGCCCCAGACTGTTCCTAAACTCCTGGGTTCAAGGGATCCTTCTGGGGGCTGGGGATATAGCTCAGTTGGTAGAGTGCTTGGCTTGTATACACAAAGCCATGGGTTCAATCCCCGGCACCAAAAAAAAAGCGATCCTCCTGCCTCAGCCTCCCAAGTGCTGGAATTATGAGCACGGCACCCCACCAGGCTAGGGATTTTCTTTCTGACATAGTCAGGAGCCAAGTTAGCCACTGAGTCCCACCGGTCCCTGCCTTTGTCCCCAACCCTACCTGTCATGCAACGTGAGACCCACCTGGCCTTTCATGCTGGAGGAGGGATGCAGGGTTGGGCTGACCTCAGGATTTTCAGGAAATGCTGTGGTTTTTCCTAAAACCCATCAGGTCCTTCCTTCCTCTCAAGCCAGGGGCTCCCCACCTGCCAAGGCTGAGACTGTTGAACCCCAGACCCAGCCCTTCCTGCCAGAGGCTGCAGCCTTAGATGCCTCTCGGTGTTCAAAAGTTTCAGGTTTGAATCTAAATTTAGCAGCCCTGCTGCCCTGAAGTTATAAAACAAGTTCTTCCATAGCTCTTACATAAGAAGATTAGGCCTTTAGTCCTCTCTCAACCTCCCACCCCTGGGGAAATACCTGTTTTCCTTAACTATGCTCAAAGCTCCCCCTTGTCAAGGATCCCACCCCTTCTCTGCAAACCCCAAGCCCCAAACACAAACTCCACAATCCCACACTAGTAAATCTAAAGAGGGAGAGAACCTGCTTTTTTTCTTCCCTACCTGGTCTGGCTTCAGTGTGATCCTGCCCAGCCCCAGGGGACTGGACTATATGACCTCTCTGTAACCCCCAAAGGTAAGTAGATACACTGGTTTTCCTAGGATTATAGAACAGGCTGCTTGTTCACAAAGCCTTCTGGGAGAAAAACTAAAATCACCAAGTTCCTAAGAAACACTGAGTATCCTAAAGGAAATGCCGCCCAAGAAAATCCAAACTTGGAATATAGAAATAGAAAGACAAAGATTCCCCAAATGTGGTGTGCCTAGGAGTTACCTGGAAGGCTGGGGAGCCCTGCAAATGGTGAGACCTCTGGCCTGAAGATTCCCCATGAATATTTCTGGGGCAGGGAGAGCACTGGTATTTTTCATAAGCACTTAGAGTAAACCTGGAGCTACAGTCCCATAGAAAGTCTGTGATCTTACATAATCACAGCAAGAAATTCAAAGTGTAGCTGTTCTAAGCATAGCTCCCTGGGTTGGTGGGTTGGTGGGCTGGTTGGTTGGTTTTTGTTGTTTTAATCAATTTGGAACATTTTAATTTATATCCATCTCTTGGCCATTTTGCACTACTACAACAGAATGCCAGAGACAGGGTAATTTGTAATGAATAGAAATTTACTGGATCACAGTTCTGAAAGCTGGACAATCTAATATCAAGGTGCCAACGTCTGGCAAGGGTCTTCTTGCTGCATCATCCTATGGCTAAGGGCATCACATGGCAGAAGGGCAAAGAGAGGGCAAGAGAGGAGGGGGATGAGACAGAAATACAGAAAGAGAGAGAGAAAGGGGGGGAGAACACAAGGGTTTTTTGCCTTTGAATATGTAAAATGATGTAGTCCCCTTCCCCAGACCTCTCACAGTAAATGGGCTATGGTCTGTTGTGCTAGCTGTATCTTCATCTCTTTGTTATAGAAGGTTTAGCAAGTTACAATAACTAAATTACACTTGAATTATAATTAGAGAAATTGCTAGTGTAAGAATAAACATTTACAACAAACCCACATTCAATAACAGCTATAACAGAGGGTGTTTATAATCCATTCTTGAATGGAGATCCCTTATAACCTAAACATCTCTTAAAGTTCTCACCTCTTAATACTTAATATAGAAGAAATAAAATGTCAACATAATTTTGGAGATGAGCATTCAAACTGTTAGCACAAAATGACGGAGCCAGGTGCAGACTTCATGGACCAGCAAAGCCTTTATTCAGCAGTGGAGCCATGCATGTGGTGGACACACTTTCTTAATGGAAAATGAGCCACTGACCGAAGGAGGAATCTGTGCTTATATATGCTACACTCCGAAGTGATTTAATTATTGACAGAGTGTATCAGTTTGGGCACTCAGGAAACGGGTTGTGAAATTTGAAATTTGTTTTCACTGGGCACTGTTTTGTGGAAGAATGGAGGGTCTGGGGTCAGCATTCAGTGCTAATTTCTTTCTGTTCAGGGTCCCATTGTACTGGCACTGGGAAAGAACTTATTTGGGGAAGAATCAATGCTTTGGCTTCCTCCCAAAGACTGCCATTTTCGTCTTGATGGATATCTCTTTCCCAGGAATTATCTTGTCTCTGGATGATGTTTGCTTCCTTTCCAGGGATTGTCCTGTCACTGGGAAAGGATCAATGTTATCATGTGTTGCCTTCTTCCTCACTCCCTCTTCCCAGGCCACACTACTTTGGGGTTTGTTGTTTTTCCATATCTTACACAAACTATAGCAATACATCTTCTTCAAGACCCAGCATCTGTGCGCTGTGAAGAGAGATGCCTCTACCATGCCTCTACCATGATGCTTCACATCTTGGCTTCCTTCCTATTCCTCTGACTCAGAATTCACTCATTCAGCCAGTATTCCTCGAAGGTCACTATGTCTTCAGTGCTCTCCAGTGGAGCCTGGATGCCAATGAGGATGAGCAAGGTGTCTTCATCGTCTTTGCTTTGTACACTGTAATCAGGCTAAGAGCTGTGTCATGCTTCACATGAAGGCTAAGCAAGAGGGAATGGCAGGAGTGTAATATAACCTGGCTTTTGACAGAATCACTCAGGACAACTGGGGGGCTGTTGCTGATGGTAAGTGAGATCTATGTGTTTGGGTTTGTTTTTTTTTTCCTTTGAATATATAAAATGATGTAGTTCCCTTCCCCAGTCCTCTCACATTAAATGGGCTTTATTCTGTTGTGCTAGCTGTATCTTCTGTCTTTGTTATAGAAGTGTAGCAAGTTACATTAACTAAATTATACTTGAATTATAATTAGAGAAATTGCTAGTGTAAAAATAAACATTTGCAACAAATCCACATTTAATAACTGGAACCTTGTTTATAAGCTTCTCTATTTTAAAAGCATTTTTCCTAAGGTTGTCATCAATTGTACTAGGTACTTCTGCTAAGTGGAATTAAAGTGTGCATTTTTGTTTCTGGAGTGTCCTTATCTTTCTTATAAATGGATAACTTACATCATTAGTTAGTTAAGCTTTATTTAATTTAATTTATTTATTTACTTATTTATTTTGGTACTGGGGATTGAACTCAGGAGCACTCTTCCACTGAACTACATCCCCAGATATTTTTCTTTTTTATTATGAGACAGGGTCTTTCTAAGTTGCTGAGGCTGACTTTGAACTTGTGGTCCATCTCCCTTAGCCTCCTGAGTGGCAGAGATTATAGGTGTGTAACCATGGGACATCAGAAAGGGACATTGTGCCAGTTGTGGGCCTGGATGTTCTCATAACCCTGAGGCCCTCACATGATAAGTCCCTGCTGCAGAGAGAAGCCCAGCTGCCTCCCCAGCACCCTCACCATCTGAGCTACCAGACTTGTAAATGAGGCCATCTAGAAGAGTCCAACCCTGGCCAAGCTCCTAACTGAATCAGCCATGTGCATGACCCCAGCCAACAACATGGAGGACAGAAGAATGACCCAGTTAGTTGAGCCATTACAGGTGGACTGGGATACAGATGGCTCAATCTAAGGTGAGAATAGCAATGAAGTGAGGAGAAATAGAACTAATTTAGGAAACAAAATTAGTTGAATTCAAAGATGGAGGTGATGTTTCTAGCTGTGGAACTCCAGAGCTGGTGCAGGCAAACTGAGCTGGAAGCACCAGAGGACATGTGGATTTAGAGAAGGCTGGTCAGTTTGGGTGTGGTCACTGGTAGTGTCAACCTCCTGCCTTTTCCACCAAGCCCATCCTGGGAATCACCTCTGGAATCACCACCTGCCTGGCCAAGGAGAGTTATTGACAGGCCAGAAGCCAGCCATGTTGCCAACCATCAGGGTTCCTGCTCTGATGAAAATGTGTACAGATAAGACTCAAAACAGAGGGAGTCTAAGGAAAAGGGATCGTAATGTCTGCAGAAAAAAAAAAAGAAGGAAATAAAGGCCTGGTTTTTCTGGGTTTTGTTGTTGGTTGTTTGGTTGGTTGGTTGTGGGGGAGGTGTTTGTTTTTGTACCAGGGATTGAATCCAGGGCACTTAAGCTATTGAGCCAATCTGCAGCGCTTTTTTATTTTTTATTTTGACACAGGGTCTCGCTAAGTTGCTTAGGGCCTCACTAAATTGCTGAGGCTGGTTTTGAATTTGCAATCCTCCTGAGTCACTGGGATTACAGGCACGGGCCACCAAGCCAGGCTGATTTTATCTTATTTCTTAATATTGCCAAATATTTGACCAAAATAATCGGAAAAGTCTCATTCCCATTAAGTCTCCTGGCTGCTGAACACCCTGGCTGTCCTTATTTGGGGCTTCCCTGGCCCACTCTTGGTGGCAGGCCCTTACCAGCCAACATATCTGCCAGCTACCTCCCCAGGCAAGTTGTTTCACTGAGGCCCTGAAAGGTTCATTCAGGTGCATTCCCACACACTTACCAACAGGTGGCAGCACTCTCCAAGTCTGTCACCCCAAAACCTGAAAGGCCTCTGAAAAATAAATTGTGGTGTCAGTCTCTCTTACTGCTGAGGAAACCAAGAATGGTGAGGAAATACTTCTACACCTAAGTGCATCTTCGTGCAAATAGTTAGGATCTGACTCAGTTCCTAATGCATCTCAATCCTTGACCTCTGGAGGCATTTGGAAATATCAGTAGATATTTTTGATTATCACCAGTTGTGAGTAGTGGGTGGTACTACTGGCATCTGTTGGTTGGTGGCCAGGGATGCTGCTAAATATTCTCCCCAGGACAGTTCCCAACAACAAAGAAATGTCTAGCCCAAAAGAACAATAGTAATGAGATTGAGAAACACTGATCTAATCACATTCTCAAGTATCAATGGCCACGAAGAGACAGGAGAGGGACTTCCATTGTCTCCTTCACCTTCATCATTTCCCACGTTTCCCTCAGACTCAACTCATTCCTGTTTCTGGTGACGCTTCTGAGCAGCATATACAAGGCCCTGTGCTAGGCCCTGGAGAGACCACCAGGGACAAAGTCCCTGCCTTCCTTTCCAGAGCTCAGACTTCAGGGAAATGCATTATGCATTTGCAAATGTGTCAAGTGCAATGTGGGGACAAAAAAGAGACTAAGAATGATATAGAGGGAACCAACTTTAACAACAATGATGGGGGACTGGAGGTATAGCTCAGTGGTAGAGTGCTTGCCTAGCATGCCTGAGGCCCTGGGCTCAATCCCAGGGCTGAGGAAGTGGGGGGAAGGCAGTGGGAAAGGCCTCTAAAAAGTTGGCAATTGAGCCAAAGTCTGAAAATAGAATGGCCTCTTGAAATATAACAAGGGTAATATAACACTAAATGCATTTCTTTAAATAACTCACAGTCTTTTCTCCCCTCCAACTATAATTGTAATTATATTCTTTTGCATAATTAATTCATTTTTAGACCCAGTCCACATATTTCTGTAAGCATTTTAACCATCCTGTATGTATGTATGTATATAGGATGTAATCAAGTTTTTTCTCCAATGTTGTTATGGAATTTGGTGTTGATCAATAGTGCTCAATGTTTATTTCTTTGACCTGAAGGCCTTCTCATGGAGATGGAATGACTGCCACCTCACAATGGGAAGGGACCCTGAGGTCAGGCCATCTCATCAGTGCATGGATTCTGGGACCCTGCCCCATTTGCCCATTCAGAATCTCAGGTATGGGCCAATGAGGAGAGTTTAAAAGAAATGTTTCAAAATTCCTCAACAATCCTCCTTTTGCAAGGGGGATCCTAATTCCTTTCTCCTTGGATGTAGACCAGAGGACCATTGCTTCCAATTGGAGGAAAAAAGTGACAAAAGTAATACAAAGTGACTTCTAAGGTGGGCCAGAAAATATATAGGAATCTTGCACTCTCCTGGATCACTCACCCTGGGAGAAGCCAGTAGCCATGTTGTAAGGACACTCAAGCAGCCCAGAAAAGGCCTGTGTTGGGAGAAACTGGGCCTTCTGCCAACAGTAGGATGATCAGACATTCCATGTCGTCTAAAACAGTCCCAGTTTTCACACTAGTCCCATGTCCCACGGCATCTCTAAGTCACGGAAAGCAGAGATGGGTGACTATCCTAACAGCCAGCACCAGCTTGGCAGGCCTGTGAGGGAGCTGCCTCCAGGCCCAGTCAACCTTCCTGATGACTGCCACCTGAGGTACAGCATGACTGCACTTCAGTCAGCTCCATACTTACAGAAAGCATGTGAGATTGTAAAGGTTGTTGTTTGAAACCACTACATTTGGGGGTGATTTATTATGCATAAGTAATAAACTCAGGAATCTATATTATGTCATACTTTTGGGTAACATGGTCCATGAAATCAGCCTCTGTGAACCACAGATCAGGTCTCAGTCCCAAAGCCTCACCTTCCAATAGAACTTTCTGTAATGGTGGAGCAATCACAGATCTATGTTGTCCGATATAATAGTCGCTAGGCATAGGTGGCTATTCAGCATTAGAAATGCAGCTGATATAATGAGGAACTGAATTTTTAATTAAATCTTAATGGATTAAACTTAAAATTTAAACGGCATGTGTGTACATTTTCATTTATATAACATTTTCCAAACAACAATATTATGGAGAGGGAAAACAGATTAATGATTATAGGGGTTAGGGATGGTGGGTGAAGGGCATGGGTTTGACTTCAACAGTGGAGCACATAGGAGATCTTTGTGGTGATGGGGTAGCTCTGCATCGTGATCAGGTGGTAGTTAACATAAATATACATAGTGAGGAAAATGGCATTGAACTGTACACACACACTGTAGCAGCATCACTTCCTGACTTTGATGTTATAGTAGAATAATATAAAATGTAACCATCAGAGGAAACTGGATGAAGGGTACATGAGACCTGTCTATACTATTTTTGCAACTTCCTAGAAATCTATAATTTGAAAATAGAAAGTTAGGAAAAAATGTGAAATGAACACAAAGCATTAAATAGCACGTGTAACTAGTGCCTACTGTGTTAGACAGAGAGGTCCTAAGCACACAGGTCCTCTTCATCCTGATCTTTCTGAACCAATGGTTACAGGGAGCTCACCTTCTCACAAGTTGGTTGACACCTCTAATAGTAAGAAAGTTCCAACCAGCAGGGTTTTCTTTCAGGATAGAAAATTTCCTCCCCGCCCCCCCTCGCCCCATGTTTTCTACTTGGGCATGATTTGAGAATTATACCCAGATTTTCTGGAACAAGGCCCTTTCCCTGGGAATCCCAACGACCCAGGAGGAATAATTTCCCAACCACACTTTCTTCCCATTATCTGTCACTCATGAAACAGACTACAAGGACCTTGCACTTTGGCCTCAAAGGAGTCTTGGATGATCACCTGGTATGCTGATCACGTCAGCCTTAGAAGTAGCCATTTCCAGATCATTCCAGCTGACTAAAGCCAGGCAAAGAATTTTAGACCTGGAGAGCCTTGAAGGTGCCCTGATATTATGCCTGCTTTTTATTCTTAGGAAGACCTAAAGTAAACCTACAGAAATTAAATTCACTCCATTCTGAAAATCATGTACTATCTGTGGCAGACTGATAAGGCCTCCCAAAGATTCCCAGATCCTGATACCTGGATTCTGCTGATGCTACTAAATTAAGGATTTTGAGACTGGGATTATCCAGGTGGACCCTAAATGCAATCACAAACATAGTCATGTCATTTAACAATGGGAACACATTATGAAAACGTGTCTTTAGGTGACTTTGTAATTGTGTGAACATCAAAATACACTTATACAAACCCAGATGCTCTGGGGTCTACCACTTGATTTGGTGCCTTGATGCAGTTAAGATACTATTGAAATTTTAATTTAATTTAATTTAATTTGGTAAGAGGCATTGAACCCAGGGTACTTAACCACTGAGCCATACTTCCAGCCTTTTTTACATTTTTAAAATTTTTTTAAATTTATTTTTTAGAAGTAGTTGGGCACAATACCTTTATTTTGTTTATTTATTTTTATGTGGTGCTTAGGATCAAACCAAGGGCCTCGAATGTGCTAGACAAGCACTCTATCGATGAGCCACAGTCCCAGCCCCTATATTTTCTTATTTTGAGACAGCATTTGCTAAGTTGCTTAGGGTCTTGCTTATTTACTGAGGCTGGCTTTGAACTTGTGATCCTCCTGCCTTAGCCTCCTCCTGAGCTGCACCCAGCCAGATTTTTTTTTTTTTTTTGAGATTATAAAACTGTTACCAATGTAATCTGGGACAGTGTTTTACAGTAAACTTCTTTTTTATAAGTAGGAGTACACTTTGAAAATGATAAAAAGCCAGGTGTGGTGGCACACACCTGTAATCCCAGCAACTTGGAAATCAGAAGCAGGAAGATCTCAAGTTTGACAGCAGACTCTGCAACTCAATAAGGCCCTAAGCAACTTAGTGAAACCCTGACTCAAACTTAAAAATAAAAAGCGCTAGGGGGCTGGGGTTGTAGCTCAGTGGTTGAGCACTTGCCTTGAATGCACGAGGCACTGGGTTCGATCCTCAGCACCACATAAAAAAATAGATAAATAATACAAAGATATTGTGTCCATCTACAACTAAAAGAAAAAAAAAAGCTTTAAAAAAATGGGAGGGTGCTGGGGATGTGGCTCTGTGGTAAAATACCTCTGAGTTCAATCCCCAGTACCCCCCAAAAAAAAGAATGATAAAAGATAGTATGGTAAATACATAAATCAGAAACATAGTAACTTGTTATTATTATCGATTATTAGAGACTGCACATAATTGTATGAGCTATCTCCATGCAATTGGCAATGCATCAATATTTGTTTACACCAGCATCTCCACAGACAGTAGACATTTGTTGCAATGTGACATTATAGCAGCTAGAGAGCAGGAATTTTTCAGCTCCATTATCTCCTATGTGACCACCATCATGTGTGGCCCGTCCTTGATCAAAACATCGCTGTAAGGCACAGGAGTCTGTCCTTAAAAGGCAGAGCGAGAAGGAGATTTAAATATATTTATATTTTATTTAGAGACAGGGTCTCATGGAGTTGCTTATAGAGTTTGCTAAATTGCTGAGGTTGACTTGGAATTTGCAATTCCCCGCTGGAGTTACAGGTATATGCCACCGCACCCTGCTGAAAAACATTTTGACTATGTATTATAAGACTAAAGATAAAAAGATCTCCACACGTATATATTAGTAAATATGTATTCCAGGAGAGTACGGGTCAGCAATTCAAAACCATTTCACATATAGTCGTCTGAATTGTGTCCCTCTGAAATATATGTCCATGTCCTACCCCTCCGTACAGCAAATGATGCCTTATTTGGAAATAGGGTCTTTGCAGATATGGTTAAATTAAGGGTCTTGAGATGAATGTGGGCCCTGAAGCCAATAGTTGCTGTTTTTATAAGAGAGAGCGGTCACACACAGGGAGAAGGCCATGTGGCGAGGGAGAGAGAGGCTGGAGCCATATGGACACCAGCCAAGGACTTAGGCTGGCTAGCAGCCACCAGGAGTTGCAAGGAATCATTCTCTCAGAGCCTGTAGAAGGAACCTATTGTGTCTTTTGGATGCCTTGATTTTGGAACCAACCTTCAGAATTATGAGAAAATAAAATGTAGCCGGGCGTGGTGGTGCATGCCTGTAATCCCAGCGGCTTGGGAGGCTGAGGCAGGAGGATCATAAGTTCAAAGCCAACCTCAACAAAGGCAAAGCACTAAGCAACTCAGTGAGACCCTGTCTCTAAATAATATACAACATTGGGCTGGGGATGTGGCTCAGTGGTTGAGTGCCCCTGAGTTTAATCCCCGGTACCAAGAAAGAAAAGAAAAAGAAAAAAGAAAAGTAAAGAAAATGTTGTGTCACCCTCCTCACCCCCTGCCAAAGGGCTTTTTTGTTTTTCTTTTTTATGGAACCCAGGGGCGCTCTACCACTGAGCTACATCCCCCATCTTTTTTACTATTATTTTTCTTTTCAGACAAAGGCTCACCAAACTGTCCAAGCTGGCCTCAAACAAAATTGCAATCCTCCTGCCTCAGCCTCCCAAGTTGCTGGGATTACAGGTGTGTGCCACTGTGCCTGGCCAAAATGTTGTCTTAAGCCACCCAGTTTGTGATGATTTGTTGGGGCATCCCTGGGAAATTAAGATAATGTGAATTCTGGGATTGAGCAAATAAATAAGTAGACATTATGGGAAATGAAAACCAGTTTCTCACTATTGAATAAAAGGAATTACAGATTTTAAAAAAGGGGGGGAGGTTAAACCCTGCGGTAAGGAACTATAATCTGAGATATAGTAAAAATTTGTGATTTTTACTGTAGATAGAGAGAGGGAGGGATGTGGAGCAATACACTAGATGTATACGCTCGTGTCTATAGGTACATGTGTTTCCAAGCTCTGCCCACTGAGAGGGCCTTGAAGCAATGTTGCTCCAGTAACAATGAATATAGCCAGCACCCAGGTCTTGGATTCTAAATTCTGTGCTCCAGTCTATCTCCAAGAACCAGAGCTCTTGGAGATATAGCTGGCCACTGGGCCGAGTCAGGGAAAACACAAAAGGAGTCTGGTACACCTTATGGTTCCAGAAACTAAGACTGTACCTGGGGAGTGGGGCGGGGTTTGTTGGCCCAGTACAGTGGTGCACACCTGTAATCCCAGCAGCTCGAGAGGCTGAAGCAGGACAATCACAAGTTCAAAACCAGCCTCAGCAATTTAGTGAGGCCCTGAGCAACTTAATGAGACCCTGTCTCAAAATAAAACGTAAAAAGGGCTGGGGACTAGCTCAATGGTTAAGCGCCCCTGAGTTCAATCCCTAGTCCCCCCAAAAATAAAAGACATATGGAAGCCCACAGGAACTTGAAGAAGCTCCCATGGTCAAACCTGGGATAATCTGAGCAACAAAATAAATAATGAGAGCAATGGATTATAACCCACAGAATAAAATAGATGTCCATGAGTCCATACTGATGTAAATAAATAACCAACTAAATAAATAAGTGGGGAAGAAGGGTCAGCTCTTCCTTACATTAGAATTCCTATCAGTTAATGTAGAAGAAGGGACGGAGATAGAAAACCATCATTATCCCAACAACAGAGTAATTGTTGCACGCAAGAACCATCAACGGAAAATGAATGAGCCACAGTATGATAACAAACAGAATATTTGCATAAGTTTCAACATATTTCCTCACAATGTATTTATTAATTACAAGGAGAAAGAATAACAGCTTACAATGGAGAGACCTGGCAGAGTCCACCGTAACCAAATAACACTATTAAGGAGACATATAAACACCATGTGCTTGCTAATGCTACACTCTGAGAACACAACGTACCTTCTGGGGTATTCCTGCCAAAATCATAATCTCAGTCTAAACTCTCTCTCTCTCTCTCTCTCTCTCTCTCTCTCACACACACACACACACACACAACAAAAACAAATCAACAAAACACAAATTGAAGACACTCACAAAATAATTGACCAATATATTTCAAAAGTGCCAAGGTTATGAAAGACTGGGGAACTGTGCCCACCTGAAAGAAACTGAAGAGATACAGACATAATGAAGAACCCTTTCCTTAGAATCTTAACCAGAGAAAATTATGTGAGCAGGTCCATGGCAGTTTTATTTTTTTATTTTTATTTCTGAGTACCAGGGATTGAACTCAGGGGCACTCAATCACTAAGTCACATCCCCAGTCTTATTTTGTATTTTATTTAGAGACAGGGTCTCACAGAGTTGTTTAGCTCCTCACTTTTGCTGAGGTTGGCTTTGAATCTGCAATCCTCCTGCCTCAACCTCCAGAGCCACTGGGATTACAGGCATGAGCCACCGTGCCTGGCTTCATGACAGTTTCATTAAGATCTGTAGACTGGTGAATTGTTTCAATGTCAATCCTTTTCATGTCATTGGACTATGGTGATATACAATCTTGACATTAGGATAATCCACGTGAAAGTCTACCATAACTCTCTACTATTTTGCAACTAGGATTATTTCAGAATAAAAGGAAAATTTTCAGAATGCCTATTAAATGGTGCTGATGTGCCAGAGACAGGGAAAACAATGGTCAATGCTAGCTGTGGTATCTACCCTCAAGGACTTACAATGCATGGAGTTCACAAGCAATAAAAAAAGAAATCAAACACATAAATGATGTCATTCAAATAGTGAAAAGTGCAACAGAGAATTAGGCAGGGGTCCTAATTTAATGATCATGGTTGGGAAAGGCCTCTGACACTAACCCTGGAGCATGAAGACCTCAGAGAGAAAACTACATGAACATCTGGGGACAGAGGGAGGTCCAGACAGAGCAAAGAGCATCCTCAGGGGGCCTGGCATGTTTGAGAAGCAGCTAAATGCCCGGTATGGCTGGATGGAGCCAAGAAGGGTGGAATAAAAAGAGGGGAGGTTGGGAGGAAGGTGGGGCAGGAGCCCACAGGGCTTTATTTCTTTGCCTTTATTTCTTCTCCAAATGCCAATAACTCCTCCATCACACCCCAAAAACTCTGACTCATGATCTATGGGCTTGCATGGGGCAGGTTCTTATGAGTTTAAAAATAACTACAGCATTATTTTGCAAACCGGAAAAGACTTTTGAAAAGATGACTTGATTCCCCCAAGTCTTTTCTTGGTTCAAACTGCTATAAAACCTTTGTAGAATGTTCTGCAAGTCTTTGCCTGACTGGAACATATCCTTTACCAGTTAAGTCCTTTCACCCTTCGATAACTGGCCATGAAATGACAATGAAAGTAGTTCTGATAATGGAGATAAGATGATACCTGAGATGAGATCTTACCAGAAATTGTGTGGTGTTCTCAGCTCTTGTGTTCTTACGTGAGGGGATTTCAAGTAAGACACCAGACTTAGTAAAAGTGTAACAAGGTTTATTAGAAGAGAAAGAAGAAGGGGAGAAACACCCTCAAGGGAGAGAGTGAGTCCTCTCAGAGAGGGGAGTGACAACCCTCTTCTTTGTGTCCCAGCTTTTACTGGGATAGGAGGGAGATTGTTGGATGGCCCCAGCCAAATATCATCTCTCAGCTCTATATTGACAGACTACATTAGCTGAGAAACCTAAGGGCAACTCTTGGTCATCTTGGTTTGGTTGTCAGGTCCTACCTACTTGGAATGGTCAGTGGGCTCCAGTCTTAATCATGTGGCTTTCCTAGGTCTGGGTTGTTCATGTAGGGTCTTGCCTAAAAGGTCTTAGCCATTAAGCCCTTTTGAGCAAACATATTCTTGCCCCTTGTTTCTTACTCCCCAAATTCACCTCTCTTCCTCCTGTTGTGAGAGGCATAGTTTCTAGCGCTGAGATCAGGTAAGGGTATTCTGTATTCTGAAATACAGGAACTTGAAGGAGCTCCCATGGTCAAACCTGGGATAATCTGAGCAACAAAATAAGTAATGAGAGCAATGGATTATAACCCATAGATTTTACAGGTTAGCAAAGGTCTATCTGGACAGACCTTGCAATGACACCCAGGGAGGGCTGTCCATTAACTGATTTGTTCTGTTCTAGGTATTTTCTTAAACTCCTGCCCCACTGCTCACGTCTAACTGCTACCTAACAGTTCTGTTCCACGTTAATAGGGTAGTAAATATAAATAGGTAGTTTTTTGGTGTCTGCTTACCTTGGACACCAAAACATGCATAGAGAATTGGGTTAAGAGCCCTATAGGTAAGCCAAGGTGTGTTTATGTCGACTTAATATTATCATTGAAATAAAGACACAAAATGAACAAATGCCCAAGGAGGACATTTGGATCTTCAATGAAATGTCCACAAGCATAACTCCTGCATTATTTGCAAGGTTCTTCATTAGAGTGGTCAGCACTTGCTGACCTGTGTGCCTCTGGATTTCAGAGCAGCATAATAAACACAGGGAAGTGAAGACTGCCTTCAGAAGGTCTTTGGAATGTCTCCTACCCACCCTTTTTTACAGGTTAGCAAAGGACCAGGGAACTAACCAACTGGTATTACAGTAATTCGCAGCCCTGGCTCCACGCTGGTATCAACTGGAGATCGCTAATAATCACGGATGCTGAGCCTCACACCAGATGATTCTTGTCATCATAATTGGTCAAGCATGGAACCTGACCCCGGTACTTTTTAAAGCTCCCTCTGGTGATTCTGAGATACAAGTTGCCATTAGAGAAATGACCACCAGGTGGCGCTTGAAGGTGGCAAAAGAGGCGCGATGGGCTATCTCCTGGTTCCCAAAACCTAAAGAGATGCAAGTAGTAGCCCTTGGATTAAGAAGCAAGTACTAGTCTCTGGCTTCTTTAACACTAGGTGGGTGGAATGTAGACCTAGAATAGTTTACAAGTTTCCAGACTTCTCCCGGTTGGAGCCTTGGCAAGACTTGACAGGCTGCAGGGGTCTCCCAGAAGCAGCCCAACCTACACAGGTACAGAGCACCTGCCCATGCACCTATGGGCTGGGCAGCTAAAAAAATTTAAAAACCCAAAAAACAAAAACAAAAACATACACAGTAGCCAGGTGCGGTGGCATACGCCTATAATCCCAGCGACTCAGGAGTCTGAGGCAGGAGGACCATAAGTTCAAAGCCAGCCTTAGCAATTTAGCAAGAACCTGTCTCAAAATTTAAAAGAAATAAAATAAAAAGAGCTGAGGATGTGGCTCAGTGGTTAAGTGCCAAGGGTTAAATCTCTGGTGCAAATAATACTAATAATATAAATTTTTAAAAATTTAAAATAACAAGGAATGGAGATATAACTCAGTGGTAGAGCCCTTGCATGCATGCCAGGCCCTACTTCAATTGTTAGTTGTGAAGGGAAAAAAAGTGCCACCCCTTTCATGTACAGGAGCTCCAGGAACCCCAAATTAGGGCCTTCTGAGAGTAGGGGGAGGGCTTTGTTTCCTTAGGTCTCCACAAAAATTACCTCCTGTTTTTCTTCCTTTCTTCCTTCTTTCTTCCTTCCTTCTTTTCTTTCTTTTCTTTACCAGAGATTGAACCCGGGGCATTTAATCACTGAGCCACATCCCCAGTCCTTATTTTTGATTTTGAGACAGGGTCTCACTAAGATGATTAGGGTCTCACTAAGTTGCTGAGGTTGGTCTTGAACTTTCAATCCTCCTTTCTCAGCCTCCTGAGCTGCGAATTTACAGGTGTATGCCACTGTGCCCAGTGGTTACCTCTTCTTAGAAACAGAGGGAGACCTCTGAGAGTAGCACCCCCATACTGTGAAAAGCAACTGATTCCTTATCACTTTAAAACGTCCTTTGAAGTTTATCCAATAACATCTCCATTCAAAATGAAAGTCGGGGTCCCTCAACAAAATCATTCTCTTCAAATTTTCCCAGTTGCCCAAGAATTAAACACAGAAGACTGTGAACTCCTTTATGTCTGGTGTAAAATTCTGAATGGCATTTTTCCTCCTGAGGAGAAGGTCTGCAGCTTTCATTCGGGTTAACAATACAAAGAGGAAGAGCTGTCAACACAGGTGAACTTTAACAAAGAAGTTTAAAATATTTGGGAGCTAGTTCATTTGTTCTGAAGTAAAGGTATTCTCTTTGCTTATTCCCCTGCCTGGTTCCACTAGAGGAGAAGCACTGTCAGCCTCTTCCCTTAGTGGCTCAAGATCTTGGCTGGCCCTGACTTCCCCTAACATCTCTGGTCACCTGCAAGCTCTGGGCAGGACAGTGCTCACCTTGGTTAGAGGAGAGGTCAGAAAACAGCTTGCTGTCCAAAGTTCCTTGACCTCATCTTTATTGTTTTGGGTGCCTGTGTACTCCATGGGAGGAGTCCCAGGCCCAGTGGGGGTACATCTATGGATCATGTACCCCAGGTAGTGAGGGAGCCTCATCCTGACCAGTCTGTGGCTGGGGAAGACCAGTCCCCATGGCCAAGGTCCCAGCAGGATACTTCATATCCCAGCAGGATACTTCATACCTTTCCAAAGGTCTCAGGACCTGCTGTTCACAGTGGACCCTAAAAGTCAACACTGTGAATGGCACGGGATTCAGTAGAACCAGAAGGAAACCGAGAAATTCAGTCCTTTGCCTAATGTCACACAGCAAGAGCCTCATAGGCATGACTGAGACTAGGTCTGCTGCCTTCCACATGGGGCCTGGCCCCTCAAGGAGCCCCCAGCTCCAAGCATCCTGTTGTGAATAGGGAGCAGGGCCCACCCAGGGTGGGCCAGCCAGCCAGTCCTCGAGAGTGAGGCGCCATCCTGGCCACCACCCTCCCCTCCTTAGGCACCCTCCCCCTCCCTGGCTGGCCTGGCCACCCTCGAAGCTCCTGAGGTGACCCATTTCCTTCACTCTCCTCTGCAGCTTCAAAACAAACCAAAATGCAGACCAACATCCTCTGTTTGTTTTGGGGGATCGGAGAACGGGGAAAGCAGCTCTGTGGGTTTGCACTTAAAAACAAAACTGCTCTAAGCGGCCTGAGCAGAAACCAAACCAAAGGTGAAGTCAGAGGCCAGAAACCCTCGTGGCGATGCTCTCTCAGAATGAGTCAAGGGCGGGCATGGGGGGGGGGGGCTCGGAAACAAGGCCGCCCACTGACCCGGTGCTGATGGGGTGGGCTCAGAAAGCCTCCACGGGGACTCAGCGACATGGCCACCCCTCATTCACCCTGGTAATGTGGACTTGGTGGGGGACCCGGCCTGGATAGGGGTAGCTTTCCAGGCACTGGGGTGGCAGGTTCACCAAAGGGAAACAAGATTAGCCCAACCTACCCTTAACCCCAGCCCACAGGTCCATGCTGGGTGCCCAGGACCTGGTGCCCCGCCCCACAGGAGCCCCTGGACAACAAGTGAGACACCAAGAGCCTTTAGCACTGGGGTTGGACTTGTGTTTCCTGATGAAACTAGGGTTCCCCAGGTCCCTAGCTCCAGGAGAGAGCACTCAGGAGGGCAGAAACCCTCCAAGTAAGTCTCGGGGGCTCCCCATTCTCAGCACCCACAGGGTGTAGGCCTGGGCCTTTTTCTGAGTTGGGACAAGGGAGTGGGAACAGATGAAGGCAGACTCATGGAGGTGGCCTGGCTTTCTTAGAGCCCATCAATAGCCTCACAGTGAGGGAGGGAGGGGGGTGGCAGGAAAACAGTGGTCACGGAAGTAAGTGTGAATGGCAGGTCGACAGGCCTGGCAGAATAAGAGGTCAACGGTGACCAAGTGAGGATGGCCAGAGCTCCCACCCGATTCCTCACCTCTCGGAGCAGTTTCAGGTGTTTGAGCTGTACACAATCCAGGCTCGAGAAAAGGAGACCTTGCTGGATTCAGAGAGGCCACGCAACTTACTTAAAGGTCACACAGCAAGCCAGCACCAGAGGCCAAGCTAGGACCAGGCAGGTCAGCACTGGGCCACACACCTCCTAGGAATTAGCCCACCCAGAGCAGGATTCTGGATGTGGGAATGCCTGGTGGGAGGTAGCTGTAGAGGACTCTTGCCTGCTCCCTGGCTGTCATGGCCTAGGATGCATTGGATAGGCTTTTATTGAATGCCACCATTTTCTTAGGCTACCACTTTTTAGTTTGGCAATAAGTGGAGCACTTGAGTTCCTATTCTCTCATCTACTCTCACTCTAGTCCTGCAGGTACATACCTTCATGACATTAGCTTATTTCAGACAGGATGAAGTTGAAGCACAGAGACACTTTTCAAGCAGCCCAAGGTCACACAGACCTTGGTAAGTGGCAGACTGGGATTCAAACAAAAGATTTCTAACTCCAGAGTCGGGGGCTCTTTTCTGCTCGATGCCCTGCCTCCCACCCCAATCTCTTTACTAGAGAAGGTTGAGTTTGTACCCCCTTGATTCTACTAGAGTTGCCCTAAAGCTGAGCCTCCTCCAGTTCCAAGGAGGTTCATAATTCAGGGCCTTAAACTTTAGAGGCTCATCTCCCCTCACTTCAAGGCCCATTCAGACATCTGTACAGGGCCCCAGCCCCCTCTCACCTCAGCTCCAGCTCCCATACACACAGGTGTGTGTGCAACGGCCCCACCAACGGCAGCTGACACCTGGGTACCCACTCGCCATCAGTGAGAGATCTGCCCCATCCCTTCTGCCTGGGTCCTCTTTAGCTGCTGGGAAGCCCCAGGTGGCCATGGGTTCATAAGGACTTGGGAGGCGCTGCTAAGTCAGCTAGCACTTCAACTCCCTCGAAGGACAGGCACTTCCTCTCTGCCTTCAGAATAGAGTCCACAGCATGTGTGTGCGCATATCTGTATGTGTCTGTGTGCACATTCCTCCCTGAATGCACATAGTTATCTGTGTGTCTTATACATACACATATATAGGTCCTTTCCCTCTCCCTCCTTCTCTCTCTCTCTCTCTCTCTCTCTCTCTCTCTCTCTCTGTACTGGGGATCAAACCCAGGGGCATTTTACCACTGAGCCCTTTTTATTTTTTATTTTAAGACAGAATCTCACTAAATTACTGAGGCTGACTGGCCTTGAACTTGGCAATCCTCCTGCCTCAAACTGCATTTCCAGCCCTTTTTATTTTTTGAGACAAGTTCTCACTAAGTTGCTGAGATCTTGCTAAGTGGCTCAAGCTGGACTCAAACTTACCTTCCCCTCCTGCCTCAGCCTCCAGAGTCACTGGGATCACAGGTGTGTGCCACCATACCCAGTGAGGTACATCTCTGTGGGTGTGTCTAGTACAGAAACAACTGTGATGTCCCAGGCTGTGTGGACATCGTAGGGTCCTCCACTCATTCCATAAACATTCCATGAGCAGCGGCTCCTGGCTTGTGCCAGAGCTGGAGCACAGGAGAACTGGCCACAGAGAGCTCACTGCCATCAGAGGCACCCTTGTCCCCAGGCATTCTGGGAAGGGAGGCCCCTGCAGGGAGCCAGAGGGCAGTGTGGGCCTTTTGTGAGCTGTTCCTTTTAGGGGACAGAAGCAAGTAGTGGGAACATGAGGTTAAGGGGATAGTTCTATATGGCCCTGTGTGCCGACCCTCACATGCTTTCTTTTCTAAGAAGCAATTGACCTTCAATCTGCTTGGCTTAGTGGACAGGCTGTGTCACATTCCTCAGCAAACTACCTGTTACCTACAGGAGAAAATGCAGACCTGAAATAATGTTGATAAGAGGAACCCAATTTATCCTGAAGGGGGAGACTTTTGTGACCCTTTTCATTGACTAGATTCCAAATGAAACTCGGGGAGATAAGGATAATTCCTCCTAACCAAAATTCATGAAGGATTTATGGTTAAGAATCCAATTAGGATAGTCAGCCTAGGTCAAGGTGACCTAGAGTTGTCATGGCAGTGGGGACTTGAAAGCCTAAGGTCATCCTATTGTCAGTCAAAAGTCAAGAAGTGGACCTGGGTGGAACTCTCTGGAAACTTCTCTGGAGTGCAGGAGAGGCACACTGTCCCTCTCTTCTCTGAGAGGACCCACTCTCTCCTTTGAGATTGTCCCCTTTCCCTTTCCCTATTCCTTCAATAAACTCATTCCTGTTACTCTAAGCCACAGGTCGGAAATCTTTCTGACTTGATCACAAGACTCAGGTTTCGGGGCTTGGGGTGGTGGCTCAGTGATAGAGCGCTCACTAGCATGTGTGAGGCACTGGGTTCGATTCTCAGCACCACATATAAATAAAATAAAGGTCCATTGACAACCAAATACACACACACACACACACACACACACACACATTAATTTTTAAAAAAGAATCAGGTTTCAGGGATGGGGGTGTCTTCGTATTGCCTCAGTTTCCTGGAAGGCCCCAGGCCTGTAACAGCCCTAAGATAAAGCCAGGACAGGATCCCAACAATTTCCAACAAATTGACCCTACAAAATCCTGTGCCTTGTTCTCCCCAACCATATAGGTCAAACTCCCCACGAAGGCCAAGGTGGACAGGGCTATCACTCCTCCACGGAGGGGAAAGAGGTGCCAGGGACAGAGATTCACAAAGAAAGTTCACTAAACCAGTCAATCGAAGCAGCGTAAGGCAAGACATGCTTGTAATCCCAGCTGCTCAGGGGACTGAGGCAGGAGGATTGCAAGTTTGAGGCCAATCCGGGCAATTAGGTGAGACCCTGTGTCAAAATACAATGTGCTGGGGAGATAGTTCAGTGGTCGAGAGCTGGCTTGGCATGCATGAGCCCCTGGGTTGGACCCCCAGGATTGCAAAAATAAAATAAAAACTCAGAGCCTGCTGGGATTGCAGGCTTTGTGTGGCTATGCCAGGGAATCCACTCTTCACAGCAAGGACTACTGAAGCCCAGGGTATTGACTTCTTGTTGCTGCCCTAACAAATCAGCACTCAGTGACTGACAGCATGAGTTATGATATCACCAAACTGGAGGACAGGAGTCTTAAAAGCACAGTGCCTGCAGGGCTGCCCTCCTGGTGACTTTAGGAGGGAATTCTTTCCTTGCCTTTTCCTGCTTCTAGAAGTTGCCTGCATTCCTGTCTGTGACAACCTCATCTGCAAAGCCAGCGGAAACTGGCCTCTGTTCCTGTTGTCACCTCTCTTTGGCCTCCACTCTCCTGCCTCCTTCCTTGAAGGACCCCAGCGATGACATCAGTCAGGCCCACCTGGAGAAACTCTGCCTGTCAGTTCCTTAACCTATATCTGCAGATTTGTTGGCTGTGTGAGGTAATATAGTCGTAGATTCTGGGAGGTGGGAGGTGGACATCTTGGGGCTGGGGTGTACTCTGTCTACCATGCCCAGAAATGGAGGGAAATGCCCAAGGTTTGAAGATCTCAGGCAAAAGTCCCCCTAGTTCTAGGTCCTGGAGGCCAGCATCTCATTAGGAGGGCCAGGAGGGCTCCCCACAAATCTCAGCTGCTTTCTAAATAGTGCTGTACACATACTGGCGGTAAGATCTGGTTTGCTTTTTACCTCAGATCTACCACCTACCAGTGGGGTGACCTTGGGCAGGTGGCTTCGTGTCTCCAGGCCTCAGTGTTCTCATCAATGAAGCAGGGATAAGGAGTCACCACATACCCAGTTTCAAAGGCACCGTGAGTGTGTGTGGTGGTGACACTCCTGTGTGTGGGAAGCTTGGCCCCAGCTTAGCTGGCCCCCACACCTATGCACCTCAATTTGTAAAGAAACTGGTGAGGGCCAGGAGAGGGAAGGGACACCCGTGAACCTAGCAGGTTTGTAACTGAGAAAGTGTCTTTGACCTTTGGGGCCCTTCTCCTGCTCCTCCCCAGAGCAGTGGCCCAAGCTGGGGGAGCCCGGGCTTTCCTGGGAACTCACCAGTGAATGAAGTCTTTGATACCTAAGTGGGTCATAGAAAGGGAACAAAGGGATGCTTTTTGCATGAAAAGCCACCTGCTGGTGGAGGTTAGAAACTCGGGGATAATAAAGGATTTGGTGTCACATGACATCACATGTACATGGGGTGGGTGGGGGGAGAGGCCACAGAGAGGGACCAATATCAGAGGTGGAGATGAGGTGAGAGGAGGGTCCCAAAGGACTGGGCCTCAGAGGAGGACCATTCCTGTAGGAGACAGAGGATATTCAGTGTCCATCTCCAGGCCACAGAGTCTCCACACAGCTTCCCCAGGAGGAAACTCAGGGCCTCCTGGGCCCCTCCTCTGATGCTGCCTCTTTTTTTTTTTTTTTTTTGTACTGGAAATTGAACTCAGGGACACCTAACCACTGAGCCTCATCCCCAGCCCTTTCTATTTTTTTTTTACTTAGAGACAGGGTTTCCGTGAATTACTTAGGGCCTCACTAAGTTGAGGAGGCCTCAAACTCACACTCCTCCTGCCTCAGCCTCCAGAGTCATTGATATTACAGGCATATGCCACCGCATCCAGTAAATCTCTTTGTCACATATCTGTGTTTGTGCTCCATGCACACCTTCTGTGTTCTCACTGAGAATTTACTTACTGCTGTAGCTAGCTCTAGTAGTGAGTGCAGTACTTGGTACAAGTAGGACCTCATCAAATAATTGCTGAATGAATGAAAGAATGAGCACAGATATTTTCTGTTATGCAAAAGTAACAATAGTCATGACATGTGACAGTTGAGGGAATTATTCTGTGTTAGGACCTTTATGTACTTTATCTCATGAAATCCTACCCCATGATACAACTCTATCATTATCCTCATTTTACAGGTGTGAAAACTAAGGCTTAGAGAAAGAAAATTCCAAAGTCACACAGATAGCACTGGGTTTCTACTAAATCAGACTGATGTCAAACCAGTATTCCTATCTGCTTCTCAGTGAGTATTTTTAGGAACAGCATTTAAAATGATTTCATACTACTCTTTTATGTGGATTTTGCCATTCCTCAATCACAGCAATTTTAGATTATTTTCTGGTAATATTTTTCACTGTCAAAAAATAAAATTCTGTTGTTTGTTTGTTGTTTTATTTGCAATGCTGGGGATCCAACCCAAGGCCTTGTGCATGCCAGGCCAGCCACATCTCCAGCTCTATCAGAAATATTTCTGCAATAAACAACTTTATGCAAACCTAACTCCATAATTAAGGGTAATTCATTAGCAAAGTCTCCTCAGACACTGAATTACCAATTCAAATGATACAAACATTTTTTGAAGCTTCTCAGGGGTGCCTTTTCTATTCTGTTTCGTTTAGTTTCATTTTCATTTACATATGGAGATTTAGATGTACTAAATCTGCCACCTTCTCTCCTATAATGCCCTCCACAGTTTCCCGGATTTGAAACACTTTCCCTTTCCAGAGAAGTTAATCATTCTATTTTCCAGCGGTTGTACAGGTTGCTTTTAAATTATTCAACTCGAGTTCTTCCGTGCATCCTTCAGGGGATGCATGGAAGAGAGGCCCCGTTTACACTTCCAGTCCCCCCAGGAGCTCCCCTCCTCTCTCCTCTGGGCAGGGGGAGAGATGAAAGAGAATGTAGAATAGGGAGAGAATGAAATTGGGAGGTGGGTGTCCTCCCAATTACAGGAGAAAGATTGGTCCATCTTCTCTGCAGGAATAATTTTCTCCTAAGCTCCTCCATGTTGTTCTTGGAAGCTTCTAAAGTGTGCATGTTGGCTCAGAGTTAAGGCAGAACTGTCTTAATGAGAATCAGCTTAAAGAACTCCTTGAAAAACTCCAAGCATGTAAAATTCTTGAAATGAAATACTAAAAATATTTCAAGATCATTTGCTCCTTTTCCTAGACCAGGTATACACCTTGGCCTGGTAGGGAAGCTGAAGCTATGGCAGTCTCTCTCTGTCAACCTCAGGATCCCTGACTCCCAGGAGGGCCTG
The DNA here is from genome assembly GCF_045843805.1 of Urocitellus parryii. Classification (NCBI taxonomy): domain Eukaryota; kingdom Metazoa; phylum Chordata; class Mammalia; order Rodentia; family Sciuridae; genus Urocitellus; species Urocitellus parryii. The sequence goes on along the minus strand of NC_135531.1, from coordinate 135,542,063 downwards.
TCCAGAGACCAACATGCCACCAGGCCTGAACCCAGAACAGGCGTGGGCCTGGGCACTGGATAATTTTCCTGCTCTGAGCCACCACTCCTGCCAGTGCCTCCAGAGCTGTAGAGATGTGAATTTTCTGGAGCAGAGAGTTGAGAGGGGCCAAAAATAAGGTCTAGACCTGAGCATCCAGGAGCCAATGGCTGAATCCACTCAGGAGCTCCAATCACCTCAAGAAGAAGCAAGCACTACCATCAGTGCAGCCCAATGGGCCCTGAACCTCCCAGGTGGTGATAGTGCTTGGGCTATTGGACAGACACACACTCAGGCTGTCTCTTGGAGCCCAGGTCATTCCTGGAAGCTGCTGAAAACTGAGGCTTACATCCAGAGGAACCCAGAATGGAAAGGAACCCCAGCCTGGAGGGTGCCTTGCAGTACAATGCCCATCAGCCAATGCCCTGGAAGGAGCCTGAAGGACTTCGGTGGGAACCCTTATACTGTCCCCTTATACTCATGCACTGGGACTGTGCCTTGCATGCCTAGGAGCCTTGAAATTTTGCCTGTGTTGATCATTCTTATTATTCTTTTACTCCTGAGTGAATTAAAGGTTCTTCAATAAGAAAAAAAAATTCAAATTGGGGATATGGGTGTCACTGAACTTATCCGGGTTTTCTTGTTTTGTTTTGTTTTTGGATTTGGGTATGTTCTGTAGGGGATTAGATGGGAGACGGGATGTGATCCGGGTGTATAAAAAAAGATACCCTACTCTCTCCAGCAAAAGAGCCACCAGCAGCAGGGTAAGATGACACACACTCAGTGACTTGAGAAGCTGAGGCAGGAGGATCTCAAGTTCAAAACCAGCCTCAGCAACTTAGCCAGGCCCTAAGCAATTAAGCGAGATCCTGTCTCAAAAAATGAAAAGGGCTGGGGATGCGGCTCAGTGGTTAAGCACTCCTGGGTTCAATCCCCAGTACCAAAAAAAAATTAAAAAGAGCCACCAGGAGCTTCTGGCAGTAAGGGAAGCCTATGGTAGAAGAGGTCTCTGCTTCTTGAGGACATGTGTGATCCTGGTTGCTCAGGACATTGCACGGCACACCATGGTATAGGTTGTGCCTGAAATGGGTGGCAGAACCAGGACACCAGAGCAGCTGAAATCAGCTTATGCCCACTAGTGAGGAGGGGTTCTGGATTGTATTAGTGGGATGTACAAGGAGCACGGGATCAGGAGCTGGGAAGTGTGGCCAGGGGTGGGGGAGACATGTGCTCTGCAGGAGGGACCTGAATTAAGCACCCATCTGCATGGTAAGCTATTCCCTTTTTTTTTTGGTACTGGAGATTGAATCTAGGGCCACTTTACCACTGAGCCACCAGTGGTATTATTTTTTATTTTGAGACAGGGTCTTGCTAAGTTGCTAAGGCTGGTTTCAAACTTGCAATCCTCCTGCTTCAGCCTCCCAAGTTGCTGGGATTACTCTGCCACTCAGCTAGACCCTGCCTCAAAATAAAATATCAAAAGGACTGGGGAAGTAGCTTAGCAGTAGAACACCCCTTGGGATATTGATCCAAGTACCAAAAACAAAATGAACAAACAGACAAAAAAACAAACTTCTATTTAATAAACTAGTGCATTTTCCTCTTGTTAATCTGCCTTTGTTACAGGGGACCCAAACACCTACCAGGACAGAAGAAAAATGTATTTTTCTCTTCCCCTACAGAATCCATTTCTTGAGTGCAGGCCACCACGTGTCAGGCGTGATCCTTTCAGCCCTGCGGCCACACCCTGCAAAGCGGGGCAGGTACTGCTGTTCTCCCCACCTGCCAGAGGCTCCCCTCTCCCACAATACAAAGCAAGCAGGATTCAAACTGATGTCACCAGCCTCCAAACCCAGGCTCTGAGACACATGGCCCCTTTTGTAAATGAGGAAACTGGAGCAGGGAGCCTTCACACCATTTGCTCCTGCCGGTCAGATGGCTCTCTTGGCTCCTTTCAAGAAGGCCCCTCCACTCCTAAACCCCACAAGCCTCGTCCAGGGCAGGGGGCGGGGGTGAGCCTGCATTTTGCCCATTAGCTGTGGATCTGTGGACCCACTGCCCAACCCTCCCCCATTCTGCAGGCAACTCCATCCCAAAATCAGCTCAGGGGCAGGTGCTGCAAGGAAGAGGCCGGTCCTGAGGCAGGAAGCTCTCAGGACGGCCCACAGGGAGCCAGGCCTGGAGAAGCTGGCCCTCCCAGAGGGCTGGGCTGGGAGGAAGCCTGGGGAATAGCAGGTGTGCACACCCACCCTGCCTGCCTTGGGCCTTCCCAGGCTATCCCTCATGGAGGGGCAGGACTTTCTCCCCAGCCTCCACTGTGCTGGGTGCCCCCATGCCACAGCCCACACAACATGGCCTGTGGCCAGCCAGGACCTGTGCCTCACCTAGAAAGGGTGCATTTTTTCTAAACCACAAATCAACTCGGCAGAAACAGGGCTTCTTTTCAGTCTCTATCTTTATGGTGGATTCCTCCCCGGGCTGGCATTTACTCACACTCATTAAAAATGTGAGGAACGAAGTACATCAACAGAGGAGTCTTACGTTATAACTTCCTGTGGGTTATGGAGCCAAGAGGAGGGAACAATTAGCTCCTTTGTTGGGTGGCTTGCTGTTTGTCACTGACAATGGCATTCTTAAGGAATTATGATATTAAGGATTTAATAACCATTTGATATATGCCGTAAAACATTTCAATTACAGCGTTTCTGGAAAGTGCTGTCCTCATCTGTTACAGGAATTTACCAAGTGTCTTTTAATTAAGTCGGTTCTAAATGAGACACCTCCTCAGTGCGGTAATTTTCTGAATGAAGCTACCCTGAAGTACTAATTAGTTTGTTTTTAATGCTTAATTTACCCTGCCAACGTGGTGGTTAGGGTAGAGCTGACCTGCAGGAACTGGACCAGGCCTCAGGAGACAGGTACAATATGTGGCAGGTTGGGTCCCTCCTGGCTGCAGAAAATGGGGGCATTTCACTTCACCCTGAGAAGCTTCTAGACTCAACCTGCTGGCAACTGACCACAAACTTCAAATTCAACTGGGAAATACCTCAACTGCCGCTCTCCGTCCTGATTAACCCAAGAAGCCATTTCTCACAGAAAGGAGGGAATGAGCTGCCTTGCAAGGTAGTGGCTGCCCCATGGCTCATGGTGTCTTCTGCAAAGGACCTCTGGGCATTAGGTAGAAGAGGAGGCTGAGCATCTCAGAGGTCCTTCCATCCAGTGTCCCTCTGATGGCTCCTTTATTATTCTTCCTGCTACTTACCCTAAGGTACTCCCAGTGCAGCTGTGCGGGCAGGTGGGAGGTGGGTACCTGGGAGATGGCTCTGGGAGAAAAGGGGCAGGGGACAGGGAGGTCCCAAGGAAACCACAGGGAGGACTAGAGGGTGGACAGGGGAAGTCTCTTAGGAATGGGAGTCAGACCCCATTGTGGTGCCCACCGGTGACTCTCAATTTTAGTGGGGACAGGCCACAGGAGGAGTTTCCAGCCCTGGGAGAGGCAGGAGAATATGGAACATGTCTCTGATCTCTCAGGCTTGCTCATATGTACTCCATATACACCGGATTCTCATGACGCACAAGAACAATTGCTTGGTGTTTTTTTTTTAAACTTTGTTTGTTTGTTTATTTCTATGTGGTGCTGAGGATCGAACCCAGTGCCTCATACACGCTAGGCAAGCGCTCTGCCACTGAGCCACAACCCCAACGTGCTTGTTTTCTTTTTAATTGCATTTTTCTTTGTCTTCCAAAGTAAATAGAGGGCTGGGGATGTGGCTCAGAGGTAGAGCGCTTGCCTAGTGTATATGAGGCACTGGGTTTGATCCTCAGCACCACATAAAAATAAAATAAAGGTATTGTGTTCACCTACAACTAAAATATATATGTTTAAAAATGGGGCTGGGGCTGGGGCTCAGTGGTAGAGTGCTCGTCTTGCATGTGTGAGGGAGGCCCTGGGTTGGATCCTCAGCACCATATAAATCAAAAAATAAAGGTATTGTGTCTACCTACAACTTAAAAAATATTTTTAAATAAAGTAAATATATACCTGTAAAAAGGTAGAATATAGGAATGTATATATTAGAAAGTGAAAGTCACCAGGTATGGTGGCACACACCTATAGGAGGCTGAGGCAGGAGGATAGCAAGTTTGAGGCTTAGCGTCAACAACTTAGTGAGGCCCTAAGCAACTTAGTGAGACCCTGTCTCAAAATAAGATTAAAAGGGCTGGGGATGTAGCTCAATGGTGAAGCAACCCTGGGTTCAATCCCCAAGACCACAGAAAAATTGATTTAAAAAAAATTAAATTAAAATTAAAAATAATAACAGATACTGCCAAATGGCACTTCAGAAAGAGGCTGGCCCTGTGCCCCATGGATGTGATTGTGTTCCCTACATTCTACTCAACACTGGATATTATGAGTCATTTACATTTGTTGCCAGCCCGAAGGACAGAAAAAAAGAAAAGGAAAAAGGTGCTCCTCTCTGCTTTGATTTCTGTCCTTGTTTTTTTTGTTGTTTTTGTGTTGGATTTTTTTTTTTTTTTTTGTCTTTTCCTTTTGATACTGGAGATTGGACCCAGGGGCATTTTATCACTAAGCTACATCTCCAGCCTTTTAATTTTTTTTATTTTTATTTTGAGACAGGATCTCACTAAGTGGTTAAAGGTCTTCCTAATTTGCACAGGCTGGCCTCAAACTTGCAATCCTCCTGCCTCAGCTTCCTGGGTCACTGGGATGATAGGTGTGTGCCAGCAAGCAACTTCTGTCCTTGCTTATGCTTCAACAATGGGAAAAGGCTGAGTGAGCAGCCACCAGGCCACATATGCAGCCTGGCTGTTCCCCAGCTGCTGGCTTTTTCTTTTTTCCCAGTGCCTGACTGGCACATGCTTGACCAGCACTCTACCAGCTGGCTACACTGGCACCGACTCTGAGGGCCTCTAGAGAGGCCTTGGGCAGACCACCCACTGCACCAGTCTTGATTATTATGCAAAGTATTTTCCAACCAGGGTGGGATGGAAAACAAGGGGAAAAAAAGAGGCAGTAATTCCCAGGGACTGAGGGGATCTGAGGACCTTCCTGAGGCAGAAATTAGTGGCACCTGACACACTACAGTTGGCTGGGCCTTTAAAACCTCTCAACTCGCTTCCCTCCAGGGACCTGAACCCAGCAGACAGATCCCTGGCCCCACCTCGCCCTCTCCCCAGGAGCTGCCCCAGATCCACAGGGCAGTCCAGGGTGGGCTTTTCTACGCCCCCCACTCCCCAAGCCCACAAGGAAGCTGCACAGAACAGGCAAGCCCTGTGACTCAGCACTGCCTGGTGCGTGGCTTGCCAACCCATGGTCGGCGACAGGCCATGAGTCACAAATTATAGGCCTTCCATCCAAGCAGGCTTTGCCAGCCTGTGAGGCGGCAGCACTGGCAGAGGGCTATGGAGTGCTGGGCTTGGGGCCTCAGGCAAAGCAGGGCTGAGACAGGAGCTGCACACTGGGCACTCTTTCAGCTTCCTTCCCCACCAGCCAGTGTGAGCTCTCAGACTGCAGAGCCAAGGCCCAGGGTCCATGGTGTGGTCTCAAGGGAAAGGCACTGACATGCTCTGACCCAGCTCATCCTTGGCTTCAGACCAGGAGGAAACTGGCTGTGGCAGAGCCTAGCGGAGTTTCACAGCCTGCATCTTCCAACTGAAACTAAAGAGAGTCTAATGCCAGGGCGTGTGCCTTGTTCTGTAGCTGATGGGTCCTGGGAGGTGCTCCTCTATCCTCCAAGCCATCCCCACGCCCCAGACCTACAACAGCTTTGCCCCAGGAGTGCCAGGAGGCTCGAAGGCCAATACCCCATTTCATAGGCTTCCCACAGAACAGGAGCTGAACCAGATGCCTTAGGAACATCCACACATCCCCAAGCCATCTTTGCATGCTTGGCTAAAGCAGCAAGGGCTTTAAGAGTTTTCAGAGAACTGGGATGTTCTTTTGTGCTAAGAATAACAAGGCCAAGCCATACCCTGCTCTCACCCAACCCAACAACATTCCTTTAAGTTCAAGAACAGATTCTCAGCAACTGCAAACTTAAATACTACCCAAGTTTGATGTCTTGTTTTTGTTGTTGTTGTTGTTTATTTGTTTATTATAAATGTTTGATTGGGTAGTGGAAGTTGATGAAGCAGCAAAGAAGGAGGGCTAGAGCCAGGCTGGGGCAAGGGCCCAGGGAGACTTTGCTATCTTCTTCAGGAGTGACCACACTCACCTCCAGAACTCTAGGGATCCCTGAAAACAACCAGCCCTGCACCCTCCAATCCTCCAAAACCTGCTCTGCTCCACAAAGGCTCTTTCTCACCCTCCAGGACTGGGCTGCTGGCCTCAGCAACTACAGGGAACAGGCCAAAGTCAGACTTCAATAAGCAGACATTGGGCACAGTGAACACAACTAATGGGAGGCTGGCCCTTTCCAACCGCAGCTCACAACTTGGTGCCATTTCTTAGAAATCAATAATAATAATGGACATAGTAATAATGATGGTTACCTTTGAGTGGCAACTGGGTGCTAGCTTCCACGCTGATACACCTCACACACCTGGTCCCAGGCAGTGCTCAACTGTCCATCCAGGGCTACGTACCTGCCTCCCCAGTGTCTAGCAGAGTGCCTGGCACCAGGAAGTGCTCAAGAAATATGGAAGAATGAATAGCAAGGTCAGCACATGCAAGGAAACCAAAACGCTTCCCAAAGTACCCTTTCCAACCTCTTCTTTTTTTTCTTTTCTTTTCTTTTCTCTCCCTCTCTTCCTTCCTTCCTTCCTTTTTCTGCAATTATAAATTTGGGGATTGAACCCAGGGGAGCTGCAGCACTGAGCTGTGTCCCTAGGCCCTTTTATTTTTTATTTTGGGACAGGATTTTGCTAAATTGCCCAGGCAGTCTTCAAATTTATAATCTTCCTGCCTCAATCTCCCAAGTAGCTGGGATTACAGGTGTGCACCATCCCATCTGGCTAAAATTCAATTTTTTAGGTTAGTTGAAGAGATCACAAAGCTATTTTGAAATCACACTTCACAAATTACATATATCTTACAAATGTATATCATTCTAAATGTAGTATGTATATTACATAGATATGTTTTTTTGTTGTTGTTGATTTTTTTTTTTTTTTTTTTTTTTAAGAAGAGGCTGGAGGGCTGGAGATGTGGCTCAAGTGGTAGCACGCTTGCCTGGCGTGCATGCCGCCCGGGTTCGATCCTCAGCACCACATACAAACAAAGATGTTGTGTCCGCCAAAAACTAAAAAAAAAAATATATTAAAAATTCTCTCTCTCTCTCTCTCTCTCTCTCTCTCTCTCTCTCTCTCTCTCTCTTTCTCTCTTTCTCTCTCTTTAAAAAAAAAAAAAAAAGAAGAAGAGGCTGGATATAGCCCAGTGGTAGAAAGCATGAGGTAGCACATCTGAGGCCCTGGGGTACATTCCTAGCACTGAAAAAAAAAAAAACTTTTTTTTAAAAAAGACAATGATATAGCAGATATACTTCCATTTATCATTCAGAATTAGCAAATAAGGTTTTATCTTATTTGTTTCAGATAGCCACTTTCTTCACTTCCTCCAGAAATAAATTGTACATCTTTGCTCGCTCTCTCTCTCTCTCTCTCTCTCTCTCTCTCTCTCTCTCTTTAAGGTGCTAGGGAGGGAACTCAGGGCCTCATGCATGCTAGGCAAGTGTTCTACCTTGGAGCTACACCTCCAGGCTGTGGATATAATCTTCGGTTTCCTTGTAGATGTTCTTGAATTTATTAGACACTCAGGTCATCTTGCACATAAAATTATAATTTTTCTCTATTGTAGTTTTTAAAATATTTTTAGTTATACATGGACACAATATCTTTATCTTTTTTAAATATTTTGTTTTAGTTGTAGTTGGACACAATACCTTTATTTTATTTTTATGTGGTGCTGAGGACCGAACCCAGTGCCTCATGTGCAAGGCAAGCGTTCTGCCACTGAGCCACAACCCCAGCCCTCTATTATAGGTTTTTTTTTTTTTCCTGTCTAATTGTGCTAGCTAAATCATCTAGTACAATGTCAAGTGATATCACCAACAGCAGATAAACTTCTCTCATTTCTGATTTCAAAAGAAATGCCTCAAATATTTCACCATTAAGGATATTGTTTGCTATAGGTGTTTGATAGATGCTCTTTAGCAGGTGTAGGAACTTTTCTCCAATTATGATTTGGTCAAGAGTTTTTATGAGTGATATTGAAATTTCAACAAATGTATTTTCTATTTTCATCTATGGAGATGACTATATGATTTCCTTCTTAACTTTTTAGTTTGGCAAATTACATTAGGTTTTCTAAATTTAAATTGTCCAGGCTGTGTTGTAGCTCAGTGATACAGTGGCATGTGAGGTAAGTACTCTACAACTGAATAGTACCCTATCCCCTCTAGTCTTTATTAGTATTTCATCAGTTTTTCCACTATCGTTCTTTTTCTGTTCAGCATCCAATGTGGAATACCACATTTTACTCAGGGAGTGTTGATTTTTACCCTTAACAATTTGAATTGGTTGGTCTAGTAACAGCCCCTCCCCCACCTCCATGAATCCCTATCCCTGTGTCCTCACCTGTGCATAATCCCTCCCACATGGATTCAATGGCTTGCTTTGACCAAGACATGTTATGATTTGATCAATGAAGCATAAGCAAATATGACACAAGCAGAGGCTTGAAAAGCACTGTGTACCAGGGCTTGCCCAGTTTTGCTATTCAGTGGGAATTCTGTCTGGAACAACCTGAGGGAAACATGACTCAGCTGACAGCCAGGTCAATTGCCAGACACAGACAATGTTAGGGAGGCCGTGCCTCCAGAGGCCATGCCATCAGATTGGGGCAACTGTATGAGCGTCCCCAGGTGAGACCAGCAGAAGTGTTCAGATGCACCAAGCCTGACTCACTAGCCACAGAAATATAAGCACAGAGAATGGTTGTCCCTTCCAACACTTGTTTGAGGTGATGTGTTACTCAGTAGTAGATAACTAATACAAGAGATACAGAATCAAGAGTACCAGCCAAAATCTTTGCCAGAGATTTATCTTGGTCTCCTCCCGCCCCCAGTATTGGGAATTGAACCCAGTAGTGGGGTTCTACCACTGAGCTACTTCCCCAGCTCTTTTTATTTATGCTTTAAATTTCTAGACAAGGCCCAGGCTGGCCTTGAACTTGCAATCTTTCTGCCTCAGCCTCCCAGGTATCTGGGATCACAGGCATGACCACCATGCTTGTCTTGTCTTGTTCTTTTCAAAGAACAGACTCCTGCTCATTTCTCTCTCCATTGCTTCTTTTTTATTTTATTACTTTCCATTCTTTTCTTTCTTTTGTCCATTTTTATTTCTTCTTTGCTACTTTCTTCATGTTATTCTTTTTCAAATTCTAATAAATTGAACAAATTTTCTAATAAATTAAACACAATTTATTAATTTTTAGTTTTTTAAATATAATATTAATATTTTAACATTAATAAGTCTTTTTTATTATTTATTTTTAAGTTTTTAGGTGGATACAATATCTTTATTTTATTTTTATGTGGTGCTGAGGATGGAACCCAGTGCTTCACACGTGCTAGGAGAGCACTCTACCACTTGAGCCACAACTCCAGCCCCCTAATAAAATCTTTTAATAATTTTCTTTCAAAGGTAAAATTTCTCTCTGTTTGCTACTCTAGTTGATTTCCACAACTCTTTTTTACATGACATTTTAATTTCCTTCATCTCAATTTTTTGGTTTTTGCGATGTTCCTCACAGATGCTAGGCAAGCACTCTACTACTGAGCTACACCTGTGGCCCTAATTTCCAAATATCTTGTAATTTTATTTATGGTTTCTTCTTTTCCCTATAAAGTCTTCAAAATACTTCCAAATGTAAGATTGGCTATCTCTTTGTTTGATTTCTAATTTTGTTGCATTAAAATAAGAGAATATGCTCCATATGATACCTGTTCTTTGATATTTGTTAGAATGTGCTTATAAATTAATTCAAAGATCATCAATTTTTTTTTCTATAAAAGGCCAGAGATTGGGCTGGGGATGTGGCTCAAGTGGTAGCGCGCTCGCCTGGTATGCGTGCTACCCGGGTTCGATCCTCAGCACCACATACCAACAAAGATGTTGTGTCCGCCGAGAACTAAAAAATAAATATTAAAAAAAAAAAAAGGCCAGAGAGTGACTTTGTTTGACTTCGTGCAGTCTCTGTTGCAACTGTTCAACTCTGGACATGACAAATAGGTGTGGCCATGTTTATTTTGCTTTGTTTTTGTTTTATGTAATCTGAAAACTATAAATGGTGAATCTACTCCATTTACTTTTACTGTGATTTCTAACATATTCGTATTTGTACTTACTAAGTTAGTTTGCACACTAATTCAGCTGCTTTTGCAAAGATACTAAATTTATAATTATTTAAACAGAGCTTGGTATGGTAGCTCATACCTGTAATTCTAATGATTTGGGAAGATGAGGAGTTGGGTATTTAGCAAGGCCTTTAAACAACTATTGAGACCCTGTGTCAAAAAAAAAAAAAAAGAGAGAGAGAGAGAGAGAGAGAGAGAGAGGGCTGAGGATGTAGCTGAGCGGGAAAGTGCCCCTGGGTTCAATTCCCAATACCAATAAAATAAAAACAAAGTGAAAGTGCTTAAACAAGATAAGAGATTTTTATCCCTCTCTTCAAAGTCCTAGTATGAGATATGAGGGCTCTTATCCACCTGATTATCAGGGACCAATTCTCTTTCTCTCTTATTGCTTTGTCATCCTCAAATCTCAGCTTCTATCTTCTGGTACAAGAGAGATGAGCCATCTCCTGCCATCACATCTGAATTCCAGCCAACCAAAAGAGGAAAAGAATCAACAGAAGGGAATTTCCTCTCCCATTAGTGGCAACCCAGAAATGTCAACACCACTTCTGCTCACACACTGTTTGCCATATCTACTTATCGAAAAATTCTATTACCTTGTAAGAAAGAAGAACAGATATCAAAGGTTAAGTAATAATTTTGGCCACATCTGCCACTGTCGTTTGGGTTCTCTATTTAGACTGTGTTTTCTTTGCTTCTCCTCCACCCACATTTTCCTGCTTTTGATTGATTTGGTCAAATTTTCTTATCTTTATTTTCCCTACCAGATTAGAAGTTATCTCTTGTTTCTTGTGCCTTTAGTAATTGTCTTTTCATTTTTAACATATATAACTGTTCTAACAGAATCCAAAGATAAAATTATTAATTCTATCACAATTGATGGAACCTAAAGCTTTTCCAATTTGAGAGCTCTCTTTAAGAAAAGCTAAGAAGGGGCTGGAGTTGCAGCTCAGTGGTAGAGTGCTTGCTTAGCATATGTGAGGCACTGGGTTCAATTCTCAGCACCACATTAAAAAAAAAAAAAATAAAGATATTGTGCCCAACTACAACTAAAAATATTTTTTTCAAAAAAATGAAAAGAAAAGGTACAAGCCAGGAATGGTGTGATTACACCCAGCAATTTGGAGGTTGAAGCAGGAGGATTGCAAGTCCAAGGCCAGCCTCAACAAATTGGCAATCACTCTGTCTTAGCAAGCCCTAAAAAAATAAAAGGAATAGAGATGTGGTTCAAGGGTTAGGTACTCCTGAGTTCAATCCCCAGTACAAAAGAAAGAGAGGAATGGAAGGGAAGGGAAGAAAAGAAGAAAGGAAGGAAGGAAGGAAGGAAGGAAGGAAGGGAGGGAGGGAGGGAGGGAGGGAGGGAGGGAGGGAGGGAGGAAGGAAGGAAGGAAGGAAGGAAGGAAGGAAGGAAGGAAGGAAGGAAGGAAGGAAAAGTACAAGATTTCTCTTGCAACTCATGCTTCTGTAACTTATTACAGGTTCACTTTCTTTCTAAAACAATAAATGAAGCATAGAAGGCTTTCCTCTTGCAACCTTACTTCATCTTCTCAATTATTGTTAACTAGTACTTTATTCTTTCTCTTTTCTCCACGATTAGTTGCTATTATTATTGTTCTGTATGCAAAGCTTATTTAGATTTACCCAATATATGCTTCTTCCACCTCATTATTGCTTCTTGCATTCTATTTCTTCTTTCAGAGTTTAATTTCCTTCTTACTGAGGAAAACACTAGCAGTTTTGATGCAATGAGGACATATGTATGTGAAAATTTTTTCAGTCCTTTTTTCTCTTTTGTCTGAACTGTCTCCCTGTGCCCTCATGTTCAAACAGCATGTAGTTTACTATGGAATTTTAGGATGACAATTATTTTCCTTCAGCACGTTGAAGAGATTATTCTGGCCTTTTGTTGTTGAAGAGATGGCTGTTATGATATCTTTGTAGGTGATTCTTCCTTGTTCTGTGGTTTCTTTTAGGATTTTCTCATTGTCTTTGGTGTCACAAAGTTTCACTACAACGTGGCTAAGTATAAAGTGATTTCTGCTTTCTCTGTTCAGAAATCACTGTGACTTCTCCATCAGTGGATCCACATTCCACCAGTTCTGGAAGATGAGCTGCTGGCTCTTGGCATATTGCTTCTCCATTCTCCCCATTATCTTCTGCTGGAACAAATATTAGACATATTTGACTGTCCTATCCTCTTTCTTTTTTTTTATTGTTTGTTCAAAACATTACAAAGCTCTTGACATATCATATTTCATACATTAGATTCAAGTGGGTTACGAACTCCCATTTTTACCCCAAATACAGATTGCAGAATCATATAGGTTACACATTGTCCTATCCTCTTTCTTGATCTCAATTTTTTTCTTTTCCTCCTCCTCCTTCTCTTTCTTTGTTTTTGTGTTTGTTGGTTTATTTAGAGAGGGACTCTCACTGTGTTGCCCAGAATGGCCTCCAACTTCTGGGTTCAAGCAATCCTCCTGCCTCAGTCCCCTGAATAGCTGGGCCTACAGGTATGCACTACCAAGCCTGGCTTTTTTTTTTTTTTTTTTAAACCTAGGCATTTAACTGCTGAGCCACATTCCTAGCCATTTATTTATTTATTTATTTATTGTGTATTTATTTATTTATTGAGGCAGGGTCTTGCTAAGTTGCTTAGGGCCTCTCTAAATTGCTGAGGTTAACTTTGAACTTGTGATCCTCCTGCCTTAGCCTCCTGAGCCACTGAGATTGCAGGTGTGTGCCACCATACCCTGCTCATCTATTTTCTTTTCTTTTTTTTCAAGATATGGTATATTTAATTTTTTTTTTGTACTGGAGATTGAACTCAGGGGCACTGGATCACTGAGCCACATCCCCAGCCCCTCACCAGTCCTCCCCTAATGACCTAGGAGTATTTTATTTAGAGATAAGGTCTCACTGAGTTGCTTACTGCCTCACTATTGCTGAGGCTGGCTTTGAACTCTGGATCCTCCTGTCTCAGCCTCCCGAGCTGCTGGGATTATGGGCATGTGCCACTGCACCCAGCTAATTTTTCAATCTTTTGAAAATCTCTATGCTGCCAGGCTTGATGGTACATGCCTATAATCCAAATGACTCAGAAGACTGAGACAGGAGGATTGCAAATTCCAGGCCAGCCTCAGCAATTTAGCAAGGACCTGTCTCAAAATAAAAAGTAGAAAGGTCTAGGGGCTGAGGTTGTAGCTCACAGGTAGAATGCTCGCCTAGCACATGCAAAGCCCTGGGTTCTATCCTCAGCACCACATAAAAATTAAAAAATAAATAAATAAAGGTATTGTGTTCAACTACAACTAAAAAAATAAATATTTTTTTTAAAGAGAGACTGAGAGAGGAGGAGAGAGAGAGAGAATTTTAATATTTATTTTTTAGTTATCGACAGACACAACATCTTTGGGTTTTTTTGTATGTGATGCTGAGGATCGAACCCGGGCCGCACGCATGCCAGACGAGCATGCTACCGCTTGAGCCACATCCTCAGCCCTAAAAAAATAAATATTAAAAAAATAGAAAGGTCTAGGAATGTGGCTCATTGGCAAAGCACCCCTATGTTCAATCCCTAATACTGGCCCCCAGCCCCCAAAGCAAACTCTATGCTGAATTGGTACATTCACCAAAGCAAATTTAGAACAATGACAAGAAGTTCTCTGGGAGGTAATCATGTGTGCCTTTTTATGTACTGGGGAATGACCTAGGGGTGCTTCACCACTGAACCACATCCCCAGCCCTTTTTTATATTGTATTTACAGACAGGGTCTCAGTTAGTTGCCTAGGGCCTCACTAAGTTTCTGAGGCTGGCTTTGAACTCAATATCCTCCTGTCTCCGCCTCCCAAGCCACTGGGATTACAGGCACCAGCCTGTAGTACCTGGCTGTATATGTGTTTTAGTAAAAGCAACTCTTATTTAGTAGCAGCCCCCTCTGGAAGCCACAGCAGAACTCCCACCCACACAGCCACCCCCCAGGTTTTACTGTGCTTTCAGAAGAAAATCAAAATGAATGTTAAAGAAATCAGAAGCATAAAATGACTTAAAGTAATAAACTGCCAAGTGGGAACTTAAAAAGATTACCAGAGCTTACTAGATAGAGCAAGGGAATTTTTTCAGTGCTCTATCAACCTTATGGTGAAAGACTGAAGGGCAGGCTTCACCCGGTTTAGCTCATATTCTGGGAACAGCCCTCATCAGTCTTCCCCTAATAATTCAGTGTGAAAATGGGGGTGGGGTGGGGATGGGGAGCAAAGACCCACAGTGTGGAGGGACTCTCCTGCCTCCAGAGGGCCAGCACCTTTTGGAAAGGAAAGTGAATGTTTGACAAGACCAGATCCTGTAGAAGCTTCTTCCAGCATTCCAGGCCTCTTGGGCAGCATCAGAGAAAACAAGGGTTAAAAAAAAAAGCCACAACCTCTAGGACACCATACTGTGGTGCTCCTGGGGGTGTGATGCTTCTGTTTTGTAGGTGTCTCCTAACATCTCCACTTTTGAGAGTTTGGATTGGGATCGGGTAATTTGCGTGCTGAGGGTACCAGGGAAGCCAAGAATGCCTGGGTCCTGGTCACCTCTTGAAGGGGACACCGGGGACAGAGTCCAGGGAGCCTTGTAAGCCCATACGTCTCTGCACATCTCTGATTATTTTCTTAGCATCAGTGGAGTTGATAGATCAAAGGCCTGTACGGTTTTTAAGTACTGGTACAAATATATTGCCAAAATGGCCCGTAGAATTTTCCTTTGAACCTGTCCCCTGCTCTCCTCCTCCGCAGCCACCTCTTCGGGCCTTGGACGGACAGCCCTTGCCTCCTCCTCCGGAGAAACTTGAGAAGACTTGGGATGATTCCCGCTGAGTCCCGAAGAGGAATTTATCTTTACAAGGTTTTAGAGGATAATCCTCCACATTTAGACCCTGCCACCCCAAAGGTGGATTCCCCCACAACCCCTCCATCGCTCTTCCTGGGGAGGGGTTTACAAAGAGTGCCGACCAGGGGACCACCCGCCCATTCCTATGCAAAGAGTGGCCACTGCCAAGGTGCTGGCACAGCGGGGGGCGGCGCCGGGCTGTGAGAGGGCAGCAAATTCGGCCACTTCAAAGCTTTGGGTTTGGGGACACCGGAGGAAGGGGCTGGGCTGGAAGATCTCCAGAGAGAAGCCTCCTAGGGCTGCACCCCTTCCCCCACCCCGTGCGGAAAGGGGGATTTGCAGCCGGGACAGGTGGCGAGGTCCTCCTTGCCCAGCCCGGAGGTGGGGGAGGGACACCCGTCCTTTGTCCCGGTCCACCCCTCCTTAAGATGCTCAGCGCCCGCAGCCTTGGGCTCTTTGGGTCTGAGATTCAAGTTGCGAATGCTGGAGCCCAGCTCGGCCCAGACCAAAAGTAACACCTGGAGCTTTTCCATCGTGCAGAATTCCCCCCTGAGCCGTGCTTTCGTCTTTTGGGTTAGGATCGAGAGTCTTGAAAGAAATGAGAAGTTAAGTTTTGAGTATGAAAAGATTTACCTTTTCTCCCATCCCCACCCCCACCTTAGTTCCAGTATCACTGCAAAGTTGGAGGACACAGGTGGGTGAGGGGTAGGGGTGAGATCCTGGACAGCAGTGCCCTTGCCTTGAGCCCGCGTGGGTGGACCTGGGGCCCCAGCAGATATACTGCACCGGATCCTCCCCAGAAAGGGAGAATCCAGGCCCCCTCTGCATGCTTCCCTAGGTGGTTAGGCCTGCTTCAGGGTAACCCTGGATAAGAGACTGGAGGTTTCCCCAGGGGCCACTTCACTTTCAAGGTTCTGCAGAGGTTGTTCCTGGTCGTGGGACCCAGCCCCCTACAGCTGCAGTGATGCAAAGGGGGTCTCATATAGTTATGTAAGTGGCCCTAGGTTCTAGCCTGCACTTCCAGGGAATATGCAGTCAGAGGACACCTTCTAGAATCTTCATGCATTTATTTATTTATCAGGGGCTGCTAGGTACCTACTATGTGCTAGGTGCTGGGATTACCACCAAGAACAAATGAGAGGAGACTTTAGACATAACCAAATGAGAGAGAAAGGCTCAGGTAGTTCCCTACCCCAATACCATCGCTGTCAGAATTAGAACTGGATCCAGGTTCTGTACCCACAAAGGGCCGGGATTGGAGCAGCTCTTAGCAGCTCTTAGCAGCTCATAGCCCTTTTCCAGCCCCTTTTCAGAGGGTTGAAACAAAGAAAGGGGCCAGCAGAGGAAGCCTCCTTCTGTGATCAAGGTTGCTGATGGTTGTGGACCACATTGCAGGGTGTGGGGGAAGGGAGCACAGGGTAAGGAGCCTGGTGAACTGAAGGGTGTCCTAGTTCTGCTTTGGACAAAGGCACTGGACAAATGCCCACTGTGTCTGACTCTCAGCCTGCAACTGGAGCATCGTTAGGTACAGAAGTGTCCTTCCCCAAATCCACCAGGGAGGTATTGGAGAGGCAGTGAATCCTACTGGATGGTTTTTAGTTCAAGAATCCAGGCTTCAGGTTCTCCCCACCTCCACCCAGAGATGCTTTTCCCCACCCCAGTAGGACCTCCTGTGGTCTGGCTAGGAACCGACAGCCTCAGGGTCCTAAAGCCTCAAGACCTTGAGAAGCTCCTCTCTGGGAATGTGGTCTCCTGCTGTTTCTTTTATGAAAACCCCAGAGCACTTCCCAATCACAGTGTGTAAACAGTTTGTCATCAGGCTAGAGCCCTTCATTAGACTCTAAAGCAAGAACAGGGTGAGGTGATGGACAATGGTTGAGCAGTAGGCTGCCTGGAATTTTGATCCAGCAGGATCTGTCAGGCTCCATCAAGAAGCAACAGTTCCTGGGATTTCTGGCCCAGGCAGAACATCTAACCAAATCTTTGCTTACCAGGCCTCTGGCCTGTCACTTACATCCCAATAGAGGAAGGGGCCCAAGATGAATTTTTCATGAACATTGTCTCTGAAGGGTGGTGTGACTCCTTGGGTAGGTGGAAACTGAGCAAACCACATTCTGAGGTAGTGATTCGAATTCGGGTCTCTGGGCCTGCAGTATCACCCAAGTGGGAACTTGCTAGAAATGCAAATTCTCAGGCCCCACCCCATACCTCTTGAATCAGAAACTCCAGAGGTCTGTCCCAACAATCTGTGGCTTTAAAATCTTTCCAGGTAGTTCTCATATGCAACAAAGCTTGAGCACTGATGCTTTGGGGGTGAGGAAGGCGTATCATTTCATCTTTTACTTGAATACTCCTCTGACAGAGATGTCATCACCCAGTAAAACAGTCATCCTTGAGTTAAGCTAGGCTGAGTCACATATAAGGACATTCGCTACAATGATGCTTATGATGGTGACAATTGGAAATAATGTGAATGTTCAACAGTGAGAGAATGGGAGCACAAGTTGGAATGTTACGGGCAGTTACTTAAAAATAGGAAACGGGTTTATGTACATTGACATGCAAAGTCTCCAAGGTATACTGTTAAGTGAAAAAGAAAGTTGGTAAATACTCTGTGTAACTAAGATTTATGGAAAAAGAAAAAAAAGGTAGATATACTTCCTAAACAAATCTTTCCATCTACATACCTACAAGTAAAAATGTGTTTAAAAAGAAGATAATAATAAAAAGTTTGAAAAAAGACTTATCTAACTGATATTTCCCAAGGAAGGGACTGGGAGGAAGAACTCTAGCTTTGACAAGATTGTTTTATTTTCTCTGATATCTGTATTTTTATGACAGTAAAATCAATTTTTAATATAAATTTAAAAAAAAAACTTTGAAATTAACTCTCAATTGAAAAATGAAGTTTAACCTCTGAGCAAGCTTGCCAGCACCAGAGTGTCCTGTACCCTGGTGTCTGGTGGGAGGCAAATGCCAGTTGACTCTGACTCCCAACACCAGATCACAGCACAAGCGGAGGCAGGAGGTTTGTTTGCCCACTTGCCTGTGGCATCAACCTTACCTGTAGGGTGTCTGCAGGAGCCTCAGCCCTGCTGGGGCCTTTACTCCTTGGGTTCTGCAGTCACTCATCAGTGGGAGGACCATTGGATCCTCCTTTCCAAGAGCACTTCAGAGTTTTAAAAAGAAACCTGGAGAAGAGTGGGTTTACCCAGCCCTGCAAGGGGTCATGTCCAAGGGAGGGAATCCGTGGAGGTGAGGGGAGATTGGGTATCTGGTACTGGATAATCCTCACATGTTATGAGGACATCACCATCAAAGCTTGTTCCCTGTGGGAACCCAGACAGGGTAAACAAGGACCTGGGTCCCAGCTCTCCTCTCCAGTTCACCCAGAGCTTCCTTCAGTGCTGCAGCTCCTGGGCCTTCTGCCTTAAAACAGGCCACAGGTCTTTTCCTACACATTCCACATTACCATTGTCACAGTCATACACTGTATTCACACACTACTCACACTGCCATTCTCACAATATTTATGACAGTATTTAGAAACTAGTCACAATAGTACTTACTCTGTTATTTGCACAGTATTTGGTATGGTTTGGATTGGATTTTTTTTTTTTTTTTGGTATCGGGGATTGAATCCAGGGGCACTTAACCATGGAGCCATAACCCCAGCCTTTTTTATTTTATTTATTGTTTTTTGGGGTAGGGTCTTTGTGAGTTGCTTAGGGTCTTGCTAAATTGCTGAGTTTGGCTTTGAACTTGCATTTCTTCTACCTCAATCTCCTGAGCTGCTGGGATTACAGGCATGCACCACCGCACCCGGCTATTTTAGCTCTTGAGTGTGCCTCAAAGGCCCATATATTGAAGGCTTGGTCTCCAGCCCATGGTATATTGAGAGGTGTGGCACCTTCAGGAGCCAGAGTCTACTGGAAGGAAGTTAGGTTATTGGGTTTGTGCCCTTGAAGAGAATACTACAACCCCATTCTCTTCTTCTTCATCATCTTCTTCTTTTTTTTTTTTTTAAAGAGAGAGAGAGAGAATTTTTTTAAAATATTTTTTTTATTTTTTAGTTCTCGGCGAACACAACATCTTTGTATGTGGTGCTGAGGATCGAACCCGGGCCGCACGCATGCCAGGCGAGCGCGCTACCGCTTAAGCCACATCCCCAGCCCCCCATTCTCTTCTTATCTCCCTCTTCGCTTCCTGGCCACTATGAGGTGAGAGGCTCTTTTCTGCCCTGTGCTCCTCACCATGATGTGCTGCCTCACCACAGGCCCAAAGGCAACAGAGCCATCTGACCATGGACTGAAACCTCTGAAACTTTGAGCCCAAATCATCTTTTTCTCATTATAAGTTATGTCAGGTATTTTGCTGCAGTGACAGAAAGCTGATGAATACACTATTTCATGATACTATTAACATTACTCTTCCCACACTATTCTTACTACTTAACTTACCACCCTCTGTCTCCTGAGCCCCACTCTATGCACACTTCAGGTCTCTGCTAAATCCTCATCCTCTGGGTGATGGAGAGGAGAGCTGGGAGCCAGATCCTCATTCACCCTGTCGGGGTTCCCACGGGGAACAAGCTTTGATGGTTGATGTCCTCATAACATGTGAGGATTATCCAGTACCAGATACCCAATCTCCCCTCACCTCCACAGATTCCCTCCCTTGGACATGACCCCTTGCAGGGCCAGGTAAACCCACTCTTCTCCAGGTTTTTTTTAAAAACTCTGAAGTGCTCCTGGGAAGGAAGAACCAATGGTCCTCCCACTGATAAGTGACTGCAGAACCCGAGGAGAAAAGGCCCCAGCAGGACTGAGGCTGCTACAGACACTCTACAGGTAAGGTTGATGCCACCCGGCAAGTGGGCAACCAAACCTCCTGGGCCCCCCAGACCAGGTCTTTTCCCATGAGATCAGCCCTCCCTGTCGTCTGGGAGATATCTGCTTTGTTGCGTGTATTGTGATGATGAGCTCCTGTAAAATTCATGTCCCCACCTCCCCTCTCAGACCTTGAGTCCTGTGCAACTAGGTTGAATGTGCTCAGCACTTTGCTGTGTCCCCAACAAAAGCATAGCCTGGTACCCAGGGCTCAGGTCCAGGGGAGATCCAGGCTGTGTGTGAGGTATTCAGGTCCATCCTTGCCCAAGAGTTCTTACACTATAGCAGCCTTCAAAGGGCTACAGACATAGATTTCTAGGTGACTATGAACATCTGGCTTTAAGGCAGGAGCTGGATCAGATGACCTCTAGGGGTGCCATCCCATGGAAAGACTCCAGGAGGTTTAACAGACAGGATCTTGATACAACAATGTGCTCTCTGGAAGCCATAAGGTTATTTTAAATTCTGCAGTTTTTCTCCTCTTAGCCCCATCTGAGCCTCTGTGCAAACCCATCAGGAGTTCCCAGAGGTCTGATTGGATGATCGGGTAATAATTATTACTCATTAATACCCGTGGCAAATAAGAACCTAAAGATATTCTTCTGAGATTAAACACACCTTTAAACCTCTTTACTCTCCTAATTGCCTAGCAAAGACTTCCTTCCCTGGCACAGGAAGAAAAGCAAACAAACAAAACAAAAAAGCTTCAGTTCAGCCTAATCTGAAAAACTGAAAACTCTAAATCATTCAACAAATTCTTAATGTACACCAGGTGTGGCCTCTACCTCCACAGAGCCTGCTCCTCCTGAGAGGCATGGTGCCATGTGCATGGGGCCTGTCCTCCAAACACAGTGACTATTATACTTTCTGCCATGCTGGCATGCTCCACAAACCAGTGTTGTCCTTATCATTATCATCTTCAGATCTAGCAAATGTGTGTCCAGCTCTGTTTAAGAGTTTTATGCATATTCACCTACTCAATCAGCAGAACCAGCCCACGAGGCAGGTATACTCTCCATTGCGCAGATGAAGACACTGAGGCCCAGAGATGAGCCAGGATTCCCTTTTGCCTTCCCAGCACCCACCCAACCTAGGGAGCAGGCCTGTTTCTCCAAGAGTCCAGGAATACTTTCTCCAGGGTAACAGAATGTGGAAGCCGAGCTCTGTGGCACACACCTGTCATTCCAGCAACTCAGGAGGCTGAGGTGGGAGGATCACCAATTCAAAGTCAACCTCAGCAACCCAGCGAGACTCTGTCTCCAAATGAAAAATAAACTGGAGATGTGGCTCAGGGTAGAGCGCCCCTGGGTTCAATCCCCAGTACCAGAAGAAAAAAGAAATGAAGCCGGAAGGGGTTCTCTGAGTTTCCAGCCTCAGCCACAGGCCATATCTCCAGCTAAAGCCAGGGAAGGACATCAAAGGTGCTCAATGTCCAAGAAATTCCTCTGGAAAGAGTCCAGTTCTTTTGAACTTAGGTTCAGTGCCGCAGGACTTGTTCCTTACTAAACCTAGCTATATCAGGGAGCCTGTGGGCTCCCTGTCACAGGCTTGGGTCTGATCCCTTGAGGTTATGGAAGGCACAGAGAGATGACTCTCCAGCACACAAGTTGAACACCTGCTCTGAGATGGACTGCCCTCGACGAGGCAGGGCTGGGTTGGCCTGTGACATAGCCAAATCAGAACCCTGCCGCCAGAGGCCAGAGACCCCTGTGGAACAAATGATGCATGCAAAATGGACACATGCATAGAGAGGAGGAGGGAGACCAACTCTGGCTGTGATCTGAATAGAAAGACAGGTAGGTTGAGAGGGGCCAGGCCAGGGCAGTGGGGAGGAAAGGATTCATTGGAAGGATGAGAGTCAGTGGACTCAGAGGTTCAGGGACTGAGGAGTGGGGTCTATTCCAAGTACTGCATGAAGTCCTGGACACCAGGAAGACCATGCCTTGTTTAAGGACCCCCAAAGGGCCAGGCATCCTTAGTAGGAGCATAGAGAGCATGCTGGAGAGCAAGGCTGAGGTTGTTTATGTTTTTGTTTGGGCAGTAGCAGAAGTGGAACCCAGGGTCACTTTGCCACCAAGCAAATAAATAAAATATTTTTATTTATTTATTTACTTACTTATTTACTTACTTATTTATTTATTGGTTGGTTGGTTTTGGTGGTACTGGGGATTAAACCCAGGGGCACTTTAACATTGAGCTACCTCCCCAACCACTTTTTTTTTTTTTTTTTTTTTGAGACAGAGTCTCACTAAATTGCCCAGGCTGGCCTTGAAATTGCAATCCTCCTGCCTCAGCCTCCAGGTATCTGAGATGACAAGCCTGTGACACCACCCCTGGCTGAGTTCTGAGAGGTAAAAGGCCTCTTTCAGAGGTGGGAGGTCACGGCAAGGACTTTAGACTTGCCGAATACCAGGTGTGAAGATGGGAAGCAAAGAGGATCCACTTGCCACATGTTCCCTCAAGCATCTAGGAAAGATGCTGTGGCCAGTGTGAGGTCTGCAGATAGAGAGGGACCAGGCATGACAGTGAGGACCAAGTAAAGGGAGACCATTACCGAGGGCAGGGGGATGGGGGGGGCTGGACTTGAGAAACACTGAGAAAGGACAGATATCTCTTCTGGGACGGGGAACAGGGAAGGCAGGTGACTCCAGGGTAGCTGGCCGAGTGGGGCAGGAGAAGGCAATACTTGTTGAACTAGGAACCTAAGAAGGGTTGCGTTTGTCTGGGGACTTGTTATTTCAATCTAGATCAGTTGAACAAACAAATTTCAATCTAGATCAGTTGAAGGCCCACTATGTGCCTAGTAAGAGTCCACAAGACTGTAGATGAGATAAGTTGTCCCCAAGGCCTGACATAAACCCCCGGCTGGGCCTTGCTGCGTGAGTTGGTTCTGCCTAGGCATCTGCTGGTAGGGCCCCAAGGTTCACGAACACTCAGACTTTCACCCCAGAAACCTAGTCCACAAGGGAGCCCAGAGCTGAATAGAAAGACAGAATACAGGCTGTTGTCGACCTGAGAGGAAAAACCAAGCTTCCTGTTTGAACTCACACAGGTACTGGAAGCTCTGAGTAATGTCGAACCTTGGCCCGCCCCAAAGACAGCCTGTGGTGGGGGCTTCTCACAGTTCCTGCAAAGAGTGGCTTCAGAGCACTCGCTGGCAGGGGACCAGGGGCCCAGCCAGCGAGGAGTGTGTAGAAAGAACGCCACAGGCCACAGGGTGGGTGACATCAAAGCTGGCCAAGCAGGGGCCTCTTTCATGCTGCTCACTGTGGTCAGTCCCCCTCAGTAAGGACCCAGTATCAAATGCTGAGGTATCACATGTCACAGTCCCTGGTGGCCTTCACTCCTACAAGACAGACCACTTCCACCTCTTAAAGACTAGGATTGTCCTCTTTTGCCCAGCCTAGGGTGAGGGACCCTCTCTGGACCAGGAGGGTGGCCTGACTGCATCAGCTCCCTGTAGAACCAAGGGCCGAGCCCTTGCCTCTCCCAACACCAGGCCCCTATCTGTAAAGGGGCCTCTCAGTGGAACAAAAAACTTCAAGGTAAAGTACCGCAGAGGTAAAGTACCCGTGCAGGCGAAGCGTGGGGACAGGAATGACATGAGCTGACATTTACAGTGCTCTTACCCTGCACCAGACTGAACAAACACCTTCCTTCATTTATATATATCTCACAATATTCCTGAGGCCCCAGACCAGGAAACCATTCAAAACATACATCTGTTCATATTTTTCAACATATCAAAGTGCAACTGAAGCATATTAAGTTGTACCTATTTAAGGCGTACAGTTGATAAGTTTTGACACACTTATGCCAGTGCAACCACTGCTGTGATCAATTAAACAAAACTCTCCATAACCCTCCAGTTTCCTTGTCCCTTTTCAGAATCCATTCTTTCAACCCACCCCATGCCACCCGCCTGAGTTCTCAGGCAATCACTGATCTGCTTTCTGTTAATATAGATAACCTTTTCTGGAGTTTAATATAAAGCAAATCATACATATGTATAACTTTCTTAACCTGCTCTTTTTTCCATTCGACATAATAATTGTGAGATTTATTCATGTTGTTGCATAGATCATTAGTTAATTCCTGGACAGAATTGGGCACCGGTGTTAACTCCTGTCAAAGGGTGACTGGCCAGGATCTCAGCAGATGCGTGAGTACCTTTGGCATTGCTGGTCAGGGAACCTAGTACCTCAAAAAAGAAAAAGTCAACCAATCAATCAATCAACCAATCAATAAAATACAATCCTGGCTTCAGCCCTCACCAGCTGTGACCTTAGGTAGGTGGCTGAGCCTGAGGACAAATTCTGGGCCTCGCACACACTACACAAGTACTCTACCACTGAGCTTCGCCCCCCAGCCCTTGAGTCAGGGTCTGAACCTTATGATTTAATTTAAAAAGCCAGACTTTATGCAGCCTACCACACTGACTTCTTTATTCCAGCATTAAGTGCAGTTAATTGCTGGGCACAACTCCATAGATAGACTGTTATTTATTGGTTTGTTCACTCATGGGTAGACATCTGAGTTGTTTCCAGTGGGGGGCTATTACAGATGAAGTTGTTATAATAAACATTTGTGTACAAATGTTTGCATGAACTTGATTTCATTTCCCTTGGGTAAATATCTAGAAGTAGACTGTCTGGATCATGTAACAGATATATGTCTAACCTCTTGAGAAGCTGCCTAACTATGATCCAGAGTGGCTTTATGTTCCCATCAGCAGTACCATTGCCTTTCATCTTGCCAACACCTGGGATGGTCAGTTTTGTGGGGGCTATTGGAGCTATTCTAATGGGTGTGATTGATATTAGTATCTCATTGTGCATTTAATTTCCATTTCTCTGATGATTAATGATGTGGAGCATCTTCTTGTGTGCAGATCAGCCATTCACATATTTTCTTTTCTGAAATGCCCATACGAATCATCACATCTCCGAGACTGAGATGTGTCTTACACTCATCAGCTTGTTGGTAGCTGCACTGGCAGGGAATGTTCTTCCTTTCTTGGTGGGACATAAAATATGGGGTACT
This sequence comes from Urocitellus parryii, assembly GCF_045843805.1. Lineage (NCBI taxonomy): Eukaryota > Metazoa > Chordata > Mammalia > Rodentia > Sciuridae > Urocitellus > Urocitellus parryii. The sequence continues at coordinate 135,516,867 of NC_135531.1, read as the reverse complement.
TTACAATGGATGGAGTCTTATACTCATGAAATATCAGGTCACTTGCCCTGGGTCACAAAATGGATAGGGAACAGAGCGTCCAACCCTAAGCCTGTACTTTTAAATATTGCACTATTCTGCATGGTTAGAAAAGTCAGGACCAAGTTTGTGGTGAGGTGGGACAAACTGCAATCCTGTGCTGTGAGGACTAAGGCAGAGAGCCCTGGAACGTTCGGCTCCCAGGCTTCTAGGCCCCAGCTGGGCACTGTACCCTCTACACGGCACTATTTTTACTCCCTGAGCTTTCCCCGAGCAAGGCTTACCAAGAACCACCATGTGCCAGGCTGGTTTGTGGGGCAGACAGAGCTGGATTGGATGCATCAACAGAATCTGCAGGACTCAGAATCCAGAGAGGGAACAAGAAAGACCCACCACACCCACACTCAGCAGAGTCTGGGAGTGCTCCAAGTGAGGGAGGAGTGACTAAGGGCCTTAGCAGTCCTCCAGTGCTTTGTGAACAGGATAAGAAGTCAGTGTGGTATGGGGCATATAGTCTGGGATTTTAAATTAAATCATAAGGTTCAAATCCTGGCACCAGGACTCGGGGTAGATAGCTCAGTGGTGAAGCGCTTGTGTAGCATGCTTGAGGCCAGGGATCCCATCACCAGGCTCAGCCACGTGCCTGAAGTCACATAGCTGGTGAGGACTGGAGCCAGGATTTTACTTTTTTAGTTTATTGATTGACCGACTTTTGTTTTTGACCAGTGGGACCACCCACAAAAGAGTGGCCAGCTGCCAGCTTGCCATGGTTCCTATAGCCACTTAATCTCTCTGCACCACAATGTCTCCATTTCTCAATGGGAATATGAAAATATGGCATACCTGCCCACCCTAGAAAGCTGTGGTAGAGATCAAATGGGCTGCTGAAAGATTTGCAAAAGTGCTTAGAAGCCTATAAGATTAAGTTGTGCTTATGCAAATCCAGGGCACTTCAGAATCACAGTTTCACAGACTGTCATGCTTGGCAAGGACAGTTACACCTAAAGAACTTTACTAAAGCCAGGCATGGTGGCCCGCACCTGTAGTCCCAGCAACTAGGGAGGCTGAGGCAGGAGAAGCACATGTCCAAGCCTTGACAACTGAGTGAGACCCCATCTCAAAATTTAAAAAACAAAATAAAAAGAGGGGCTGAGATTGTGGCTCAGTGGCTGAGCGCTTGCCTTGTCCATATGAGGCGCTGGGTTTGATCCTCTAAATAAGTAAAATGCAAGTATTATGTCCATCTACAATTAAAAAATATTTTTTAAAAAATAAAAAGGACTGGGGCAGTAGCTCAGTGGAAAAGCATCCCTGAGTTTGATCCCCAGTTAAAAAAATAAAAATAAAACTTTTACTTTTGAAACCTGCATTTTCCTGCTGAAGTTGAGGCTCAGAGAGCAGAGAGTTGAAGTAACTCACCCAAAGCACACAGCTATTAAGTCGGGCTTCAGGCTTCCGTTTGTCTGATCTAAGCCAGCTCTCACCCCAACCTCATAGGCACAGGATCTCTGGGGTCCCTGGTCACAAGAGGAAGCTGAAAATGAAAGCAAGAGCCAAGATAGTCTCTCTTAAGACACCTGGGAAGCCACTGATTCCTATCCAAACTTGGAGGTTTTTGAAAATGCCAGGTCTCTACAGACACAGCTAAGGGACCTCGCCCAGAAACCATCTCTTGGTCTCAGGGTTTCTTCTGTAGTTACTTCTCTAAGTCTATCACCTCGTTTGTAAAATGCGCTCAGGACACCTGATGGGGTTGGTGGAGCTGCCATATTTGTGTCAGCCTTTTCCACGGAAAGGGAGATGGGATAACAGACATCAAAATGCACCAGAAAAACAAAACAATCGTTGTTGAAGACACACAGGGTCTATTCCTACTGTGTTGTTATGACTCCATGTAGGGTCAGTTGTTGGCATGACGTTGATGAGCCGAACAGAAGAGCTTAAATTCAATCACAGGACACAGTGGCTGAAGGATGGGCCACACATTCAAGATAGTTCATACATTCCAAACTTGTGGGGACTTTGGGCCACTTTGGGCATGACTGTGAATCTTGACAATTTTTGCTGAAGCTAAAACAGTAGTTTCTGGGACTTTGCTCACCCTATTCTCCTTTTCCAAACCCCCTTCTAATAGGTACCTGTCCTTCTTCCTTCCTTCCTTCCTTCCTTCCTTCCTTCCTTCCTTCCTTCCTTCCTTCCTTCCTTCTTTCCTTCCTTCCTTCCTCCCTCCCTTCCTCCCTCCCTTCCTTCTTTCCTTTCTTTTTCTTCAAACTCTCCGGTGCAGCAGAGAGGACAATCTCACAGACTCAGCACATTCCCATCCCACTTCTTGTAATTCCGGGTGCCTGATTTTCCCTTGTGACGTGCACCCTAATGGTGTGCACGAGGTACAGTGAGTGAGTGGTTTTGAAGGCGGGTTCCTTATCAGGAAGCGTTATCTGAGCCATCAAAGTACACTTAAAAAAAAAAAAAAGCAGTTTCAACATCAAACTTCAAGGTTTGACTGTTGAAAGGAAGAGCTGGGACAAAGCGACCACAGCTTTTATCGCACGTTTATGAAGGCGGCATGCGGTGGGAATACTATATTTTGGGCTTGCTGCTGAGAAGCCTCCATGGGCTTTGAACAAAACACAAACCATGCTATGGAAATTGCCGGTAATTGTCTTTACCTACGGTTTCAGAGGGCGCACACCGGGCCTTGCGGTTGTGGGCGCCGTTTCATGCTGGGGTTCGCGTTCCCGGCTCTGCTTGGCATAGAGTGGAACAGATCAGGGCCTCAGATCTTTGTGCACCTGTGGTTGCTGCAAGGAGGCGAAGCGGATTGCCACCAGATAAGGCAACAATGGAAAGTTTCTCACCTGATGGGGCCAAGGAAGAGCCAGGAGGCCCGGGGAGATTCATGTGCCCCAGAAAAATAAGGAGCGTGGGGGAAGCCAGCCTATGGGGCCAGCCCCCGTCCCACACGGTTCACTTTCTCATTTGGTTTCTTCAACCTCAACAGTGAGGGATTCCTTGCACCTATTAAAAGGCAATGCTTGTCTTTGTATGTCAATAGTTCTTGAAGAAAATAGAGCAAACAGAACTTTGAAGATCAGAGATTTTTTTTTTTTAAATGTTTATGTTCTAAAGATATGCCCTTCACTCACAGCCAGGGCCCTCCTGGGTGTCCCTCAGAGAGAGTTGACATTGCCTGGGCAGGCACGCCACTGGAGGCCTCCTGAAGGCTATGCATGAAGGACCTCTGGGTCCATTTACTCAGCCTCTGGGCAGTGTCTGTCCCTGAGGAACCCAGGCGAGGGAATGTAGGCCACACAGTTTTGATAGTTCTGTATTTCACGAGACAAAGTGTCAGGCTAGGCCCAGGGTGGGCCAGGAATTACTGAGAAAGGTGGTTCCCATCAGCCCCTAAACTTCCAGGATCTCTCAGGGGCAGGAAGCCCTACCAGCCCATGATTCCAGCAACCCCAAAGCAAGCTGTCTTAGTCTATTTCCTTTTTTGTTGCTATAACAAAACACTTAAGGTTGGATAAATTATAAAGAATAGAGGTTTATTTGGCTTACAGTTCAAGAGTATAGCATTGGCATCTGTTCAAGATTTGGTGGGGGTCTGGTTGATGCATCATAACATGGTAAGGGCATGACATGACAAGACACTAACTAGCTGGAGATCTCTCCTCCTCCTCTTCTTCTATTTTTTTTTTTTTTTTTTGTACAGGATTGAACTCAGGGGCACTTGACCACTCAGCCATATCCCCAACCTTTTTTCTTTCTTTTTTTTTTTTTTTTAGAGACAGGGTCTCACTGTTGTTTAGCACCTCGCTTAATTGCTGAGGTTGTCCTTGAACTCACAATTCTCCTGCCTTCACCTCCCAAGTTACTGGGATTACAGGCATACACCACTGCACCTGGCTCTTCCTCTTCTTATAAAGCCACTAATGCCATTATGAGGATCCCACTCTCATGACCTCATCTAATCCTAATTACCTCTCAATGGTCTCACCTCCCAATATCATTAACAGATGAGTTTAAGGATTAAGTTTGCAATATATGATTACTTATTCATGCATTTATTTTTGCAGTCCTGGGGAGTAAGTTCAGCAGTGCTCTAACAACCAAGCTACATCCCCAGTCCTTTTTAAAACTTTTTAATTTTGAGACAAGAGTCTCACTAAGTTGCCCAGGCTGGCTTTGAACTTGTGAGCCTCCTGCCTCAGCCATCCGAATAGCTGGGAGCCACCACTATTGCTGGCTGAATAGATTAAGCCACCACAACCTGCCAACACATGAAATTTGGAGGGACACTTCAAACCATAGCAACAGATTTAGGCCTGAACCAGGTTAGGTAAGACAACTGGAAGGGGACTGATCACCAGCATGGACAAGGAGCAGGAGAGCATCCCAGGGGGTGAAAATGAGACAGAGAAAAGAGGCAAATTAGGGAGAGCAGTAGGTACTGAGCCCAGTGATTCAATGTCTCCATTTTTTGTTTCTTGAAATTTTTTTTTGGTGGTACAGGAGATTGAACCCAGGACCTTACAAATGCCAGGCGCTATGCAATTGCTGTACCACTGAGCTATATCCCAAGCCCCTCTTAACCTTTTTTATTGTGAAAAATAACATTCAAAAAAACATAAAGTGGGCTGGGGATGTGGCTCAGTGGTAGCGTGCTCGCCTAGCATGCACGAGGCACTGGGTTCAATCCTCAGCACCATATAAATGTAAAATAAAAATATTGTGACCACCTAAAACTTAAGAATAAATATTTAAAGCAAAACATAAAGCATAAATATATAGCTTCAGGAATTTTTACAGTGTGAACACTCATGTAGCTACTTCTAGTATCCAGAAACAGAGCATAAAGGACTGAGGGTGTCGATAAGTTGCTGAGGCTGGCCTCAAACTTGCAATCCTCCTGCCTCAGCCTCCTGAGTCACTGGGATTACAGGCATGTGCCACAGCACCAAGGCTTCCGTGTTGTTGCATGTTCCCAGGGTTTACTCTGTCAGCACAGAGGCCTTCCTTGCCTATTTTGGTGGCTCATTTGAAGTTTGCAAGAAGAAGTGTCAGAGGAAGCAGAATCCTTACTGCTCGGCACCAGCCAGGGGCCCTGGGCCTCGCACAGGCTCTGAGCTTTGCCTGCACTGGGTTTTCTCCATTTGTCTTTGCTCTGTGGGGACAGGCAAGGACAAAGAGCACAGTGGTCCCAACAGTCTCTATAGAGCTTTGCATGGGGGCACCCTGGAGGCTGAGTGGCTCACCCCAGCCTAAGCACAGACGCCTGCCGAGGAGAGTAACCCACAGCAGATCTGCCATTTCCAAAAACCAGCTGAGCACTGGATCCAAGCAACAAACTGAGGCACATCCCAAACGAGAAGCAGGTGGCTTTCAGGACCGTATTTGTTAACATCCCCTCCTCTCACTTTACTCCTCTCCAATGTGGTTCCCATTTGAAGGAGTCTGAGCTTTGGAGCCTTTAACCATATGAAAAATGATATAAATTACAGCTCACCATCCCAGCCCGGCTGCTGGGGAGTTTGGCATAAACATTAAGACAGGGCCACCCTGATTATAAGGTAGAGGCACTGAGGAGAGCTGGGGAGGGCCAGGCAGCCCCTGACACAACTCTCTCTGCTTGCTCCTGAATAGACTCTAGCCAGTTCAACTCAACCAGACACCTTTGCAAATAAGGCTCATTAGCAGCTAGTGAGGTGCACTCTGAAGTGCCCATCCCCTGGTCTCGTCCACTCCACGGATGGCCCACACTCCTACCGCCCACCCCCCCATGGTCCCCACATTCAGGCCAAGCTAGGTCTCAATTCCTAGTTTTTGTCCATACTGCCCGATGGTCCTCTCATCCACCCAGGGCTTCCCCCTCCTGGACCCCAAGGCTATTCTAATTCTTTATGGAATATTCTTGGGCAGTTTATTCAGAGACCCACTGATGTCCTACCCCCAAACGCCTGGCATTCCTCCTCCTCTGAACCACACCAATTAGCCCTGATTACAGAATGCTTGCATTGTTCTCAAACGGTTTCATGTGTACAAGCCCCGAACCCCCAGATGGGGAGGGTGTGTGTATGTTGATGGTGGGTTTGGGAGGCGGAAGGTGGAGGTTGGTTGGCCTCTGCTCTTCTCTGGGCCTCAGTTTTCTCATTTCTTTTTATTTATTTATATTTTAAATTTATTTATTTATTTTGCTACAAGGGATTGAATCCAGGGGCACTTAACCACTGAGCCATATCTTCAGCCCTTTTATATTTTATTTATTTATTTATTTATTTATTTATTTATTTTGAGAGAGAGAGAGAGAGAGAGAGAGAGAGAATTTTAATATTTATTTTTTAGTTCTCGGCAGACACAACATCTTTTTTTTGTATGTGGTGCTGAGGATCGAACCCAGGCGGCACGCATGCCAGGCGAGCGCGCTACCGCTTGAGCCACGTCCCCAGCCCCTTATATTTTATTTAGAGACAAGGTCTCACCAAATTGCTTAGGGCCTCACTAAATTGCTGAGTTTGGCTTTGAACTCACGATCCTCCTGCCTCAGTCTCCCAGTCTGCTGGGATTACAGGTGTGCACCAGTACTCCCGGTTTCAGTTTTCCCATTTCTAATATTTATTTTTTAGTTCTCGGCGGACACAACATCTTTGTTGGTATGTGGTGCTGAGGATCGAACCCGGGCCGCACGCATGCCAGGGGAGCGCGCTACCGCTTGAGCCACATCCCCAGCCCCATCAGTTTTCCCATTTCTGAAAGAAGGAGATGGAGCCCGAGGCCTCAGAGCCCCACTGCCTCTCAACTCTGAAGTGCTGTGGCCCAAGCATTCTGATCTTCATGAAGGATAAGCAATGATGGGCCAGCCTCCCACCCTCAGCCTCTTCCCTTGGGTCTGCACCAGAAAACCCGTTCCCACCAGCCCTCTGCTAAGGTTGAAGCCCTCGGCCTCCACCCCCAGCTCCACCCCCTCCACTGAAAGGCAGCATTGGGGCAAACATCCTAAACCACTGAACGCTTCTAAAAATATGATGTTTTTGTCAGAGAGCAACCTTCTACTTCCTTCAGACTTTGATCTCCATGCAACCCACGGAGAAGACTCAGTAACAGTTTGAAGTCCTCATCTTCCTTTGGGGGCTACCTCTCGAGGTCTTTGCATCTCCAGTGAATGGTGGTAACCCCTGGACCTTCTGAGCATGCTCAGATCTATCTGAATCTGGCTAAGAATGACACAGCTTGTCCTGCCCCCTGGGGAGGATGTCTGTGGTCAGGGAGAAAGTCCCGGACAGAGAGGCTTCGGGGCCCCAAACTGGTCATGGGGCCTCATGCAAGCTTATAAGGCCCTTTACTGTATAGACTCTAGTGAGAAAAATATTAGTTCTAGAAGTCAGGGCAACAGCGAAGGGCCGGGAGAAAAAGAATGGAGGATCCACTCAAGCATGTCCTCAAACAGAGCAGGCGCTCAAGAGATGTTGGTTGAACTCTTCGTGAATGTTTCAGACTGGGCAAGGTCAGGGAAGTTCTTCCCATCACCCTGAGAGCTGGGTTTTGGATGGATATTAGTAGATGGGACAGAGAAGTAAGGGATTTCCTGATTAAGGGGACAGCACGGGCAAAGGTTGGGGGCACGCACAGATCAAGAAAAGCACAAATACACACCATATTTGGCAAAAACAGAGCTATGGAAACTCTCCTAGTAGCTCTGCAGGCACATGAGCTGTGGCTACCCTGCTGGACCAAGCAGAGAGAACAGGAACAGTGACAAAATGATCATCTAGGAGCACCGATGGCATGCCAGGCATTGTTCTAAGCACTGAATGTGCAAGTCCTTGCAACAGAATGGTCACAATCCAGATTGTGGGAAATGAGGCCTCAGAGAAGGGAAGTCCTTGGGCCCAGCTTCTGATGCATAAGCCTGAGCTGGTTCTGCTTGAGGCCTCCGGCGGGCTGGTTCAGGGCCTGACTGATTAATCTGGTGTCCAGGGACTAACCTTTCCTCTCAGGCCTCCTGGGGGCCAAGCATGCCTTGTTCATTACCTCATTCAGTCCCCCAGTGGCCCTTGAACCAAGTCTTGCTGTTACCAAAACCAGAAGAGGAACCAAGGCTCAGAGCAGTTAACTCACACGGTTTCTAATTATCCGAGTAGGGATTCGAACTCAAACCAATTTGACTCTAAATCCTGTGTCCCTGATTTCTGCCCTCTGCTGCCTCTCTCAGTCTCACCCCCTGCCTGGGAATTCCAGACTGTGAGTAATTCAAACATGTCTGAAAAACTCTAAATTACTATAATTTCCTAAAGACTTTAATAGAGGCAGAACATCTCACTTCAAAACAAAACAAAACAAAAAAATTATCAGCAAAACGACCAAGGGGGCTCTGAGTCACTGTCTTGGGCTTCTCTCTGGTTGGGAGAGTGAAGTGTGTGGGTGGGCTGCAGAGAACGAACCAGGCTTAGAAGATCAAGGCTGGGGTCTCCCCGTTGCCTCTCTTGTGCTGCTCAGTCATAGGGTAGCTTCTTGACCCTTCTGGATCCATTTCTCATCTAGAAATGATGGGGGACCCTCTGACACTGATTCTGGCATCCCTCTTGTCAGATCCCCCAGGTACCCAGTGCAGCCCCATGTCCACCGGAACAACGAGGTACCATACTTGTAGCACTGGTATACAGTTCAGTCCCCTCACCACTGGGGCTTATTTAGGCCACCATACATTTTCATTCACATCTTCTCTTTCCATAGCAGCCCTTGCTGCTTCTAAGACTTCTAGAATTTCCTTGTCTAATGATTCATGACTTTGACCAGGGTTTACCAGAAATTCCTACAGCAAAGGTCTCTTTCAAGCTTAATGCACAATCATCCTTCCAGGGGCATAAATGTGATTTATGGATTCATGATCTTGAGTCATAAATCACTAGCAACCTGCTGCAACTAGGAACAGCAGCTTCCAGGCCCTTGGCAGGCCTGTGCAGACTCATGAGTCATCTGGGCACAGGTGCACCTCACTGGAGAGAGCTGGATGTGGTCCTGAAATGTTGGATACATCCTAGTGTAGATCATCTTACTGCCTGGCCTTTCAAATACAGCCCATGTTGGGAGTATGAGGTAGGGTGGGGAAGGTATGCACTGTAAAGCTTGATAGTCACGCATTTAAGTGTGTGTGTGTGTGTGTGTGTCCTCACACAGCCCATGCTGTGCTCCATGTGATCGGTGCCCTAGAGCTATGGGTCACGGTAGCCCTGCACGTATGTACAGCATCTCTGTAAGAAAACATGCCAAGCCACCAGACTCCAGGCTGGGGCAGGTTGGGGCTACAGGATGCAGATTTGAGGATCTCAGCCTAGCCCAAGCCCTGCAGACCTGAATTGCACAGTTGACTGATGATGTCCTTTCATGGGGTCTGACTAGAGATTCCCAGATGTGACTTCAGACATACTCTGGTGCCAAGAGCCCAAGTCAGCAGAGAGAAGCATTCCAGATCTTCTTTCCATCAAGGCTCATGTCTCTGGCTCAAAGCGATGGGCTGGTAGGGAAGAACAGGCCTGTTGGGCCAGGGCTTGCAGGGTTGCACAGGTACTTAGAGTCCTGGGGGGTATAGAAGTGAGGGTACACTTCCCTGCTGTCCAGGGAAGCCTAGACCTTCTCCCAGAAACAGGTCGCTGAGTCAAAACCCTCCAGAGAAGGACAGAAAGCGTTCAGGGCAGCCCTTCCCCAGTTGGTCATTCCCTATTCTGGAAAGCACTGTGGGTTATCCCTAACTGTCCTCCAGCTGTGAATGCCCTGCTGGCCTCTCCTGAGAGTAATTGTTACTTTTCTGCCAGCCTCAGCACCAATCCCACTCAAGTGCCTCCAGAGACCAGAGCCCTGACATCCCAGCTCAGTGGGGCCAGTGGGGTGGGTGGCTGCAGCTGCCTGCTACTTGGCTTAATGCAGTCAACAGGCCTGGGCTGTTCATCCCAGCAGGCATGAAGCCCATGCAGTTGGAGCTCTTGGATCCTTCCAGCGGGAAAGCTGGTCACTGGTGTCCCAGCCAGTTCTGGGCCTTAACCTCCAAACTGCCTACCTGGGCAGACAGAGGGACACCTGACAGATATGCTCTGCCTCTTCTTCGCATCAGGGTCCAGTTCAGATACTAGAAGGATCGAGCTATATACATTGATGGTACAATGGCAGGCTAACTATTTGGTCAGCCAAAGCAGCAGAAAATTTAAAAGACATGAAATGGGGCAGCTGCCTCTTTGCTCCACACTAAGAGGCTGGTGTCCCAAACTCTAAGGCCAATGGACAACTGATACCGGGAGGAGCTACTGTGGCCGCATGGCTGCATTGTCCCTGGCTGAGCCTACAGTGATAGAGCCTCCCAAGGGCATTGCTGGGTTCCTGCCCAGGCCAGGATGGGCCTGGAAAACTCAAGGAAATATCCTCAATTTAACCCGGAGCTCTGGAGTCCCTACACACATGCTGCAGGAACCAGAAGTCACCCTGGAGGGAGCACTGCTTCCTCCAGGTGTCTGGCTTCCTTTCCCAGGGTGTTCCCAAAGGGAGCCCCACAGAACACCAGTAGATGCCAAATAAGAGGGGCACTATGGTCAAACACATTCAGAAAATTTGTGATTAAATAAAACTAAGTGAGTTTCCCGTGGGAAGAATATCTGTGCCTTGATTAAACATGTTAATATGCATCTCAGAAATCCAAGAGAAGGGCACAGTGGGCTGTATTTACAGATTTAACCTAAACTTTTTTTTTTCAATGGAGTTTATCTCAAGACTAGGGTTTGTTGGAATCTCTCAGGGAAACTGCTTCTAGACCTGAAGCTCCTATCACCTCCCATCCAGGGAACCTAGAGAACTGGGAGAGGCTAATGAAACACAAGGATCTAGAATTGCAGAGGCCATGTCAGTAGCCACTAGCCATATGTGCCTATTTATATTTAAGTTAATTACAACTAAAGCTAATTTAAAATGCAGCTTCTTAGCCACGTTAGCCCCATTCTAAGGGCTCCATAGCTTCACATGGCTAGGGGCTACCATATTGGACAGCAGAGAGAGCATTTCCATCACTGCAGAAAATTCTGTGGGAAAATGCTGATCTAGCATCTCAGAGAGGCTAGGAGACAAGCCCAGAGCCACACACACACAGATTCTAGGAAAGGGCTGACCAGTCCCACCCTCCCACCCTTGCCCTTGGAATCCTAGAACTAACCTCCCTTGAGCCCAAAGCACAGGGAATCAAACACCAAGTCTGATTCTGCCCAGCAGACCAGACAAGTTTCACTGAAATCGCACCTAGATACCCAGGCTTCCTTTCCCCAGTGCCAGGGCAGAGCTGGCCAGCCCCATGCTCCCACACTTTGGTGAACACTAGGGATTCCTTCCCTGCACCTCCCCAGGCCTCCTGCTACTACAAGGAGAGGTGGGTCCTGGAAGAGGGAGGGGATATACTCCCCTCTGCTATGTTCCTCAGAGGAGTCCCAGTCCCAGAGTGCCCTTTCCCTCTGTGCCAAGGGACAAGGCATCTGCCCCTTGGCTTTAGCTTGACTGAGCAGCCCCAGCTGTGGGATTCTGGGCAGTATCCAGAAGCTGTCCCTGCCAGGGCTCTCAGCTTATCAAATCCCCATATTGGGGAAGGAGGCCACAGGCAACCCCATCCTCTTCTTCATCTAACCTACCAAGGAGTCTCCACTCTGCTCTCCTGTCTTCTTCCAGGCAGATGCCACAATTGCCTGTTTGGGAGATGCAGGAAAGGGCCTGTCTTCCCCACAGACCCCCAGGCTTCTTATTGCCCAGGCCAGCTCTGCACTGAGGCCAGCTGGCTGGGCAGCTGGGGCCCTGTCTGGCTGGCCTCTGGCACGGAAGTGCCAAAATCTCCTGCCCACTGCTCTTCCCAGCTTGGGCTCCTGTGGAGGGACCAGGCACCCCTGGACTTCTGCATAGGGACACTGAGCCCAAGAACTGAATGAGCTGACCCCACTTCTCAGCTCCCTAGGGATCTGGGTCCCATCCAAAGATGGACCAGCAGACCTGATCAGGTCCTCTTTCCACCTGTCCTCAGGCTCCCCATAAGCCTTCCCTCCCAGGTCTATCTGCCCTGCCCCAGGCAAGAGACCCTGGGTATTCCCCCTCCAGGTACACTTAGTAGCCTGGGAAGGTAGTCCCTGTAGGAAGCCATGCCCAGGCCAACACAGACACTCTGTGTGGGCTGTCCAGCTCTGCCCAAATGTAGCTCAAAGCACACCCAGCTCATCACTGACCCTGCCCAGACCCAGATACTCAGGAAGTCATAGGACCAGCAATTACAAGAAAGCAGAGACCAGTTCTAGCTGCACATAGCTGGGTCCATTTGAGTTGCCTTTGGGCCACCACATCACCTAACTCCAGGGGATAGGATGCCATTCACATTAGAGCCCTTGTAAATGGCATTGCCTGTAAGTGTGCCATGTGATCCCAGGTGGCCATAGGCAGCAACCTGGAGCCAGGCTGATGGGATGACACCTCCTGGGGTGAAAGTCTTGCTTTCCAGATTGCACGACAGCAAGTCTGACCTTTCTCCCCACCAGTTCACTGCTGCACCAATCCAGAGCCAACCCAGAGGGGGCATCCCCAGGACATTTTCATGCTGTTCCCTAGTTCTGCGTGAGTCCCCAACAGGGCCTCCAGCAGGAAGGGTCTGGGCGTTGTGGCTCTACAAAGCCATTTGAATCATAGGCTTACTCCTGTTCATCACCCTTACAAACACGAAAGCCTACCAAACCAAAGGAAAAATGGGCAAAGGACCCAGAGAGGTGACATGAGGAATTGAAAGTTAAAAAAAAAAAAAAAAAAAAAAAAAGACTCTCTCATGTTCAGTATAATAAAGAAAATGCAAACACAGTCTCTCTCCTATCAGAAGGGAAAGATCAGCGTGTTTTGCAACAATACCCACTGTTGGTGAGGCTGTGGTGAACCATGAGCCCCTTGGCTGGGAGCTCCCTACCTGGTTATCACCATCACAAATCAAAGGCACATCCTCTTTGACCCAGCGATTCCACAGCTAGGAATTAGCTCCAGGTAGACTTTGCATATGTGTGAAATGATAAATGTCTAAGATCATTGATGGTGGCATTTTTTATTGCCCCACATGTCAGAAAAAACCTGTAGGAGAGCCAAAAGAGGGCCAGTTAATTTAATTGTAGGTAATTTAAATGCACACAATGGAATACTATGACATTCTTTACATAGAAGGGGATACACCTATGTACTGCTATGAAGCAATCTCCAGGATACAGTGTGAGGTGAGAAGACCAAAGTGCAGAACAACATGTTTAATGTGCTATTTGTGTGGTGGGGAGAGGGGATGGGGAGGCCTGTGTTTGCAGATATTTGCAAAAAAGACAAAGTAATAACAATGGACTGCATCAGGGAAGGAATGGAAATGATTTTTACTCATGTTTGCTTACACCTTTTGAACACTGTCCCATGTACCTGTAGAGGTTGTTTTTTTTCCCCCCAAAATATAAATGAGGGCTGGGAATATAGCTCAGTTGGTAGAATACTTGCCTTATATACACAAAGCCCTGGGTTTGAACTCAGCATATACATATGATAAGATATAATTAAAGCCCCTTGAGGTACACATTGCCTATTTTCATGGGGCAAGCTTCACCCTCTCATAGATATATAGATGTCCCCCAAGTTTGCTTCCATTTCTTTCTGGCCCTAGGAGCTTCCTGAAGATGACATGGAGACAACCCAGTAGAGGTTGGCCTCAATCCTTCTGAGGTGTAAGGGGCTGGCTGGGGAAGCACCCAGGTGGGGTGCTGCCCAGTTTCTGGGGAAGGAAGTAAGGCCAGAAGCCAGAAGCATTCTTGCATCTTGCTGGGAAGGCAGGCCCAGGGCCATGGATCCCAGTGCATTCTGGCAAAGTGTATGCCTGTCCTTCATGGCCCAGGCAAACACATCCATCCTTCCTAGAGGCAGTGCAGCTTCAGGGCTGAGGGCACAGACAGCCTGTGTTTGGTCCTAGAGGAGAGAATGGAAGTACACACAAGGATGTGTGACCTTGGGCAAGTCTCAGCCTATTTCCAGCTTGAAAAAATGGAAACTCAATTAAAATAATTCTGCCTATCTCACCCTGGGCTTGGGCAATAGTAGAGTACATTAGGAGTGTAGCCTCTCTGTAGTAAGGCTCAGCAAATGTCCTTTGCTGGTAAAAGTTTGCTTTGATCAATGTTATCATTGGAGAAGTTCCAGTGGTCTCCAATTGGCTCCAAGTGGTCTCCTGTGCCTTTTATCCTTGGGTGTTGACCCCAGTTCTGCAGCTCCATGCTTGCATGCATCTGCCTAGCCATTGCCCAGGACTGACACCACTGGCCATAGAAAAGGCCCTGCCTGAGTAACAGGGAAAGGCAGAGGTCAGAGCCTTCCCAAGGTCTAGTAAAATATTCCTAGAAAAGAGAGGAATAAGTCTCTGGATCACTGGAAGTTCTCAGGAAAATCCTGGTACCCAGAAATTGCTAACTAGTGGAACACATAACTGGGCAGATGTGGGCCTTTTTTCCTAGTGCAAGTTCCCTACTTACATCAGATGCTCACGAGTTTAGCGCTTTCTCCTACCTCCTTTCTGGAACATGAGAGCTTCTGACTGTCTTGGTCCACGCTGCAGCCCCCTGTTGCAAGGTGGACTCTCCACCAGGCCTGACCACCCAAAACCAAGGCCAGATGAAGATGGATGGACACTGGTCACTAGATGCTCTAGTGTGAGTGAGCCCCAGAGCAACATCACCTCTGGGTGAATGATGGTTTTGGTCTCCTGGGCCTTTTGTCCTTAAGATGAGGTCCTGCTGAGCTTCCTTTCACCATTCTCTTCAGCCCTCTAGCAAGCCACCACTGAAGAGGTGTTCTGCCAATGGAGCTCAAGAAGAGATACAGCAGAGCAGACCTGGCGGGGAAGGGAGATGTCCGCTGTCCAGTTACAGGCAGCACACCTGGCACACTCAGGGCAGCCTCAGGTTTATAAAAAAGCAAAAATGCACTGAAAAGATAATGCAGAAAGAAGTCCTCCTAAAGCTTAGCAGGAGTTACCTCTAGTTACCTCTCTAGTTACTGGAGTTGCTAGTTATTTTTATCGTATTTTCTATACTTGTCTATGTTGTTTCTACAATGAATGCACATTATGTTTAACTTGGTGGTCCTCCACTGGGGTAATTTTGCTTCCAAGAGGACATATGGCAATGTCCAGAGGCACATTGGGTCGTCACTTTTGGTGTGAGGGGTATGTTATGGGTGTGCTGCCGGCATCTAAAGGGTCCAGCCCTGGGATGCTGCAAAACATCCCACAATACGCAGGATAGCTGTATGTATAAAACGTTAGCTGGTCCCAAATGTTGATAGTGCCAAGACAGAAAGACATCAGAACCTGCTTAACAGAGAGCCAGGGCAAAGAGGCATGAGGCACTGCAAGCAGATCCAGCCTGTCCCACAGCCTGAGTGTCAATCTCTTCTCAACCCCCCAACCCCCACCATCTTAGGATAGGTATTTATGGACTCCCCAGCAGGCACCCTGAGGCCTACCCAGAGACATGCAGCCCCCCTTTCAAGAAATGGGACCCAGCCGATGCCTAGAGGCTCATGGTCCTCAGTACTCATTCCCACCAACATCTCCAGTTTCACCTCTTTCCAAGGCACATCCAGTCTAATAAGCGACCTCGCCTTTTATTATCATTGACTGTCAGGATCCTGAACATTGCTGTAATCAACAAAACCCCAAGGTCCCCAACAGCCCATTTCCAATATTTTGACAATGACAACTTGGATTCGCTTTTTTAAAGGAAACTCTGGTTGGATTGATTAACAAATACAATTATCATTTAACCTTACAACTTGGTTTTGAAATTAACTCACAATAAAAGAAAAAGTCCAGGGGCTGGGGATATAGCTCAGTCAGTAGAGTGCTTGCCTTACATGCCCAAGGCCCTAGGTTCGATCCCCAACACCACATACAACACACAAAAAAAGTCCACACTAATCTCTCTAATTAGAGGTCAGAATGCAAAACACTGAGGAACAAAAGAGACCCAACCAGCTCGCCAGCTGTTTCTGCCATGGAGAGCTCTGGCTACTCCCTGAGGGTCGGAAAAAGCTTCTTAAAATCAGTGTATCGAGAACTTCACTGAGAACAGCCACAGCTCAAAATGATTTTATTTATTTATTTTAATTAATTTCTTTAATTTGAAGCACTGTGGATTGAACTCAGGGGTGCTCTACCACTAAGCTACATCCCCAGCTCTTTTTTTTTTTTTTTTTTTTTCGTGAGACAGAGACTCGCTAAGTTGCCCAGGATGGCCTTCTCAAAACTTGTGATTTTCCTCAGCATCCAGGGTACTGGGGCTACAGGTGTGCACCACTGCACCTGGCTGGAATGCTTTTATTTGTTCATCTAGACTTTCTAGATTTTCTATTGAGGGCCCTCAGGTTGTACTGCTGTGTCCAAGAGGGGTCAGGGCAGGTCTCCAGGAGGAGGCGTGGGGGCCAGTGCTCTCCCTGGGAGCAGCTATGTTGAGTATTTTCAGGAAACAGAAGGTACAAACCAACCAGAGCTACACAATCCCCTTTCAAGTCTCCCAGGGCACCAGCTCTTTGCATATCATTTGCATTCAATATATGTGACACAAAGGATGGAAAATCCCCCAACACTTGCTTTGCTCTCACGACTGCAGCACCCAGTGGCAGACAGGAGGTTCTGCCCTTCCTCTAGATCTGGGCTCCCCACATGCAGCCTGGGACCCAACCCACGGCCCCCCGCCTCGAGGTGGTAGCTACTGTGAAGGTGGTGGTAGCAACAGACACAGGCCTAGCAAAACAAGATACTTTCACATGTGACTCACACAGAGGACCAGAAGCAAAGTTACAGTGTGAAAACCAGAGTGGCTGAGACTCCTAGGGGAATCCCCTCCAGCTCCCGCTCTGCTTTGCTCCTTTAAAAAGCCCTGGCCAAGGTCCAGCACTCTAGAACCCTGCAAGAAAGAGTCCACCTCCCATCTGTGATGGGTAGGGGTATGCCCCACACCCCATCCCTGGCCAGGTCCCTTGATTCATATTCATATTCATATTCTCTCTCTCTCTCTCTCTCTCTCTCTCTCTCTCTCTCCCCCCCCCCCCCCCCCCCCCCCCGTCTCAGTCTCTGAAAGTACCCCTAAGCAGAGAAATAGGCAGAAGGGTATTCAGCCCAGGCCCCACAACTGCTCCAAGCCCACATTTTTCTCAACCTGGCTTCTTCCTAATCCACTCTGTGAGCTATCTCACATGCTTCCAATAAATTCCTATTTTACCCAAGACCACCAGAGCCAATTTCTGTTGCTTACAAGCAGTAATTCTAGAACACACATTCCCTGTGATGGCAGGATGCCCTGAAGCCCTTGGCAAAGGCCATCTGAAGCTCCTGACACACCCTAGGATTTTCTGCCACCCCCAAGAGACCAGCCTGGCTTTAAAAGCTGCTCCTGCCAGCTACCAGTGGCCTGACCTGGGGCACTTCCTTCTCCTGAGCCCCTAGTTCCCTCACCTGTAAAATGAAGCTGTTAATTAAAATCATAGGATTGGGGTAGAGATTAAATGAGATAAAAGAAAAGCTAATATACGGATGAGGACTCAGCCAGCCTTAATTTCCTGTCATATTCCGAGTATACCGATTCTCTATTAACTCTATCTCCTGACTCCTTTGTTCCATTGTTATTGATGCTGTTGTTAGAAGCAAGAATAACATGGTCCATGCATGCATCACCCCGTTATGTGGCAAAGCATTCATTATCATTCCTGCTTCACAGACAGAGAGACTGAGGCCCAGAGTGTGATTTAGAGGGTGGACTCCCAAATCAGCCTCTCTGGGTTCACATCCTATCTCCAGCACTGCCAAGCTGTGTGAACTTGGGCCAGGTCACTTCTGCCTTCGGGTCTCTACCTATCTGTAATATGGGTGCCTGCCTCACATACTAGGTAGGAATTATTAAGTTTGAGGTATGTGACAGTGGCATTGTCATTATGTAAAAGAAAATTGTTTATATTTTTAGGAATACATCAAGAAGCATGTAAGAATGGAATGATGTGATTCTTGAACTTGCTCCAAAATATTTAATTAAAAAGAGGAAAGAGAGAGAAAGGAGGAGTAAGTGGAATAATTATGGCAAAACCTTCATAATGGCTAGATTGGGATGATGGAATATATGTGGGCTTGTTATATTATTATTTTTACCTTTGAGATTTTTTTTGGGGGGGAGGGTGTACCAGAGATAAAACTCAAGAGCACTCAACCACTAAGCCACATCCCTAGCCCTATTTTGTATTTTATTTAGAGACAGGGTCTCACTGAATTGCTTGGTGCTTCGCTGTTGCTGAGGCTGGCTTTGAACTTGTGATCCTCCTGCCTCAGGCTCCCAAGCCACTAGGATTACAGGCATGGGCCACTGCACCGGGCAGGGGTTCTTTTTTTTTTTTTTTTTTAGATATAGGTGGACAGAATGTCTTTATTTTACTTTATGTGGTGGTGCTGAGGATTGAACCCAGTGCCCCATGCATGCTAGGTGAGCGCTCTACCACTGAGCCCACAACCCCAGCCCAGAGATTCTTTTTTTAATGTTAAAATCTCAAAGATATGGCCGGGTTCGCCTGTAATCCCAGCTGCTCGGGAGGCGGAGGCAGGAGGATCACAAGTTCAAAGCCAGCCTCGGCAACAGCGAGGTGCCAAGCAGCTCTGTGAGACCCTGTCTCTAAATAAAATATAAAATAGGGCTGGGGATGTGGCTTAGTGGTCGAGTACCCCTGAGTTCAATCCCTAGTACCCAACCCCCCAAAAAAAGAATCCTTTTCTGTTAGCAGGTCTGAGACTCCGCTGGGTGTCTGAGAGTGTAAGTGGACACAGGAGGTATTCAGTAAACGTGCACTAATGCTGTTATTGTCATCATTGTTATTATCCAACCAGCCTGAGCCACTGATCCAGGACTTCTAGCTGTCAGGTCACTTTCAGGGACAACTTGCACTATTCCCCCCCAGGGCCTTACCAGCCATGTGTCACAGCTCTGTCACCAACACTGAAGGTGGGGCTAAGGCAGGAGACTTGGGAACAGCTGAGTGATTGCCTGGGCTCTGACCTGGCCTGTCACTCCTGTTAAGCCAGTGTTAGCATTTCATTCCAAAAGACCCTTTCTGGAGTCAGTGAAACCGACGTCTGGTCAGTAGGCACACTTCAGAGTCCAGGTGAGCATGCTTCCACAGCGCCCTGGTGAGTGACAAGAGACAGAGTATCCACCACCAGTATGTAATGGTAGCAGGGTAGGGGGAGGCAAGGAGGAGAAGGGGTTTCCTTTTGAGGGACCTGGTGTCCAGACTTCACCTTCTTTACTTCCCACCCCTACAGTTGAGACTCAGCCTGTTCCAGAGCCAACCACCAGGGGGCGTGGGCAGCCCCTGCTGTTTGCAGGTGGGATCACCAGCCTCCAGTGAACAGAAGAGGAGAGGCTGTGGAAGGGGCCACCTGTTCATGCTGGGCCAGGGCTGGTGAATGCAGCAACTTCCTCATCCCCACTGTCCCCCACACACCAAAACTTTATTTCCATTTCCATTTTTCTATAATAATATTAAATGGTCGATCTTTTTTTCATTATGACAAAAGTAACTCAAGCCCCATACATGAAATGGGTGCCTTAGACTTGTTTGTTTTACAGTGGTACATGTTTCAAGATTTCCTGAGCGTCGGGCAGGTGGCTACTCCATTCACCGGTAGAGGAAGATCCCTGACCCTGGGTCCTATTTTCCCCTGGGCACATGTCTGGATGTCATGGCATTCTCCCTAAGTCTCTCAGAGTTCTAGCAGTCTCTTCAGTGCTTTGGTTCCAGAGAAGTGAAATGGGGAGAATCACCCCCCAGCCTTGCCCCACAAGGCCCTGGATTTCCTTCCCTCCCCCCTCCACACACCTCCTCTCTCTCTCTCTCTCTCTCTCTCTCTCTTTCTTTTTCTGTTCCAGGAATTGAACCCAGGTGCACTTAACCACTGAGCCACATCCCCAGCTCTTTTTATGTTTTATTTTGAGACAGGGTCTCTCTAAGTTGCTGAGTCTGGCTTTGAACTCGTGAGTGAATCTCCTGCCTCAGGCTCCTGAGCCTCTGGGATTACAGGCGTGTGCCACCTCCCTTTCTGACCTTACTGATCTTCCGCTGTTCTCCCTCTGAGGCATGTGCAGCGCAGTTTGCCATCAGGAGACATAAGGACCCCATGCCCTGTTCATACAGTGTTATTCTCTAACTTCTGGTTCTCTGGGTGTCCTGGCGGCAGCAGTGAAAAGTCAGGCCCTTCGTGCACCAGTCTCACAGTTTAGCTCCCCAAGCAGCCTGCAAGCTGGTACCTGGGGCGCCTTTGGGACTTTCTGTGGGTGCAAAGGAAAGACCAAGAGAACATTTCCCACGCTGACAGACGCAGTCTGTCTCACGCACTGTAAGTCCCAGGGCTGAAGGGGTTTGAGTGCTTTCTGGCTCAGGGCAGCACCTGGCTCTCAAACACAGAGCGATCCGAGAGCCGCAGGGCCGCGTGGGCATGCGCAGTTCAGAGGCAAGCCAGATCCCACCTCAGCCTGGGAGGAGCTGGGGCAAGAAGCCTCGGACTTCTGTCCCTCCCCAGTTTGGGGGTCCTAGGAAGCAGGGCTGAGCAAGAGACAGGGAGTGTTTCTCAAACTCCAGAGAGGCAGAAATTCAGACTGATCTCTGAGGACCCAGTAGCTCCTCAGCTTCTCAGTTCTTGCCTTCCCAGAAACCAAAGACCAAGCACTGGCCCCAGGGTCCAGATGGCAGAAAGCTCCAAGCCCCACCTCAGGCCCAAGCCTGGAGCCTGAATCCACCACAACAGGCCAGTCTCTGGGGCCCAGGCTTCTGCAGCTGAGGAAACCCCCATCTCAACCTGTGAATTTCAGAAGGGGAGTTTTCTGCCACAGACCCAGTCCCACTATGAATCAGGATGAGCAGAGGGGCCCTGCTGACGCCTTTCCCATCCCTCACCTTGTCTCTGCCATGCATTCAAGATAAAAGGGGGTTAATCAGCAGTCAGCAGGTTCTGGGCCGCTAGAAGCACCCCCAAAGGGAGAGAATGTTGGAGGGAAGAATGCATGGGTCACTGCTCAAAGGGGGCTAGAAGCACCAAAGTGCCCGCATCCAGCAGCAAAAGGAATCCCTAGTTTAAAAAGGTACCCTTTAGGGGCTGGGATTGTGGCTCAGTGGTAGAGTGCTTACCTAGCCCGTGGGAGGCACTGGGTTCGATTCTCAGCACCACATATAAATAAAAATGAATAAAAAATAAAGCTCCATCAACATCTTAAAATAATTAAAAAAAAAAAAAAGTATCCTTTCTCCTAGACACTGCCATCAGAATTGGCTCCGCATATGGGTCCCTGAGCCCTTCTGGGGACAGCGACATGGATGTAACTCTTTTTTTTTTAATATTTTATTTTTTAGTTATGGTTGGACACAACACCTTTATTTTATTTATTTATTATTATGTGGTGCTGAGGATCGAACCCAGGGCCTCTCATGTGCTAGGTGAGTGCTCTACCGCTGAGCCACAACCCCAGCCCTGGATGTAACTCTTGCTTTAATTTCTTCCAAAAACCATGGATGGACTCAGAAGAGAAAGAGGAGAAAAGAGGGAATGGACAGAAGTTCTAAAATTATAAAAACAAAAACCAAAGTTTGACCGGGACGGGGAAACCCTTTCAGATGTCAGTAATAATAGAGTTGTGAACGAAAATAAGAAGAGCAATGCTGACGAGGAAAACCGCAATCCCCAGCAGAGGCCCACCAGTGACCCCAAGGTGAAGGACCCACTTTCACCATCAGAGCGGATACCGCTCCGAGGACCTAGCCCATCACTCTGTTCACAGACAGACCCACTGGAGGCTGGAGCATGGGGACAGGGGCACCCCAAACAGTTCTTTGACATTCTGTCTCCAGGAAACAGAATGCTTTCCCCGGCAAATAAGGAAGAGGTTGCTACACCAGTGGATAACCATTTGCATCGGAGACACTCCATCACCCATCCAGAAGCCCTGGAGGCTGTGGCTCCGTTTGCTTGGTAGCCAATAGCACCATTTCCCCAGAACTTCCACCAATTGAGGGCTCCTGCTGTCCCCACTCTCCTCAGCCAAGGTAGGGGGAGATGTCTCTATGGGCTGCAGAGCTGAAGTCAACGTAGAGCCCAAAGACGGGGGTTTGAGTTGTTTGACCTTGAACGAGTCACTTCCTCTTTGTGAGCTGCGGTTTCCTCATCTGTAAAAGAGGGTTAAAAGACGGTACTGTACCTCTCAGGGTTGCTATGAGGATGGGATGAGATAACAGACGGGAAGGCACCTGTGAACAGCGAAGGCCTGGAATGTGTCTGGAGCCCAGAAAGTATTTATGGGCCATCTGCTCTGGGCCAGGCTTTGGCCCTGCCCAGGAACAGCCATGAACAAGGCAGACAAGTCCTGTGGGGGAAGAGGAGAAAGTGGGTGAGCAGGACACCCTAGGTCCACAGTCCCCACCCATACCCAGAGAGCCTGTGCAGGGAACCCAGGTCTCCCCTGAAGCTGTGTGGGGTGACCCACCCCCTCAGCAGTGTCACCACCAAGGCAAACATAACCAGCCCCCTTCTGACTTTGGGATTGCCCAGCCCAGAAACCCCCTCCGTCCAGGTCCCTGCAGTGGAGATTACTCATCAGGGCTCCAATTTGTAACCAGAGTCACTCAGCAGTGAGTCCACAAATGAGAGGTATCTTTCCGCCTGAGGGGAGGGGAGGGGACTTGCTCTGACCCCTGGTTGCTGGTGTATTGTCACCCTGCTTTGGAGGCACTCTCCCTCCCATAAGAGGCCAACAGCAAAGAGCTCAGGCCCTGAGACAGACGGCCCTGAGTTTAGACCTCAGCTCTGCCTTTCACCAACTTGTGACCTTGGGCAAGGAACTTGACCTCCTTGGATTCACTTTTCCTAATCATAGCAATCCCAACCTCACTAGGCTGTTGTGAAGATCAAACAGGTGACTGATGTAAAGCCTCTTGTATAGATAGTACTAGACATAGCTGAGTTGCACAGTTAAAATTTTTATCTATTTAGCAAGCACAGAACTACAAACTCTTCCAAACAATAATGCATTTAATCCTCACAAGAATCCCCACAAGAGCTAGGTAGTATCATCATTCCATCTGTAGGTAAGAAAAACAAAGTCCAGAGAGGTTAAGCAACTTGCCCAAAGTCACAGAGCTACCCATGTGGCAGAGTTAAAATTGAGAGCCCAGCTGTCTCCCTTTGTGTCTTCCCATCTTTCTCCTTCCAGTCCCGGATTTTAGAACAAACTGAAGCAAGTGAGGAGAGGCTGATTTAAGAACAAGCCCTAGCCCTCAATCTCTGCCTTCCCTAACCCCAGGAGGTCTGAGGGAGGTACCTGGGCTCCAGGTTTCAAGCTACCAACCACTGCACTAAGTTGCCTCTTCAAAAAAGGTGGGGTTGTTGGTTAAGATCCCTTCAGACCAGCCTCTACAGCCATCACTCATTCCCAGCCTCCAGCCCCAGTGTGGAGTCAGAGGAGTCCAAACCTTTGCCCTCGAACTCACCTCTGTGCCTGCAGATGGTTAGAGGCCTTGCTATGGGCTCCTCTGGGTCCAAGGAGGGACAGGGCCACCTAGAAAGAAGCAGGAACTGCCCACAGCCCTGGAGGCACCAGGAAGGTAGAAACACCCGCAGCAGCTTCCCTCCGGAGAGCCCCTAGCCTCTGCTCGCACACCTCTGGGGACAGAGAGCTCACTGCCTCTGTCACAGACTGGGCGGGCCACGGTTGGCCAGCTCGGACTGGTAGACGTGCTTCCTCAAGCCGAGATGAAATCTCTCTGTGTAATTTCCTCCCATTAGCCCTGTCTCTGCCCTCAGGCCCCACAGGGCCAGCCGCTCCTCCAGCCCGCAGACATCTGGAGATGGCCATCTCTTGGCAGGAGGAGTCTCCACTCAGGCTGAACAGCCAGGCCTCAGAAGGCGGGGCTCCTGGTGCCCTCCCACCGGGTCCCTGCTGTCCAGTAGTGACCAGCAACACTGCAGGATCACAGAGGCAGCCGCTTGCTTAGACAGCACCTGGGAAGCACCTCTCTGGGCTTGGCTCCTCCTTGCTGTCTGGGAACAATACTTGACAATGGTTGCCACTTAGCAGTTCCCTGCTCTGCACTAGACATTGTGCTAAGGTCATTACAAGCATGAATCATCCCATCTTCTCCACTCTTGGAGGTAAGTATTATTACTACACCCACTTAACAGATGAGAAAAAGAAGGCTCAAGAGGCGGGTAACATGCCCAAGGTCTAGGTCACAACGAGCAAGTGAAGAACCCCAACTGCACACACGACTGGGAGTTTCCGCTTTTGTTCAACAGGAGACAAAGACAGCAGCTGAAGATCAGGAGACTCGCTCCCAGGAAACAGCCCCTGGGCTCAGGATAAGCTGAGCGGCTTCAGTTCTCAGGGCAATGGGAGTCTGGAAGGGAGGGAAGGATTCCCACGAACCTACCTGGACAGGTGGGGAACTTTCTGGATTAGGCAGAGACCAGAGATGGGCCTTGAAAATACAGACATCTCAGACACTGCGGAAATCCCAATGAAAGCAAAAAAAAAAAAAAAAAAGAATGGAATCCCTCCAGCCCAGGAATGTGAAGGGCCATAGTAGATCTTAATTCAACAACTCCATCCTTTGGGCAGTGAGCATTTATTAAATGCCACAGTATGCTTGGTTCATGCTAATACTAGGCACAGATGAAAGTTCCACGATCCCAAAAGGCTGAGTGAGAATCCAGGAGGGCAGGAGTGAGACTGGTTAGAAATGTCAGGAGCACTCTGGGGGTTCAGCTCTTACTAACTTCCTCCACAAGAACACCAACTGGGAATACCTCCCTCAGAATTCCTGTATGTTTTGGATAAGGAGAGTTCCTCACTGCCCCCTGAAACCAACAGCATCCACGTTCCCCAAACTTTCAAGGGAAATGTATTGGTTTGAAAATCATAGATGGAGCCAGGCACAGTGGTACATGCCTGTAATCCCAGATACTTGGGAGGGTGAAGCAGGAGGATCACATGTTCAAGGCCAGCCTTAGCAACTTAAGGAGACCCTGTTTCAAAATAAAAAAGAGGGCTAGGGAAGTAGCTCAGTGGTAGAGCACCTGAGTTCAATCAATCCCAGTTTCTCTCTCTCTCTCTCTCTCTCTCTCTCTCTCTCTCTCTCTCTCTCTCTCTCTCTCACACACACACACACACACACACACACACACAGAGGGAACAATAGTTGTAGAATCAAATCACTGTGGGAGATGCTTGCCTGATGGAGGCTAGACAGGTCTCTCTTGCCCAGGACTTCCCAGACCCTTTCCTGGCTGTGGACACTGGGACAGGCAGTGGTGACAGAATCTGGCACAGGTCTCTCTGCCCACCAGGTCCTAGTTGCTCCTTTCCCACACCCCAGCTGCCCTGGGTTGGAGGACAAACGAAGCTAGAAAGGAGGTGCACTCTTCACAGGGCCCTGAGCTAGGAGAGTCTTGTCGCCCTTTGTGAGATGGTGGGCCATGCACAGGGGAAGTGGCCTGTTCTAGAAGACGTAATAAACAGGGAGAGTCGGGGTCCTGGGGCGGGGATCCTTGGGAGGAATTGTCCCATTAGAAAGGATGGAGGGACTGCAGAACTGGGACATGAAGAGGTGCCAGTCTAGACAAAAGCTTAATGAAAAATCAAACTCTTCCCAATGATGCCAGTTCACTGGGCCTCAGACCCTATGAGGTCAAAGTCCACCACAACACCGAGAGAGGGCTACAACCTCACCTGAAGAAGGCCCTGTCTTTTTTTATAATTACTTGTTATTTTTAGATATATATGACAGTACAATGTATTTTGACATATTATACATACATGGAGTATAACTTCCCATTCTTATGATTCTACATGATGTGGAGTTTCACTGGTGGTGTATTCATATATGAACTTAGGAAAGTTATGTCTGATTCATTCTACTGTCTTTCCTATTTCCATCCCCCTTCCCTTATTCCATTTTTGTCTAATCCAATAAACTTCTATTCTTTCCTCCACATCCTCATTGTATGTTAGCATCCACATATCAGAGAGAACATTCAGCCTTTGGTTTTTTAGGATTGGCTTATTTTGCTTAGCATGATAGTCTCTTGTTCCATCCATTTACCTGTGAATGTCATAATTTCATTCTTCTATATGGCTGAGTAATATTCCTTTGTGTATGTATAGCACATTTTATTTATCCATTCATCTACTGAAGTGCACCTAGGTTGGTTCCATAGCTTAGCTGTTGAGAATTGAGCTGCTCTAAACATTGATGTGGGGGGCTGGGAATGTGGCTCAGGCGGTAGCGCGCTCGTCTGGCATGCGTGCGGCCCGGGTTCGATCCTCAGCACCACATACCAACAAAGATGTTGTGTCCGCCAAGAACTAAAAAATAAAAATAAAAAAAATAAAAAATAAAACATTGATGTGGCTGAGTCACTGTAGTATGCTGATTTTAAGTCCTTTGGGCTATATATTGGGTAATGGGATAATTGATTCAAATGGTGAGTCCATTCCAAGTTTTATATATATATATATATATATAAAATACCTTTATTTTTACTTTATTTATTTTTATGTGGTGCTGAGGATTGAACCCAGGGCCTGGCATGTGCTAGGGGAACGCTCTACCACTGAGCCACAACTCCAGCCCTTCCGCCATGCATTCCAAGTTTTCTGAGGAATCTCCATACTGCTTTCTAGAGTGGTTGCACCAATCTGCAGTCCCACCAGCAATGTGTGAGTGTAATTTTTCCCCCACATCCTTGCCAACGTTTGTTACTTGTATTCTTGATAATTGCCATTCTGACTAGAGTGAGATGAAGTCTCAGTGTAGTTTTAATTTTCATTTCTCTAATTGCCATAGATATTGAACATTTTTTCATATATTTGTTGACCAATTATATTTCTTCTTCTATAAATTGTTCAGTTCCTTTGCCCATTTATTGATTGGGGTTTTTTGTTTGTTTGTTTTGTGTGTGTGTGCTAAATTTTTTGAGTTCTTTTTACATCCTGAAGATTAATGCTCTGAGGTTCAGGTGACAAAAGATTTTCTACCATCTATGGGTTCTCTCTTCACATTTTTGATTATTTCCTTTTCTGTGAAGTTTTTTAGTTTGATACCATCCCATTTATTGATCCTTGTGCTTTTGTTTCTTGTCCTTTAGGAGTCTTGTTGAGGAATTCAATTCCTAAGCTGACATGATGGAGAGTTCAGCCAACTTTTTCTTCTAGTAGGTGCAAAGTCTCTGGTCTAATGCCTAGTTCCTTGATCTACTTTGAGGTGAGTTTTGTGCAGGGTGAGAGATAGGGGTTCAATTTCATTCTGCTAATATGGATTTCCAGTTTTTCCAGCACCATTTGTTGAAGAAGCTATCTTTTCTCCAATGTATATTTATAGGCTCTGTTGTCTTAAATCCCACCTGCCTTCCTAACTGCCACAGTGCATGCCATGACATGAACCCCTGGCTCCCAGGACCTCTATTTGGCTTGATGTCAGTGTGCTACATGGCAAGTTCCAGACAGCATGTTCTAGACCTGCTAACTCCTCCCCAGATTCCAAGTGATCACTGCTGTGAATGATCCATCTAACCATTCACTCAGCGGTCCATCCAAAAATTTCCGATCATTGCAGTTTGCTAGCTCCAGGTTTGGCCCTAGGGATAAGCAGAGAACCCTGTCCCAAGAAAAAAGATGTACTGGTGTCTCTTTCCTAGTAAGACATTCCTACCTCAAGGGGCTGGAGCAGCCCCAAATGGGGTTAATGTGGGCACATTCCTCTGAGTTTGCAGGTGGTCCCACATCAACACAGGGGCTTGGCACACCCCACTTCCTACTGCATCTGTGATGTCTCTTCACCCTCAGCTCTGGTCTCATGGCTGTGGGCTCCTCCTGGCATGCCCGGTGTTAGCACAAATAACACAGCAAAGGCAAACTTCAAATCAGCAAGCTTTTCTTCATTGATCAAGCACCTGGCATGGCTCATTTGGGGGCAGAAAATGGCAAAAAGCTGAAGCAAGGGTCTGGGTTATATAGGCTTCCGTTAGGGTGGAAGGTAATTCCTGGGGTTCATTGTATTAGGGTCCGGCAGATCCATTAGGGTAGAACAGGAATGTGAATAGGAAATTTCCAGGGGCTTATTGTATTGGGGTCAGCAGACCTGTTAGGGTGGGGCGAGGTCAAGGTGCCAGTTAGGTGTAGAACCTTTTGTGTTCCTTCACTCTGGTTGAGGCCTGGGATTTTAATTTTACTTGGACCCTGCGGATAAGGGAAGAGCTGCAGATAGGGAAAATGTCCTTGGACTTATTCTCCATATCCTTCACCCGGAACTAGGTAAGGGAGCCTTGCAGTTCTAGATGATTCTGGACCCAGAGAAGGCAGAGGATTTACTTGAGCTGCACCACAGCCAGTGGTGGTTTGAGTGTTCTTGGGTGACCAATGAACACTGATGGCCTGGCACCTGACAGCCACTCCCGGACCACCTTTACGCCAGCTACTTTGGAGTCTCCGACTCCAAACCCCTTCCTGTGGAAATCAAAGATGTTTTATCCTTTTGGTAAGTGAACCCTAGGCCCATTCATTGGGCAATGTTTGGTACAGTGTGGGAAATAGTCACAAGCTCTCTGAACCTACAGAGTGGATCTCCTTGTAATTCCCCCTCTCCTCAAGCCAATTTGGCCAAATGTTCTTGGGGTTTCATTTGGAAACCCTAGCTTCATTGTTATATTTTAATTTTGATAGTAAGTCTTGGTATTGCATAAAATATGAGGGACAGGGGGAGGGGGAGAAGAGACCTACAGAGGTTTCCCTTCTTCTTTATAAAGGAAGAAATGGTCATTGGATGTTGCAATCAAAGCCATCGTGTGTCTGCCGACATACGGGTCCCAGCCACCCACAGTCACACACACTCAAACACACAGTTTCTAGAGAGCAAACTGTGTTTGTAGCAACAAACCACACTGACTCTGGGACTTGTGACCCGACTCTGCCCTGAGAGAGACACTCCACGGGAAGCCTTATAGGAGCCTACAGCCGGGCCTCTAGGCCTCTTTTGGCAAGTCCCTACAGGATGCCAGGCAGGCTGGCAGGCAGGAAGAGACGCTGCTAGGAACCTCTCCCTGCTGTAATTTACTAAATCCATCTGGGTCTCCTTTGAGACATTTTCTGGAAATGCCACATTTCAAGGTTCTCCCTGTTAAAAAAAGGTCAGAGAGTTCATGGGGGCCTTTCATGTTATAGGAACTTGAAAGGAAAGGAAAGGAAATGTATATTTTCAGCTTTAGCTATGATTAAGTGGGCTTAGGCCATGAGAACATTCAGATGATTTACATGACGTTACATGAAGAGCCAATTAGCCTAACAACTTCCGAAAAAATATCTAGCTCAAGAGCACCTATTTATTAGAGCCCTTGAAATGTGCCAGACATTATACTGAGCTCTTTACTAGGATACGGTGATTTGCCTCAACCTCATGCCAACAGTCAAAGGCAGATACAACACCCATTTCACACAGGAGGAAACTGAGGCTAAGAGAGGGTCAGTGATTTGTCTGGGATCTCACAGCCAGTAAATTGCAGGGCAGGGATAGAAACACCCGTCTGCCCAGATCCAAAGCCGGAGCTTTCTTTCTCAGACCTTCAAACCTTGAGGGTCCTGACTTTGTTCTTTTTTTTTTTTTTTTTAAGAGAGAGTGAGAGAGAGAGAGAGAGAGAGAGAGAGAGAGAGAGAGAGAGAGAGAATTTTTAATATTTTTTATTTTTTTTTAGTTCTCGGCGGACACAACATCTTTGTTGGTATGTGGTGCTGAGGATCGAACCCAGGCCGCACTCATGCCAGGCGAGCGCGCTACCGCTTGAGCCACATCCCCAGCCCCCCTGACTTTGTTCTTTATCCAACATCAGTGGAAGGTCAGGTTTGCCTGATTAATTAGCATAAAGATGAAGCCTCAATAAAACACACCTCTGACCTGACTAATGAGTCCAGACCACTCTGGGTGGATTTGAAACTTGCTTGTAACCTCCAAGGGGGCAGCCACAGCAGGTCTCAACCACCACACTGTGGAGGAACTCCAGGGCCCACGGTCTTTGGGATCTAAGTCACTGACCAGGACAGGTAGCCCAGGGCAGCCAGGAGAGATGGCACAGGCGAGGGTCTGGGCTCAGGGAGAGGCTCTGGGCTCTCTAACCCAACAAGGGCTTGGGGCCACCCATACATACCATCTGGGGGATTATCCAATCTTCTTGATGGCCCCACCATGCAACGAGAGCCACCCAGAAAGTTAGGATTCTATATTCATCATCATTTGTCTGCCAAGACCACACAGCAGATAAGGACTCCTTTGGAATTTTAGGGCCATAATGGAATACTGGAGTGTGGTCATTAGGGTGTAGGCTCAAGAGTCAGACTGCCTGAGTTTGGAGTTCTGACACCCTCATTTTTAAGCTGTGAGATATTGGGGGATTTACTTAACCTCTTTGAACTTTAGATTCCTCATTAGTAAGATGGGGATAATAGTCCTCATGTCACAGGGTTGGTGTGATGATTAAATGAGATATGTGTATGAAGCACTTGGCAGGATGCCTCGCACATAGTATTAACTCAGTATATGGGGTCATTGTTTGAATGACTATAAGGGAATGATAAAGGAACCGGTGCTGACCAAGGGCTCCTATGGGGATGTACCTGCCTTTTGGGAAACAAGTCTAAGCTCCTGTTCTCCTCCTTGGCATTCTAGGCCCGATGGGAAACCACCTTTAGGAGGCCACCCTGACTGCCCCAGCCCACTGGAACTCTTGCCACTCAACTCTGTACAGGCAGGCTGATCCAGCCCCCAGCTTAGCTCTGACAAGTCCTCAACTTCTCAAAGCAGCCAGTGGCTCCCAGAAGGCACTTCTACCCACCCCCCCCTCCTCAGCCTGAGCCTAGGGCTAAGCACAGTAGCTGATCCCTCAGTGAGCTTTCAGACTGATCTCAGCGAGGCTGTGAATGCCTGTGACTCAGCCCTCCTCTCTGCATTACCCCTCCTCACACCCCTACTCTTCCTTCCCCCTCCCCTGTTCCTCCCAGCAAGGCAAGGAGTCCAAGCCAGGACATCAGAGGGTCGAGGTTCCCAGGCTTAGGGATTTCACAGCCCTATAAAAATATCCCAAAAAACTTGAGAGTGGGGGAGTGAACAGATCAGAAAAAAATGTCATTTTTCTTTAGCCAAATTAGGTCATTAAAAAATATATTCTCACCATCATTTTAGTAAAGAAAGGATGCTTTCACACCAATAAAGCAGAAAGAACCGTAATTTTTTTTTTATTAAAGGCTAATACCAAACTGAAAAAAATTTACCCTTGAGGAAAAAAAAAAAAAAAAGGACACACTTCACTTGCCCCTTCTGACTTCTTTCTTTTCTCCTTGGATTGGAGAAAACTTCAGTCCCCACCGGCCTGTGTCCACCGAGACCCCATGGATCTTACCAATTGTTCAGGAGGCGGTTCTGCCTAAGCTGTAGTCACTCACAAACACAGAAGCCCCCCTAACCCCACCCCAAACGCCTTAGGGTTAGGCAGATACCTATTTCCGTTCAACTTTCAGGGGAGGTTCATCCTAAAGCCAGACCCTACAACCTGGGTAGTTGATGGGGGTGGAGGGGCCGGGAGATCATGTGTCAGTGCTCTCCAGGCAGGGCGGCTTTTGGCTGGAGCCCCTCCCCGCAAGAGAGAGGGACCGGGATCCAATTGAGCACTTGGTCACACTTTGGGGAAGCAGGCTGGAGAGACCCAACGGGCAGGACACCTTAGCCCAGAGGTGGGGGGCCGCGGCTCCCCCCTGGGCGGGCGCAGATAGCATCTGAACACTGAGAAGGACGGCCCTAGCTCTTTGATCCGCAGCCAGCTAGGCTGGGCCTGGACCCGGAGGGGCGGCGCGGCTGTCTTCCGGCCCGGCTTTGCACTGCTGCCAGCGGTCCTGTGGGGCCCTGAGCCAGAGAGGCGAGGCGTTCAATGCCCCCTCCCCCAAATACCCTCGGTTTCAACTGCTCTAGAACAGGCGGGAGTGTCTACATTGAATCCAGTACAGAAACCTGCTGGGGGACCTGCAGTTTACTCGTCCCTGATAGACCCAAAAAACCGCGATCCAAAGAACCAGTCTCTTTTTGCAGATGCAGAAGCTGAGCTGAGACCAAGTCACGGGAGGTCTCTGTGAATAAGGCTCCAGCTGCCAAGTAGATAAGATGGAAGCTTCTGCACCGACCATCGTTAATGGGCTTCAGAAAGCAACTTCCCAGATCGAGTTGCTGCGGGTAAAGGACCCCACGTCGGAAACCGTGGTCCACGTGGCTGCTCACAGTCCCTGGGAAACCAGTCTTTGGGGTACAGAAATTCTAGGCGTGTAACTGAGCTGGGAAAGTCATGGTGGGGGGTGGCTGGAGTTCGGCGGCGGGGTTCCTTCCTCCTAGTCTTGTGTTCGCACCTTGGAGCGCCACATGGTTGAGGGGCTTGTTACAGATGTGTGATGTATGAGCTGCGCATGCAACAGATGCTCAATAAATTTGTAAGGATTGTATACTTGTTCTCACAGTGGGCGGGCAACCCTGAAGGAAGTTCCAGATTGGCATAGAGATGGAGAATGGGGCAGAGAATGGGCCTTTGAGAATTCCTAATCTTGACGGTTCCCTGGGTTCCGAGTGGCCCCAAGCTCTAAAACACCCCCAGTTCAAAGCACAGGGCACACTGGGCCTGGGGCCCAGAGGCAGTTCACGCTAAGGCCGCGACTTGAAACCACACCCAAGTCCCAAGGCACCCTCACCCTACGCAAGTGGAAAAGAAACCTGGACGCAGGATGACAATATCTTGTTGTAGGGAGAAAGCAGGGTCAGGAGTTTCCTTTAGGGTCCTGACATTACAGGAGAAGAGTGACAATCTTTAAGCTGCTCCGACGTCTCACTCAGGATTCACTCACGGAAAGCGAGCCCTTTAAGGCTGTGCCTAGTGGGTGCGTCCCGGCCTCTCCGGGGAGAGGAGGGGGCGGACCCAGACTACTCGACCACGCCCCCGTCGGGGCCCGCCCCCGGAGTGCCCGCCCCGCCCCCGGCACTCCGCCGGCGGCGCCTTTGATGTTCCGACCCGCCGGCTCCGGGAGCAGCTCAGCCCCGCGCCCTTACCCGGCGCCCACAGCCCGCCCAGGCGGAGTCAGCCCGCGCTCCGCCCGCCGCGATCCGGGCTCGGAGGTCCAGACTCCGGGCTCGCCGCCTCCCGGGCCGGCTCCGCGCCCCGCACTCTCCGCGCCCCGCGCTCCCTGCGCCCCGGCGGGCGGAGGGCACCATGCCGCAGCTGGACTCCGGCGGGGGCGGCGCGGGCGGCGGCGACGACCTAGGAGCGCCCGACGAGCTGCTGGCCTTCCAGGACGAGGGCGAGGAGCAGGACAAGAGTCGCGACAGCGCCGCGGGCCCTGAGCGCGACCTGGCAGAACTCAAGTCGTCGCTCGTGAATGAGTCCGAGGGCGCGGCCGAAGGCTCTGGGATCCCGGGTACCGGCGCCGGAGCACGCAGCGAGGCCGAGGTCGGGGCCGAGGTGAGCGTCTGCCCGCGCCCACTGTGTCGGGGTCGCCCCGCCGGGCGCCGGCTCGAGCTGACCAGCCCTCCCGCTTGCGGCCCTCCGGGTCTCCATCCTTCAGAGCCCTCCTCCCCGGCCCTGAGCCCCTGAGCCCCGTGGTCCCCGCCGCCGCTCACGGCCTCTCTGGTTCTCCCTCTAGGCTCTGGGACGGGAGCACACTTCGCAGAGACTTTTCCCGGACAAACTTCCAGAGTCTCTGGAGGACGGTGAGTTTCTGCACGGCCTGGCTCCTCTTCCTCGCGCTGAGGCCCTGGCCTCGATAGGGAAACAGCGAATCCTGGGGGTGCCTCCCCCGGCTGCTGCTCGGGGAGGGGATAGAAGCCAGGGCGGGGGGTGGGGGAGTGGGGGGCGGGTTTCCCGGGCGCTGCTGGGCTCGAGTCACTTCCGGTGCCCTGACCTTTATAGGAGTAAACAGACCCCCTCCATCTCCGCCTCCCCTCTTGCCCAGGTGACTGACTAATCCCCAGCCTTGAGGAGAAAGCGTTGGCCAAGGTTCCTTGGCTGGAGGACTGAGTGGGGGTTCTATTCGGGGCCGCCAGGGGAAGACCTGGATTCGGGGTCTTCCCACAAAACTTGGCACTGAAGACACCCGCATCCCGTTCCCTAGCAAGTCACAAACTCGAAGGAGACCCCTTGGCAATTCTTATTTTTTCTTTCAAGAGCAGACTGCCTTCAGCCTGAGCAGCTGCCTGGGCTGGTATCTGACCCAGCTGTGGTTTTTCCAGGCCTGAAGGCCCCAGAGTGCTCCAGCGGCATGTACAAAGAGACTGTCTACTCCGCCTTCAATCTGCTCATGCACTACCCACCCGCCTCAGGAGCAGGGCAGCATCCCCAGCCGCAGCCTCCACTGGTAAGTGACCCCAGCAGCCAGTGTCCCTAGCGCTTGCTTCTTCCGTTGACCAGGTAGGTGAGGCATGGGCAAGAAGTGACTTTTGCCTAGAAGAAATAGGTATGTGAGCATTCTGTGGTTGTCTTTTTTCCTCGTACACAACCAGAGGGATCTGAACCAAGAGGAGAATTCTAGGGGGAGGAAGGAGGGCCTGCCTTGGATCATCCCCTGCCCTGGAGCTATTGGCTTTTGTCTTCCCAGCACACTCATAAGCAGGTGCAGGCCTGGTCCTTGTGCTGCATGATGCTGGGGTGAACAACTTTTGAGCTGAGATCACCTTCCTCTCGAGGTTGGTGTGTTTAATGTGATTTGAGCTCAGAGCTCTGCAGTTAGCTTTCTCCTGGGAAGCCCTGAGCCTGGGTGTTGGAGGGATGGGCAGAAAAGGAGACCTGATGGGATCTTCTGGTTATGCAGAAGAAAGGTTCTCCACTGTGTGCTCTTACTGGCATGAGTGTGCCTGTGCCAAAGGAGAACCCTACATACCAGGTGAGTTCTGAGGAGGCATACTTGGTCTCTTACCTGCTAAGAAAGGTTTGCAGAGATGTATTGCAAATCAGTGGTATCAGTAAGAGACCAGCTCAGTGAATTGTGAGTTAAATCCTTTAAGTACCTAGAGCTCTGAAAAGATTTCATGATCATTACAAACCATGCTTTTTTCCATCGGTCCAGATAAAGTGTGAAGAGCCTATTTGGAGTGCTTTTAAAGCTGCATTTTTTAAAAAAAAAATTCACATTAATATTTCAGACAGTCTCCAGTTGACCCAAGTTGGGGGTGAGGGTGCATGGAAGGCTTGGGGAGGTCTGTGGTAGGTTGATATTGGGTGCAAATGTAAACCCAGCGCATGGGGCCACAGGCAGGGTCCACCCAGAAGGAGGACAGGATGACTGTGAGGCTGGTTCAGATCAGGAGTGAGGAAGGAGGTTCTGAGAGCTATTTCCTGTTAAAGCTGGCGGGAGGTGAGAAGACAGATGCAGGCTGCTCTCCAGAAGCTCAGACCTAAAAACCTGGTAGACAGCTGACTTGAGAAATGAAATCTTTGCCCTCTGGACCCCTTCTCATCTCTGTACACCAAGCACGTTAGCTATTGAGAAGTCTGCTTGACTTCTCTGCTCTGTGATATAAAGGGTAATTCTCTTCTTTCCAGATCTATGAGGGAGGGGGCTTCTTCCCCACCCTGCCACCTGATGAAGCCACTGTCCCCATAGCCCTGCATCCTGCAGGAACAGATGCTTTTTTGGATTCCGTGCAAGGTGTAAACTCTTTGATTTGGGGCCAGTTGGCATAACCCACCATTCCCAGTCACTGGCATGCATCGATTGGACTGGGGCTATGGTCATCATAGTAACTGTGACTGGACAAGAGGCCTAGGCCCCAGTCCTGGCAGGGCTAGCTCCCAGGACTCCATGGTAGAGCAGAGGGAAGGCAGTGGTTCCTCTTACAGTGTGAGCAAGTGGCAGGAGAGTATCCAGAGCAGGAAGGGCTTCATTCTGCTATAAGGGTGTGGGTCATAAGACCATTTGGTGTCCTTTGGTTTACACTGGTCAAAGAGTAGGCAGAAGGTGGATTCCCACAGTCAGGATCAGCACCACTTACCTGGCTTGGGGCATATGTTTTTCAGCTTCCAGTTTTTTCCCAAGCTGTGGCAGATGCTTGTCTATGCATTGCACCCTCCTCCCCACCCAGCTGCTGCCCCCACTCCTAGTTTCTGGGAACATGGGAGGACAGGCTCTGGCACTGAATTTCTGTGTCCTGGCCTCAGCTGCTCTTTGGGGCTGGGGACAAGGACAAAGGCAGGGACCTATGTTAGAGTGACATAGGGTGAGGAAATGTACATGAATATAGGGGAGCCTGTTTTAAGCAAACTTGATAGTTATAACACATAGCAAATAAAAGTAGTTGTTTGAATTATGCAGAAAATTGTATGGACACTTCAAATATGGTTGGGTTTTACAAAGCAAAAGAGATTGGCTTCATATCTTTGGAGCATATTTATCATCCGATTCAAAGTTCATATGTCTGGCTGGGTATGGTGGTGCATGCCTGTAATCCCAGTGACTGAGGAGACTGAGGCAGTAGTATCACAGTTTGAGGCCAACTTCATCAACTTAGTGAGGCCCTCAGTAATGTGAGACTCTGTCTCAAAAGAAAAATAAAAATGGCTGGGGATGTGGCTCAGTGGTAAATGCCTCTGGTTCAGTCCCCAGTACCAAACAAACAAATAAACAAAAAAGAGTTAATGTGTCTGGAGTCAGGAAAAAGTCTTCTGTAGTTGGTTGGGAGCTCTAGAAAGGGCCCTGAGGAAAAACTGTCATGGGAGTTTTTCCAAAGCTGGTCTTTATCAAGCCCATCTGTGGGGGACAGACTACCAAATATGCTACCAAGCCCTGTTAGCAAGCCTTAGAATTAGGTCTTCTCATCCTTTGTCCAGCCTCTCTGAGGACATGTAGGTGGTCAAAAATTTTGCTCAAGGGGCTGGGGTTATGACTTAATAGCAGAACGCTTGCCTAGCATGTGTGAGGCACTGAGTTCGATCTTCAGTACCACATATGAATAAATAAAATAAATGTCCATTGAAAACTAAAAAATTTTTTTAAATAACTGGGTTCAAACTGGGTACAGTGGCACATGCTGTCATCCCAGTGGCTCAGGAGGCTGAGGCAGGAAGATTGTGAGTTCAAAGCCAACCTCAGCAAAAGTGAGGTGCTAAGCAACTCAGTGAGACCCTATCTCCAATATAAAATCGGGTTGGGATGTGGTGCAGTGATCAAGTGCCCCTAAATTCAATTCCTGGTACCCAAAAAACAAACAAAAAATTGTGCTCAGGATCTAAGATGTTCAAGATGAATTGCTGGATTTCCATAGATAGCAGGGCAAACCCACATCAGAGACCATCTCCACTCACGTGTGGGAGGGATGTTCATGTGGCCACCACGTCTGAAGGCCTCCAAACAAGCAGACTTAAACCTTGCCAGGAGCCAAATGTCTGACTGACAACCAGTTGCCATGGGGCAGAGAGACACTTTTTTCCAAAAAAAAGTTGCTTTTTGGTATTTGGTTTCTTTGAAGCTTTGTTTGGGGAAGGGGAAAGTTAAGTCAAAGCTTTTTCCATGCAAGTTGTTTGCCAGGCATCTAATATAGGCTTGCAGGCAGTAACTGGCCTAGATCATAACTGTTGTTTCTGTGTGTGTGTGTGTGTGTGTGTGTGTGTGTGTGTGTGTATGTTTTCTTCTCAGTTCTGAGACCTGTAATGGGGTAGGAGTGGAGAGGTAGGGTAGTGAGCTGGTCCTGAGCCAGACTGGGGGGATTCTGAAATTAACATAATAAGGCAGCATTCCCAAGGGAAACTCAGGCGATTAGATGTACAAGACCACCAGTCTGGTTCTATCCAAAAAGGATATGAGGAAGCATTGCTCTGTGGCCCTTTCTACAGGCCCCTCTTGGAGTCTGTGGCCTGGAAGGATTCTGAGCCTTTTGCTCAGAATTGACAGATCCATAGAAACAGAAAGTGGTTTGCCAGGAGCTGAGAGAAGGGAAGAATGGGAAGTGACTGCCAATGGGCATGGGATTTCTCTTTGGGGTGACGAATACATTCTGGAATTAGATGGTGGTGGCAGTTGCAACCTTGTGAATATACGAAAAATCGCTGAATTGTACATTTTAAAATAGTGCATTTTATGGAATGTGAATTACATCTCAATGACAAAAAAAAAAAAAAAGTTGTGGCTTTTGACTGTTGCAGAGGCTTAGGCCACACTCCCTGTCCCTGATCCCATAGTTATCCTAGTACCTGGGCATCCTTCCAGCCCGGGGATCAAGTGGCAGCTCTAGTGTGAGGCGCACAAGGGAAATGGTAGACTTATGTGTGGGGCCCTGGCCATAGGGCTCACCACTGAGTTCCAGGATTGAGATCCTAGTGAGGGCATGGAAACAAGCCCTGAGGGAGCGAGAGGGTTATGAGCAAGACCTGACTCTAGCAGAGGAAGGAAGTGCTGTTGACAACGGTCCCCCATCTGGGGAGCTGTGCAGAGAGAATGTGTAGGAACACCACCCAGCCCTCCGCCCTGACAGAGGGGCACAGTGGGCTTGCTCTGGGATATTAGTGGCAGTTGAGCACCAGCCCAGGTTGGAGTGAGGATTGTGAGAAGGGAGTCTGGTACCAGGTTGCTACCAGGTTCTGGGAACCCAAAACAGAACCAGGCTCAGCCCCAAGAGTGCCCAGCTGAGCTGAGAGCACAAATTAATAAATCCAGACAGGATTTATTCTGTCTGGAGAAGTACTGTCAAGTAGGCCTAGCTGAGGGGTCTGGACAGAACTGGCCTCAACTTGGGCTGTGAACCAGGGTCCCCTGAGCAGCATGCTGAGGGCTGCAGGTTGTCTAACAGATAAAGCAGGGACTGGCATGCTCCTGGGTGCATCCTAGATCTTCCACTTCATCTATGAGCACTCCCAGCCCTCATTATTTCCCATCCAGATGGCACAGTAGCCTCTTCCAGTGTCCATCTGCATCCCTGTCACCCTAACCCACAGTCCAGACTCCATGTAGCAGCCAAAGAGGTCCTTTAAAAACAAATCAGATCACGTCTCTCACCTGATTAAACTTCAGGGCCTTTCCCATTAGTCTTGGAGGAAAGTCCAAATCACTTACCACAGCCTCAGTGCCTCATTATCGGCACTACCTTCTTCCTCTCCCTCACAGCAGCCCCTCTAGCCTGGTGGGTTTTATACCTGGCCAGCTCTTCCCACCTCAGGACCTTTACATTTGTTCCCTCAGCTTGCACTTCTCTTCCCCAGCTCTTGGCATAGGTGCCACCCACCTTCTTAATCCTCATTTGAGGCTTAATTCAGATAGTTGTCTCCTCCTCCGATCATTCAAGCGGGATCCTCCCTCATCCTGCCTCTGGGCCTTGGCTGCCTTGCCCACCCCAGCAGCTCTTCTGGATGATGTGGTTAGCATAGCTTTAACACACTCGCCATGCTTAGCCAAAGAGAGCTTGTCTGCAGAGGCATCCTGGACCTTGTTTCCTGCATTTTTGCAATGGGCTCATGAGCCTTCCTTGTACTTTTTGGAGTGAGGACTAGCAGTTTTGCCAGAGAGATGCCCAGGGAGGTGCCAGCATGGCCTGGGCTGGGTGGGGACAGGCTTTGTCCATGATTGATCCCTTCTCCCTTGCTATCCTAGTTCTCGTGGGACCATTGGTGGCTTAGCGGGTTAGGCCCCATGTGGACTCCCATCTGGAGGGCTGTATCTCCACTCTGGGCTACGGGGGTCTGAACCCTGGGACTGGGGACTCAGGTGTATGTGTCCCCTACTCCCTGCCTGACCTCATCCAGGGATTCTTCAGATGGGAAGTGCTATCCCTGGGACCAGCATGGGAGCCACAGCCACTTGCTCGATCCTGAGAATCCCTTTTCACCACCCCAAAACTTGATCTGAAAGAGACTCTCCTTCCTCATCCCTTTAAAGCCCTTATATAAGGTGTGAGGAATTGAGGCTGTTTTGTAAGAATAAAAAGGGAGATGACCCTCATGGTCATTAGCCTGGAGCCACCCTTGGACCTTTGCTCACATGGTCACCCCTAAACACACCCCCTTATTCTTGCTGTAATGCTTCCCCTGGTGTGTGGTGCAGGCTTCCAGCAATGCCCATGCACATCATCTTTATTCATAGCATCCTTCCTGTGGCTCCTGGCTCACTCACAGGCCACCTTCTTTATCAGGAGGATGAGGCTCTGGACAAACCACTCCTTGGTTTCTGTTTTGATTATTTTCCTGGAGCATAATACCCCCTGAGAACTATGGTGTCAAGAAGTAGGAAGAATCACAGTGTTCTGCAGCCCTGTTGCCCCTGTTCTTTGTGGGTTCCAAGCCTGCGACTGTTCCCCGGCCCTTGAAGTGCCTAAACATGACTGATATGGAGTCTTGTCTTTGTCGCTCTTCATTTAGTCTATGGTGGATAGTGGGACCTCAGTTTGTTTTGAAGTGCATTTCTTTCCTGACTCAGAGGCTGTGTGGAATTAGCTGTGGGATCTGGACAGTCTGTAGACCCTCTTCTGCTGCTCCCAAGCTGAGACTGTGCTTCCACCCTACTGCTGCCTACAGTGGGCCAGGGAAGCCCCATAAAGGAGGCCTATCCTCCAGACCCTGGTGAGAGCCAGGCTTCCTGCTCCATCTGGGGCAGGGAGGAACTGTTACAACTTTAGGGCAGCCTGCTGACCCCTTTGGAAGGGTAGGGCAAGCTAGCTCAGCAGAACAGAGGGGGCATTCCCAAGGCCCCGAGGCTGACAAAGAGCTCTGGATCGGTTGCTAGGACCCAGTTCCCAGCTCTTCCTGGGTTCCAGTGAGCTGGTTTGAGCCAGCAAATGAGGATCTTTACACCAGTTCTGCCTACTTCCCCAGCTGCAGAGACTTGGGTGTGAGGGGAATTAAAAGAGGGAGGGTAGAAGCCCAGCGTGGTGGTGCATGCCTGTAATCCCAGCGACCTGGGAGTTTGAGTCCAGTATCAGCAACTTAGTGAGGCCCTAAGCAACTTAGCAAGACCCCCTGTCTCAAAAAAATAAAAAGGGCTGGGGATGTAGCTCAATGGTAGAGGTTTAATCCTGGGTTTAATCCTCCATACCAAAAAAAAAAAAAAAGAAGGATTGAACATGGCCCCTCTGGGACTCTTGAGAACACAGTCCATCCCCTTCCTCTGCAAAAAGGGAGATTGAGTTGAGCTATAAGCAGAGATTCAGGGGTGCTTATTGAAAATCACATAATTAGCCAGGCACGGTGGCACATGCCTGTATTCCCAGTGGCTCGAGAGGCTGAGGGAGGAGGATTGTGAGTTTAAAGCCAACCTAAGAAAATTAGTGAGACCCTAAGTAACTCAGTGAGACCCTGTCTCTAAATAAAATAGAAAAAAGGGCTGGGATGTTGCTCAGTGATTAAGTACCCTGGTTTCAATCCCTGCTGCCAAAAAAAAAAAAAAAAGAAAAAAAGAAAAAAAAATCACATAACCACTGAAGTCAGGTTGGGTCAGGGATGGGCCCAGAGCCTCCTGAGGGTCAAGGAGAGCCACAGCATCTCTGAGCCCCCCTCCAGCTGCTGCGGTCCCAAAGCCATAAAGTCACACCCCCTCACACCTTGTGACTGGTGCTTCCTGCCACTGTGTACAAACAAGGCTCTGTTGGAGGAAACAGGTGTTTTATTAGGTCACAGGAGCACCCCCCACCCAACGGTACAGTACACAAATCCTCGAAGAACAACCTCTTTTCTGCAGGTGGAGACAGTGATGTCAGATTAGGGAAGGCTGCTTGTCAAGGCCCTTTAGAGGAGTGGAGGGAGGGAAAGCATTTAGTCTACTACTGCATCTGCTACTCTGGCTGCGTGGCCCTGGGCGAGTTACTTTGCCCCTCTGGGCCTTAGTTTCCTCATCTGAAAATGAGGCTAATGAGGGTTCCACCCTTCTTGGGTGACTGGCATGGCACAGTGTAAGTGGTGCCCACGTATAGGCTACTGCTGAAAGACTAACACTGCATAAAGAACTCAGAAGCTCCAGTGCTGCTGAAGCTCAGGCTGGACCAGAGCCCTCGATGCTTTCCCTTCCCTGCCGAGAAGCCAGCTCCCCCAGGGGTCACCCTCAGCCTTCCTGGTCCTCAGGCATTTAGCTGGGCTCAGCCCAGAGCCTGCTGGAATCTTGAGTCCAAACTGTATTTATTGAGCCCCTTCTGTGTACCTGATCTGGTTCTGCACAAGGGGAGGCTATGCCTGCCCTCCCAGAGCTCAGTCCTGGCAAGGCAAGAGGACCCTCATTGGAGGACCCATGTCAGCCCTGAAGTACTGCTTGAGCTGGATATAGGACACAGAGGTGCAAGAGGAGCCATGGGAGCAGCTTAGGAAGCTTCCTGAGAGGAGTTTGTACAGCCGATAGTGGGAGAACACTCTGGGTGGAAGCTGAGCAAAGCAGGAGAGAGGCAGAGATAAGTGTGTTCCTGATCCCTGAAGGGCAGTCCCAAGCTCAGGGTCTAAGAGGGGCGTGAGGTGAGGCTAGAAAGGTTGTCACTAAGGCCACAGCATGTGAGCCGATGCCTAGCAGGCTGGTTCCAAAACCTGGGAGAGACTGGAGGGCACATGCAGTGTGTTGGCATCCTACAGGGCAGAGCAGTGTCCACTGCAGATGGGCTGAGTTGGACATGGAGGGCCAGGGAGGCCGCTAGGGCTGGGTGCTGGGAGGGGCAGGGGTATTTGATTGGGGGAATGAGAGCAGAGCTAAGGGAGGGGTGGCTTTGGACTGGAGAGACTCAAAGTACTGGCTAATCAAGGCAAGAGTACCCCCTCATAGTGCAGTTGCCATTTTACTGTTAGTTCATTTGAGTCCAGGGGCTTGGTCCCCTGTTTACTTGGGGAGCCACACCCCAAAGGTCAGTGGCTTGCTTGCTTAGGCCCCTCAGGGTGCAGAGAGCACCTCTGCCCCCCATTTCCTCCAGCAGGGCTCCGAGATCATCAGGGACTGGAGAGGATCTCGAGAACCCAGCACATTGTCAGCTGCCTCTTCAGACACTTAGTGGCTTCATCTCAAAGACCTGTCATGCTTGAGGTTTGGACCTGGGAAACCACCTCCCTCTCTTAAAAAGGTGTGGCCCGCATCAGCCCCATCCTGCAAGCAGCCTTCTGCCTGGATGGTTTGTCCTGTCAGAGGTTTTGCACCTGCTCCCCTGCCCCTGGTCCAGCTAGAACATGGTTCTTCTCGTGGCTCAGTCCCCCAGTGGGTGGAGGGTATCTGTCTTGCTGAATGGGGGACTAACCCTGGCGTGGGGCACAGCAAGGAGGGGTGTGAGCTTGGTGCTTCCCTGCAGGGAGGCTGTCCCACCCATGGAGATTGTCTGTTGAGCTGCACCCACAGACTTTGTTTCGGAGCCCAGAGCAAGCCTGGTGACCCAGCCTGTGCTTCACAGCCAGAACTCCCTGGAGATCAGAGGAAGCAGACACACTGCCAAATAAGCTTCCTCCTGCCCCCCCTTCCTCTTCCCCCCTTTAAAACAGCCCTCTCCAAGGGCAAGGGAGCTGTCTGGGCCCCACACTGTCTGCTTCCAGATGACATGTGTACAGCGGAGGCTCCAGGCATGGGTGGGCAGGACATGGCCCTGGGAAACAGGGGTGTGGGCTTGGGGATTAACTTGGTATGGCTTCCCCTACGCCACCATGTCTGAGCTGGCCTGGTGCCAATGGTGGCAAATCACCCCTCCCCCAAAAATCCAGTTTTCCCATGGGAGCAGGGGACTTTGCTGGGGAAGAAAGCCACCTCCTCCCCTCTGTGTGACCTCTAGCAAATGGTTTCACCTCTCTAGGTCTCAGTTTCTTACCTTATAGTGGGTGGGCATTCCTGGCTACGGGGATTTCTGAGGTTCATAAGGTGGACTGGAGAGGCCTGCTGGTCACCTGCACCTCAGTTAGGATTAGCTGGGCATTGCAGGAACTACACCAAGGCTAGCCTCGCAATCATGTCACAGAGGCCATGCAGAGGGAGGGACAGGTGATGGGAGTCCATAGTGGGGACGCTGAGTAACTCTGACCTGGCTCTGGTGGCCATGGGCCCAGCCTCCTGGCCTGCTGGGCCGCCATCTGAAACGCATTACCGATGCTTTGTAAACTCCACATCATTTGGCCACATGAAAGCTTGGAACCTAAAAATAGCCACTCCCAGAGGACGACCTGCATTGGTGGAGCTCAGCTGACCTATGCACGCACACCCACCACCATGCCAGCTCCCTTGCTGGGGAGCCCCAACTGGCAGGGCCACACCTACACACCCAGTGTGGGCAGCCACTGCCTCAGGCTGCTTTATCAGGGCACAGATCTCACCCAGCTGGTCAAGGCT
Organism: Urocitellus parryii; assembly: GCF_045843805.1. Taxonomy (NCBI): domain Eukaryota; kingdom Metazoa; phylum Chordata; class Mammalia; order Rodentia; family Sciuridae; genus Urocitellus; species Urocitellus parryii. The sequence goes on along the minus strand of NC_135531.1, from coordinate 135,472,423 downwards.
CCAGCCCTTGAGGCCTCACCCAGAGCAAAATGTCTGGAGGAGCCAAGAGAAAGCTGCTGAGGGTGTGGTGGTAGCTTCAGGACCCTTCCCCAGACATGTCCATGCCTGGAATGCCCATGGGAAGGAGATTCCTTGGAATGCTAGTTGAGGCACCCTACAGATGAGGACGTCGAGGCCCAGCAGCATTGAGGGAAGCATGGGAAGGGGGACCTTATACTTACCTGGCTACTGTCAGGTGGGGGACGGGAGGGCCACTGGCTGATATGTTGGTGAGAGAAGGGCAGGCCCTGCCTGGTCCCCTGGTGTCTGGTGGAGAGTCTGCAAGCAGGAGGGCCTCCAGGCTGCCAAGGCTGACTCTTTGCCCTGCTTTCTGTGGGTTCTCTCTCCCTATGTCTCTGTGACCAACTGCAAACCACTCTTTTCCCTAAAAATAAACATGCTTATGGGATTGGGGGAAGCTTTGTAGCTATCAAAGGAAATAATAGGGTGTTTAAGAAAATTACATTGCGTTTTAAATAACCAGCATGAAAGTCATTAAGTTTGAAGTTTCATTCAAATCAGATGGCTCTGTGGCTGGCTCAGTGGCCAGGCAGGCAGAAGGTGGGTGGGCCCTCAGATGCTAAGAGGCACCCTGTGGAGAGGGCTGTGGCTGCAGCTAGATCTCTGCTGGATACAGCCGGGGTCCAAGGGAGCTGGCCAGTTGGTGTGTGCTTGGCTGTGGCAGCCACCCCAGAGCTTACTGGCAGGCTTTGAAGCAGTGTGCGGCCTTGGGGACCGCCCAGCTGTGGTGGACAACCCTGTGGGTGGAGATATGTGAACAGATGGAGTGGGGAAAGTAGAGTCGGCCATGTTGAAGTGAGGGCTTTCTGGGATGGTAATCTGGATCAGAAAGGGCTGGAGAGCATCCATAGGGCCCAGGCTACATCTGTTCCTTTCACCACTAGATTCTCAGAGCCTAGTACAGGCCTAGTTATAGTAGGTGCTCAGTAAACAGCAGTTGAAAGAACCACAGTCACAATAACTTGTGTCTAGAACTTTCCCAGTGCCAGGCCTGTGCCAGAAGCTGAAAAAGTAACTACTGTTATTAGCCCTATTCTTCAGATGGGGAAACTGAGGCTCCAGAGAGGTTAAGAACATGCTAGAACCTTGAAGTCAGGATTTGGACTTGGTCTCTTTTGCCCAAGGAGCCCATGCTCCTTGCTGCTCTGCTCCCTCTGCTCTAGCTTGTGTGTTGGTGAGAGCATTGCAGGCCAATGAGGTGTTAGTTAACCCCATATACTGTTGGGTTTGTGAGCTGGTCCCTCCTATTATGTGCCATTGGCTTTTCATTTCCCTCCTTAGGTGACCTCCTAGCTCTGAATCTGGTCAAGGCTCCCTTTCTTTCTGGGAGTCCTTACAGAACTGGGAGAGCTGCCTTTTTCAGTTGGGAGGCAGGATCCTGGGGCTTCTAGGAAAAAATGCAATGATTAAAAATGGCCTTTAAGATTGATTCAGGTTGGTACATGACAGAAGCATGGTTAGGAACTGCCTGTCATGGGTTCTTTCTTTTCTCCAGTTTTAGTCCTGACTCAGCCCTCTCTGGGCCCAACCTCTTGCCTCCTTGTGTGCAGCCCAGTTTGGGCTAATGGGTTTCATAGGCCCTGAGTCACTGCAAATGGCTGGACTGAGGAAACAGAGGGAGTCCCAGGGCATGGTTGTGACACCCAGGGGAAAAGCTGCTTGGGAGCCAGAGCTGCTCTCAGCCTCACTGGGGTGTTTTGAGGGCAGATTCTTCTTAGTGCTGCCTCCCACCCCCTAGTTCTGGCATCACAGGCCTGTCAGGAGCTCAGCAATCTGGTCCATGGTAATCAGGCTGCCGTCCAAAGGAAACCAAGGACCAGCAGCCCGGACCTGGCACAAATCTGGCTTTCCTAAAAAGTCTTTGTCTAGGGACATGCTTGTTTTTTCTTATTTTTTTTTCATTTACTTTTAGTTTGTTTTTAACTAAGCATACATAAAAAATATTAGCCCACACAAATATTAACTCATCTCCCTTCACCACAACCCCATGAGGTGATGGACTGGAGACCAGAGCTGCCAGTGTGGAGAGACTTGCATCTTTTAAGTGCTGGAGGAAGGATTTGAACCCAGGCATGCTCCTGGTTCCTCCTATTATGTGCCATAGGAATCATGTAATTGAATTACATATAGCTGGGTCTTCTTGGCTCCCCGATCCCACTCCTTCCCACTCCTCACCCCAGGAGTTTGGTATTTCACCCACTCCCCTATATCTACACACTGTTACACCAGGTGTGCATCTGGAAGAGTTGTTTGGTGTGGTTTGTGTGAAATCCCTAACTCAGCCTCATTAGTGGTGGTGTCTCAGATGGCCCCTAGGGTAGTTGGAGTAGTCCAGCCCCCCTCCCTCTGCTTGGGTGTGAGCCCCTTGAGTGAGAGGGGCTGGGGTGGCAGCATTCTGAATCCAGAAACCTCCAGCTGCTTCTTTCCACACCTTGCCTTTCTCCCCTGTGGATAAACTGCTAGACTGAGTCCATTCAGAGCCCCAAGGGCCTTAACTGGCAGTAGCTGCAAGGGTTAGACCCAGGGAACTTCCAGATGTGGCCTCAGGGTAGAACTGTCCTCTTTGGGTAAGAGGCAGCTGAATGGTACATGCGACATGTAGACTCCTGTTTTGTTTTTGCTTGCATTTTCTTATTTTTTTCCTTTGCTTTTAGTTTGCTTTTAACTAAGCACACATAAAAAATATTAGCCCACACAAATATTAAATCACCTCCCCTCACCACAACCCCATGAGATGATGGACTGGAGACCAAAGCTGTCAGTGTGGAGAGACTTGCACCTTTTAAGTGCTGGAGGAAGGATGTGGGCTCCTGGATGGCAAGATGGAATTGGGGCAAGAAAGCAGAGTTGATCCTGGGCAGATTTCCAAGTTTCTTCTCTCCCACCCTTGAGCCATTGCTGACTGTCCTCCTAAGCCCGTGCCTTTCTGGGTCTTGTTTGGACTTTCCTGACTCTCAATCACAGGCATAAATAAGCCCTGGTGAGAGCCTCCCCAGCTTCTAGCAGCTTCCCATCCATCGTCCATCCGCATATAGAGTGGGAAGGCCACAGGCCCTCTGTAAGAGGGTAATTTAACCTCTCTTTGCTTCATTCTCTTCATCTGCAAAATTTGCACAGCAAAGTGCAAAGTTGGGAAGACTGGTGGGATTCCAGGGTGGGGTAGAGAGCTGTAGACTGCTAGGCACTCAGTAGGCCCCTACTGGTGGCATCACCATCTCTAATCCTTTGCCTTTTCTGTTCTCTTCCTGCTTTTCTGCAAAGCCAAACTTTCTGCAAAACCTTCAGCTTTGCCCCCAGGGATACAAAGCTTCTGAACTGCTTCAGTGCCTCCCTCCAGAGCCCTGGTTCCTTTCCCTGCTGCCCCTTCCTTTCCTTCAGGCGAGGCTGGGCTGAGGCAGTGCTCTGGCTTGCCTTGGTCCATGGCAGGCTCCTGGATGGCAGGGTACCGAGGAGGAGCTCGGTGAGTAACCACTTGGGCTAGGGGGATGCCCATTGCCTGGCTGCTTTAGAGTCCCCAACAATATGTTGCTAGCATCAACTAGCAGCTCAGCTGCAGCAGCTCCCGGAAGCTTATATTTTCCTCTGAAAACATCCTGTCCTGAGGGGCGTTCACCTCAAAGAGGAGGAAGGAAAATGCAAGTAAACGAATGCATAGAAACCACGAGAGGCCATGGGCCAGGCCAGGCAGCTCAGCAGGATTCAGCTAGCTTTGAGGGTGCCTCTAGAGCTGGCCTGTGGTTTTTGCCAACCCTGCGTGTAGGGACTCTAGTCCTCACCTCTGCTGTGGCAGGCCCTGTTATCTGATGTGAAGGCCAGGCTGCTGGTGGACTGGCCACACACACCTGGCAGGGTTCTGTTACCATGGCAACAGCCTTGTTTCAACAGGTGGGACTGAAGCCTCCTGGTCCAGGAGGGTGTGGCCTAGCCATCCCCTAGCCCTTCCAGGTCAGCTGGCCTCATGGCCGTGGCTCTTTGCTCTGTGGTGGGCGTCTGGCACAGGGCGTCCAGCGTGCTGTGGGCGAGAAGCTTTCGGGCCGTCCTCTGGAGCACCATGTCCTGGGCAGTAGGGCCAGGAGCGGGGGCTGAGGATAAAAGAGCATGAGTGAGGGCTCTAGCAGCCTGGTCCTCCAGGCCCCGCTGGGAATATCAGCAGAGGTGGGGTCTGCAGGAGCCCACAAATCAAGAATCTTTTGAAGGTTTAGGGGACCTGCCACCTTCTGGGAAGTTCGTTCTCATGACCCAGGCCTCAGAGAGCATCCTACCCAGCAACTACCCAGACTGGAGCATTTAAGCACCACTGGTTCTGGATGGTGGCTCCAGACACAGGCCTGAGAGGGCTGCAGGGCTGCCTGGAGCCAGGAAACGAGCACCTGGAACTGATCAGGGTCAGTCCCTGGAGCCTAGTTCCCGGCAATACAGGCAAGAGAAGTGAGAATTGAAGGAGGCCTTTTGAAAGAGTGACTCTTGGGATACCCCAGAGGAACTGGACTGGTTTCTCTCCACAAGAAAAGGGTGTTTTCTAATTTGTACATAGGCACTGTATGAACTAGCCTTTGGTCATTCTAACTCCCAGAGCCAGTGGGGATGGGGAGGAGACCAAGGAGTCTTGGCTGCTAGATGGGATGTCCCCTGACCCTAAACAGTGATCCCAGCTTCTCCCAGCCTCCAAACCTTTGTGCTGTTGTGACACTATGCCCAGTCCCAGCCTAGATTGCTGTACCTAATGCTGCCATGTTTCCCGAAGCACCATCCCACCCCCATGCCTCCACACTGCTAGACCCAGCCTTGAGGGTTCGCTTTAATTCTTTCAATAAAAACAATGCAGAGTATAATCCCAGACCTAAGGAGGGGCAGGAGGCAGACAAGGACACAAGCAACTACAACAAGGTGTGGTCGGTGTTGCAGTGGAGGTATAGCAGAGGACTCTCCTTAGACAGGAGGACAGGAAAGGCTTCCAGAAAGAAATCTCATTTATATGAGCCTTGCAAGATGGATAGGAATGGCCGAGATGAGTTGGGAAAGAGTGCCCTGGGCAGAGGGCACAGCATGGTCTCTGGAGCCAGTAGTCCTCCATGGCTAAAGCATGGAGTAAGAGGAGGGCAAAGGAGAGGGTGTGGCTCTCTGGCATCCTTGCAGACCTAAGAACTCAGAACAGGGTGATGGAGTACTGTATGACACAGGCAATTTTCTCACCTCCCCAAGCTTCACTTCCCACGTGTTGAAATGGGAATATAAAATGCCAGCCTCACGTGGCTTGTCACATTTGGCATTTATATTACTCAGCTTCACCTCTGTGCACTTGCCAAGCAGAACAATAACCATAGCAATACCCACCCTTCTGTCTAGTCAGTGTCTGCCCCTGGAAGGAGCACAAGGCCTGAGGTGTGGCTCTGCCATTCCTTCCACAGACTTTTTCCCCAAGGGTCTCTCCCCAGCTCCATGGCATGCATCAAGAACAGCCTTTTGACTGAGGAGCTTGAAATATTTGAAGTCACAGTGGCAGATGAGTACACAGGGGCATGCAGAAGGTCTGGGGGGCACTGAGAATTCTAAAGGCCTTCATCCCACAAATCTTCAGTGAATGTCTGCTGAGTACAGAGCCTGGACAGCAGAGGTATCTGGCAAGCTGGAGGCACCCCTACTATGCCACAGCAGGCCGGCATAACTGGGGTGTGATGGCTAGGACCTTAGGGCCATATCCAAATATCACCATCAGATGGGCTCCCAGTGCCAGTGGCCCTGGCAGGCAGGTATGGCCAGAACTCATATCAAGGGTCCCTGACCTCTAGAGCATTTTTAGGGTCAGGAAAGCACTGGCTCGGTACTAGAGCACTGGCTCTAGGACTAGTACAGTGCCCCCCCCACTGCATCCCCCCAGCTTATTCTGTCCACAACAACAAGGCCCCAGCAGTACAGTAGGTGACATCCTAGCTCTGCCACTGTGTGTGACCTTGAAGTTGTTTCTTTATCAATCAAATGAGGATAGTATCTATCCATGTCATAGATTTGTTTTAGGAATATCCTAGTTAAACTAAGGTGCTCAGGACTGGGCCTGTCATTCAGCTCAGCTGCCACTAGTAAATGCTCTTCCGGGCTTCAGTCTTTTGCTTGGTACAGAGTAGGAGCTCAGTTGTACACCTGAACAATCATGCATGCTGATGGATCCTGGTATGTGAGAGGTTCTTCTCCTGCAGTCCCTGCCATAGGGAGGCCTTCTTGGGAGGGCCTGATTAGGCAGATCATGCTCCTCTAACCTCTTAGGCTCGAGCCCAGAGGAAACAGCAACTTTCTTCGCTGGGAAAGTGTTGTGGGGCTCAAGTGTTTGGGGGTTTTCAGAGTCAACCGTCAGAGGCGAGGGAGTTTCTCTGCTGGTGGTGGCAGGGGCTCTCAGCGTGCACACAGCTTGTGAGCACAGCAGACCGCTGCGGTCTGCAGGGAAAATGCCGACTGTGTTTATTTTTCACCTGAGCCTGCAGGAAGTGGGAGGGGGGGTTGGGAGGAGGCAGGGGCAGCCCAGCCAGACCCAAGATCGACTCCATAGCAGACACCTACCTCAGGAGTCCCCCATTTCCACCTCCCTCTGCCTGGCCCTTTCCTGACTCCAACCTGCAAAAAAAGAGGACGACACACTAGAGCACCAGATGAGAAATTTCTAGCCATCTGCTATGGAAAGTGTCCCTAAAAGGGAGGAGCACCTTTGGGATGGTAGACTTGAGTAGATGTGGAGAAAGGTCTTTGAGCAGTAAGAACAATGTAGCATCAGGAAGGACCACCTCTTCTGGGAGTGAGCCGGATCCAAGCATCCAGCAGGAAGCTGGACAGTATTGGTGGGGACTGATGGGTGACTCTCAGCCTTAGGGTCTGAGTCCTGGATCTGTCCTGAAGTGCCACAGGCTGGTGGGAGGGGCCATGAGGGCTCAGGCAAAGGCAAAGAACAGGGACCTGGGGTATCTTGAGAGAAGAGTACAGACATTACTTATGTATTAATGCATCCCATCATGCTCTAAGCCCTTACTATGTACTCTGCTCTCAGAGTAAGAGAGGTGAGGTTGTGCTCTTGAGGCACTCAGGGCCTGGTGGGGATAGTCCATCCAGGCCTGCCTCCCTCCCTTGGGGGCTGGGCATGGTTACCATAAGTGAACCCACCCTGTTTTCTGGAAGCCTGACCCTGGGACAGTCTTGTGCTGGAGCCCTGGAACGGGCAGGGGGAACAAGGGGCCCTGTGCTAGACGGTTCACCTCTGGCTACTACCACTAGATACGGAGAGGGCTGGGGAGTGAGGCTTGGAGGCAGCCTGCATGAGCATGGAAAGGACTGCCCACCCCAGGCCCTCCAACCGCCAGTAAGCTCTCTGCCCCACCCTGCCCACCCAGCACTTCTGTGGCTTGGCTGGAGGCTCCTGCTTAATGAGGCTTTTCCCCTGTTCCCAGGGAAGGTTGGTAGATAGGACAAACCCATTTCCCCCAGAACTCTCATCATTCCACTGCCTTGTCACGTGCATACATAGCAGGCCAGCAGCTATAGTTTGAGCTGTTTTCTCTGAGGTTCCACAGGCCCAGTCTGAGCTGTGCTGTGACCTGGGGCAAGCCACCCTCTTGCTGCCTTGCAGCGGCTCTGGGCAGAGTGCATAAGACTGTCTTCCTAAAGCTGGCACCTTGGATTCCCGGCCCTGCTCCTAAGGTTTTTCAGGGTCAGAGCTGTCCATACCCAGCTTTCCCTCTAAGCTACCCAGGCCTCCTCAGTCCTAAGGGTTAAGGAGCCAGAGCCAAGTTTGGATGGTAGCGCCTTCTCTGAAGCAGGAGTGTAGACTTGAAAACCTCCTGATTCTGGAGGCAACTGTAGAGGTGTCATCCCACCTGGGGAGCTGAGGCTCCAGGCGTTTGTACCTTTAGATAGTGAATGGTGGAATGCTTTCTGCCAGGGTCTAATGTTCCTTTGTGCCCAGTTTCCCTGCCCTCAGCTGCCAAAGCCTACCATCTGGTTAGTGCTGTTCTGGGAACCTGTTAGGACAAAAAGACCTCAGGGATTTCTAGGAAGCTTCTTACTTGAATAGATGCTTAGCTTCTGCTTCCCAACTGACTTCATATCAGAGGATGGAGAAGGATGCTGGAGGCTGAAACACCTATGGGTAATCCTGGGTATTGTAAGCAAGAATAAGAGTGGAAGATGCCAGAGGGAGCCTCACACAGAGCTTTGCAAGCCCCAGGTGAAGAAAACAGTTAGGGAGGCCACTGGAGGATTTAGGCAGATGAGTGACATGACCTGACTTATTTGGCTATTGGAGGAAAGATTGGCAGAGGGCACAGGGAGGAGACTGCTGCAATTGTCCAGGTGAGAAGTGACAACAGCTTAGACTAGGTAGGGGACAGGAAAGAAGGTAAAAGTAGGTGGATTCTAGATTTATTTTATTTTTATTTTTTTTGCAGAAACTGAATCCTAGAGTACTCTCTCAGCTTTTTTTCTTTTGTGACAGAATCTTGCTAAGTTGTCAAGGCTGACCTCAAATTTGTGATCCTCCTACTTCAGCCTTATGAGTAGCTGGGATTACAGGTGCATGCCACTGCACCTGGCAGATTCTAGATTTTGAGGTAGAAAGTTGGTCACGGGGTATGAGAAAGAGAAGAATCAAGGACGACTCCAAGGTTTCTGGTCTGAGCAACTCTTCAGGTTGGAGTTATCAACTGAGGAAGAGAGGAGCATATGGAGTAGAAAGTCAAAAGTTCTGATTTGGATATGTTGAGTTTGGGGGGCATTTTAGACCTCCAAGCAGAGTTGAATAGGCATTTGGAATGTGGAGTAACATGAGAAGTGGGTCTGGAGATATAAATGTGGAGTCATTGGATGAAGATGTTTAAAGCAAGAGCCTGGAAGAGAAAGGTATTGGGGAGTCAGAAAAAGTGGGCCTGTGGAGTTGGAGGGAAATTAGGCAAATGTGTAGCATTCTGAAAGCTAAGCGAAGAAACTCTGCTTCAAAAAGGAAGGAGAAACTAATTGTGTCTGATGCTGCTAAGAAATCAGGTAAATGAAGACAGAATTGACCTGAGAGTTCAGAATTGTGGAAGTCATTGGGGACCTTGATAGTAGTTTCTGGTAGAGGAACGGGTTGAAGGAAGAGTGAGAGCTGAGAACTAGAGGCTAGGCCTGCTGGGGTTTCTATAAAAGGGAGTGAGACATGAATTGGTAGTTAGGGGAGGATTTAGATAGAAGTGGCAGCCTGTGTGCACTTTGGTAGGGATGAAATTGGACTTGTGAGGTGCTTGGCACAGTGCCTGGCATGTGGTAGGTACTCAGTGTCTGATGGATATCACATGTGTCCACACATCCCACACCTGCCCCAGCCTACCTCTTTACCTGTTGCTAGCCATCTATCAGGACATCAGCTCCTGTCTGCCTGGGGCAAAAGAACTGGTGCAGCTTATAGCCTGGAGGCAGGAATGCAGGGGCAGATGGCAGGCCGGGGGTGTTGCTGAGAGCGGTGGGAGCCTGTGCCCAGCTGGGAGCTTCACTTCCTGGTTATACTCGGTCTCATACCCAGCTTTCCCTACATCCTTACCCTGGACCCCCAATAGACAAGTACCAAGGAACCTGTGCTAGGCTCCAGCCTTTACCAGGAGAGGAAACTGAAGATCTGAAAGAATCTGGTTAAATTCACCCGGCAGGGAATTTTATCCTAGGAGGCCAGAATACAACCACCTTCTCATTACTGTCTTGCCCCAAAAGATGTCCCCTCTTTCTTCTGTGCCATGGGTCTGAGATCACTCATCTGTACTCTTAGCCAGCAGCATCCCCAGAAACATTCTGAGTGGGAAGCTGAGCCTTGACTGGATGATGAGTCTCCAGAGCTCTGGTCTGCGTAGGTGTGCACTGAGGACATGCAGAGCTGGGCCTTGGGCATGGCAGTGACTCCCTGTGGCTGGGTTATATAGAGAGCCCTTTCCCCCAGCCTGCTGACTGAGTCATTTCAGGACAAAGAGCTGTGCGCCTAGTGTGAAAAGTGAGAGTCCTGAGGAAAGTAAGAGTGCTGAGGAAACCGGAAGACTGGGGGCTGGGCAGGTTGGCCCCACCTCTCTTGAGTTAGGGGACCAAGGGGGGGAGGTCCTGCCTGGTGTCACCATATCCAGTTAGCACTGAGGTGGGGCTAAGGGTCAGACTTAGGACCCCCAGTCTAGGGGCTGGAAGAGGAAAAGCTCTAAGCCTTGCTGCCTGGGGCTGGTGGCTGTGAGTAGCCCTTATAAACAAGCCACTGGTTCTCAAACAAGCTGGATATTCTCTGGGAAAGGTAGGTTAGGAAGATTTCCCAGAGAGAGATGCCTCTGGGAACTGAGTGCCCAGAAAATCCAAGAGGTTTTGATTACCTGGGCAAAGTGTGGGGGCTAAAGGGCAGAAGACTGCACTGCTGGACACAGGGTGGGTTGAGTGGTGGATGCCCTCTTCCCTGAGGCCTGTGGTTTTGGCTAGCACCACTTCTTTGACAGTTGAGCTGCCCACACTGCTCACTGCAGCTCTGCCTATATGCATGTCCCTACCCTCATGACTTCCTCCTTCAGGACTCCCCAGGTTCACCTGCCCTCCTAATTTTTCAGAACAAGGCCAATCAGCCAACCCACAGTGTCCCCCAACTGTCTCCTCTCTACGAACATTTCAGCAGCCCACACCCCACACCTGCACCTTCGGACATCAACCAGAAACAAGGTATGGGCCTGGAATAGGGAGGGGTCTGATGTGAACAGCCTAAGGCCTTCTATTTTATGAGAGAACCTGAGACTGTGCAAATCAAGGGTCCAAAGAAAATGCCAGAAAGATAATTTGGGGAGTCTGAGGGAACCAGAGGACTGGGTAGATGGTGCCAGGTCACAGAATATGAAGCCTTAAAGTTGGGGTAGAAGCCTGCCCCAGTGGCAGTGTGAGCTTCTGATCACTATGAGCAGCTTCCTGTCCTAGTGAGAAAATGGAAAGTGGTGGTTGTGATGGCTGATTCACCTCCCCTCAGCCAAAGTCATTCTGAAATCTATTGTCAGCTGTAGGAAACCTGCTGACTCAAACCTGAGGGACTGGTTAGTAGGGGGGAGGCCTAGCATCCCAGGTAAGGTTCCTCTCGACTAGGGCCTACCTCCTGGTCAGAAAGCCAGGCAGAGCCCCCAGCAGAGAGGCTCCAACTGCAGAGCTTCAGTGGCCCAGGGAATGGTGAGGCCTAGCCGCCACCTCCTGAGGACTGCCTACTGGTCAACCAGTGCCCTCTGGCAAGTCACCCAACCCCTCTGCCCTTGATTCCCTTGCCTGTCAGAAGGCCACTGTTTTCATGCTGGGATAGTCCTAAACAAACCAGTTTGTCTGGACCTCTAGCAAAGAGAGGTTGCTCTAGGATGCAGGAACTGCTGAAGTCACCCCCAGATCAAGCTAGCCCAGTTACTTGGCTCCTCTCCATGGCAGGAGTTCACAGGCCTCTGCAGACCCCTGACCTCTCTGGCTTCTACTCTCTGACCTCAAGCAGCATGGGACAGCTCCCTCATACTGTGAGCTGGTGAGTATGGGCCCAGTGGGAAGGGGAAGGGGGCACTGTGTGGTGGTTGAACGTTGCCTGCCCTTCCATGTTCTTTACAAACATCATAGGATGACCAGCAATTGTATCCCAACCTGCTCTGAGCTAGGGGTTCTTGTGGTTGGTTCCCTGGCCCAGGGCATTCCCCAGAGAGCTTGACATATTTCCTCTAGAGAGGCCAGAGAGCTGGCTGTTGGTTCCAGCCCTATGAAACCTGAACTCTCCATCATGGGAGAACTCTGGAGCCATATGAGTATGTGAGGAAGAAAAGGTAGGCCTGAGCAAGGAGGTGACAGCATGAATAGCCACCAGAGAGGGTGCTGCTTCTCAGCTGCCTGGTGGGCAGGGGGACACTTCCCACTAACCTCAACACCTGCTGTTGGCTGGTCTCTTCCATGGCTGAGCTGCTTGAATAGCAGGTTCCCCTTGTCCCTGTGGTACCTGATTGAGCTCAAGCCCCTGACCAGCCTGCTTGGAGGGTGTACTAAGGCTAGGCTAGAAAAAGCCAGCCTGGACCCAAGTCAGAAGGCCTGACTGTGGGCCAAAGGATCTATCCTCAGCTTAAATGGGGTCTTCGCAGGCCACTTAGTCATTTACTTGTCACCCATAACGTTACCTGGAGGAGAGCAGTCAACCAGCAGAAGGAAAAGTTGGCTTCCCAGGAAGGGTAGGGAAGGCCAAAGATGCAGCATGCCCCCTTTCCCTTACCCTGCACCCATGTTCAGCACACTCCTTCATTCCCAGATTCTCTTTGGACAAAGTGCCATTATAAATACAAATCTGGACTATCCTCAGGATCAAAGGTGGGATGACAGTGCTTAGGCCAGGCACAGTGGCACACACCTGTAATCCCAGTGGCTCAGGAGCCTGAGGCAGGAGGATTTCGAGTTCAAAGCCAGCCTCAGCAACTTTGTAAAGCCTTAAGGAACTCAGTGAGACCCTGTCTCTAAATAAAATACAGAAAAAGGGTTGGTGATGTGGCTCAGTGGTTAAGTGCCCCTGAGTTCAATCCCCAGTTAACTCTCCAGAGTACTGTAGGCTAGTAGCTCCAAGGCCAAGAGACTTGAGCCTAGAGGGGATATTTACCCAGTTAGGCTCTAATGAAAGTCTTTAGGGACAGGGAGGGAGAGCCCTATGTTCTTAGCTCTTACCAGGCAGCACCTGGCTGCCAGACTCTGAACTGAGCCTTACTGTGTGCCAGGTAAGGTTATGGGTATCAGGGAAGCACTGCTTCAGCTGTCTGATCCTTAGGTCCCTGACTTCTCCAAACTCAGTTTGCCCAGTGATCCAGGCAAGAAGCCAGGCAGTTGCAGTACACTGTTAGCATTTCTTTGGATGGGGGCTGTAGGAGCCCATAGGGGTACCTTATCTAGCTTGGAATCTCTGGGCTTTTGGAGAAAAGAGTGACAGCCAAACAAGACCCAAAGGATAAACAAATAGTGAAAGCAAGCAAATTGAAGCAGAAAAATAATCCAGACATTATGAGTAGAGGATGAGAGGCCCTTGTACAGGTATCAGCCCTATATTATCAAGGAAATTTAGGAGACAGGCTAAAGGGGCCTCAGGAAGCCTGCTAAGCTGGGTCCCAGGAGAATAGCAGTTCCAGCCCTTAAGCACAAGCTGGTCCAGTGAAATAAGGGCAAGGTGAAGTACAAGTTGCCCCCTGGTGGCAGATGCCAGAAGTAATCCCAGCAGAAGCCAATCTGTTTCAAAGACTATGGGTCAGACCAAGAAGGTACAAAAGCTTTCCCCATGTCTGGTTGGCAGCCAGACTGCTAACAGCTGTCTCTCCCAACCACAGGCCCAGCCCTCCTCTCTACCCCCTGTCCCCTTCCTGCGGATATAGACAGCACTTCCCTGCCCCCACTGCAGCCCCTGGCACCCCCTACCCCAGGTGAGTCCCCTACCCCTGCAGCCAGGCTCCTGCTTCCTGTTGCCCAGGCTTAAGTGCCCACACAAGGCCATGCTCAGGCCAGTGCTTACCCCGTGTTAGTTGTTTGTCCATCTGTCTGCCTGTCATCCTGCAGCCCCCTGCTGCCCTAATGCCTGACAGCAAAACTGGTAGGAGTGTAAGAGGCCCCAGTCCAGGCTATATGTGCAATAAAGCAACAAAGAAGCTAGGATAGCAGTGCATGCATAGCTCAGCCAGTGTGCAGATGTGTGTGCACTCACCTCTGTTCTGCATCCCTACTGGAGCATCCCGTGAGCTCTGCCCAAGTTGAGGCAGCATCTTCTACCTAAGTGTCCCCAGCCTCTGTCCTTCAGGGGGTTGCCTGCTCAGGGATCCTATACCTGTGCAAGCAGCAAGGGGCACAGTGATCTCCACAGAACAGTAAGGAAGTAAGCTGGGAGGTGAGTGCACAAGTGTCCTTTCATTTAGCTTATTCCCTCAGTGACAGACCTGGTGTCAAGAATGTAACAGCAAGGAATTCAGCAGTCATTTCCAGTTCCACTGGAGCTCCCAGCTCAGGGTGAGAGGTATAGATACAGCACAGCTATAAGTGGGCCAGTGGGTAATCAGGAAGCCCCCAAGGAGACTGCAAGCAGGCTTGATGGGTCAGAGAGCGCCTCGTGGAAAGGGTTAACATTTCCTGACAGGGATAAAGGGAACAGCTGTAACAGGGCTTAGCTATGGGTGGAGAGTGCTGGGAAATGGTGTAGAAATAAAGCTAGAAATGTCAGCATGGATGCTTAAGCAGGGCTGTGCAGGACTTGGGGAAAAATCTGGATTTTATTCTGTGGGCAGTGGGAAAATTTCAGCATTCTTTTAAATGGTCACGCTAGCTGTGTGTGGAAAGGGCCCTGGAGGGGGTCAAGTGGGAGTGAGGAGGCCCACAGGCAGCCCCCAGCTCTTCAGCCTGACTTGGTGGCAGCAGGTGGGGAGAAGATGATACATTTGAAAGCTACTTGGGACTATTTAGTAACCACCCGAATGGCATATCCATGCAGTGTCTGTGTAATGTGTGAGGAGCAGATATTTGTACGTATCTCTGTATATGTGTGTCTAGGTCAGTGGGGATGGGGAATCTGTTCCTCTGTGTCCTTGTCTACTGTGCATGGGCCTCCATGTATGTCTGAAGGTCTGCCCATAATTCCTGGCTCAGTGTTAATTCTCTTCCTGTTTCCAGGTTTACCCACCCATCCTTGATGCTGGGCTCTGGTGTCCCTGGTCACCCAGCAGCCATTCCCCACCCGGCCATTGTGCCCACCTCAGGGAAGCAGGAGCTGCAGCCCTATGACCGCAGCTTGTAAGTAAAAACACACTCTGTGGGTGAAGGGGAACAAGAAGGTATAAGATGGGCAAGTGAACAGATCTACTGTCAGCCAGGTCACATATGCCTCCCACCAGACCCAAGAACTGCCTGGTGGCCCCTCTAAGCCTTCTTGTGGCTCTGGCTACTGACCACTGTTTTAGCTCTCTGCTCATTCATTTGGGTCAGCTAAAAAGAGTCCATTTACAAAGCCTTAGAGGATCATACACTTACGCACCCACACTCAAGGAAGGTGTTCAATGATTAGCGGGGAGGGATTTGGTCCTGAGCAGTCTGTATATCTGTCCCTTAGGAAGACACAAGCAGAATCCAAGGCAGAGAAGGAGGCTAAGAAGCCAACCATTAAGAAGCCCCTCAACGCGTTCATGCTGTACATGAAGGAGATGAGAGCCAAGGTCATTGCAGAGTGCACACTCAAGGAGAGCGCCGCCATTAACCAGATTCTAGGTCGCAGGGTGAGGCCATGGGGCAAGTGGGTTGGGGGGACTTCTGATCCCTTTCACCCTGCTGACTCTGTGATGCACCCCATTCTCCCCCACCCCTGCAGTGGCATGCACTGTCAAGGGAAGAACAGGCCAAGTATTATGAATTGGCCCGTAAAGAGAGGCAGCTGCACATGCAACTATACCCAGGCTGGTCAGCGCGGGACAACTATGTGAGTGGCCAAACACATCCAGCAAGGGTGGGCAGGGGAACCTTCAAAATACTGTGTCTCAGGCCTCAATCTCAGGTGGGAAAACAGCTACTGTCCTGACCAGTACAGATGTGGTATAGAGGAGGTAGGGGCATGGAGAGTCCAAGGCTCAGAAGAAGCAAGCCTGGGGAGCTACCCTAAAGCCAAGCCCACACATCCTGTTCTGCACTCTAGAATCCATTCGCACATGGGATGTTGCCAGTATTTGGGCCACATGGTAAGAAGGGGAAGGGGCCATTCAAATTGTAGACCAGATTGGGAGAGGGAAGAACCCCTAAATGTACTCCATGGCAGCCTAGCAAGAACTGCAATCAAGAAACTATAGGACCCCCAGGTTGGAGGAGCGTGAATGTCCAGAATTCCAGGGGTAATTAGGCTAGGCAGTAGCTGCAGATAGCCCAGTGTCTACCTCCCAAATCTAAGTATCCTTCCTTTTTTCCCTGCAGGGGAAAAAGAAGAGGCGGTCAAGGGAAAAGCATCAAGAATCTACCACAGGTGAGGCCTTGCCTCAACAGTAGTCTCCTCTCCATGCTCCCATTTTAAGAGCAGCTCTGCTCTGGCCCAGAGGGGTTAGCAGAGCATTCAGCCAGGAACCTTCAGGGCCTGGGCCCTCTGGAAATGAAGGCCTGCATTTCACAAGTCAAATTCCCAAGCAAGGAACAGCTATACTAAATCCAAGGGAAGACCAGCTCCCCTTGACACCCAGGGGAGAGGGGTCTTCATTTAGCAGGTGATATATCCTCCACTTTTGTCAGCCCTACCTTTGGTTAAACTCTACCAGTGTGGTTCCAGGAATAAGCCAGAGTATGCTGGCTGTCTAGTTCTGCTGAGAGGAGGAGCAGGCTGTCTGGGCAGAAGCTGACCAAGGCCCAGGCCCAGGCCCAGCCCAGGTCACACAGTCTGCTAGCTAGTGCCTGGCAATTTCTCCACCATCATATCCCCATCTCTTACCCTGGTTTCTCATGGCAATGCAAAGTGCTCTGTGTAGAGATCCCAGGAAACCCACACTCTGCAGGTCTCCTTCCTGTGGGTGAATTCCTGCTTCACATGCGTGACTTTCTCAGCTGTGTTGCCCCTACAGTGGGAAGCTGGAAACTAGGATTGGGACTGTGCAGACAAAGTCTGTAGCTCTTTCTCTGAGGCTACACAGAGTGTAAGTTGTAGCCTTAGCCCTTAAGGGAATTTGGGTCAGAAAGACTGGGCATTGGCAAGAATGAAGAAAAACTGGATAAAATAGGAAGGCAGTCGGGAAAGAGATGGACAGCCCCAGTGCAGAAAAGGCTGGATCCCAAGAGCCTCCCTGGGCTTCTCTGCAGTCTCCAGGTTAGAAGGGTTCCCACAAGCAAAAGAGAGGAGCCAGCCTGAGGACCCCTACCCCACCTCACCATTCTTCCCTCTGACTCTATTGCCCAGCTGGGTTACCTCCTTTCCTGAAACCTTGCTCTGGGGCCTAGGGCTGTGCCATGGAGAGGTCCATTCTGCTTGTGGGGGCTGTGGGATGTCTATAACTGGCTAACACTGATATTACCTCTTCTTTCTGGGCCCTGCTCTGCCCTGCTGCCTGCCTGCTCGCCCTCTGCCCTGCTCTGCCCCTCTGGCATGGCTGTGAGCAGACACTGGCTCGCCTAAGAAATGTCGTGCTCGCTTTGGCCTCAACCAGCAGACGGATTGGTGTGGTCCCTGCAGGTGGGTTTGTCCCCACCATCATTCTCCCTTTGCTTCAAGCTGCTTCCCTGACTACACATGTTCTGCTGGGCCTGCAGCCCCCTCTGGTCCCTCAGCCCCCTGGCATACCCAAGAGATAAATAGGGGAACATTGAACACAGATTGTGACAGCACTTGGGTCTAGGTGGAAGCAATGGAGGAGGACATGCAGAATGTTCCAGAAAGGAAAGCAGACTTAAAGAGATTGCTCTGGTGCCAGTCAGGCCTAGTAGGTCCTTAGCAGACAGATCTGTCACCTATCACTCAGGAAGCCTAAGCCCCTAAATCATTATGGCTTTCCACTTCTTCAAAGTGGGACCCATGCCTGTTCGATCCCAAGCCCTTAAATCTGAGAAAAACGAAATGATAACATCAGACAACCACCTAGACAACCTTGTCGCCAGGCAGCCTATGATTTTCTTCTCTCATACCTACTGAGATCAGAGGGCTGGAGAGGTTAGGAGAGAGAAGCAGCATTACTCTTGGACTGTCTTACCCAGAGAGCCCTGTGGCACTAAACTTCTGTTTTTTTATCATGGGTATGAAAAGTTTCATCCACCAAGTGGTTAAAGATGCCTTTTTTAGGCCATACCTGACAGAGCCAAGGCTGAGGGTACTCAGACAGTAAGGTCACTGGCTCTATGGAACACTTGTCCAGCCCTTTGGTATGCCTATCATTGTCACTATTCAAGGGCAAGGAGAAAGGAATTTGAGGGTGGAGGCATGTGTGCATACATGAGGTCCTCCTCATTCTGTTCTACTCAAAAGACCAACTGTGGCTTTGAGAATTCTAGGTTGTAATATACAAGAGTCCCAGTCCACTACTTCTCCCCTTAGCCCTGCTCTGAAGACATGGATTGCTCAGCCAAGAACTACAGGCATTGCAGTCCTTTGCCTTAATGTAGATCTGAGTCCCCACAAACATGAAACAGAAGCTTAAAGATCCACACTAGGAGATGGCTTCCTTGGGGGGAGGGGGGCCCCCACAGGCCAAGGTCCCCACCTTGTGGTTGTTCTGAAAACTGCACCTGACCTAGTCTGGGCCAAACCCAAGAGTTGCAGGGCTGATTCAGGTTTGAGGACATAAGCACATCCATCACCCAAGTCATGGGAAAGGACAAGAGGTCAGCCAACCTGTACAAAGACAGCATTTTTTGGTTTTGGTGTATGACTGTGAATTCACCCTCTGTTTACAGATAACTCTCTTCACTATTCCTAGGAGGAAAAAGAAATGCATTCGGTACTTACCCGGAGAAGGCCGCTGCCCCAGCCCCGTTCCTTCCGATGACAGTGCTCTAGGCTGCCCTAGGTCCCCAGCTCCCCAAGACTCACCCTCATACCTTCTGCCCCTCTTCCCCACAGAACTGCTTGCTAGCCCAGTGGAGTCGGCACCAACATCCCCATGTCTCTCCACTATTCTCAGTCTCCCTGCCCCTGGACCACCACAGGCCCCTCACAGCACCCTGCAGAACACACAAGTACAGCAACAGGAATCTCAGAGGCAGGCGGCCTAGCATGCACAGGACTCCTGGCCTCCTCCAGAGGTCTAACCCTTTAGAGAAAGCAGAAGAAGCCCTAGTCATATGGAAACTGGCCAGCAGGCCTCCCAATGCTCCATGTAGGGTCCATGCCCTGAAGATTTCAGAGGCTGAAAAACTTCTGCCTGAACGTGAGGCCATCAATTCAAACTTCTCAAGTGGTGGGACCATATTAATGCCAGTGTGTCGTCTCATTAAGGGAATCCTGATGCCTGTGGCAGCCTACATTGTGGTGTCCCCCACCCTGCTCCAAACCATGTGCTTTACTAGCCAGATACCCTTGTCTCCCTTGCTTTTCTGCTATAGGTCACAGAAGGGCAGGACTAAGCTCAGCTACATTCTCTACAGAAATGCCTCATCTGTCCTCTGCCACACCCTTCCCACACCAGACACTTCCATGGATCAAGAATAACCTGTTTTATCAAACAACATCTGAGCATGATCACAACCACAAAGCTCAAGATGACTATGCTTCTCCAAAGGGAATGGAGGAGCTGTTTACAGAAAACCAGCTGCTCTTCATAAGCTGGACCAGAGGAAGCCTCTTAGTATATTCTCAGGAGCTTAGAAGAGGAGGAGGGAATAGAATAGGTTTAGGCCTAACAACTTATCAGGCAAATGTGGGTTCCTGAGCAACTTAAGAAACCCTGACACCAAAGCTCAGGCACCAGATGATGCAGGCAAATAGTTCAAAGAAGTCATGGCCCAAATCTAGTATGTATCCCTCTCCATTCAGTCTTTTTCAGAGTTCCATTTCCAACTCATCCATGTCACTTGAGCCAGCTCTTGGGCAATTTAAAGAGAGTAAACCCAAAACCTCCTCCAATAGCCAGAGCTTGCCTTCTAGCATTCAGACCAGGCCAGCGTGTTTTTTTTCCCTTTGGGGCTGAAGGAAAGAGGACTGTTAAAACTAAAGGAGCCCAGAAACCTCTAGTGGTGGACATAGGTTTTCACCACAGCCTACTTTAATCAATTTTTGAGCCAAGCTTCAACCCTGAGCCTTGAGAAACAAGTCTTTTAATTTAACTTTTTTTTTTTCCTTTTGCATTCTCCTCATTGTACATAGCCTGAATCCAAAGAAAAAGGGCTGTCTGTGTACTCATATACACCCTTACAAAAAGCCTTTAGTTACATACTTTAGCCACTGGTTTCTCAGAATCCAAAGATCACCTATTCTTGTGTAGTGTTGCAAAAAGTCTTGAGAAAAAAGGACCAATGTAGTGTTCAAAATATTTTTGTATTGTTAATGCATCATCAAAGAAAAACTTTTTTTTTTAACATGAGAATAAAGATACTTTTTACTGGGTTTGTTTTTCAGAGTCTGACCCTGAGGAATAAGATGTTTGGGTAACAGCATGACATTTACCTTTCCTTCTCCAGTCACAAAACTTGGGGGTTAATTGCCTAATATGGTGTACATATTCCCAAGACTTCCAACCTACAGAAACTAGAGATCACCCTTGTCATTTACCCTATAAGGACGTGGACTCCCACCCCTAAGGCTGGGCTCATGCTGAGAATAAGCTTAAGACTACAGACCTTTACCCCACAACTGATGCAGCAAAGCCTGTTTTCCAGTGCCCTTATGAAAAGTGATGAGTTGGAAACTGCTATCCTATAGACCCTGAAAACAAAATGGTTGCATATGAACACTAGGCATTTTCCCTGAGAGCAGAAAAAAAGATATCCTGTTTTCAAGGAAAATAAAAGCGATCAATCTCTTACAACTGTCCATCATAAAATCCTACAAAAAAGATTTTAATAGCACTCTTTGCTGGCAACGATTATGTCTATTAGGGTACTAAAAGTATTTTTCCTGCTGGGTGTGGTAGGCCCAAGCCTATAATCCCAGAGGCTCAAGAGGCTGAGGCAGGAGGATCACAGAGTTCAAAGCCAGCCTCAGCAATTTAGTAAGGCCCTAAGCAACTGAGACCCTGTCTCTAAAGGGCTGGGATGTGGCTCAGTGGTTAAGCACCCCTGGGTTCAATCCCCAGTACCAAAAAAAGAAGAAAAAAAAAAGGATTTTTCCTGTTTTCATAAAATACCTGTTTAGTTTGATTGCTGATCTATAGTATGCTTTTTACAAGGCAATTACCATGCTAAAATACACTGCTAACTTCCTAAGACCTACTGTGAATGTGAGAGATCATAAAAACCACTCTGATCAGTTGGCCATTACATAAATGCTGGGCAAAAAATTTCACAAGGCACAGCCACTAAGCCACCATTATGCATTGTTTTTTCTTTTAACTTTTTTGGATTTTATATTTTAAAAATATTTATAAAGCCATCTTCTAGAGTAGTGTTTCTTTAAAATAGGCCACTGGAAGCTGTAATCCCAGTCTTACTTCTTTGTGGGGGGTGCTACAGGAGACCAACCATTCTCTGGACATCTGTCCCATTTTAAAGAATTCCACTCTGGCTACTGGCCTAGTTGTTTCAAAAAATACATTCTAAACAGGGCTTCTTGCAAGCCTGAGTTGTTGCATCTGATTTGGTGTCTTATTTAGAGTACACTGGATACATAAACAATGCACCCTTTGTATAGTGGTGGTGGTGGTGGGGGGGGCGTCCTTTGGCAACTTTGTTAGACCAGAAAAAAGAAAAACACAAAAACCACCTGATTTCCAAAAGGAAATTCAAATCCTAACTCACTCCACCATGTTCCTATGAAGCCAGAGAATGACTTGAGATTGCAAACCCAAATTCAACTTCAAATACCATACCAGTTTCCCCTCACCGCTAGCCAAGAATCAACCATGTTTTCTGAGACATCACAGGACAGGATACCCTTATACATTCCCAGACAACTGACAGACTTAAGCCTTTCTTGAAACAGATATTGACTGCTCCCATTTACTGCAACTGCCCCCCATCCTGTGCTAAGTGGATTCAATGAAGGCTCAGCCTAGCAAGTTAAGCAGGGCATTCCCATCTTTTTTTTTTTTTTAAATTGGGGATTGAGCCCAGGGCTGTTCTACCACTGAGCTACATCCTCAGCACCCCCACTTTTTTTTAAAAAAAAGACAGGGTTTTGCTAAATTGCCCAGGCTGCCCTCAAAATTTAAGATCCTCCTGCTTTGGAGTCACTGGGATTACAAGTGTGTCACTGCACCCAGCTCATGTCTCCCAATTTGAAGGTGTTTTCCTCTTTTCTAATTAGCCCAGTGACTACCCTTGAGCTTTTTTTTTGGGGGGGGGGGCGGGGCTGGTTCCATAACCTAGGGCCTCATGCATGTTAGGCAAGGAGTCTAACTGAGCTACATTCCCAATCTTTATAACTATCTTTTGAAGGACTCCTGTGGTCTTAAGTTCTCTGGCTGCAGAGTCCCAGGCTGGCATAGAAGTACTGCTTCCCAGCTCTGTGCAAAATAAGCCTGGCTAGGAAGGCCACAACCAGAAGGAAGCAGAATGAATGGTCTCTACATTCTGTTCCAGAAAGGAAGGAATCAGTTTCTGTATCCATTTCTAGGAAAACAGAAAGGCAAAGGTAACAAGGCCATGTCAAACACCTGCTTGCCAAAATTTTTTAACCCAAAACTAGTTAATTATATAAAAGCCAAGTTGGCTTTGCTTTTGAGTTTTAGAAAGTCTGCACTGACTCTTAGGTCTCTTCAGAGTTCTTTTTTTATCAGTGCTGATAACTGATCCCAGGGTCTTGCACATACTAGGCAAGCATTCTACCACCGAGCTGCATGAACTGCCAAAATCCCAGCTCTCTTCTTAGTCTTCTTGAACTTTTTTTAAAAAATTCAGGCTCCTGAATTCTCTCATTTAAAGAGATACCTTCATGAATCTTTTTTTGCCTTCATGAATCTTGAAGTATAAAAATTATAAAGCAATACCTACTTTGTACATTAAGGACAGACAAGAAAGTGAGCCAATAAAATACAACACATCAAAAGAAATAACTTGTTTTTACAACATAAGAATTATTAAATCTGAGGGGGTATATCCTTACTATGACAGTGTTAGGGAGAAAGTTATAAAGTAACATTCAGAAAGGATACCGTTTACTTTTAGATCCTAAGTGACAAAGACATTCAATGAAAAACTGATAAGCCCAAGAATTGTCAGAGGAATCATAATTACCTTTAAAAAAGCACATCATATTGCAGGAGGCATTTTCTATGATACAGAAAAAAATTGACAAAGTTCTTTGGTACTAGCTGGCAGTCACCCAAATTTGCCAAATACCTACCCCTCATTCTCTTTCCTGACAAAATAAGTTAAGCCTTGAGGTTAACCAAGAAAGGATTTCTCCCCTCTCCCTATGTATATTAGTAATTGAAGAACGGCTTTATGATTCATCACCACTAACCAGTTTCCAAACCAAAGCTATTAACCAGTTCTCCTCTCTCATGCACTGAAACTGCTCAATTTCTTTATGCTCCATACCTGCATTTTATGGGACTCTTTATCACTAATGTTCTTTATACAGAAATACATGGAGCAGTGCTGCTAAATAAAGGTAAGTCCTGCCAGCAAAGGGCCTGTAATTAAGTCCTGGAACAATGAATATAAAGCAGACTGCATCAGACTGAAATTCATAGAAGCTACTATTTTTAACTTGTCCAAGGCCATGTAGGCACTAAGCAGCAGAGGTGAGACTCCAACCTTAAAGTATAATCTTCATGCCACATTTGTTTAGCATAATAGATAAAAATATAACCATGAATATACCTTTGAAGACTGAGGTATATCTGTTAAAGATAATAGGAAAGAGGTACTCACTACAGGTGTGAGCCTGGAACACTCCTGGTAGACAAATTAAAGGAATAATGAGCATATAGAAGGAACAGGGAAAAAAGGTTAGGAAAATATTACTGCAGCCAGATTGAAAAGGGTTTCTTAATACCATGCCTAGGATTTATCTGGATAAATATCCACAAATACCCTATTTTTTCCCAGGATGAGTTATCATATTCTCATTAATCCGTGAGATTACCAGGATCTTCTGTTTAAAGACTAGGAGGCAAAAAAAAAAAAAAAAAAAATGTTGAGAGTGGCTGGATATGTAGCTCAGTTATAGGTAGCATGCTTGCCTAGCAAGTATAAATTCTAGGTTCAATCTCCAGTACCACAAAAAGCTATCTGCTGAGTGAGCACAGTGGTACACGCCTTCAATCACCCCTATATCATGGGGAGGCCAAGGCAGCAGAATCACAGGTTCAAAACCAGCTCATAACTTAGCCAGATCCAGTCTCAAAAATAAAAAGGGTTGGGGTAGAGCCTCCCTGGGTTTAATCCCCATACCATACATATACATGCACACACAAAGACTTAGGGCCATAATTAAAAGTCAAGAATGGAACAATAATTTAAACTACCATGTTGTCTTTTCATTCATCTTTCTGAAAGACTACATTATCCTTTAAATATGAATAATGATGTTATTTATGCCTGTCATTCTAACTTGAAGTGTCATGCATGCAGATCAAGAGCTAATGATAATAGGCTTCCATTTTCTAGAAGCTGAAATTCCTTTACAAAATTCAACATGGCATATGCTAGTAATAATCTTAGACCTTCAGTGAAAACCTGGGCTTGTCAAGATACTACTAAGGTTACCTGAGATGGTAAAATCTATTGTAGGAGTTGATCACTGCAGCTTGGACTGGACTCGTTACCTTCCCACTGCCCAGGGCAAATGGAAAACAAGTTTATTTCCTAAGACAAATTGCAATGGTCATCAACTTTCTGCAAAATATCAGAAGATATTTCAGGCTTTTTGGTCAAAACAGTCTGGGCCAGATATGACCCACATGCCTATTGTAGTTTTCGATCTCTGATAAAGGAAAATAAACTGAGAATTAGGTGAGACAACAAATGGAACTTACGTGAGCGTACATATGGGATTTTATTAGGCAAGATGAATTTGGAACAAGTGGGAAGAGAAATAAACAAGCTATTGTCGTGATAACCTACACCAGAACAACTCACAGTAAGTGTGAAGAAAATACAGTAAAATTACATATGAATACAGATAATGATAACTAGTAAAGATAAAGGGAACATAGTAGGAAAGGAAAAAAATCTGTGAAATATCTCAAGCCATCAAAAAATTTTCCTTCTACTGTAGAGGGAATGGCATGCGGTTTTGTGTGAAGAAGTGAAGCGCTGGCTCCAGTTAATCACATAAATGACAATTAGAAGAGACAGAAGTCATTAGTATTGTCTGGTTATGTCAGTAGCCTTCAGTGAGCTAGAACATGAACTGCCTAAAAAAATTTTTCAAGCTAAACCAAATTTAACCCACTTAAAGTAAGTGAAAAGACACATATAAGTCCACAAAAGCAAACTATTTACTACCTACTACATAACTTACTTTTTATTGAAAGTATCTTGCACTTATGATGTTTTCTGGATTTTGCCACATATTTCAATGTTAAAAGTTACTTTTTACATGCAAGTAGTATGAATAGTTTTCCCCACATGGGAATACTGATTTATAAAAGATGACATACCACATGAATGAAGTGTCTTTTTTAATTGAAAAGCTATCAAACTGTCTAGTTACATTTCTCCCCTCCAAATCTACAAACTGGGTAATAACTGAGTCTCTAGGCAACATATTCAAAACTGATTAAAAAAAAAAAAAAAAAAAAACCCGAGTCCTTCCGTCCAATTAAGGGAACCCTGCTACATACAGGCAAATCAATCCCAGTGGTACTGCTCGACTCCAGGAGGCTGGAAGAAATCCTAACAACCCCAACTCAGGACATTTACTTCAAGTAGCCTTTTTCCAGTTTCCAACTCATGAATAAAGATAATATTTTGTTAATTCTATTTCAGAATACTTTTTGCAAGTTGTTTTATTTACAACGCCAACTTTTAAAAGCTCACTAAAGTTAACTGGACAATAAACTAGGCAGAAATCGCTTTACAAAAGGAGGGAAAGCCCAAAATGCCACTTTCTACAGAGAACCCACAGTTCAGTTTTATTCAGAGTAAAGAAAAAAAGAAACTTTCTCTCACACTAAAAGAAATTCAGCCATAGGTTTGGAGTCTGTACTCAAACTACACATGCAATAAGGACAATATTATGCTAATACAATTGATTTGCTGCTGCATTTGTCTACTGTTTGTCTAATATTAACAATTATAAACAGAGCAGTGCAACTAGTATTTGGAACAATCCTTATAGTGTTACAGTGTCAGGTACAACATTTCACTTCTCTTCACACCACTGGTTCTCTTTGCGTACCTAGAAGAAGAGACAGAAATAAGGAAGTACCTTAACCTGAGTAGTCTTCCTGAGACTTGTATTACATACTGATTCCATCAACAGCCTATGAGGTAAGTCAGAAGGACATGTAAAAACCAGAAAAACAGCCAGGTACGGTGGCATACACCTGTAATCCTGACGGTTCAGGAGGCTATGGCAGGAGGATTGCGAGTTCAAAGCCAGCCTCAGTAAAAGCGAGGTGCTAAGCAACTCAGTTTTACTCTGTCTCTAAATAAAATACAAAACAGGGCTGGGGATGTAGCTTAGTTATCAAGTGTTCCTGGGGATGTCCCTTAGTGATCTAGAACCAACCAACACAAAACAAAACTGGAAAATATTAGGTTAAGAGTACAGTTTCTGACTCCCTTTGCTTACCTTCCCAGATTTGTATTCTAGTCCTGCTGAAATTATTAAAAACAAAAAATTCAATGGTAATTCACTTTAGTAAAAATTGAGAGAGCAAATTCAACTAGTTTATTCATATAATTTTGGTTCATAGCCACGCCACAGTTTGTTCATTTCTTCCCCATTCACTAATTTGCTCAGAAGTATTCTAGCCTACACTCTTCCTTTGGCTATGCTTTTTTGAGGTCAAATATGTATGGTCTATATATCCCAGATACTAAAATTAGAAAGTACTAAAGAATTAATATGAAGGAACTCTTTGGTTTAAAACTCATTTTTTCTTATAGTATTATCTAAGTGTTTAAACTCAGAGCAGTAAAAGTATGTGTAGGACTCAAAAGGTAACTATTATCTCCCCTCAAGTTTCAAGATTCCTTGATAAAAGCACCTCTTTTCTTGTTATGTTAATGGGTTTTAGTCTCTTGAAAATCATGTGATCAAAGACAAACTTCATGTTACCCACCTGGGCTTCCTCCTCTTCAGTAAAGTCATTTTTGATATTGAAGGTTTTGCGAATCTCCTCAGGAGTTTTCCCCTTGATCATATTGGCAACAGTCTTGCACGTAACATCAAGCAAACCTTTGATGTCTAAGTAGTTTGCAGCCTGTAAAATGATAGCTGTTTTCACCCAAGTATATTAGATGTTTCAAGCTAAAACCAAAGTTAGTGACTGACAATCTACATTAATTAGCTTAAAATGCTAGTTAATTCTGCCAGGCACAGTGGCGCACACCTGTAATCCTAGCTGAGGCAGGAGGATCACCAGTTCAAAGCCAGCCTCAGTAATGTCAAGGTACTAAGCAACTCAATGAGACCCTGTCTCTAAATAAAATACAAAATGGGGCTGGGGATATAGCTCAGTGGATGAGTGCCCCTGAGTTCAATCCCTAGTATGGGGGGTGGGGAGGGAAAGCTAGTCAATTTTAAGACATTAATTCTTACTCCTTTATACTCATTCTTCTGCTATTTCTGCTATGAGCTATTTCATCTTTCACTAGTTTAAGGTAGAAGCTTAGCTTTCTGGCTTGAAACTTTTCTAATCTAAGTGTTTTTAGTACTATCAATTTCTTTCAGGTATTAATTTAGCTGTGCCCAAGAGATTTTTCGGTGTTTTACTTGCAGTTCAGCATACTTTGTTTGGATTTTTCCTTAGACCTATGAGTTACTTAGAAATGTGTTTGTTTTCAAATACTTGCAGATTTTTTCAGGTATCTAATTAATTTCTAATTTAATTCTATTGAAGTTAAAGAACCCATTGCCTAACTTGAATTCTTTTAAATTTGACTTGTTTTATAAGTCAGAATATGGTTCATCGTGACAATATATATAATGTTCTTCAGATGTCAATTAAGAAACCCTAGTAGTGTTAGTGTTCCATATCTTTACTGTTTTTCTATCTGTAAGACAAATATTGCAATGATAGTTTTTTTTCTTCTTTTTTTCCAGTACTGGGGATAGAACCCAGCGCCTTGAACACACTAGGCAAACACTCTACCACTGAGCTACACCCACAACCCACAGATTTGTATGTTTCTTCTTTTTCTTGGATTTGCTTCAATTTTGAGTTCTGCTTTCTTAATGAACTGATCCCCTCATTATAAAATTGCCCTTTAACCCTGTTTATATTCTTTGATCCAAAATCTACTTTTGTAGTCACTCCTGCCTTCTTGTCTAGTGTTACAACAATACTCTCATCTTTTCCCATCCCAACCAAATTGTGCCTTTATATTTAAAAAGTGTGCTTCTTACAGAGTGCATATAACCAAGTCTTGATGGACATCATTGCTTTATAACTGGTGTTTGGATCAATTACATTAAATGTAATTATTAATATGTGAATTTAAATATAGTATTACATGTGAGTTTAGAAAGTATTAAAATTGAATATTAAGAGGTTGTGAGGGGAATATCAATGAATTTAGCAAATTCAACTCTGTAAGAAGTGGTAAAAGCTCTAGAACAATCTTATACATTAAAAACATACCAGAATAAGTTCAAAAAGTGTTCCTTGGTCAACTTTCAGGAATTCTTGGTCCCAAACAGGGATATCATCTGTTCGCTTTTCTTTGTTCTCATCATCCTCAGGAGGAGGGGGGTCATCCTTGTGGTGTGTGCACCACTGAATGACCTACAACAAAGAAAGTTCAATTCCTCTGGGACATTCTGTCACTCCACTGCTAAGACAGCATTATTCCTATATTGGGATAATAACTAGAGGTTGATTTGAATAATAAGTTCATAGCCAAGCCTGAATAGAAAAACTAAAACCTGAAGAATCTTCACAATCTTAGAGTGTAGAAGTTTTATTAGATAAATACAAACTATGCAAACATTTTTTGAAATGTACAAAAAGAATCATAAAGTCTGACAGGTTAATGACTGGAAGATACCAGCAACATGTACAACCAACAATGGATTAGTTTACAGAATATAAAAATCCTTTTTTTTTTTTTTTTTTTGGTGTGGTTGGACACAATACCTTTATTTTTTAATTTTTATGTAGTGCTGAGGATGGAATCCAGTGCCTCACACATGCTAGGCAAGTACTCTACTGCTGAGCCACAACCCCAGCCCAAGAATATAAAAATCTTAATCACTATAAAGAAATGAGTTAAGGGCTGGTGATGTGGCTCAAGCGGTAGCGCGCTCACCTGGCATGCGTGCGGCCCGGGTTCGATCCTCAGCACCACATACAAACAAAGATGTTGTGTCCGCCCAAAAAAAAAAAACTAAAAAATAAATATTAAAATTCTCTCTCTCCCCAAAAAAATAAAAATAAAGATAATTCAGTCTAACCCAAAATTAAAAAAAAAAAAAAAAAGAAATGAATTAAAAATATATACAAGCAATGGGGCTGGGACTTTGGCTCAGTAGTAGAGCGCTCGCCTAGCGTGTGCAAGGTGCTGGGTTCGATCCTCAGCACCACATAAAATAAATAAAATAAAGGTATTGTGTCCAACTGCAACTAAAAAAATATTTTAAAAATATACACAGGCAATTAACAAAAGAAATCTGAATAGTCAAACATGCTCAGCCTTCCTTACTAGACACAAAAATAATACTAAGTCAGATACTACTCTAAGAGAAAAATAAATCAAAATTGTGAGGACACTAGTTACTAGCAATATTTAAGGAAACTCAGTCATCTACTAGAGAGTATAAATTAATATAACTCCCTTGAAAAGTAATTTAGCACTACCTAATAAAACCAAATATGTACATTACACTTATAACCAAACAATTCTAAATAACCCAGAAATGAGCATATAACTACTGATGTAGGACAAAGCAGAAAAATCCATGTTCTCTTGGTGGCAGGGAATGAATATAAAGTTTCAGAAAACTGACTATTCAAATTATGTACAGCAGCATAAAAACCAATAATCAATACTGGAAGTGTTAAGTTATAGACTCTAACTAAGTAGTACGTAGATGGCTGTTTGCTGTATCTTTAAAATTTTTTCATAGTATAATGCTGAGAGAAAATGACACAGATGAGAAATTATAGTGCCAGGACGGACGGACACACAGGGACAGACACACGGGGACGGACACACACACACACACACACACACACACACAAATTATTTCAAAAAGGAAAAGCCAAGCATAAGGGATTTCAGTAAATTAAATAATTGCTTTTTAAAAAGTATTTCAATTATGTAAGAAGCAGTAGTGGTGTACTCCTGTACTTCCAGCAAACAGAGACTGAGGCAGGAGGATCCCAAGTTTGAAGTCAGTCTCAGCAACTTAGCAAGACCCTAACTCAAAGTAAAATACAAAGAGGATTCAAAATGAAACCATTTCATTTCATGCAGAATGAAAGAGCAACTATGAGTTCCTGCCATCCCAGTACCCTGTCCAGAGCCTGAGAGCTAAAACTCTATAGCTCTGCCTCAGATACCTTTTGAAAACTCCATTTAATTAATAGCAAATAAATGGATTCCTGCTCCAAAAGAGCACTGACTTCAATAATTCTACCTTGTTTGTGGGGCAGTGTCTGGATTGAACAGTCAGCAAATTTGGCAGTGGTAGAGTTTATTTGTGCCCCCTGCATTGGGCTGCCACTTGACCAACTTGTCCAAGGGTATGACAATCAATAGACACTACAGTGGAATAAACATTATAGCCACCAGGTTTGTCCTGAAATAAACTTTTATGCTTGATCATAGAAACACACGTGTATTTTAGAGGTTTTGTGCTCTGTAAACAGAAGCTACACTGAAAGAACATAACCAGTCACAAAGGTAAAGATAGCAAAGGTTGTCTGATATTCTTACCAACTATGCAATGTACAAGTTGTGAGCATCAGATAGCCTTAAAGTTGGTCGTGACCTTCCTGTACATGACTCTCACATCCAAGAGGTGATTAAAAAAAAAAAAATGCAGTCCAAAGTGAACAAAGAAATAGAGACCTTAGGCATAAAGGAAAACATTTGTGGTTCCCCATTCAGGGCTTCTTCCTATCCTCCAAGGGCTAGTGAGTCCTAGAGGTGTTTGTTCTGTTCTCATGTTTGTGTTTTGTTTAAAAGAAAAGTGAATAATCAATAAATAACACACATTTTTATAATAAAATCATCTTTTCATACTCAAAAATGTGCTAATACAAAAGACCAGACAACTCAAATATTTATAAGGCCTTGATAAATAAACTGCAACAACTATCTATAGTCATGATCGTACTACATAGAATTTTAAAAAAGGATGCTATGAGTTGAAAGATCACCATTTTATTTAGTTATATGGATAAAGAAAACATTTGCAAGTATATAGTCTGCTACCTTAAGAATGAGAAGAAATATACTTATTTGTTAATTATCTGCAACACAAAGTATTGGAGGACTAAATGATTACCTGAAGGAGGGGGATCAGAGTTAACAGGGAAATGAGAATGAAGTGTTACGTGTTCCTTTATTTTTGGTTTTAGTCATTTCAAAAATATAACTCTAGAAAGGTAGGCATAATTCCATGATGCTCTGAGAAATATTTTTATGAAAGGCTATTTACCAATATCTATGAAAATTTAGGTGTATAAACCATCTTGTGACCCAGATTTCTTACTATATCATCTACATAGACACAGGAGTACCAAGTATAGAAACCTTTCTGTAAAGCATGTGATTAGCATGCACAAGGCTTCAAGTTCCATTCCCAAGACCGCAAAAAAAGAAAAAAAATGTTTCTAATAATCAATGACAATGGTCAACGGTGGCAACAAAGCAGACAAAACTTCTTTCTGTATAGTATTGTTTAAAATCATTCAAATAATTGTTGAACAGTCAAATTTAAAAGTAATTTAGGCAGTAAAGTTCTAATACAGGCGGTTAAGTAGACTTAACTGATGTCAGGAAAACACTGATAGTATATGCCTCAATAAAAACTATACAAGAGTAAGTTCAAGTGTGGTTGAGTCTACTTTCAGAAAATCTACCCAAAATTAAAAAAGAAAAAGAAAAAGAGAAAACTACGTTTTCCTATTTCAGGATTAGAAGCATCATAGGCTAGATTTGGAACTACTCATCTAGACAAAGAACAATGAAAACATGTAGAAGCTTAAAAGCTAAATTCACTGAAGACCTTAAAAGATGCTGGGAATGCAGCTCAGTGGGAGACCTAAGGCCCTGGGTTCAATCACCAGAATGAATGAATAAAAAAATAAATGAGGACCTTACCTTTTTTAATATTGCTGCATTCACATTTGGTAGAGGAACTGGGTCATCATCTCCTTCATCATCCATTCCCAAATCTTAAAAAAACAGAAGAGTGACCATTATTTCCAACTCTCCACTCCCAACTAGGCTATATTTAAAACTTGCAAGGCATACTGTCTGAAAGAAAACACAAAGTACTTTACTAAGAATAGTTATAAGAGCATTTAAAATTGGTGGTTCCTGACAATGGGTCGTCCATGATCCACCCAAAAGCTGTGTGAGTAGGACGAGAATATAATAAAAGAGAAGTTTTTAATTAGATTTAACAAGAGAGACTAAATGAAAAAGTGACTTAAGATAGCCAGTCATCAGGAAACAAAATTAAGACTAGACCCTTATTCTTACTCTCTTTATACCAAATTCTCTAGATGGACTGCATTTAGAAAAACAATGAAAAGCATTATAAGTAATAAAATTTCAATCCACTGAAATATGAAACCCATGTGTTCCATCCTCAGTACTGCAAAACAAAAAATACAAAAGAATTTAAAGATGTATGCACGCACGCGCGCTCGCGTGAGGTCATGCAGCTACTGACAAAAACAAGGCAGACAACCCATATACACTGGTATGATCAAGAAGCCAGATATAAAGATAAATGTTATCTGAATAAAAGTAGAAATATGCTTACACATTTGTCTAAAAATTACCTCCAGAAAACTTGAGGAACAGTGAAGATATTAAGTCTAAGAAAGTTAACTGAGAATGTGGGTTGAGGGACTTACTTTCAACATATACCCTTGCATTTAGTCTATTAAGCACTTATTACCTAAAATAATGAATCTACAAAGGTCTAACTCGAATTCTCAAAATGGTTGGTGAGCCAGATGCAATGGCGCACACCTGCAAATCCAGCAACTCAGGAGGCTGGAGCAGGGACTCAGGAGGCTGCAGCAGGAGGATCCCAAGTTCAAGGCCAGCATGGGCAACTTAGCCAGATCCTGTCTCAAAATAAAAAAATAAAAAAGGGCTGGGGAAATAGCTCAGTGGTAGAATATTCCCCAGGTTCAATCCCCAGTACTTTGTGAAGGGTAAAAATAGTGAATCTTTTTTGTTTCGGGGGCAGGCAGTACTGGGGGTTGAACCCAGGGGTATTCTACCCCTGAGCTATATCCCTGGACTTTTTTTTTTTTTTTGGAGAGAGGGTCTAGCTAAGTTGCCCAATCTGGCCTCAAACTTGGGATCCTCCAGGTCCAGCTTCTCAAATAGGTGGGGTTACAGGCATGCACCACCAAACCTAGTTTGGTTTAAAGATTCTGAATAGAAATTTTTTTTTTGACCTATCCTTCAGTTTCTATACAACTAAAGAAGAGCTCCTTAACAAAATAATGTAATTGTTACCAAGTACCAAAATTAGAGGCCAAAAGTTATCGTGCTGTATGGTTTTAACAGAGTTATTAGTGATGCAACACGGCCAATACTTAGTCAAACATTTAAGTACCTAATACACAAGATGCTGTCCTAGGCAGGAGAGAGTCAGCAATGAATACAGGAGCATGGTGAGTGGGGAGCTGAAATTTAAAAATTTCTCCTAAGATTATCCTAGTAAAATCTTAAGAGGCAAAAATACCTGAAGCAGAGGGAACAGCAAATGCACTAAGGAGTGCCTGGAATGTTCTGAAAACACCAAGGGCTAAGCACAGTACACTCCTATAGTCCCTACTACTCAAGAGGCTTAGGCAGAAACATCATTTGAGCCCAGGATTTTTAGTCCAGTCCAGGCAATTTAACTAGACCCGATCTCAAAAACTAAACAAAATAAACATAAACACTAAAGAATCTAATATTAGGGCTGGGGATGTGGCTCAAGCGGTAGCACGCTCGCCTGGCATGCGTGCGGCCCGGGTTCAATCCTCAGCACCACATACAAACAAAGATGTTGTGTCTGCCGATAACTAAAAAATAAATATTAAAACTCTCTCTCTTTAAAAAAAAAAAAAGAATCTAATATTATTAGATTGGTGTTAATAAATAGGAAGTGAAGCAGATAAGAATTGAGTAATAGGGAGCTAAATAGTAGTAAGATAGTCAGCTTTCTGGCATAAGAGAAAGCAGGAGGGAGAAAAGAGGGAAAACAACTCTGGTTTTGATAATTCAGGAACAAGTCGTCAACTTGGACAAGGTTTGTACCTAACAAGGAGTTAAGAAATGGTTTACTCTATGCATTTTGAAGAAAAAGCCCAAAGAATTTGCCAAGAAAATGGAATATATGAGGAGTCAGTGAAGACTGGGGTTTATGGCATGGGAAGGATAGACCTGTCACTGGTAACTGTTATGCAAGGTGTCAAAACCAGGCACTGTGGCACACACCCATAATCCCAACAATTTGGGAGGCTGAGGCAGGAGGATCTCAAGTTTAAGCACAGCCTCAGCAACTCAGCAAGACTCTTATCTCTATAAAATAAAGAATTAAAAGGGCTGGGGATGCAGTTCAGTAGTAAAGTGCGACAGGGTTCAATCCCCAGTTCCCTTCAAAAAAAAAAAAAAAAATGTAGGTGAATTTGGGAATTGCTATTGCCATGATTCATGATGCTATGGTACTATGACCAAGGGAATGAATGAGTATAGAAACAAGAAAAAAGTCCAAGGATTAAGTCCTAGGAAACAGGCTTTAGTGATGTGTTATGGTATGAATGTGAGCCGTCTCCCAAAAGCTCATGTATGAAACAATGCAAGGAGGTTCAGAGAAAAAAAATGACTGGGTCATAAGATTCTTCACCCAATCAGCGAATTAATCCCCTGATAGAGTTTAACTGAGTGCTATCTTAAGTGGTAGGGTGTGGCTGGAAGAGGTGAGAATTTCATACAGCATGGCTTTGGTGTATATATTTGTATATGGAGAGTGGAGAATGTTTCCTGATCACCATGAGGTGAGCTGCTTCTCTTAGCCACACTTTCCGGCCATGATGTTTAGCCATCCCTCGAGTCCCAAGAAATGGAGCCAGCCTTCTATGGGCCAAGACCTCTGAAAACAAGAGCCCTCAAATAAACTCTTCCTCCTTTATAATTTTGCTGGTGGGGTCATTTAGTCATAGCAGCAAAAAAAAAAAAAAAAAAAAAAAGCTGACTAAAACAAGATAGGAGACAGGCACCGGGTGAGGTAAGTAGTATAATAAAGTCTCTTGGAAGCAACTAAAAGAAGCCAATTTTCAAGTGTCTAGTTGACAATCAAAAACAGACAAGGCACTTAACCACTTGAAGGTTACTAAGTTTAACAAGCAGTTTAAATGGAGTGGTAAAGGCAAGAACAGATTCAAGTTGGGCACAGTGGTGCATGACTGCCATCCCAGCTATTCAGGAGGCTGAAGGACTTTAAGTTCCAGGCTAGCCTGGGCATCTTACCAAGACCTGACTTGGGGGGTGGGGGTGGGTAGGCTAGGGATGTATAGCCCAGAGGCAGACCACTCAGTTTCCCCAGTACTGAGGAGGGAGCAGACTCAAAAAGAAGTTACACAATGTAAAATACTGGTGCTTGGGGAGTTAAGATAAGGGAAAACAAAATAGAAAGCCAGCTTTTTAGTTCCAAAGGTTATTTGGAAGAAAGCTTAAGTCACATTAAAATTAAGCTCCTTAAGAATTGTACGGTTTACTTCTCCAGCACTTGGATGTGAAGCACTTTTTTGTTTTTAAACCAAATGCACAAGTAGCAACAGTCATTCCTTTAAGCTATTTGGTTTCAAGGACTTCTAAAAGAAACCTGTGTCCTGATACCACACCCTGGACCTGAACAAATAAGCCAATCCACATGTACACATGCCAAGATTTTCACTTCTGATTGTCCTGTGATTAAAAGGTTTTATTTTGTTTTCTAAGTCACATGAAACTCTAACAAGAGACACTGCAGATGCAAAACAAGGAAAGCAGTAAGTTGCCAAATTCAAAAGACTCCAGTCTTCAAGAGGTTAGAATCCTGTATAAGCTACTGGTACTTAAGATAAAACCATTCACCTCTGATTTCCAAAAGGTATGGAGAGAATCATTTAACTGTTGCTATCAATCCACTTGCTTCAGTGATTAAAGGTGACATAAAACCTTCAAGAAGCCCTATGTTCTTAAAATTGACAAATGTTCTTTGAAGCAGCTTGGGACAGATTAGTGTGTCAGGCACCAACTAATATGAAATAAAGAACACTTTCAT
Source organism: Urocitellus parryii (assembly GCF_045843805.1). Classification (NCBI taxonomy): domain Eukaryota; kingdom Metazoa; phylum Chordata; class Mammalia; order Rodentia; family Sciuridae; genus Urocitellus; species Urocitellus parryii. The sequence goes on along the minus strand of NC_135531.1, from coordinate 135,436,134 downwards.
TGCCAAAGCAAGTATACAGGCAGCAATTTTACTGTCAGTTTCTACGTCTTTCACATAAAGCCTTACTCACCTGCCTTTAGAGATACCTGGATTGCTTTCATATTCTTTATTAGTGACCATACCATAATTCTTCATTTAACAGGTACTTGATGAACAGTGACTGTGGGATGTACCAAGGGGTTTATAAACCTAATAGAAGTGATCTGTGTAAGTTACAAGAATATAGGACTGCAAGTGCCACACGATTGGTACCAAAAACCAAAAATAATGCGGTGTTCAGCTTTTATTGGAAAGCAGAAGCCCCTTATTTAGAAAACTGAAGACACATTCTCCACAATTCAGTTTCTACCTCTACCACACCTAAATATCTACGTTAGTAGTCCTCTAACTTATCAACTGTAATAAAATCCTAAGTAGCCAGTCTATAGTATATGAATCTGATAATCATTCTAGTCGTCTAGAAATACTTCCTCTACCCTTTGTTTCCACAAATCCTACTCCACTGATTTGTTCAATTCTGACGACTATATTCTTAACACCTCAGCCCTGCACTAACCTCATCTTCCAGAGTTATACTCTAATAGTGCACCATATAAACCAAGTCTATCTCTAGCAGTTTTAAAAGCCAGGGGCCAAGATCCAAATTTGCCTATTAGACGGCTGCATTGATATTTATTTATTTATTTTGGTACCAGGGATTAAACCCAAGGGTGCTTAACCAGCCCTTTTATTTTTTTAAGACAAGGTCTCACTAAGTCCATAGGGCCTCGAGAAATTGCTGAGGTTGGCCTCAAACTTGCAATCCTCCTGTGCTGAGATTACAGTGTGTGCCACTGTGTTCGGCTCTACATAGATCTTTTGAAGGAATCTCAAAACATAGTTCAAGCTCAGAGTCATTTTCTTCTACATTCCTCTCCAATTCATGTACAGTTCTACCAATGACAGTACCAAAATCCCACTGGCCCCAACAAACCTCAACTAATAACTTTAATTATACTTGTTTCTAATTAATCCTATCTACCTCAGAATGATTTCCAAAACATTCTAATTTTACTAAACTTGAAATACATGTAATCTTTCTAGTACTCCCACTGTGTCTTTCCAAAAGGGTAAAGAACACCGTCAAGATGTTCCTGCAGCATTACTTGGCACACAACTTTATTAATGCACTAATTACACCAAGTGACTATTTGCTTTGTTTAGTGTCTGGCTCTGCTCCCTTCCTAGGTTATAATTCTTCAACGGCAAAGATTATCTGTCACCTTCTTTTCACTAGCATATAGCTAGCACTTGGCACATAACCCCTTTCTTCATTTAAGTATTTGTAAGCTGCAGATCTTGCTTATATAAAAACCTGACATTTCAGTGCTAAAGAACACCACTGCTACCAAGTTTTGTCTTCCATCAATTTTAGACAGATTTGTACTGGTAACACTAAGAAAGCTTCAAAGTTTCAGGACCTGTTTTCTTGTGTCACTCTGCTGTGTTCCATATATATACTTCTCAGCAGGTTCAGAGGAATGATACAAGGGAAACCTTGTTTTTAAAAGAAAAATGACATTCATACATCTACAGAGCTTACTCCCTATGCGAAAACAAGGTGTTCTATTTAGCTATGGTAAAATAGCCCTTTCCCAAAGGCTTTAGTTTTTGTTATTAGAATTTGGGCGCAGTGGCACATCCCTATAATCCCAGAGACCTAGGAGGCTGAGTTAGAGGCCAGTCTCATAAACTTAATGAACCCCTCAGAATGCAGAGACACTGTCTCAAAATAAAAAAATGAAAAGGGTTCTGGGTATAGTTAGTAGCAAAGGGCCCCTGGATTCAATCCACAGTTCCAAAAAGAAAAAAAAAAAAAAAAACGAATCCAAATTTATTTGAAACAAAAATGGACCACTGTCTGACACCTGAAAAATCACTGTGGACTTAATTATCTTGTGGTTTTATCCTTTTAGGAAGTATAACAGTCATTAATTAAGACACTGCTGCAGAAAAGATGACCTGTGTCAGAACAATGCAGTCTATGCTTTAAAGACAAAAAATGAAAATGTTAAAAAAAAAAATCTCCAGCACCACCAAAAAAATAAAAAAGAGAGAAAATGTTACCCTTTCATAGTCTTGAGTCTTATGACAGATGTAGTTCATGTAAATCCAATATTCACAAGTTATCTCAAACACATTTCTTCCCACCTAGGTTTTCTGATAGACTTACCTTCCAACATGGTCTTGATTGTCACAGATTGTTTGGCAATTTCTACGTCAACTTCAAATATCTCCCCATCAGAACTCTGCAACTTAATTGAAGGCATCTAAAAAAGGCATACTGAACGTGAAATTCAAGAGATACTAGGTTCTATGTGACATTTCATCAACTGCGGTCTGTCATGTCTAACTTATAAATTATAATAAGACTAAATAACCTACAGTATATAACCTTGTAAAACACTGTTGTAAGTAGTTCTTCACAGGCTAGACAATAGTATGTCTACAAATTTTTTTCAAAGTATACTTTCCAGGAACCAAAGCTTTTAAGGTCTGCCCTACTGAACTCACTATTGATATAAATTTAAGAGTTAGTCTATACTTCTGATGTAAATTCTATTCAAAGAAAAATATATTTAGTTGCTTTCTGCTCCCACTGAATAATAACTACTCTATTTGAATAGTTAACTGCTACAATCAACCACCTGCAAATCTGAGGTGATCATTCCAAATAAACAAAGCTATCCAATAAGATAGTAATTTCCCCGTAGTTAGACCTACCAGTAAAAATTGAGTTCATATCCAAAGAGTAGATCAGGATATGCTCATTTATGTATGAACCAATGCAAGACCATATACAAAAGAATAAAAGGATTTAAGGATAAACAGGTGTTAATACAGTTCCCAAAACCTCATAAGATTAAAATTTGGAGTTCCGTCTTTCATTATTCATTGTCCAGGTGGCCAAGTTTAAGATCTTTTGGCAAATACCCATAATATCCTACTCCCTGCTTCAAAATACATTAACTCAAATGAATCATGAGTTATTAGGAACAAAATATCTTACATAAAATTAAGCAACTGTCTTCAAAGAACTTGAGTTCTGGCAAAAAACCAAAAAAATCCACTGAAACTAAAGGTTCTAAGACAGCAAATTATTGCCATCTTAAAAAAAATAGCAGCAATATCCTACTGTTAAGATTAATTCAAAATCTCTAAAATTCACATAGTCCAGGCTTTCAGGTGTTCATAATCCTACCATGTCCCTATTTAGTAACTTAGTTTTGAAGCTTTCTAGGTGGGCTAAAAGAAATAGTGTCAATTTTAACCAAAATGTAGAGTTTGGCATTCAGAACTGTTATTTGCACCTATTTTAGGTTCAAAGAGTTAACACATACTACATCACTTAAAATATTCATTCAGCTTTTCTGAGACAACTTGGGTGTTGCCATCACCCAAGCAAACAAGTTGTTAGAAGGAAGCAAAAAGGTAAAGCATGTTTTACAATCGCCAATGAAATATTCAGCTCTCTCCTCCAAGGCTAGAAAGAATCAGATTTCACTTTTCAGCTGACAAACATGTCTGCTTCTCCATGTTACTTAGTGCTTGCCAATAATGCAGTTGTCCTGCTCAATGGAAAAAGGCCCAGGGTGGCGGACCCTCCCTGTGACAAGGCAACAACAAAAGGTATCTGTGAAAGAAAATATTTTAAAGTGAGCCCAACTTTAATAACCAAACACTTTACATTTTTTTTAATATTCCATACTACTGCAATGAACATTCCAGAAACACAAACCTAATAACTCAGTTGATAATAAAAGCAAGACAACAATTTCATATTTCCTTGAAATAATTAACAATAAAGAAAGATGTGCTTAGTCACAGTCAAATTCGTGTATTAGGTTACTCTTAAGTGAGCCAGGATCTTATTAAATAACAGAAAGGCAATTGGTTAATCTGTAATTCGATGCACTTTGTAATCCTAGACTTTACAAAGAGAACTTTCAGCATTATAGTGGAATTAAACACAAAATTTTTATTAATGGCGAACTTAAAAACATTTTTAAAAACTCTTCATCTAGGCTCCTGTACTGAAAATTAGAGAACCCTCCAAGATTGGCATAAAGTGATTTCTATCACATCACAAAGTTAAAAAAAAAAAAAAAAACTGTTTTTAGTGACCCGAAATTATGAAAACTCTTTTTTGGACTGTAGGGTGGAGATGATTGTTATATGACACATACGTTCTATTGTGGCACTGATGAATAAAATGCATGCCCCCAAAATCCAAACCTGAAGTAACCACTGAAAAGTGAACCAAAGCAGGTAAACTTTTTATCCCCTTAAAAAGCCAGACACGTCAAATTTTCAGGAGCCCGGGCTCCTAAAAGTCACACCACTGTGACGACGATATCTGCTAATACAAATAATTTCAGCGGCTCTAGGCCGTGGCAAAACAAGGCCGAGAAACATTTAGAAAGCGAAGGCGGTTATCTGCTGAGACTTGGCGGCAGAGCAGGACCGGTAGCTAGTGACACTAGATACAGGCGAGAGAAAGGAAGGGAGCCCAAAATGCAGCGGACTACGCCGCCATACTCCCTCCAGATTAAAAAAAAAAAAAAAAAAAAACACCTCAGGCACCGACACACGCCCACTCTTACGCCGCCGCCCCCGGCAACAAGCTCAAGGCCGAGGCAGGCCCGGTGCGGCCCAGGCCCTGCAGCTGAGTTCCGCGCCAGCTGATGCTCGCCCGCAAAAAAGGCCCGAGCCCGAGCCCGTTTCATACTCAAGAGGCGCCGTGAGGGCGCGCGGCCACTACAGGCCTAGGCGAGTCGTGCGCAGAAGGGCTGAACAGGCCCGGACGGCGCCTCCCGGAGAACGGGGTCGACAACGGGTTCCACCGGGCCTGAGGCGAGGCCAGGCCCAGACGCAGCCCTCCTAGCGCAAGCCAAAGCCGCTGCAGTACCGCCACCCACCCCGCAACCCGAGGCCACAGCCCCCTCTAGCTCGTAGGTGACTACTCACGGTGTTTGGTCTCAAGAAAAACGGCGGTCCGGAGGCTGAAGGGAGCGGGACGGCGACCACACGAGGAAATAAAAAGGTGCTGGACACGGCCACTCCAGCGGCGCCTCGCGGCGTTGGCCTTTATACAAGCGAGCGCAGGCGCCGAGGACCCGGGGCCTGCGGCGTCACACAGCCGGATGGGCTGGCCGCCGAGTTTGCCTGACGGCAGTCCGAGACGGGTGGGGCGGGCCCAGGGCGCCGGGGGGCAACGCTGACGAAAAGAGGCGGGGCCGCGGTCGGGGGATTGGGGGGTCGGAGATTTTGCCTCCTCCCCGCCCGCAAGAGCGCGGCTCGGTCTCTTCAAAGCCGGCACCAGCCACCGGCTGCTTTACCTCCGCGTCCCGGAAGGGTCTTTCAGGCGGGGCTGTCCTAAGCTGTGTGAAAGACCCCAATACTCCAAAGACTGGAAACAACAAACAACGAAATGCGGGTGGATGTGGGCGTGTGCGAGCCACTGAGGAATGTGTCACGGAAATGATACACCCTGACCTGCAAGCGCTCTCCACAGGCATTCCATGGAATGACATAGTGTTAGCTCTTTTTACCTTTATAGTGAGGAAAGGGGTTCAAAATGGTTAAGTAGAGGAGCCATGATTTGACCAACTCCATTCATTTTAATGTTCTTCCCCCACTCCACGTGGTATGGGGGATTGAACCCAGAGCCTTGTGCATGTGAGGCAAGCACTCTACCATCTGAGCCTCAAGCCCCACAGTTCGATGTTCTTGACCCTTATTTTCTACTCTTGACATTTGAAAAGGCTTCCAGGCCCCAAATAGCTATTGAAATCGCAAGCCCAGAGAGAAGGCGTGTTCGTAGCCATCCGTTCTTTCAGTAACTGTGCACTGCGTCCCTGTGTGGGAGGCACCAACCGTGCTGGTGATTCCGCTGTGAGCCAAGCAGCCAGGCCCAGCAGGACAGAACTCTGTTGTACAGGCTGCCCCCGGAAGACTGTGATAAGGTCGACAGGATAAATCAGCTCTAAAGGAAAGAGTCAGATCTGAAAGCCCCTACGTATGGCCCCACCTCTATCAGGGATTGTGCAATTGCCCAGCCCTGTCCTGTTCTAAGAGAAAACCTTAACACCGCCTTCCCAGGAGGCCAAGGCGCCTGGTTCACGTAGCCAACAGGCATGTGATGGTATTCCTGACACTAGGAAGACAAAAGACACTTCCACACAGGGCCCCCTAAAGAAATCAGATACCTCCAACTCCTCGGTCTGGGACTGGGCTGGCAGGTCAAGCAGCTCCTTGGATTACCAGGTCTTTGTCTGCAAGCTGTGGTATCCAGTGTCTGCCAGGTGCCACAACTGATGACAGAAGATGAAAGGCCCACAGCTCTCATAATTTTTATCTGCAGCATAGCCCTTGCCCTCTGCAGCTATAGCTTTCAGACCTCCTAGGCAAGACCCACTAGAACCCCTTTGCTCTCCTGCCTGTGGAATAGAGGGTGGCACCTTATAAACTTGATGAGCATCCTAAGCAGGACTGAGAAGTTCCAGATCACACAAGTAGCCTTTGGATCTAAGCATGGGGCCTGGCACAAAGTAGTTATTGTTTTTCCAAATTCTGAGAAGCCCTAATATTAGAATCACCAGGACACACTTGTTTTTAAAATGAAGATTTGGGGGTTGGGGGTGTAACTCAGTGGTAGAACTTGCATGCTTAGAATGCACAAGGTCCCAGGTTCAATGCCCAGCACTAACCCCAAGAGAGAGATTTCCATTCACTTGTATATGCCAGAATAGACACACAAGAAACTGGTTGCTTCAAGGGAAGAGAACTAGGTGGCTTTGGGGCAGGGTTTGGGGTGAATTTCACTTTGAATCCTTTTGATATTGACCCACATTCATTTTTTTAACTTAAAGAAATTTTTTTTATTGGTTGTTCACAACATTACAAAGCTCTTGACATATCATAACTTAAAGAAATTAGACATAGCATAGCAACTCCATTGCTGCAGTCTCCTGAAAGTCAGCTCTCAACACAAGGGTTTGTAAAATAAAGGACAAATGTAAACATGTCAATGAAAAGACAGATTCCTGGGTCCACTCTCAATATAATGAATCTATAACTTCTTGTAGGCAGGTTTTCCTGTCTTTTAAACAAATTCTCCAAGTGATTCTTTTTTTTTTAAATTTTAATGTTTATTTTTTAGTTTTCAGAGGACACAACATCTTTGTTTGTATGTGGTGCTGAGGATCGAACCCAGGCCGCACACACGCCAGGCGAGCACACTACCGCTTGAGCCACATCCCCAGCCCCTCTCCAAGTGATTCTTAAGCCCAGAGTAAAATGAGAGACCCATGTAGTAGAGACTTGTTGATAAAGTACTGTAAAGAAGGAGCCAAGTCAGAAGGGAGTGGCTTAACTCTATACTTTCTGGATCAACCCCATGCTTTCTTGAACCTTCCACTCAAGAGAACCAAGGTGATTACAGGAATGTGGGATACAGGCTGGGAATGATTCATCCCCACACATTAATCCATAATTGCCAGTCCAGGTGAGAAAGGACCAGCCACACAGAGTCCCATTGGTAAGTGTGGCTGTGGCTGTGGGTGTAAAAGGAAAGGGATACCCCTGGTTCAAGAGCTGTTCCCAACCGAAATCTCATCCTTTTTCAGTCAGTCCATATACCATGTAATCAAAAACCATTTATTTTAAAAAGAATAAAAAATGTATTAAATTTTTTTTAAAAAAACACTTGTTGTAGAGAGGAAGGAATCAAAAGCCAAGAGAGGATTTCCCCAGTATCAAACAGCCACTGAAGAGCAGAGCTGTGGTTCCAGTCCCAGCTATGCTCCTGCCATTTCAGCCGAGATATTGAATCTTGGCCACACCCCTCAAACACAAGGAACATTTCCTGACTAGCAACTATTCCCAGCACACTATCTCCAGGAATATTAAAGGCCTTGAATTCAAGACGTCTGTATGGAACAAATCTATTTTTTATGGTGAATTCATTTCCAGAGAGCATCTCCTTTTGTAAAGCATTCACAGAAAGATTCCTATAAGGAAAAGTCCTCTCAGTGCACACAAATAAGCCTTGGAAGCTACAAATTCATACTCCCTTTCTCAGCCATTTATCCATGGACAGACTGTGGACATGAGGTTCAACCCAAAGAACAGCATGTATGTAAACTAACAAGTAATTCAGCCAGGCATGGTGGCTGTGGGTGTTTGTAATCCCAGTAGCTCCAGAGGCTGAGACAGGAGAATCGGGAGTTCAAAGCTAGCCTCAGCAAAAGCAAGGCACCAAGCAACTCAGTGAGTCCCTGTCTAAATAAAATACAAAATAGGCTGGGGATATGGCTCAGAGGACAAGTGCATTGGAGTTCAATTCCTGGTACCAAAAAAGAAAAAAAAAAAAAAAAAGTAATGCAGTCTGCTTGAACCAAAACCTGGATATAGATTGCTGCTGTGTCTCCTCTGTCTTATTCCCCTAATAGCTACACTAGAGTCAGACCACCTGCCTCTATTATGCTATTTTGGGTGAGTTACTTCACCTCTTTGAACCTCATCTTCTTCTGTTGAAAGATGTGGGAAGGAGGAGGTATGCTGATGCCAGACCAGACTTATAAAAAGCTTTAAGAGACTCCCATTCCCACCTCACCTAACCCAGCAACAGAGAAATAAGGATGCCCAGATAAGTTTGGGGGCGGTCTCCCCACCTAACGTGTGAGTATCCCACATCGACATATTATGATGCTCCTGGGATGCCCACTATGTCCTGATGGCCCTTCAGCAGCATGGAAGTCACTAAATGAGGGGGCAGATGATCAGGGAGATGCTTCTGGAAGTAATACAGGGGATACTAAAGTGATGAACAGTCCGGGCACAGTGGCACAGGCCTGTAATCCCAGTGGCTGGGGAGGCTGAGGCAGGAGGATTGCAAGTTCAAGCCAGCCTTAGCAACTTAAGGCCCTGTCTAAAAATAAGAAAATAAAAAATGCTGGAGTACCAATAAATAAACAAACAAACTAGATAGTCCAAGCCAGAGGCATGGCCCAGGTGCATAGCAGAAATGAAGGATGACAACCCTTGACTAGTAGGAGTTAAGCCTGTCCCCTTCCCTAAGCAGCAGAGGAAGATGATGATAACCAAGGACTACACAAATGATGCAGAATGTGACCGTGCTCTTGGATATAATTAGAGAGTGAGAAGCCTGAATTCAACTGAGTATATCCTTGAAATGACTGAGTGACATGCACTTGACTATGCCAGGAAGTGACCCAATTACATTTTTGTTACCAAATGGAGATAAAGGCTGTATAAAGTAATGAAGAAAATAAGTACATCCAAGTCCAAGTGTTCTGAATTTAAAATTTCATACAGCCACAGGTACACAAGAATAATATAGAACTGCTCCCTCCCACTTGCTGCTAATAGCTCATGTCTTCTGGAATAGGTGGCTTCCCCCCTGCTGAGCCTCAGTCTTGTCTGCAAATTGGAGCTTTACAAAATAATAAGATATCACAGCAATTTTGTGAAAATTTTAGTTAACAGGATGGCTACATTTAAAAATTACAATATCAAGTGTTGGAACAACTGGGAATTTCATATATCTTTCATGGGACTATAAATTGGTACACTTTAATAAACTGGCAATATCTAGTCAATGGTTGAGCAATCATGGTTCTGGATATATACAAGCAGAAATAAGTTGTTATGTCCACCCAAAGATATGTTAAAATGTTCATAGCAGCCAGGTGTGGTGGTGTATGCCTGTAATCCCAGTGATTAAAGAGGCTGAAGCAAGAGGATCACAAGTTCTAGGCCAGCCTCAGCCACTTAATGAGACCCTGTCTCTTCTCTTTTTTGTTAATGGGGACTGAACACAGGGACACTTTGCCACTAAGCCACATCCAGGGCCCTTTTTATTTTTTGAGACAGGGTCTCAATAAGTTGCATGGGATCTAACTAAATTGCTGAGGATGTCCTTAAATTTATGATCTTCCTATCCTGCCTTGGTCTCCCGAGTCCCTGGGATGATAGACAGGCATGGGCCACAGTGTCTGGTCTTTTTTTTTCTTTCTTTCTTATGTACAGTGCTAGAAGCAATGAGGGGGAAGACACCCCTGGTATCTGATCCAAGACCTGTCTCAAAATAAAAATTAAAAAGGATTGGGAATATAGTTCAGTGGTAAAGTGCCCTGGGTTCAATCCCCAATACCCACCCCCCCAAAAAAGTTCATAGCAGCTGTATTAGTCCTTTTGTGGCCGGGGGAGCTACCGTGGATTGAACCCAGGTATTTTGAGACAGGGTGAAACTAATTTGCCAATGGTGGTCACAAACTTGCAATCCTCCTACCTCAACCTCCAGGATCACTGAGATTACAGGTGTTCCCCACCCTGCTAGTCTATTTTCCTTGTTATGATTAAATACTCAAGGCTGGGTATTTACTAAAACGTAAAGAAGTTTATTTGGCTCACAATTCTGGTAGCTGAAGGGCACAAACAGCATAATGCCTAGGTCCTGGTGAGGGTCCCCTTAGATGAATCACAACATGACAGAGAAATAGAAAGGGACAGGATACACACAAAAGAGACCAAGCATGTGGAGTAGTGGCTTGCTTTACAACAACACAGTCTCTCCCGTGAATTCTTAACACCAATATTAATCCCTTCTGAGGAGGGAATGTGACCTAGTTACTTTGAATTAGGTAATTTATGAGGTTAAGGAACCTCTTAAATAAAAGTTTCCACCACCTCTGCTGGGCATGGTAGTGAATGCTTGTAATCCCTGCAAATTGAGATGCTGAGACAGGTTCAAGGTTAGCAACTTAGCCAGATCCTGTCTCAAAACAAAAAATAAAAAGGGCTGGGGCTGGGATTGTGGCTCAAAGGTGGAGCACTTGGGCACTGAGTTCATTTCTCAGCACTGCATATAAATGAATGAATAAAATAAAAGGTCCATCAACAACTAAATATAAATATATAATAAAAAGGGCTGAGGGTACAGCCCACTGATAGGGCACCCTGGGGTTCAATCCCCAGTACCCCCCCCACACACACACATAAAGTCAATATCACCACACCAAGGAACAAGCTTCCAGGACACAAAGCCTTAGGGGATACACCAAAACTACATCCAAACCATTGTGGCAGCTTTATTCATAGGAGTAAAAAACTAGAAATAACAAATACATCAGCCATAAAAACAAGTAATTTATAGTATATTCATATAATGGAATTCTAAACAATAGTGAAAAATAAACTGATATCAATAACATGGATTAATCTCACAATATTGAACAAAAGCAGCTAGATACAAGAGTGTCATTACACAAATCCATTTAAAGACCAAAAAAAGAGGCAAAAACTAAGGAGAGGGGAGACAATAGGTGTTACCTCTAGCAGGTGGCAGGTACTGATGAATGAAGTCTCTGGGATGCTAGACACTTTCTATCTTAATATAGGTGGTGGTTTCACACATTATGCATATATAAAAATTCACTAAGCTATAATTGTGTACTTTACTGCATGCACATTATAACTCAAAAAAAAAAAATGAGGAAAAAGTGACAATGAGATGTTGCATGGAACATCCTTAGCGTGACTCCAGTGTCAATTCCTGAAGGAAACTTGAGCTCCTGTAGCCTCTCTTTCACATGGCTGCCCAACCATTCACAGCCAAGGTCAGAGGAGCAATGGGAGATGTTGGCAGGGAAGAACAGAGAATTTCTACAAGGTCCCTGCACACAGAGAGGACTTATTTTCCCAAAGCTCGAGTCCAACTTTGGATCTTGATCTTGGACAAAGCTACAGAAAGAAACATTTGTCTGCCTCCTTGCCTCAATTGGAGGCAACCAGGCCTGTGTACCTGCCATCAGAAAGTTGCTGTGGAAGCTCCAGGCAGAAGTTGTTTATGCACTCAACTGGTACAGAATACTTTTTTAAAAATTATTTTTTAGCTTTAGGTGGACACAATATCTTTGTTTTATCTTTATGTGGTGCTGAGGATAGAACCCAGTGCCTCACGCATGCAAGGTGAGCGTGCTACTACTTGAGCCATGTCCCCAGCCCCCAGAAAACTTCTTGATCCATGTTTGTACCCCACACTATCAGAAGTCAGGTTCCCTTGGGACCCAGACTGGATTAAAGGGTTTTGTCAAACTAAAGTGGGCCTACCTGAGGCAGGGACTAAGAAGCAACACTGCTCAAATCAGTGCACCTATGAGCTTGGTCCTGCTAGGGCAATGAGGTAAAAGTCTTCCTGTATATTACCTTCACAACAACTCTAGGAGGTAGTTACTATTACTACATCTATTTTACAGGAGAAATTGCAAGGCTGAGAGGGTTATATAATCTGTTCCAGGACATACCTCAGTAATTTGGGGAGATGGAATTTGAACCTAGGTCTGGCTAACTCAGGTAGGTCAGAGCTTCTCAGAAGACAACGGCCTTCTGAGAAGGCTGTGCTCCACCCCTCATCAGAGGGGAGACTATGGGTGCTCAGAGTAGCCATGCTAGGTTCAAATAAAGGCAGGAACAAGGATATGAATCTTAAGGTCTGGTCCTGGATAACCAAGAACTACCAGCACTGACTGGCTCTAATCAGCAGGTGGTGCCAGAGATCCAGATGGCTGTCCAAAAAGTGCCTCTTTCCTAAGCCTGCCCTCTTCCACCTGGGCACTTAAGCCTGGTCCTTCTCTGGGCTGACTTCAGAGGCTGCCTCTCCTCTGCAGGACAGAGTCTTGTCCAGGCCCCTGGCCTGGTCACCGGTGGCTGAATATCAGTGCAGCTTCATCTCATGCTCACAGTGTGACCTGGGAACCAGCCTCCAGGCCTTTGGGCCACAGTTGTCCCTCTGTGAAATGGGGAGTACAAAGTAAGTCCTAGCAGCAGTAGGCCAGGCTGAGTCAGGAACAGGGCAGGGCAGTGCAGCAAGGGCTCCTTCACAGATGAGAAAACAATGGCATGCATGATTTACCAGTTGTGTGTGTCACAAGGGGCAAGTACATTAGGGTAAAGATCAACAGAGGACAATCTCACAAAGTTTGCCAGCCAACCAGCTGTCTGTGGAGCACCAGAAGTGCATCCCAGGAGCCAGATGGGGGCAAATATCAGTGAGGTGAAGTCATGTGACCTGAGTATGTACTATAAGCCAAGTATCAACCTGTGACTTCTGAGTGTCAGTGAGGCCTGTCTGCCAGAGAACTACTGAGTGGCAGTGACTTCTCCAGGGGAACCTCAAGTCTAAGCCCACAAGTACCAGTATGCACTATGTCAATCAGTGTTTAGCACCTTCTTCCCTGTCCCCCACCCCCCATCACCACTGTAAACAGTGGTAAGAAATACTTCCGACCCCAGGGAGCTTACCTTCTAATGTGTGAGATGTAATAAGCACAAACAAGAGAATGTTAGGTGGGTAAATACTATTAAGAAAACTGGTTTAGAAAGTGTAGGGAGAGGAATACATCAAAGCAGAAACGTGTAAGGCACCCCCAAGAGATATGAGACACACTAAAGTGTGTGTATAAAGGCTCTTACGAATGAGTTTGGTGTGTTCCAGGAACAACAAGGCCAATATCATTAGAGTTTAATGAATGGGAGAGAGAATGAAAAGATGATGGCAGAGAAGCAAATAGTTTTGTAGGACATCATGAGCAAGTTTGATTTTATTCCATTTGCATTAAGCAGCCTCAGGGGATGAGGGTAAACAGCATGAGGCAAGAACAGTTCTAGTTTCAAAAGAACACTCTTGATTATGCAGAGAATGGGCTACAACTGGGGGGTAAGGGGAAGAAAAGTAGCAAAAACTTTTAGGAAGCTTGGATGAGGGTAGGGGCAATGGAGATGAGAAGGATGTATTTGGAGGTTTGATCATAGGACTACATATGGATGAAACAGGTGTTAATGAAAACTGCATGAACAATTTACTGATAGGAAAACTCCAGGAGGCCTGGGTTATAGCTCAGTGGTACAGCACTTGCCTAGCATGTGTGAGGCACTGGGTTCAATCCTCACCACCACATAAAAAATAAAAATAAGATATTGTGTTCATCTACAACTATTAAAAAACTTAAAGAAAGAAAACCTTAGGAGTGTGAGAGATCAGGAACTTAGTTTGAGATGCTAGTTAGATTTGAATCACATTAAGTAGGTAGATGGATATGAAACTCTGCAAGCTATGGGAGACACCGGCATAAGAACATAAATTGGGGCTTTTATCCAGGTATGGTGGTGCACAACTGCAATCCCAGAAACTGAGGAGGCTGAGGCAGGAGGATCACAAATGCAAAGCCAGCCTTAGCAACCTAACAAGACCCTGTCAGTGTTTAAGCGCCCCTGGGTTCGATCCCTGGCATAAAAATAAATAAAAATTTGGGACTTTCTGGCAAATAGATGGGACTGGACAACATCACGTTTAAGAGACTAGCAGGATGGGTAGCTCAGTAGAAGAGTACTTGCATAGCATACATTAGGTCGAGTTTAATCCCCACTATCAAAAAAAAAAAGTAAACAAAGAAGAAATTATCTCCAGAAAACTACTTTGGTCAATCATTTTATTTGATTCTAGCCAATAGGCTGAGATTGATTATTTCAAACAAACACTGGAATTTAAAATCAGAAAAATAATATACTCGGCAATGTGAAAATCACCTTGCTAAATCTTTATTTCAGCGGTATGCTAAGAATGTGGTATGAGAAATCAGGGAAAAATGTAATCTTTCTAGTGTTGCTCAGAGGAATGTAGAAGAGGAGCAGGCACTTAAGGGAGAGACTATGAAGTCAAAGGAGCCTGTTTTTAAGACTGAACAGAGAGCCATGTTTGTATGCTCATGTGAATAGTCCAATTGAGGTGGTCAAGGTTAGAGATACAGTTGCAAGATTAGTGCCTGTGATGGCAGGAAGAAAGAACATTTGTCTGATTGAGCTTTGAAGTACTTTGAAGTCATCAAGGTCTGGTGTGGAGGGGAGGTATTGGTAACTTGAGAGGACTGTGAATCAGTCCTTTGGAAGCCTGAGAAAGGATCCAAGAAGTATGAGACATTGGGATTGTCTGGCAGTAACTATGAGCCCTTTGGCACCTGTATGGTTTTATCAATTTCTCTAGGCCATGTCCTGCTGCTCACATGTAGGCAAAATGCTCAGGTCAGAATACTTGAGCCTGGATTACAAAAGGCTCCCACCCACCAGGTTTCCTTAACACTGCTTCAGAATTCTTGCTCCCAGCAGCTGAAGGCAGAGATTCTAGAGATGTTATCAGGTCATAATCATTGCTGTCCTATACACTACACTTCTGAATATTTTTACTTTCTTGCTTCCTGTCCTTTTGCTTTATAAGCACATTACTCCCATCTCATTTTTGTATCTATCGTACATCAATAAAAACATCACAAGGACACTGTCTTACACACATATTCTCAGTGCGAGGTAACACCTGGCATACAACCAAGTGCTCAAGAAGTAGTTGCTGGATGAATGCTTGAATCCATTTCTTCCTGTTGGTCCTATTAAAGGCGGTTACAGAAAAGCAGCTGATGAAGAAACCTCAAAGCTACAATGACCCACACAGCATACCTAGGACCAAATCCCCATTTTCTTTGCAAGGAATATAATTGACAAAAGGCCATGGTCCTACGATGCAATGAAGTAAAAATGGCCTTCAAGGCTGTCCAGTCACTTGTCCAATTCAAAGTATCTTTGCATGCCACCAAACCACTCAGCTCAGCTGGTGCCTGGTCACAGCTTACTACTCCATGGATGTTACTTAAACACCATGGTAACATCTTCCTGACTCACTTACTGTGCTCCCCAGGGAGCAGTGGCTCCTTATTCCTGGCTGAGAGAACTAAGCTTTATTTTTGTTTGCTAGTCTCATACCCCTTACCTTCAACACACCATTCTTGTTTACCCCCTCCCTATTTTTCTATTTCTGTCAATTTATTCCTACCTCTGATAGACCTTTTAAACCAAAGATTTCGGAACTTTGCATCCAGACTTTAAAGCATACAGAACAAGGCTTGGAATGTCAGGAATCAGGAAGTTCCAGAATCACAAAATTAATGGAAAGACATCAAGTTAAACAACAGACGGATCTTTAGAAGTCAGGACTGAGTAAATTAATTCAATCAACACTTCCACTCCACCAGGATCCCACTGACAGCCAAAGCAGAACCTGGATTCTGCCAAGCCGGTGAGAGTGGGAAACACTTTCTGTGCTTTTACAAGACCCCATTTGATGGTGACCAACCATCCTGGTTTGAGAATTGAAAGCTCTGCTTAAATCCCTAGCTCCAAGGAAAACCAGGACAACTGGTCACCCTATATTGGAGATATGATCACCTGTGGTCACACATAAACTGGTGAATTAACTTACAACTTACTTCCTTGCTGAACATGTAACCACTTCAGGGACCCAGTATACTTCCACCAACACATTGATACTTGTATTGATTGGTGCACACACACATAATGATCACAAGGGAAGTTAACAGTGCAACCATCTTCAAATGGGCACACTTGTATATGCTGCTCTATGAAGGTATCCACAATCATTAAAAGTAATCACCTCATTAAGAGTAAAGCTGGGGGGGGGCTGGAGATGTGGCTCAGCGGTAGCGCGCTCGCCTGGAATGCGTGCGGCCCGGGTTCGATCCTCAGCACCACATACCAACAAAGATGTTGTGTCCGCCGAGAACTAAGAAATAAATATTAAAAATTCTCTCTCTCTCTCTCCTCTCTCACTCTCTCTTTAAAAACAAAACAAAAAAAAAAAGAGTAAAGCTGGGGATATATATATATTTGCGTACAGCTCTACTGCTTGATTTTACAAATATATAATGAAAACAGAAAAGATTTTTTAAAACAAGAGCACATCTACAGATCAGAGAGATGGGCAGTTTTTGTGAAGTCATCTTCCATGAACTGGACACCAGACAAGAAAGTAATCTGCTCTTGGCTTCTGGCTTCAATAGAGTAGGTGAGATGGTCAGGTGACAAACAGTGAGCAAGAGACTTCCTTCATTACTATCCTTCCCAATCTGAACAGTTGACTAGTTCCCAAGGTCCTATACACAGAGACTTGAAAAATTTAAGTCATTTCTTCAACTACAAAAACACTCCCCAAACAACTGACCTTTTAGGTGGAAAAAAGAGGAATTATTTCACACCTATGTACTCTTAGAAGATGGAGAGCCCCACTCCACATGTATTTCTTTAAGGAAACCATGAATCTCCCTTTCTAATATATTTGGTCAATTCTCTGTGCACATTTGATTATCTTCAGGAGCAAGAGGTTGTGGTCTGAGTCATTTTCTGGATCAGCCTCAGTCAACTACTTTTTAAAAATCTGGTTCAAATAAATGCCCCTGATGACAGTTAGGTCACTGCATGAACTGAGAACAGAAGAAACGTGACTTAGGCCAACACTCAAAAAAGTCACTCACTCCTCACCATGCTTCCCAAAGGGACTGTCATTTACTTGGCTTCATGAAGCAGTTGTCAGTCAAAAACCCAGGTCACTTTCTCAACCCAAAAGCTGTGTAGGCTCCTGCCCATCCTTCAAACCATACTAAATAAAAGTTCCAGCAAAAAAACAGTATTGATACTTTATGCAAGTTAGGGACACAGATCAGAATGTCAACATTAGAAACGTCCCTGTTTTTCTAAACTGTGTTGACCCAAGTCAATAAAATAATCCATATTAAGACTTGCACATGGGAAATACTCACTGCTAGACATAAGTATCTAATCTAAATATTAGATTATTTCTGCCATCTCAAGATTGAATATCCAGTACTTCCCGCTCTCCTGGCCACTCTAAATTCAACTCAATCCGTTGCAGTAATTGTTATTTCATCACTAAGAGTGCTGGAAACATATAAGCTGACTCAGAATATGCCAACTATTACTTCAAGGATTGCAACACCAAATTTACAGAAGCCACAAATCAGTTGCTCTGCACTCTTTTAACATATCAAATGCTGTAGACTCAGGTTGACAGCAGAAGTGTTTCCAAAAGGTAGGTATTTCCATAAATAATTTCATTTTGAAAATCCACAAATCATCCACTCATATTCCCAGCCCAATTATAAAAATCCTGTTATCGAGAGTAGGATTATTTTTCCTAAGATCTGAAGGGAAGTTGGGAAATCCCCCAAAACCTATACAAAGTAATCACTGATTATATTTTAAGGAAATCCAAAACCAGGGCTGAAATGAAGGGCAAAATTGGTGCAGTAGCAATAGGCAGTGGCTATGTGAGGTCTCACAGCACACTGGCCTCTCCAGAGCTTGAGAACCAGCTATACTGCCATCCACAAAAATCTTTTTTTTTTTTTTTTTTAAAGTTTTAGGGTCTTAAGAAGTCCAGGTTGACCTTATACTTGTGATCCTTCCACCTCAGCCTTGACTCATATTTAAATTACCTACTCTACAATTTATGCTTTTAAAATTGTAGAGTAAAAAAATCTATGCTTTTACTCTACAATTGGTCCTAACGCAGCTATTGGAAAGCAGCAAGCAAAATCTTGGGTTTGTCTTTAACTAAAAAAAAAAAATTCTAAAACATAGCCTCACATGTGCTAGGCAAGCACTCTACCACTGAGCCACAACCCTGCCCTGTCTTTTAGTGACAAATCATTAGAAGAATTAAAATTGCAATAGTAGTTTTATTTATTTACACCATATTAGAAATCAACATGTTGCTGAGCATAGTGGCACAAGCCTGTAATTCCAGCAATTTGGGAGGCTGAAGTAGGAGTATTTCAAGTTTAAAACTAGCCTCGGCAAAGACTAGCATAGCGAGACCTTGTCTCAAATAAAAACAAACAAAAAAAGAGCTGGGGCTCAGTGGTTAAGTGACCATGGGTTCAATCTCCCGTGCCAAAAAGAAAAGAAAAAAGAAATCTGTGGTTCCAGGAGACAAAGAAAATAAATGCTTAAGACCAAATATATTAAACAGCTTCTCCCTATGACTGCAGCATTCAACACATATCCAACACCTTTACTGATGCTGGAAAGGCTGGAATAGCCTACAGATTCTAATTCTGGTATATTTTACCATACTTTAGTTTTTTTCCTGAGACTTACTTGACCAAGGCTCACACTTAACTAGAACTACAAAATCTTATCACTAAACTAGCCCCCCAGTTACACTATCACATTGTAGTAGTTCTGGAATCCCTGCAAAAGCTTGAACAAAATCAGACCACTGAGTCTCCTCACAGATCAGTCACCAGGTAAAGGCACTCAACAGTCTTGAGCATTAACAGTAGCTTTAATTAGACCTTTCACTTTGGTCTTCCTAATGTTAAACAGAGCAAGGAATACTCTAATTTCCTTTTTTATCACAATTCTGGACCCTGACCTTCCACTAATGGGAAGGTCATTTGCTGGTGGCTGCAGCCTATCACTGCACTAAGATCTACTAGGCAGGATCCTCCTCAGAGAAAGGGAAACAAAACAAAGATCTAATCATTCATCTCTTTGAAGATGTACAGTAGTTATCTATTAAAAAGTATTTCCCAGACAGGCGTGGTGGCATGCACCTGTAATCCCAGCCACTTGGGAGGCTGAGGCAGGAGGATCCTGAGTTCAAACCTAGCCTCAGCAACTCAGTGAGACCCTATCTCTAAGAAAATATTAAAAAGGACTGGGAATGTTGCTCAGCGGTTTAAGTGCCTCTGGGTTCAATCCCCAGTACCACCCCCCCAAAAGAAGTCTTTCCCACCAATAGCACTCTGTACGCTTGAGACTGTACACCATGGCTGAGGCAATACAGAAAAGATTCAGCAGTAAAACAAACCACAAGCAGTGGTCTGCTGCATTAGCAACACTGCACAGAAAACTATTACTAGCCCAGCTTCTTCTGCCAAGCCTAAGGTTACAAACTACTTTTTTTTTTTAAGAGAGAATTTAAATAAAATATTTATTTTTTAGTTTTCGGTGGACACAACATCTTTATTTTATTTTTATGTGGTGCTGAGGATCAAACCTAGCACCCCACGCACCCCAGGTGAGCGTGCTACCGCTTGAGCCACATCCTCAGCCCAACTACTTTTTAATTTTAGTCACAAGTTTGCAATTGTCATTAAAAACAAACGTGGCCTTTTCCCAGCATTGTATCACAAGCGATTATTTCCTCTTCTACCTCTCAGAGTAAGGAATTCTGGTCTAGACATGATAGATTGCAAAAGTGAACTGGGATCTGTGCCTATTCCACACTTAATTGTCATTAATCTCTGTATTAGCCACCATTTTTTTTTTTAAAGGTTCGAGGTGGGGATTGAACCTAGGGCCCTGAGCATGCTACGTGCTCTGCCACTGAGCTACATCCCCACTTTTTATGTTTAATTTTTAAAGTCAAATGTAACCCACATTTTCCTTCTTTCCAATTTATATTCCAACTGATAAATTTTAACCTATTTCCAGGACAGTAACAGTTGCAAGCCAACAGTGATATAGCAACATACCATTTTTGTCTAGACAGCAACCCTTGTGCAATTAATTAAATATATACAAAAAAAAAAAGCAGAAATAAGTGTACTTATAGCCCTAAGACATAAAAGATCACACTAGGGCTAGGGTTGTAGCTTAGCGGTAGAGCTTTGCCTCACACACGTGAGGCACTGGATTCAATCCCCAGCACCAAATAAATAAATAAATAAATTTCGTCCATGTACAGATCAGAATATTTTTAAAAAACCCTCAAACTATAATTGAAATAGAGATCATCAGGAATGCCCAAATAAATCTACAATCTTGATAAAAATTATTTATACTAGAGTACTGGTGAAATTGTGAAGGAAAATACCTAAAAAAATTTAGAAAGATAAGAAACAATCAAGGAATGTGTGAGAACAGTTAAGGCGTTAGCGAAAAACAAGTTCATGGGAAGAGACTCATCTCAAAATATAGTCTATTATGAAACTGTAGGCCCATTTCTGGGAAACATTTATGATTGAAAGGAAACACTTACACCAGACAAGTAAAAGTCACTACTAAAACAAATTGAGTTATATAGTCTATTTTAGTTATTTATGAAAACCTATAAACCACTACCACCCATTTACAATATAATCCAGTTTTCTTAAATTTGTAGTTGGGAAAAATCAGTGGGTGCTTAACACTAAATATAATTTAGATTCACCCGGGCACTCCTCCAAAAAATTTAAATCAGGACTCTCTACAGGCATCAAGATTGAGAACCAGACATAACTATCCCTTTCCTATTAAGTTAACTTTTAATATGCAGTTTGAGGGGGCAGGGGATTTTTTCATTTGTATAGGGGTGGGGAGGGATGAGGAAAAGCTGACACTAAGAACAAGATAGGAGGAAAGAGTTCTGATGTGCTATTGCACAACAGGGAGACTATGGATAACAATAACACACCACCCATATAAAAAATCTACAAGAAAGGTTTTTGAAAGTTTTCACCATAAAGACATGATGAATGCTTGAGACAGATATGCTTGATCCATTAAATCCCAAGTTTTCAATTCTGTATGTACTTCAATGAAATTGACAAAGGTGCATTAAAATGGGCCCAAAATCGTAACAGAGAACTTATATGAATTATTATATTCTTATATAAAATTATATACTGTAAGTTTTTATAGGTGATCTACATCTAGGACTATGAATCAAGAGTAAAACCAATTTAAACATCCCATAATGTACACATGTACTGAAACAGTACATGATACCCTATTAATAAGTACAATTCTTATGTTTTTATCTGTTTAGAAAAGAAAATATTACCCAATGTAAAAAAAAAAATCATTTGCTTAAAACTCTCAACCCAAGATATAAGCACATCTATTCAGTTGCAAAAGCAAACTGCTGCAAGCCCTTAGTACAGAGTGCTCGCAACATTCATTTAAAACTTTGTTTTGCAGTGCCAGGGATCAAATACAAGACCTCTTGCATGCTAGGTAAGCAATCTGCTGCTTAGTTACAACCCCAGTCCAGAACATTCATTCATTTTTTTAGAAAAGTCTTCTCAACAGGCCTTTGTTCTTAGAATACAAGCAGCTTTTTAAAAGTTTGTTATGAAAATCCTATTCTCATCTGTTTCTAATCTAAAGAAATCGACAATATCACCCAACTGAAGTGATTCCCATCCAAACATTAACAGTACCACATCAACTACAAGATTTATATTTCTGTAGAGTCAATTCTTATAGGACCTGAGAAACAGCTACTTGGTTCCAAATCACTTGGGCATTGCATTAAAACCACTATATATAGATGGGCTGCATGTCCAGTTAAGGTATAAAGTGATAAAGCAAAAAAAAAAAAAAAAGAATATTTGTTATTAAAAAGAATTAAATTGAAATATTAAGGGCTTTTTGCTCTGGACAATTAACCCCATATACCAGATATACTATCCTTTGTGTCCATGTAGTACTCAGAATGTTTTTTATAGAGAAATTACAGCATTTCCCTTTTTTTCCAAATTCAACACAGTACAAAGTAAGGAAACATTTATTTACTGCACCCACAAGTAATGATTTAAGTGTCCTAAAGTTTATCCCAATAGCTTAAAATATCAAATGAAATGTTAGTTCTCAGGGAACTGTTTTAGCTTCTAATTCCATTCAAAGGATAAAAAGGGGGAAATTTTCATTAAATGTTGAACACTGGCACTTCAAGTGCCACTTACCTCTTGTGGTCAATGCACATAATACTAAACCATGATCCAACAATATTTTTCCATTTCACTTCACTATCACTTATAGACTTTAACACAGGCTAATGTTTTCACTGCTTTCTTAACATGACTTGACAAATAATGTACAAATTGTTAAGAACTTACCAATTTGTCAATCATTTAAAGAATTCATGTAATGTACATAGCAATATAAATTTATAACCAGAAGCACATCTATTTAGTGCTAAATAGACAATCATTTAAGTTCTACCTAAAAACATGCCATCTTATTAAAATAAAACCCTAAAAACTTAACTCACAAATTATAAATATAGTTTCACAAGCAGATCTTATTGAAGCAGCATAGATTTCCTTTCTTACAAACAAGTAAAGAGCAGACCAGCAATCTGACAAATTTACTCTATGCAATATAAATAAATCCTCAAATTCATGTCAAGAATGTCAAGGAGTTCGAGAGATTATGTAGTGGCCTTGATTTTTTTATTTTTCTTTACCTAGAATTCTACAAATTCTAAAATTTATCAATTGATTAATCTTTTTAAATAAACAGCACCAGTCTTATTCATAGATACAATTAAAATTTGACTTTCTCAGTTCTTAGTTCACAAGTTTATTATGAAAAACACTGCAGTGCTCTTGTGCAGTAACATTGTCTTACAGGAGGGGGAAAAAACAGTTCTGTTCAAAACAACTCACCAGGTTCTGACAATAACAAAGAACAACATGGGGCTGAGATTTGAGAAGGGAATAAACTGAGTGCAGACAAATCATACAATTAAATTAAACGGTTTCCCTGAAAATAAACAAAACGATTTCAAAACTCACAAGTAGAGGGGAGGCCTTGGTACTTATTTTTAAAAATGTTCATTAAGCTCCAATGATTGTTTGCTGCTATCCTTATCTACAGTCATGCTGAGTAAAGCTATAGCTAAATGGAAGTTAAATTGTATTCACGAGGTGTTAATGTTTACATCTTATTATCTGCAGTCTCTCAGAGAAAGCAAAAGTAACTACAAATAGCGCTATGCCAGAAACTGGTTTCTTGACCAACAATGTCGCTTCAGCATGCAATGAACTGGTTCATTCTAAAGTGGTCACGGCTGTTGATGACAAGAGGCTTTGTATTTTTATATGGCACATCTTTTGGTCCATGTGAAAACAAGTTTTTTGAATGTTAACTATTTTCTGACACTTTGGAGTTACTGTTGCTCTTCCCATTTCCATTAGGTCAATATATGGTTCATGGCAATACTGTACAAGTTTAAAATTTCATTACAGGAAGTAGTCTGGGGTACGACGAGTAACATGTGGTTCGCCTCTACGAGGTGCTGGATCAAACTGCAAGCTGCAAAACCAGACAAGGTGCATGATCAATCAATGAATGTCTTGGGAACAATCAAAATCAAGAACTCCAGTTGTCAAATTTACACGCTTCTTTCCTATCTAAGTTTAACTTCTCTTAATGAAACAGAGCCATAATTGCAGCTGAATCATGCATTTACTTTTCTAATTGTCCTCCCCTTGAAAAATCCAAAGCAACTTTAGTCAGAGAAGTTATGCTTTTACACAATGTGGTCCCCCTCTAAGACTGTTTGAAAAGAAGGGTTTTAACAGTAATTAAGGGGGAGTCAAAATAAAGGGTTCTACTAAATTAAAAAAAATAAATAAAAGAGGAGACAGGGACTTGTTATGTTGTCCAGGGAGGCCTCAAACTCCCAATCCGCCTGTCTCTGCCTCTTTAGTAGCTAGAACTACAGGCTCCTTTAAGCACATGTGGTTAATAAGCACTGGTATCAGGGATTGAACCCAGGCTAACAACTGAGCCACATCCCCAGCCCTTTTTTATATTTTTATTTAGAGACAGGGCCTCACTATATTGGTGAGGCTGGCTTTGAACTGGTAATCCTTTTGTCTTAGCCTCTAGAACCACTGGGATTACAGGCATGGGTGGCGAATAAGCAAATTTTAAAATATCTAACATATTGTATTTGATCTCTCATCCAGAGAACAAAAAACATGGTTTAAAAGTCCAAAAATCTAATAATTCATATTAGAATCTATGCACGATGAGTTAGCTTCTATTGATGTGTTTCAACATATCACTGGTCCATTTCAGAGATTTGCCAAGTTAGAATCTGGCTTAGCTAAGTTTATAAACACTATTAAAATTAAATATTCAGGTATAACAACCAAATGTTCAAGTGTAAATACTTACAAAGAATATTTTAGAGTATCATCAAGTTCCATGATTGCAGCTTGGTTACCGCAACGATAACAATAGTTTGGAGCACTGAAAATTGTTACTACATTCCGATCATGGCACCAGTTATATCCCTACAAGGAGAAGAAAGGAATTAAAGTTTACTTATTCTTTTCCTATACAACTAAATGTGACATCCCTCCCCTGCACAAAGGCTTAAGAAATATTAGTACTTTCTAAACAACCTAAAAATTTTCTGTATTTTGCACAACTTATAAAACACAAATATACCCACTTTTCCCCAAATTACAAAATTATTTTATTACAAAACTTTTAAAAAAATAGCACTAATCACTAAAGAATAAACTGCTTATCTATCTGCCCTTCTTTCAATGACAGTGTCTCATCACCCTCTCTTCTGGCTAAGACCTTAAACAGCCCATTCCTTTTAGAGGCAGATGCCTAATATCCTTCAAAGGCCCACATGTTAAAGATGTGGTGTCCAGGGCTAGGGATGTGGCTCAAGCAGTAGCGCGCTCGCCTGGCATGCGCGCGGCCCGGGTTCGATCCTCAGCACCATATACAAAGATGTTGTGTCCGCCAAAAACTAAAAAATAAATATTAAAATTCTCAAAAAAAAAAAAAAAAAAAAAAAAAAGATGTGGTATCCAGGGGGCAGCTATTGGGAGGCAGTGAAACCTTTAGAAGGTAAAGCCTAGTGAAAGATCCTTAGGTCATGGGGGCGGGGGGGATGCTCTGTCTCCTCTGCTTCTTGGCTAAAGAGGTTACCATCTGCTTTTGACATAGGGTCCTGCCATGTGTCACCCTCTGACAAAACCTATGGGGCAAAATAAACCTCTCTACTTCACAAATAGCTTATGTTGAGTATTTTGTTTCAGCGACAAAAAGCTGATTAATATACCTACTCCTGGACACCAGAATCTTGTTTGTTCCTCAGTCATAAGTGAAGATCCCTAAGCCGGTCAATTACCAGGGAGGTACAAATGAGATATCCACTTAGGATCTTTTAGCTTCACAAAGCCCACCTGAATAAATGAGCTACTTCTGACACTTTTTGTGTTTAGTTGTGTTCACAAAGCTCTTTCCCTATCTTTAACCAAGTAAGATTTTATTATAATAATCACAAAGATACATTAGTATTAATTTAAATAGTACCATGAAAGTATACTAATCAAATGTTCTGTGCAATTTTTTTCATTCAAATCTCCTGTAATCCTACCATCTAAAGGACCACTTAACATTTGTTTCTTCCTTCTCTCCTACATATATATATACATGCTAAATATATGAAATAAACAAAAACGAGATCATAAAATGTATCCCTCCCAGCATTGTATTTTCCCACCCTTAAACCTCAAGTTTATTTCCCTGCCATTAAGAATTTTGTGAAATTGTATTAAATACGTATTTCATTATCATCAAAAGTTTGATTTTAATTCTAATGTACATCTACTGAAAAGATTCAGGCTATAATGGCAAACTCACCAGAAGAAATACATGGACTGTGTCATTAAAGCATTAATGTGAATGCCACTTCTTTTCTATATCCTTTCTTCTTTAGTTTACTAAAAAGCAAATCATGTTTCCAAGAATAAAACATACCTCCATCACCAGCTGGTGAGCTCTAGACACCAACGTGAGGCCATTGGCATGATTAAATGTCTCAGAAATATCTTGTCCAAATGTGTAACCAGCTCCTCGAGGAGATATACCCCAACCACCACGATCATCTGGATCTGACCACAGTAAGTCACACATTGGACCCTAAAAAGCATATTCACATTACAAACAGCTTTACAAAAATGGCAAATGCATAATTTGAGTAATTCATCAGAAACAGCACAGTACTAAGTCATACATTTTAGTGGGATTTGCTGAAAACAGTAACAGATTTTATAGTTAAAACATCCAGGGGCTGGGGTTGTGGCTCAGCAGTACAGAGCTTGCCTAGCATGTGTGAGGCCCTGGGTTTAATCCTCAGCACCACATAAAAAATAAAGGTATTGTGTCCAATTACAACTAAAAAAAATAAATATTAAAAAAAGACATGTTTTCCAGCTTTATGAGGAACAGATATCACTGGGTCCTAAAAGCAACATGTCCTAATCTCCCTGTAGTAAGCAAATTTCAGTACTAGGCAGTATTGGCTAGTGTGTAAGGTACTGGATATTAAATCAGGGGGGCAGGCAATCTACCACTGAAACACACTTCCAGGCCTTTTTGTTTTCAATCAGGGTCTCAATAGGTTGCCCAGGCTGGCCTTGAATGAGGGATCCTCTTGTCTCAAGCCTCTAGAGTCACTGGAATTACAGGTACACACCACTATGCCTGGGTAAGGCAAAGATTTTTTAAACCAAGTAGGTTCTTTTAAAGCCTAGTCCCACAGCTATTATTATTTTAGCATGTATCCTGGCTTCTCAACAAATGGGGTTGACAAGAGTGCTTATACCTTGTGAAATTGTTTTTGAGGATTAAATGAATACATATAATGAACCAATTACAATTAAATTTCTCATCTCCCTAAAAAGTTTTCTGAAAAGAATTTATTACTAAATAAAAGTCTTACCTCATGGGGAACTTCTTGTAGACGATCAAGTGCTCTGATATGATCCAGTGTGTCTATGGATGGTGAGAGGCCACCATGTAGACAGAAGATCTGAAGAAAGATTGGTTTAATATGTTAACTTCATTTAAACAAACTGTAAATATTCTGAACTAAGCTTTAGGCAGTAGACCCTGTCACTGGCCTCACTGATATTTCTGGGCTCTGCCTAAATGAGATTTTACCCTGAAGGATCCATTTTTGTTCTGGGCAACACTAAACTACTGAATACCCATTTTAATTTCCTAATAAACCATCACTACTTCGTCTACCTCAGTCAACTCCTTCAAAAAATGTCTAATTCTCCCATCCCTTGCCAGAGACTAGTATAGTATCTTCATATTCAGAATTCTCTTACTTGTAAGTTCTGTGTACATCTCTACCTGGACCAGTAACAAGTACAATACATCTCCTAGACTTCTCCCAAAACAGACTAACAGGCTGGATGGTCTATGTCTTCCATCCCTGTTATCCCACCTCATACAAAGAGCCTGATACAAAGAGAGCATTTTTAAAGTTTTAAGTGAATGCTATTAATATTTGAAAAAAAAAATCCCTAAAAAGGATGTGAGGATGGAAAAAAAGTTAAAGGCACATAAACATTAAGGAAGGAGGTCCCTAAGAATAATTAGCAATATGAGTGCACAAACCTGCCCATCCACCAAGGCAGTGAGGGGAAGATAGTCAAAAAGATCTGTAAAATATTTCCAAACATTTGCATTTCCATATTTTCTTAAACACTCATCATAGAAACCATAAACTTGTGTAATCTGCCTGCTCTCGTGATTCCCCCGAAGAATGGTGATGCGTTCCCGGTAACGAACCTAAAATAATAAAATGGAAAACATCAAAAACTCTTTGAAAATTCAAATGATAATTCAGAGTTCCAATTATATTGAAAAAAACCCAGCACATATCCCCCGATTACAGTGAAATGAAATCACAAATCCATGATGAACATTTTCTTTAGAGAGAGAGGGGCTGGGGATGTGGCTCAAGCACTTGCCTGGCATGCGTGCGGCCCGGGTTCGAGCCTCAGCACCACAAAGATGTTGTGTACGCCGAAAAAAAAAAAAAAACTAAAAAATTTAAAAAAAAATCTCTCTTTTAAAATAATAAAAAATAAAGAGAGAATTTTAATATTTATTTTTTTTTCAGTTTTTGGCGGACACAACATCTTTGTATGTGGTGCTGAGGATTGAACACTTGAGCCACATCCCCAACCCATGGGAGCCGCGTGCAGTGCAGCACATACTATAATCCCAGGAACCTGGGAGGCTAAGGCAGGAGGACCGCTGCAAGTTCCAGGCCAGCCTCATCAACTTCGCAAGACTATCTTGAAATTTAAGAAGGACTGAGGATGTGGCTTAGTGGTAAAATGATCCTGGGTTCAATCCCCAGTATCAAATAAGTTAAATGAATAAAAATTAAATTTAAATAAATAAATAAAATCAAAACTCCCTTTACTACTGACTTTATTATATCAAGCATAATCATGATATAAAACCTCATACATGATTTTTCAGTTCAATAATTTTTAGTAAATTTATAGTTTTGCAATAATCATCACCCACAAAAGACCCTCATGCCTGTTTACAGTCACTCCTCACTCCTGCTCCTATTCTCACTCCCCGGCAACCGCTAATTTACTTTCTGGCTCTTGAGAGTGCCTCTTCTAGAAATTACTTAGAAATAGATTAATACAATAACATAGTATTTTGTGCTAAATATTACTTGAAATATTTTTGAGGCTTATCCACATTGTAGCACAGATCAGTAGCTGGACCATTTCACATTCCCACCAGCAAAGCATAAGGTCATTCTAATGGATGTAAAGGGTTATCTCACTTTGACTTTAGCTGTATACCCTTGATGACTAATAATGTTAAAGCTTCTTTTCATATGCTTCCTGACCAACATATCTTCTTGGATGAAGTATCTACTCAAATGTTTTGCCCATTTTAAAATTATGTTTTATTATTAAGAGTTTTTTTTTAAAATTTTGATCCTGAGGGTGTAGCCCAGTGGTAAAGCCTGTGTATGCATTAGGCCCGAGTTCAATCCCAGCACCAATAAATAAATAAATATCTGAAAATTCAAATACACATACTTTTTCTTCTCCGAAGTCTTTTAAGAATAAAAAGGTCAATTATGATGAAGCCAAATTTTTCTATTTGTGATGGATGTTTCTGTTAACAAATCTTCTAATATAATCAGTATCACAAAGATTTTTTCCTAAGTTTTATTCTAGAAGTTTTGCATTTTAAGCCCATGATCCATTTGCTGAAAGGGTCATCCTTTCCAACAATATTCAATTTCCAAGGCTACCATGACAAAATACCATGGACTAAATATTTAAACAACAGAAACTTATTTCCGCATAGTTCTGGAGGCTGAAGTCCAAGACCAAGGTGTAAACAGAGTTTATTTCTTTTGAAGGCCTCTCCCTGATTTATATAGACATGTTCTCCATGTCTTTCCACCCTCTCCCCTTATCTGTGCCTTAATCTCTTTTCATTTTACCTTAATTACCTCTGTAAAGGCTATAGTTCCAAATATAGTCACATTCTGAGGTATAGGGGTTAGGACTTCAACATAACGAAATTTAAGCAGACATAATTCATTCACCCTCCTGCATGAATTCTTAAAGGTAGTATATTTGCTTTTTTGCATGCTGGGATTGATACGTACATGGTAGTAGCTGGATAGTTTCTTTTACAGCACCTGGAGTCACAACAGAACAGTTCCTCCATCTAATCCAACACTTTCATTTTTAAAATGCAGAACATAATGGCCAACAATAAAGTTCTGGACCATTTTACACAATTCAAATATTAATCACCTAAAATTAAATTCTGACTCTTGCTGAAATCACATCTCTATAACAGCCATTTTATCATTCTGAATATTCTTTAATAATAAAAATAAAAATAACTATTATCTAAGAAAGCTAGCGCGGGGGGGGGGGGGCGCCACTTCTTCCCCAAAAAAGTAAATTCAAAGAATATTTTTTTAAAAATACCCTATTTAGCTTCCCTAGCTAGGTGGTATGGCGCATGCCTGTAATTCCAGCATCTAGGGAGGCTGAGGAAGGAGGGTCACAAGTTTCAAAGCCAGCCTCAGCAACTTTTCGAGCTCCTATATTAAAATAAAAAGGGTGGGAATGTGGCTGGATGGTTAAGCACTCCCGGGATCAATCTCCAATTTTAAAAAAAGGGAAAGCAGAAATAAGTATTCCACCTCCAAAGTATACCATTTTGTATTTC
This sequence comes from Urocitellus parryii, assembly GCF_045843805.1. Taxonomy (NCBI): domain Eukaryota; kingdom Metazoa; phylum Chordata; class Mammalia; order Rodentia; family Sciuridae; genus Urocitellus; species Urocitellus parryii. The sequence continues at coordinate 135,405,378 of NC_135531.1, read as the reverse complement.
ACCTTCAAATCTTCACCTGTTTATCTCACAAAGCTAAAACCAGTGTGGGTATGGGTACCCACACGCATATGGGGTTTGGGATTGGTTACTGGAGATTGAACCTGAGGCATTTTGACACTGAACCACATCCTAGCCCTTTCTATTCTGAGACAGGGTCTCACTAAATTGCTTAGGGCCTTGTTCCAAGTAGCTGGGATTACAGGAAATGACCATTTCTAATATTCTAGATTTTGTCATGCTAACAGCTGCAAACTGGAATTTAAGTATCCACTCACTGTTGAGATATTTAGATCAATATTTTCTGATAAAGATAATGCTGTGATGTTTATAAGAATAATGCTCTTTTCCTCTTGAAATTCTTCCTTAGTAAAATTCTAATTATAGGATTATTGTCAGAGAATATAAATACTCCAACACTTGTTATGTTTATCATTATACTACCTCTCCATAATCAATGTACTAAACTAAAATTCCTATCTCACCAATCCTAACATTTTTCAAATAAGCTGATTAAGATATTCTCTTTTGTTTTTATTCTGTGCCATCCTCTTAGTCAGAATGTAAGCACCTATAATTATAATTCTAAAGTCCAAACTATTTGCATTTCTAAATTTGGAATTTAGAAATTCATAAGGAGAAAATCACAAATCATGCGAACAAGAGGACTGTCTTAACCCAGTTTAAAAGGCCCAAAACATAGAACTGAAATTACCTTAAGAGCTACAAGCAGTGTGACTGTTTCAACTGAATAATATCCTCTGTCAACATAATCTCCCATAAACAAGTAATTTGTATCTGGTGATTTGCCACCAATTCTAAACAGTTCCATGAGATCATGAAATTGCCCATGTACATCTCCACAGACAGTGACTGGACATCGAACCTCTTGCACATTGGATTCTTTTGTCAGGATTTCTTTAGCCTAAAGAGAGTAAAGGAAAAAATGAAGCAATCATTTGGCTTTAAACAACATTAATGAAGATACATTTACTCACACTTGATGTACCCAAATAGGCAAACTTTGTAAGATGAAACTGCAGACATGTATAATCCCATTAAAATAAGATACAGCTAGATTCCATTCATTGGCTATCTCACCCCTGATATCTAGGAGAAAAAAATGTGAAGCATGGTACATACATAGCCCCACTCTTATCAATATCAGGAGTTATTAACCCTATCAAATTGCCATCTAACTAAAGATTACTGAGACCATTAGCTGCCACAAAAGACCAACTATAATGCTGCCACTCTTGGGATTTCAGGCTGTAAGAGGGTTTCTTAGTCAGGCTCTATTTCTTCTTATTTTTGGAAGACATTAAAATTTGGTCTTTTAGCATATTTCTTTATACCCAAATATAAAGTTCTTTTACAATGAATAGTTTTTCAATGTATAGGCTTTTTATGTTGCTTTTAGAAAATCATTTGGTGGCATATACATTCCCCCATAAAATCACAAATTCAGGGGACTGAAGCTATAGCCCATGGCAGAGCACTTGCCTAGCCATGTGTGAGGCACTGGATTTGATCCTTAGCACCATGTAAAAAAATAAACAAATAAAGGCATGCTGTCCATCTACAACTGTAAATTTTAAAAAAAAAAAAGGAAGAAAAATCACAAATTCAAACATTACTTTTAATGGCAAACATTTCACAAAGTAGAAATCCACGTTATCATTTATTTATTCAATAAACATTTACCGATCACTTACTATGCTACAAACACTGGAAGACAATAATTTGCTCAACCATCAGAATGACAACATGTGCCAAGCCCTGTACTGGCCACTGGAGTTCTGTAATGTACAAGCAGATTACTCCTACTGCAGGGAAAGAAAGGCTACAAGTAACCAAGCAAAAAAGTACAGACTATGTAATGTCATGAAGGAAAAGAGGTTAACTGAGGAAAACCACTTTTAAATTAGATAGAATAACAAAATGCAATAAAAAAATTGTTGCTAATGAGCCAAATGCTCATTACATTTAGGAACACAACAAAGGACAACAAGTTTAAGACAGTGGTGTACAACCTTAGTTGCACATTAAACATCCCAATCCCCAGGTTTTCCTTCCCCAATTAAGTCGAATTCTTTGAAAGTGGGATCCAAACAATTTTTTAAGTGTCTCTTCAGGTGCTGGTACTTTTATAGGTACAACCAAGTTTTTGAACCACAGTTTTCTAATATTCTTCAAACATTTTGAGGCACCTATTTCCAGATTCTCAACAACCACTAACATCCCCAAAACAATAATTTGATCCAACATTTTTTAGTACGTTTAGAAAAAAAATCATTTCAAAGTATACTCCACTGTCATGTCCACTAATTAGAACAAATTTAAAAAAATTCATTTCAAGACATTATTAAGAAATACAGCTAATCCACTGTCTTACTATATTTTGAGAAATTTCTAGGATAATTCCTATCTGTTGATTTATCATTACTAAAAAGCAGCTAGCTGCTCAGTAGATATAATCCATTATTAAGTCTTCTGGTATTAACACATGCCTAATGTTTTTAATAGCACCTGGCAAATATTAATGCAAATAGCTGAGAATAAAATAACAGATCCTACCTCAGAGAAGACTGAAAAAATTATTCAAACATTTTAAAAACAAAGGCTAATAGTCATATACCATGTAAGTCTCAACAAGATGTAACTTTCATATTTAATTCTATCAGAAGCTAAATTTCAAAAATATACTTCTACACACTTGATTACCTAAAAGGCTATTATTTAAAATGAATGGTTAAAAAGTTGTATCCAGGACTGTCAAAAAATTCCTTAACTTTTGTGAAAGAAAAATTAAGCTTAAATGCTACTTATTTTTTTTATGTCAGTTTAGGCAAATCACAATGATAAACATTCAAGTTGTGCAAAGAAAAAATTTTCTTGTCAAAGAAAAAATTGACTCAGCTGACCCTTGAGCTCCATTCCAGAACTCCTACTTCCCTAGGGCAAGGAAACCATCAATGGCAGTTTAGTTTGTTCTTTCAAACCTTGTTAAAAATGTTTACATATGAACTGTATGCCTGTGAGAAACATAATAGTTTCCCCCTGTGTTTTAAAATTAGAACACTGTTCAACAGCCTGCATTTCTGAAAATACATCTCAGAGTTCATAACATACACATAAAGACCTTTTAATTCCTTAGTGGATGCAGAATAGGCCCTGACAGATTACAATTGGAGGAGTGATATGTGTAAAAATACAGCAATGTATATCCTAGTAATTTGCTCCCTTGTAGACATATGCAACATATTTCCTAAAACACTATGAAGTGGACTTACTGGTGTAATTTAGTAGTTTGTATTTTCAATGCTTACACTATCAATTCATCTTCCCAAATGGAAAGGACACTATAATCATTAAGTGAAAACTTCAACTTCTAAATCGGGGAAAGCCAACCAAAGCTCTTTCTGTCCCTCCTACCAAATTTCACAGAAAAGAATTCATAATAACTAAATATTGGACCAAATACTAATATATCAAACGTAATCATCAAGGCAACTACTAAAAAAAATACTTTAACAACAAAAATGAAGGGCTGGGAACCAACTATAGAGTGCTAGCATGTGTGAGGCCCTGGGTTCAATCCCCAGTACTGCAAGGTGGGGGGAGCGCTTGCAAATATGCTTTTTAGGTTTTTGTCTCAATTTACCAACTTTAACATAATTATTTTTACATAATTACTGACCAAAATATACTATTTGGAATGCTAGAACATTAAAAGCTGAAGATGTCTACACTAAAGATTATTTTACATTCAGGAAAATATTAGAAAAGGAAAAAAAAAAAAAGAGAGGGATGTTTGAGGAAAGCTGTGTTATAACCAGAAGTCAGGCCTGAAGAAGCTCTCTCTCTAGGGGTCACCCTAGAGCTTCCAGGCCCTCATCAATCATTAGCTTCAAAGATGGCTACATAATCTCAACTCGCTAGTTCAATACTCAAAAGAGAAGCAGGTTTCTTTTTTAAAAAATTATTTATTTGTAGATAAACACATAGCATATTTATTTTTTATGGTACTGAGGATCGAACCCAGTGCCTCACACACGCGAGGCAAGCACTTTACCACTGAGCTACAGCTCTAGCCCCAGAAGCAGGTTTCTTAAGGTAATTTAATTAACATTAGAGACTTGGTGTGTGTGTTTAAATAACCATTTTTTTTCACTCTAACATTTTGACTTCTGTATTTAAAGGATCATGGCAATTTAATTATGGTTTCGAAGCAGAAGAAAAAAAAACATGCATACTAAATTTTTCTGCTTCTCCTAAAAACATTTTTTGCAAGGCTTTCAAATTTGTCAGCTGATATAATTAACATTTGAGGAAAAGGATTAAGTCTTTTAAAATAATGTAATCAGTGCCATATCAATTTGATTCAGCAAAACCCCTTCTGAAATTCAAATGGAACAGAACTAAAATAAATGAATTTAAAAAAAGGAGATTTGATATATAAACTTCCTAGAACAAGGTTAAAACTGGAAATAAGCTATTCTATTAATAGAATCTTATTACAAGTAATTGTGGGAAGTTAAAATTTTTTCGGTGTCCTAGAATCTGAAGAATTTGTGGAGACTAACTTGAAAGCAATCTGTGACGGTATTAGTTTATTATCAAAATCCTCTCAGCATTCTGGTTTGGATTTGGACATCTCAAAATTATTTCTAACCTATATAAAACAATCACCTATACAGTAAACAATTGATTTTTTTTTTTTTAACGGTAGAGGGGATTGAACCCAGGGCCTTGTGCATGCAAGGTAAGCACTATACCAACTGAGCTATACCCCTAGCCACCTGGACATTTTTTATTATGGGCCGTCCTAAAACACCATATCATAAAATGAAGGTAGGCTTAAACTAGACCTCACAGATCATCTATGCCAAGATTTTTAAAGGGAGATAATTTATTAAAAGAGAAAAAAACATGGAACTAACAACAACAGACTCATTAACCTATTCGGAAAAAAAGCTGCACATTATGTATTTCTATATTCAACCAAGTAAACATTTAAAAGCACAAAATAATTACAACTGTGACAAAAATCCTCTGAATAAAAGACTGAAAAACATTAAAATATTGGGTTATGGTTCATTTTTCAGTTGTGAACCTGTAATACATGGCTATCTGTCTATTCCTACCAACAAAAACTACTCTTTCTTAGAACTTGCTGTTTGTACTCACAAAGACCTCTTTAAAAAAAAGACTGACCCATGTCCCATTTTGTATTCATGAACTTAATTTCATGTGACATTGTCATGATCATTTAAAACTACTATGTAACACTCCCCTGCAGATCTATATATCTTTATTGTTTATTTGAATTTCTCTTCAGGAAATTTTCAATTGTGGGACCACACAGCAAAATAGTAAAACCTGTTTGTTGTTCACAGGCATTACAAAATTGGATTACACCAGATTGTTACACAATAACAGAAAGAATGCACCCATTCTCACTTATAAAATGTCATCTCACTGGTTTAATAGGCAATTTTTCACTTCTGGGTTCAACTTTTTCATTCCATGTTTATTTACTATATGTTATTTCTCCTCAACAAATTGTCCACCAGTGTTCTTTGAGCATCTAATCATTAAGAAGTAGACACTGGTTCTTCCTCTTCTGGTCTCAACATATCTGTGGCTTACAGTGCAGACTTGGCCAAGTCCAAGAACCACAACATGGACAATCAGTCCTGAAAATGGCACAGAAATGGCATCAAGAAACCCTGATCACAAAGATATGAATCTCTTAAGGGAATAAACCCCAAGTTCCTGAGAAATATGTGTTTTGCCAAGTAGCACAACAAGAAAGGCCTGAAAAAGATGCAGCAAACAATGCCAAGGTCCCTAATGCACCTGCCGAGGTTATCAAGGTCCTGGTAAAGCCCAAGGAGATTAAGCCCAAGAGGCCTTCCTTGCCTGCCCCAAGCTTGGGAAGTGTGCTCATGCCCACATGGCCAGGGGTTGAAGGCAAGGCCAAAGCCCAAGCCCACGCCAAGACTCAGGCTGCAGCTCCAGCTCCTTTTCTTAAGGGTGCCCAGGTCCCTGCGAAGACTTCACAGTGAAAGCCTCTGTCTGAATGTGAGGACAGAAGGATTGGTGTGACCCTGGAGCCCCTGTGTACAGAGTACTAGTGTCCTCCTGTGTTACTTGTACTAATAAATTCAGAGGCAGGAAAAAAAAAAGTAGCAGATAATGTTCTTGTTTATTTATACAAACTATGTTTTAACTTGTTATTTTAATTAACTTATTGACATTGTTTCTCTTATTTTTAAATATACAGCCCCCAAATCTCCATGTCCATTTTCACTTTGTGATTTTTCTTCTATAACTGTTAAAAAGAAAATCCACAACCTTGCTATTTTCTTTTTCACTTCCTTTCTATTTTCTTCTCCCTTTATTTTTTCTTCTGCAGTACTAGGCACTGAACCCCAGAACCTCACACATTCTAGGCAAGTACTCCATCACTAAGCTATATACCCAACCACCTCCTTGCCATTTTTTAATAGTTTTTGTTTTATCCTTTAATCTAGGATTACATGACAACTACTTTAGCTTCTTATATCAATTCTTTAAATCTGAATAACATTTAAAACATAATGACATTATGCTTTCTCACAGAAAATATGAGAGTAAAGTAATAGCTCTTCTCCTTCAAAACATCAGGACTTGGCAAATCAGATCATGCCATTCTACAGCAAGGCCATAGGAGAGCAGCAAGTGGCTTTGTTTAACAAAACACTGGCTATCACTCCAGGTTAACACCCAAAGGCAAATATTCAATACCTTCATCAGGATCTCCAGCAATATTTCTGTTAGTCTCAAAAACAACCACACATAGTAATTAGGAGTCTGCACCATAATTGTTCTTCTCATCTATACAATTGGGTACAGTAGATACCTTTATCATATACATTTTAAATAGTGAATAATTAAACAAGGAGTTGTATCTGAAACAAAAAATCACTTAATCAAGGACGAGGATTGAACCCAGAGGCACTAACCACTGAACACCACCCCCAGCCCATTTTTGGTATTTTACTTAGACACAGGGCCTTGCTGGCTGGCTTTGAACTTAAGATCTTCCTACCACTTCTGGAGCTGCTGGGATTACAGGCGTGTGCCAGTGTGCCCAGACTTAATATTCATTTTTGGTGTCAACTACTTGAAAGGGATATAACTAGAAGCACTTTCTTAAAGATATTTACTAAATGTGGCCTCCTTAAAATAAATAAATAATAAAAAGTACTCCTACAAAAGCAAGTTCTATATAAGTCAAACAGAAGAATCTCAAGGTCTATATTAAGGAAAATGTGTTTAGGCTCATCAGATAATTAATGACCTGTGCTTAACTAAAGAAATTCATTTTTTGTATTACAAATTCTGCCCTTGGTGAAAAGGTCATTTTATATATATATATATAAAAGAATACACCAAACAGCAATCCTTTTTAGGTAAAGAAGAAGCGAATGCTGGTCTTGTGTCTTCTCTGGGATCAAACTCAAAGTCAACACAAATTAGCTCTTCACAATCTTAGTAATACTAATAGTATTATTTGACAAAGGAATCCTCATTTTTTAAAAAAGTCATTGTACTATTAAAAATCTGATTAATTCTGGGCTGTGGTTGTAGTTCACTGGAAGAGTGCTTGCCTAGCATGTGTGAGACACTGGGTTTGATTCTCAGCACCATAAATAAGTAAATAAAGATCCATAGACAACAAAAAACATTTTTTAAAAAATCTGATTAATTCTAATGTTTATTGGAATTCTAGTTCAAATAAACTGGATATTTCTTAATACACATCTACCAATACAAGATATAGAGAGGCTAAGCTGGAAAAAAATGCAATTAATTTTAAAGTTTTGCTTTGTTTTTCAATTTTGAAGTCATATAAAGACTTCTTTAAAAAAGTAAAACTCACAGTCAAAAATAACATTTTTTCAATATCCTAAGAATTTCATTTTGCTTCATATAGCTTTTTAAAATCTTTTTTATTTTAGTTTTAGGTGGACACGATGTCTTTCTTTTCTTTTCTTTTTTAAAAAAATGTGGTGCTGAGGATCGAACCCAGTGCCTCACACATGCCTGGCAAGTGCGCTACCACTTGAGCCACATCCTGAGCCCATATAGCTCTAAAAAAAAAAAAAAATTGTTTAGATGTTGATGGACCTATTTAAAAAATTCATTTGTTTATATGCGGTGCTCAGAATCGAACCCAGTGCCTCACATATACTAGGCAAGTATTTTATCACTGAGGCACATCCCCAGCCTTATTTTGTATTTTACTTAGGGACAGGATCTCAATGAGTTCCTTAGCGCTTCATTATTGTTGAGGCTGACTTAAACTCACAATCCTCCTTGTCTCAGTCTCCCAAGCCGCTGGAATTACAGGCATGGGCCACTGCACTAGTCTTCATATAGCTTTTATGGAAGATAAAAGGTACACTCCTTTGATAATGTTATTTTCATAAATGTAAAAACAATTGAGGTTTGTGATAAATTAGTATATAAGACTAGATTTGAGTTGTGGGTGGTACATAAAGTTGGACAAACTGCTAGTCCCAGAAGCAAATGAATCTTAATTACCTTCAACTATAAAAACTTTCTCCACACTACTTTCATTAATTACACTGAACAGATGCCTCTAACATTTTATGAAATACTTTAATCCTCTTTGATTAAAATTTGTATAATTACACTTTAATAGTACAAACCAGGCATGGTGGCACATCCCTGTAATCACAATTACTTGGGAGGCTGAGGCAAGAGTATTGCCAAAATTGAAGTCATCCTGGGCAACTCAGTGAGACTGTGTCTCAAAATAAAAAGGGTTAGAGATACAGCTCAGTGATAAAGTGGTTACCTAGCATGCTTGAGGCCCTGCAATCTCCAATACTACCCCCCCCCAAAAAAATAAATAAATAAAATAAATAAAAGAAACAAAGAGAGAAATATACATATGTGTATATATTCCTCTGTGTAATGTTCTAGGAACTACTTCTTTCTACTTGGCCTCATAGGTTAAGGTCTAACTTTAAAAAGGAAAACATCAGGAATAAAGGATGATTCTAATTCCAAAATTATGTGTTGTCTGTTGGCATCACATAATCACGTTAGCTTCTAACCAAAAGTAACAACCATTTTCTTTAAAGCCATATATCTTGTGCAATAGGATGACCTCACTCATTACCAACCAACTTATATGTATGTAGGTATTAAGCATTTCAAATCATTTCTGCATACGGGGAATAAATTAAAAATGTCACTACATGTGTAATTATTTAAACATTTTCACAATAATCCAAGTAAATAAGATTTAACTACTCTAGGTCTTGATTTCTTTCCTCATCTGTAAAAATATGATTTAGCCTGCATAGTTTTTAATGCAGGCTAACATTAAAATTCTACCCCAACCTAGAGTATTTTTGTTTTGTTTTGTTTGTTTTTCAGTGCTGGAGATATGGAACCAGGAACTCAATGCTTGCTAAGAAAGCACTCTACCACTGAGCTATGGCCCCAGCACATTTATTTGTTTATCTATTTGTTTGGTACTGCAAAATGAACTCAGTGGTGCTTTACCACTGAGCAACATCCTTAGTCCTTTCCATTTTTTGAGACAACATCCCACTAAATTGCTAAGAGTCGTCCTAAATCATTGAAGCTGGCCTTGAACCTGTGATCCTCTTGCCTCAGCCACCCAAACTGCTGGGGTTACAGGTATGTACCACCACACCTAGTTGGAAGTCTTTATTAAGTCAAAGTCACCCAACATAAATAGAGTAGGCATTACTGCTAGTGTACAAATGACAGCTGGTAGTGAAATCAGTTACTGATCACCATTAGCAGAAACATTCTAAAATATTTTCTATCAAGAGTTAATTACAAACTGACATAATAGAGCATGCCTGTAATCCCACCTACGTGGGAGGCTGGGGCAAAAGATGAAAGTTAAGACCAGCCTCGGCAATTTAGTGAGATCCTATTTCAAAATGAAAAAGGATTTGGAATGCAGCTCAGTGAAAGGTGAAGCATGAGCAAGGTCCTGAGTCTGATCCCCAGACACTGCCAAAAAAAAAAAGGTTAATTACAAAGTCAATCAGAGCAAAAACCAAACAAATCCCTGTGCACTACAATAAGATAATGCTATACAAAGCTAAATAATGATACTGATGCACATGACGGATTAATACTGGTTGAATGAATTCCAAAAATAAATGTACACTCATACAGCTAATAGTACCAACGACAATCAATAATCTGTGAACAACACTTTATGTAGCAGGTGAACAAATTCTGTTTTGTCCCCTAGGGGGAAATTAGAACAAAGATTTGCAATAGACTTTCTGTCCCAGGATCACAAGGGTAAGAACTATCATCTGTGAAACAATAAATTCAATGAACATAAGAATTCTTTTCAAAAAATGTTACCATTGGGGCTGGGGTTGTGGCTCAGCAAACCATGGGTTCAATCCTCAGCACCACATAAAAAAATAAACAAGTGAAATAAAGGTGTTGTGTCCAACTACAACTAAAAAATAACTATTAAAAAAAAAAGTTACCATCTGTAATAGTAACCACAATGACTAAGGTAGAGGTGAGAACAATGAGTACAGGAGCAACTGGCCAGCTCCTTTAGATTTAGATACATACACATCTCTCCTTTTTCATCCATTCCAAATCACAATCCATAATACTAAAACATACAGACAATAATGTGTTGTGCATAAATTAAGCAGTTAATCCCAGACTATTCTCTATATTCTTTCAGACCCCACCTCTCAAAGTCATTTACTGACAGCTAAAAACCTCTCCCTTCTTCAGCCTATTCTGCTAAACAAAAAAAATAGTTATTTAACAAAAATCTTCCTGTTTCTAGTCCCAGTTCAATTCAGAACTTGCTTGGGTACATACAAGAGGGCTTTTTCAGACAAGAATGAAAATGAAAAAAATGAATAAGGGGGGAAAAAGTTGAATTAAGAGAAATGGGTCAAAGTAGAAAGAAAAGAATATTGTCTTGTCCAACTTAATTCTCAACACTCTCAAAAAAGAACTCACCACCATCTCCACCCAAATTCAGTGTCTCCTGGTTTTTACCTCCAAATAAAACAAAGAATAAACTCTGACACACTTAATTTACAATGAGATAGGGAAAACATTTTCTGCCATAAAACAGGAAAACACCATCCAGGCACCACCTGCATGCCTGTAATCCCAGCTACTCAGGAATATTTCAAGTTTGAGGCCAGCCACAGCAACTTAGCAAGACTGTCTCAAAATAAGACTAAAAAGGAGGGCTGGGGTTGTGGCTCAGCGGTGGATTGCTCGCCTTGCCTGTGTGAGATCCTGGGTTGATCCTTAGCACCACATAAAAATAAACAAACAAACAAAATGACTAAAAAGGGTGGGGGGTGTAGCTCAGTGAAAAAGCACCCTTGGGTTAAAATCCCCAGCATCACAAAAAATACAAAAAACAGAAGAACACCAAGACTGAGATATATTATTCCATTTACTCCTCTAAGAAAACTCATCATTCTTTCTGAAGTATGAGTTTCACCTTATATCCCATTTCTGAAGACACAGAACTTTTAGCCTTGGAGAGAAAAAACAGAAGGACTGATACCTGTATATAGGAATAGAAATGGTTTGTTTCCTCCATTAAGCTACTACAAAACTGCACTTCAATTTCACACTGACAGATCATGAAACAAACATACACACATTTGACTGTAGAAGCTAAGGATGAAAAAAAAGGGCATTTCATAAGCCGCAATGACTGAATTTTATAGTCAGTTACATTTTATTAGAATATTTTACATTACTCAATTTCTGGGTCATAATTTCAGACAAGTCACAGACAATGACCTAGGGTTTTCATCTCACTACTCTTATTTGAGAGGCAAATGTAGTTAGCCACATACAAAATAGATGAATAACTACTGTTTCCAGGATAAAGTAAGACAACAGTATATGACATGAATAGAAGCTTTCAAGATATTAAATAATAATAATAATAATGCTTCATTTTACAAAATTGTTGATTCACAATTCAGTTTGGGCAGATTCACCGGTACCCCTAAAACCTCCACTATCAACCTTCCACCCCCCCCACCTTACAATTTTTTGAGACAGGGTCTTACTAAATTGCTATGGCTGCCCTCAAACTTGCCACCCTCCTGCCTCAGCCTCTCAAGTCACTGGGATTACAGATAGGCGTGCACCATCAGGCATGGCTGCATCCTTCATTAACACTACCCCACAAAAGAGAAGAGGATCTATAAAGCAACACTAGAACATTAGGATTAGAATCCATAAACCCAGGCAATCTCAGCTTTAGCCGCTTTAGTCAAGTCATTTTATTTTTCTGAGCATTTGTCTATATGTATTATAGAATAAAAATTGTACATGAAAGTATGATGAAAATAATATTATGTAACATGCTTCTCCCACCTGTTTGTTCTCAATATTCAAACTGCTTCTTTTTTCATTTTTTTTTTCAAATCACTTCTATGGAAATGTGCACAACAGCCTTTTAAATTAAACAAACACATTCACACAAGTACATTACTCATTTCATATAACAATGTAAAAGTAAATGAAGTCATAATGACTGCATTTTATTTATAGTGCTTGTAGAGCAAAGGAAAATGCATACTTAGGTGAAGAATTCCACTGGGGAGAAACTAGCTATCAAACAACATTCTCCACGTGTTTGAAAGCTTGAAGATAAAGTAAAAAATCATACCTAAGTTAGGTCACTACTGACCTCATATAATAAAACCTGTTGAGTATAGTTAGTCAATTACACAGATGTATTTAGGCTACTGACTATAGAACTGTATCCAAGACAAAACTGCACTCACACACCAAATTTTAAAACAAATTAGGATCCCCTAAAATGAAAAGATATACTGTACATAAATAAATATAAACCTTAATCACATCTGAAATATTTTAGCTAGTCAATAATGTTGGCCCTTGTCTATAAAGTATCTTTTAAAAAACCTACTTATATACTAATGAAAAACTTTAACTCAGTATTTTCAAAATTACTATTTAGAAGACAATTACATCAGAGTACATGTGGTTTTCACCCAGAGATGCCAACTGGCTTATTCAAATATTCACCATGAAAACTTGTTTTACTAGAACTTGTATGAATGATGTCAAGCATGCACCCCATATATCTAAAAAGCAGTCTTCAAATTAACTCGGTTTGGGAAGTTAATATGGTTCCAAAAGTTGGCATACTTATGAGTTAAAAATATTAAAAATAAAAAGGCTGTGTGATGGTATCAAGAAAAGGACCTATTCCATGGTTACCTCTTAGGTTAACACCTAGCTTCAATTATTATTTTTACCCTATTGGCTCTCAGAACTAAAATGTATACACTCTGAGTGAGCAATGAAGATAGCTGATTAGCCTCACTACATCTTAGTTTTACAAAGATATGGAAAATAACACTGAATTCATTAAGCTTCAGCCTCTCCACCTCAGCATCCAATGTGATCTTCTATAAGTCTCCAAGCAAACCCTATATTTCCATGGTTCACCTCCTACTTATATCCACACCATGCTAAGTTTTTCCAACCAGATTCAAAGCTTCTTGAAAATACGCAAGATTATTCACTGCTTTTCGAGTCCATCATAAAAGTATGTGATCTTGAATATTCAATAGGTTTCGATATTTAAACACAAAATATTAATTTAAAACAAAAACATATCTCAGGAGATTAAAAGTGATCTCAGAATGTATTTTAACTATTTTACAGACAATAAAACAAGAACTAAGTGAAGTGGTTGCCCCAAAGCCGGTCAGTTATTCATGTGGATTAGTGTTCAGAACTCACTAGTCATCTGGTGACTGGCCTTCCAATGACATCATTATTCCCCCTCTAATGTTTTCTTCACAAATAATTAGTCACCTAATTAACTATAGACTAAAAACTTTATAAGTACTGAACCCCAAAAGTCAGTAAAACCATCATTTATAGTAACTAAAAATTAAGACCTGACAATATACATTTAGTAATTTTTAAAGGCCTATTTCTAAACTTCTAAATACCAACCTCCTGTGAGAGAAAGAAAGGTAAAGAAATAGGAGACGTAATGCATTGCTAGAATTAAAATTCAATTCCAAGAGATGTGCCACTTCATCAACTAGTGGTGGAGTTTTGACCAGGCTTGGAATAAATAAATCTAAATTAAACTTAATTTCTAATTGTTCTTAGCACAGTTTTTGGAAAAGTCTGAACATACACATCAAACCTATGATCCTAATTTTCAACTCAAACACAAGCGAGTCAGCACGAATAGCTCTCCAAAAACTCTTCCATTAATACAAAATACAGCATCCCACCATTCTATACTAAAATGAACCGCTACAAAGTTAATTGTGAAAAGGAAAGTTAAAATGTTCATAGTGGAAATGAACATTCTACATACTTTAGAAAACAGTTACAAAACTTTAAAAATACAACATAGCCGACAGCCAACAGGCTGTTTCCTCAACCCCTAAGGAAAAACAAAGCGGAATCAGGTAATAGAAAATACTTCAGTGTTATTAAGTGGACCACAACAATCCATTTTCAACATCTGTGAGACATCATTTAAATATTAAGCACAAAGTCCGGAATCCAGTAACTACTACTCGTAGCCAGAAAAATAAAATCAAGTAACTTTTTCGACAAAGAGCGAGAATACCAATTTTGACGCTCTTCCAATTTGTTGCTCATTCTAAAAATAAATGGCAAAATGCCAAGTATGTTAAGCTTAGAGAAGGGTTTCACACTACCCAATTTGAGTCAGCATATAAATCAGATTAAACTGGCATTTGATTTCCAATCCAAAAGCTCCTTATGTAGTATGACTCACCGTATTCTCCATTTCTTCCAACTATGAAAAATAAAGTTACACTATTCCCTTGTAACTACCACCATGACCTTCGCTGAAATTAGGTTACCGAATTCTTCTGATTTTTAAAGACGCCCTTTAAACAGGTCTCTGAAGACTTGCTTGGTGAGCATTATACAAACCACCAAGGGCAGGACTAAAGCTGTGTGACCTTTACATAGGTCCTGAAATCTGGCCTATAAGTTTATGTTTGGGGAATCCTCGCTTTAGCGTTGGCCCGAGAATTAGGCCTGAGCACTAATGAAATGCCTCTCACCCACCTCACCGCGGTGGACCGGGCCCTATCCCGGCGTCCGAAGACAAGCTTCATTTCACAGAGATCTCAACCCGCCCCCGTCCCTGACTCTCCAGGTCTCGGATCCCCCTTGTCACTCTGCCCGGCACAGACCCGAGGCTCCAAAGCCCCGGAGTCGGGTGAACGGCGCCATTTTAGGCGGCGGCAACAACCAATCCCCGCGCGGGAGGCAGGGGGCGCCGGGTCGCCGGGGAGCCGCCGCCGGCCGGCCCGGCCCGGCGCGGGTCGTCGAAGCTCGGGGGGCCCAGCCCGCGACTCCGCCATATTGCACCCTCCCCACAGCCTTCTCCTTGGCTGCCCGGCCCGCGGCGGGTCCCTCATAACAAGAGCAACCCACCTTCTCGCAGAGGCTCTTAACCTGGGACTCGGACAGCTGCTTGCACTCGTTCAGCTGCTCGATCCACTGATCCAGTTCCTTCGTGAACACCTTCTCGTCCATGATGCCACCCGCCCGAACTGACTGCCGCTCCGCGCTACTCCCGCGCCGCCGCCCGCACACGGGCCACACGCACACGCCGCCGCCGATTCCCGGGGTACTTCTGTGGCCCCTGGCAGCTGCTGGGCGCTGGCCCGATGACTCTCTCCGCAGTACTCGGCCACCGGCCGCTGCGTCTCCTTCTCCGATCGCCTTGGCTCGGGAGCTCGACTCTCTGTAATGGCGGCCGCCCGGCGTGGTGACGTCACGCCGGCGTCAGGAGGCGGCAGGGAATGGAGGGGAAACGGGCCGGGAGACGAGCTGCGCAACTGCAGAGCCGGCCGCGGTCCGACGCACGGCTGGGTCCGGGGCGCACACTAGGGCCAAGGCGCAGGCGCACTGTAGTGGGCTGGTGACTGAAGCGCCTTCGCTTTTGGGGCGTGGTCCCCCAGAAAGGAGGGGTTATGGGGGAGGGGAAGAACAGAGTCCGAGCAAGCGCAGTGCTCGAAACGGCCAACCCGGCTAATCCGCGAGCTCTAAACCTCGTGAGGCGCCGTCGCTGGTCCCGCGCAAGCGCAGTTTTGGTGGAGGACCCTGGCTTTCTGAGACCTGCTCCCTTGGGAAGCAGGTTGGGTAACAATCCCTAGCGCATTACCTGGGGGTTGGCAGCCAGGTAACGGAAACTAGAACTGAGACCCTGTGACTCTTCTGTAATCCAACAGCGCTGGAATTGCATAGGATTAGTGCATCTTTTGGGACAGTAACGGGTGATATGTCGCAGCCCAGTTGGAGTGACTGCCACCCCCTCTGGGCGCTGCCTGCACCTTGTAATTGGGTCACTCGTAGGCGAAAGAGAGTGTACCTGCCAGGGAAGTGCCGCGCCGCGTACCTGACTCCCCCAGCACACACCTGTTCTCGGCACACACCTTGTCAGGGGCGATGGCTGGGCCGAGGCTTGGCCTCTTCTCCCAATTTCGGCCCTGCCTCGCTTCTACTAGTCCCGCGCAGCCTCTAGTGTGCACTTTCCTCCAAGTCGGGTTCCTACTGAGAATAAGGACACACCAACCCTGCCCGCCCCGGCCTACTTTCTGGAGTAGAATCCCGAAGGACCTGGGCGCACGCTTCTTGACCGTTTCCAGGCGTGGTAGAAGCGGCTATGATCTGCTCTTTAAAGAAAGCTCTGGTACCCTAAGGGTTGGACCTTGGTGTTTGCGAAACGTTTTAACATCACACTGCTTCTTCATTTACAGAAATATTTGGCTCCACAGTGTGCCAACTGTTTCCCAGATTCCATTCCCCTAGAATAGCAGGGTCATCCAAACAAACAAAGGTTCCTGCCCTGGTGAGGCTTGTATTCTCCTAACAATACTGGAAACATTTGGAATGGACAGAGAGAGATTATGATGCCCCCAGCATTTAAGAGGTATCGAAGCTTTCCAAAGGATATTTAACCATGAAAGGACAAGGCAGAGCTAGTCAGCGTCTTCCAAGTCCTTACCCTTAATCGCAGTCAACCTCGCCACACCCAAGCGTTCTTCGAGGAGAGTTCTCATTCTGCAGCTCTGAGGGCATCATGTCAATGGGGGACTGAAAATCATCCTTCATCCAAGATAACCTGCTTGGCAAGGCCGACTGGCTCTGCCTCCCCACGCTGGAAATTGCAATTCTGTTTTCCTTTTGTACCTCCTATTAGTGGGCCCAGAAGAAAGTACCTCAGATGTACTCCAGGAGGTTACCATATAATTTACCAGTCTGGGAAAAAGTTCTTTCGTCCCATTCTGATCCTGTTTTGCCATTAACATCCCCAAATAATAAAGGAATAAGAGTTAGGACCAGGTGGAATGAGTGAAATCCATCTCATGCCCAGTCGTGCCTATTGTAGCCCAGAGTGCCAGCTCATGTTCTTCTTCACCATTGCCATATACCTGTGTGAGAACTGGCCCTGTCTGGTAGGGAAAAAAGTAAACCACGGCACTCAGAGAAGGGACTTGTCCAAGGTAGTGGTTAGGATTTAAAACATCGTACTGCAAAAGTCACCCGGTCAACTTCCAAGGACTAAAATATGGAACAGGGTCAATATAATTTTCCTTTTCCTGAGTTCTCTTACCTGCAAAAATAGTGGTGATGTTAGTTTGGCAGATTAAGAAGTACTGAACACCCACCATGTGCTAAGATTATAATGATAGGGTTTTTCCCATATACTATGAGCTCCTTGTTGGTAGCATTAATGCAGGTGCTATTTATTTTCTCTTGATGCAGATTACTTGGCTCAACACCATCACAAAAGGGAAGGAAGATATAATTATATGTACTTAAAACTTCCTGCCAAATAATTAGATGCAATGACTTAACTTCTTAAGGAATGAATTCTAGGAAGCTTTTATTAGCATTCAAGCAGTGAAATAAAGCACACATGATTATAAACAACATAGAACTATGCTAATCAGGGTATCTTTATCTTTAAAAGAAATCCAGAATGTTTTCTTACTCTGTAGAAAAAAAAAGTTAAGTTTGATTAATCTGGTTTTAACCAATTTGACCTGACCAACTCAATTCTAAAGCTGAGAGATACTTGGAAAAAAAATTAAAAAGCAAACCAAAAATTGACCTTTTAATTTCCTGACCAAAAGGGGAAAAAAAGACAGTTAATAAAGCAAATCTGCTTAGGGAAAGAATCTTTGCTCAGATGGCAAATTCAGTATGTAGCATGCCTGAGTGTTACCCATGATGTTTAAACCTGGCTATAAATAAAAATCATCTGATGTTGGGGGTGGGGTAGGAGGAGGATAACCTTGAGCAAATAGCTTTATAAAGACACTCTTAGCCAAGATATAAAAATTGACATTAAACATGGGGAAGGAATGAGATATGTCTGTCAGCAATTCTCTTGGCCTTACGTTAGGTTTATTTTGTTTTTGTTCCATCTTTTTTTTTTTTCCTTACTCAGAAAGTGTAACAAATGACTCTGGATCCATATGGACCTGGTTTTGACTTTTCATACTCCAAATGCCTAGCTGAGTAAAGTTTGGCAAGTTCTCTTAACTTTTCTGACTCTCAGTTTTCTTATCTATAAAGTGGAAATAATTGTAACAGCAAATAAGATTCTTCTGAGAATTAAATGAAAGTGTAAATGTAATGCAGCATGTAATAAATATTCAATAAGTGTTAGATATTATTTTTATTATAGTTTCTAAGTGGACTTTGATTTAAAATGTCCTCTAATGTCATTTGGAGTCCCTCAGTGCTTGCCATGAAATACATAGTGTTCAGGTAGAACAGAGAATGTAGGAATATCAAAACCATCATGTAGAGATAAAGCCATAGCAAGAAGTGGAGATGGGGGGCTGGGGATGTGGCTCAAGCGGTAGCGCGCTCGCCTGGCATGTGTGCGGCCTGGGTTCGATCCTCACCACCACATACCAACAAAGATGTTGTGTCTGCCGAGAACTAAAAAATAAATATTAAAAATTCTCTTCCTCTCTCACTCTCTCTTTAAAAAAAAAATTTAAAAAAAAAAGAAGTGGAGATGGGGGATAAGTTCAAGGAAGGAGAGGTAGAGATGGAATGAAAAGAAAATTCCCTCTCTTTCCTTGCCACCAGTAGACATTCAGAAGGCTTGTTGTATAGAGAGATAGTCACTTAGGAATAAAGTCATTGTGGTTTGGTCAGTTTCTCGCTCCCTTCAGTTCAGAATCCTTACCTAAAAAGGGTGCGATACATAAAAAGGAAAATATATTCTTTTCATCTAGGCCTTCTGTGCCTCAGAAACCCCCAAATAAAGTTCTGAACAGTCATCATGTAGCTCTGCCCATGAAAAGCCTGCCATGCTCTGGCCAACTGGGCCTGCCTAACTACCAGATTTCTACACTCAGCATACCCAGTGCTATGTGCAACTTATTGATATCTCTAGTCCTCTCCTTTGTAGTTTTCAGAGAAATAAAGCATATGATATCCCTTCACCTGAAATTATAATTTTATAGATGTGTCCAAAGTTTTGTGG
Source organism: Urocitellus parryii (assembly GCF_045843805.1). NCBI lineage: Eukaryota > Metazoa > Chordata > Mammalia > Rodentia > Sciuridae > Urocitellus > Urocitellus parryii. The sequence goes on along the minus strand of NC_135531.1, from coordinate 135,385,751 downwards.
CTAGGAACTTTGCCACAGATACATTACAGACCTTTTTCCCGGCTCCTGAGGTTTGGCTAAAGAAAAAAGAGAGAGAAATGATAATGTTCCAGGGTGATACCCATGACATCCAGATAGCATTCTCAGTTACAGAGGAAATGTTTTTCTGTTACAGGGAAAGAAAAAAAAAACTTTCTGAAATGGAAGGCAAAGTTTAACACTTCAAAATGCGGGGTAAGGCTTATGAATACTGTAACTAACTTGGCAGCTCTTAAAAATCCTATCACAGAAGTCTGTTTATTGATATAAAATATTATTCACAACACATTAAGTTTAAAAAGTACCTTATAAAATAGTGTATGTGATATTGCCCCACTTGTATTAAACATGTTGTAAGTATATGTTTACAAGAGACTTTAGAAAGCTATATAATGAGGTACTTGTGGTTGCTTCTGGTGAGTGGGGCCTTTTCTTCTTCTTTCTGCTTGAGTCTTCTGTAATAAGTACATGTTGCTTTTATAAGGGTGAAAAGAAAATGTCCAGAATATCTAAGTAAACATGACAAAGCATCACTTGGGAGAATAACAGGCCCAAAGAACATGTGGCCAATGGTTCTGCTAAAGACTCCTCTGTGCCCTAGAATATTACTCAATGGCCCCCACTTTCTTATGGAAAGGAGTCTTGACTCTCTCAAGACCTTCTCCCTCTTCCCATAGCCTCCTCACAAAGCATTTCCAATAGCCTTTTCTCCAGCCTTCCCTCTTACAACAAGCTCCTCCCCTCAGCTCAGCCAGTCCCTTTAGAACCAATGTCATACTTACCCTAATTTCATCCTCAGCTCACCCTGTTCTTGTTCCCAGGATTGTCCTCTTGTATCTATATGAGTCCAACATGATGCTAGATCTCTTGATTGGGGGTGCCTGCTAGATTAGAAGGAGACTCCCAGAGATTGAAGAACAGCACACAAATCAGGTACCTGTTAGAGTAGAGGGGTGTGAATGAAGGAGGATTTGCTGGTGAGCCCATATGAGATATTCCCTAAAGACTCCCATAAACACTGTGAAGGAGCACATTGCAAAGAGCACATTGCACGGAGCCAGAGGGGAAATCTGTTCACATTTTGTCCTTTATTTTCCAGACTGAGCAGTTTACCAGTGCTCTAGCTTGACTCCAGGCAAGATGTAGAAATTAGAATCCTCTAAACAGGTGAATTTGCAGGTATATAAGCATCTAGACAGCAACGTGAAATTCATTTGCACAACTAGAAATACAGGTCCATATTGCTCACCTATCTGATGGAAAGAAACTATCCCTTCACAGGAGGGACAATAGAGGGAACACCAGGCAGGAAGGTTCCTCAATTACCAGGTGCTTATGTGTTCATCTTTAAATCCTGATTTGGAAGATAGTAATGAAGTTGGGTCCCAAAACAAAAGAAGGAACAGAGAGTGAGTACAGAAAGATGTGATGGTCCGTTTAATGCTTACAAGTTGATGCTTGCTTCTTAGGGGAAGAATGCTAATTAAGTTCCTCTATCTTTGAGCAATGGGAAAAAGGAAATGAGTCTCTCTCTGTCAAGTAGTAACAATACTAAAGGCCAGCAATTATTAAAGCTCTTACAATATGTCATGTACTCTTCTAAGGGATTTGCATGTATTATTAGTTCATTTATCCTTCACAACCTATGAACATTTAACACCCAATACACCTAAATACACTCATCCCCCACTCCATAGTTCTCTCCCTATAGCATGCTCTTTTGCTGTCTTTTTTCCTGATATACCCTTTTTCTTCTTATTTTCTTTCTATCATGTTTCTCCACATGTCCAGCCCACTGAGGTAACCCAGAGGCACTGTTTGTCTCCTCTTTTGGCACAATCAAAATGCTGCTGGCCTCTGAGATATGGCTTTCCAAGTTACCTTGCCTGCAAATGAAACCATTTCAGTCTACAGACTGAGTACAAGCAGTCTGGGAAGCAGTGAGAAGGAGGGAAAAAAAAAAAGATTAAACAAGGCTGAAAACATATTGCCTTACCTAGTCTCAGTACTCTCCCCACATTTGAAATTTTCAGTTATCCTGATAATTGGCCCATCTTGCTTTTCTTTCTTTTTCTTTTTCATTCTTTTTTTTTTTTTTTTTTGGCACTGGGGATTAAACCCAGTGGCATTTTACCACTGAGTCACATCCCCAGCACCCCCCCTTTTTTAAAATATTTTTTTATTAGTTGTTAATGAAATGTTTAATTTAATTTATTTATTTGTATGTGGTGCTGAGAATCGAACCCAGTGCCTCATACGTGCTAGGCAAACGCTCTACCACTAAGCCGCGACCCCAGCTCCACCCCCCTTTTGTTTTTTTTGAAACATGGTCTCACTAAGTTGCTGAGGCTAACCTCAAACTTGGGATCCTCCTATCTCAACCTCCTGAGTTACTGGGATTACAGGTGTGCACCACCAGGTCCAACATCTGTCTTGTCTTTAAAACACGTAAATGGCACAATGTGAACAGCACTCTCTTCCTCCCAGGAACTAGTTGTGGTGTCAAGAAAAAATAGCTGGGCTTATCCCACTTCTACCACCATTAATCTCAATGACTTTGGGCTTATCCATCCAACAATGTGGAAACAGGACTACATTGGACAGTTCTTAACTTAGTTCTCTATTCATGAATAGGTTTATCTGGAGGTGTCTTCAACTCCCAAAAGATGATGTTTGAGAATTTTTTTTATTGAAAGTTTCATCAAGATAAGTTTTAGATTCAGAAGCAGTTACAAGAAATAATATGGAGAGATCCCAGTTTCCCAGTGGTAACTAACATCTATTGTACAACATCACAACACAGGTACTAATAGTCAATCCATCTATCTTATTTAGATTTCCTCAGTTTTTGTGTATGTGTGAATGTGTATATAGTGCTATACAACTGGGAGTTTTCTTTGCATATACTTTCTTTTATTTTTTTTCTAGAGAAAGGTTCTTAGCTTTCATCACATTCTCTCAAGTATTGGCGATCCAAAAAGAGGTCTGATTCCCAGCTCTGGGAATTCTAGAAGACCATACCTGTAACCTGTATAGCTCTCTGTTCCAAAATCAACATTTAATTAGAATTTACCTAAGTATGGTAGGCATGGGGATACATGTGGAAGAGAGGCATTGGGGAGAGATACAGGGAAAAGAGGGAAACCCAGAGTCCATTGAGCTTATGCTCAAGGAGGGAGACAGACAGTTAAACAGGTAAATCACTTATTAATCGTCTACAAAAAAGTGATGTCTTTTTGCTTGGCAGGAGCTGGAAAAATCTTTCCATAGAACCTGATGCTTGAGCTACGTCTTGAAGGATAATACAGAATACTTCAGCTGAGAAGAAAAGAATTAACTGTTAAAACCATTCCCTCTTAAAATATATCTACTCTAGATGTTTTGGAGAAAACATAGGAAACTATGCCTACATTTGTTTATCCTACAATGTCAAGGTGTCAAATTCTTCAACTCCTGTGTGCAGGTTCTGAGGCCAAGAGATTTTTTCCCCTTGAGTCTATTTTCCACTATCTTGTCCAAATTGGATACCAGATCCTGCCTGCTTAGCTTGAGAAAGGCATTTTATCTCTGGTGCCTTGATCACATCAGAGCTTATATTTAAAGCATGAGTGATGAGAAGAGACCGAAGCTAAGTCCCTGGCTTTATCCCATTCCTACAGCACCCTCCTTCTCTCCACCCAAGATTCTGGAAGCCAATCCTACAATGGCTGCTCAATGAGTAAAACATCTCACCTCACCAATCACTGGGATCTCCTTTTCCACAGGGCTTATTAGACCCCCCACTTATGTGGGTTCTGACTCAAACCCCTAGGGTACCTCTTTCTCTGTGTGAATTTCAGGTTCCTCTTCAGGCTGTTCAGTTCCCAGTACTGTTCGAAGGAAAATCATTCTCTCTGGTGTAGCCAGCCATCTCTGAGTCTGGGATACCAAGACTATCACAGGGCAACCCACACTTTGAAGAAACCCTGAAATCTCATATAAGGCACCATTTCTTATGATCTTTGAATCCTTATGCAAGTTACTTAACTCCTTAAATCTCAGTATTTTCATTTGTAACGTGAGGGCTATAATAGTACCATCCACGTAGGGTTGTTTTAAGCTTTAAATAACCCATGTAAAGCTCTTAGTGTATAACAAGTACTCCAGCTACAACTGTTATTACAATAATTTTATAATAAAATTATTTGTGATTATAAAAGATTATAAAATAATTTCACTGTAGAAAATTTGTAAACTTCTTTAAGTACAAGGAAGAAACTTATCCATAGATAAGTGCTATTATTATTATTATTATTATTATTATTATTTTGGTAGAGTACTGGATACTGAACTTAGGGCCTTGCACATGCTATGTAAGCTCTTTGCCACTGAACCACATCTCCACTTTTTTTTTAGTTTGACACAGAATCTCACTAAGTTATCCAGGCTGGTCTTGAACTTACCATTCTTCTGCCTCAGCCTCCTGAGTTGCTGAGATTACAGGCATAGGGGTGTGCCACTCTACCTGACTGTTATCATTTTGATGTGTAGTCTTCTCAGCTTTTGGTGATATGTGTGTATATGTGTGTGTATATATATATATATATATATATATACACACACATACACACACACACACTCACACACACACACACACACACACACATATCAACTGACAAGAACATTTTCCTACATACTTAATTACTATTGGAAAATATTTTTCAAATACTACCTAATTTTCTAGCATATTGACAAACCCAATTTATACAACTATTAGTTCTGGTACTTAGATTGTTTCCTATTTTTATATTTTTATATAGAATACTGTGATGAATGTCCTTATTCATAAATTTTTGTGTGGTCTCTGCTTACTTCCTCAAGATAAATGCTTTGGAGCAGAATAACTGCAGCAAAGGCTAAATGCTGTTTTCATTTTGTGCACATCAGGTACCCAGAATTGGATTAACCAAAATCCTTGGTTCATGATATACTCTCAGAGTTGGTATTATAAATTTAGGTGGTAAATTTATTAATTTAATAATGCAATCAGCACCTGTGAATCCACAACCTAAAAAATCTAGGACCATGACAATAAACAGTACCTAGCCATAACCCCCTTCCACCTTCCTTTGCTCCCTACCCAAGTATATCATCCTGAATGCTATGCTCACTTCCTTGCTTTCTTTTCTATATTTGTAATGTATCTGTATATTTTGCTAAAGAATAACTTAAAAATTAAGCATAGTTTTTAAAAAAGGATAATGTGCTGTATGTAATCTTTTTTAGCACTTTCATTTATATCATTGCATTTTGCTATAGTTCATTCCTTTGGACTGATGTAAAATAATCCAAAGCATAAATATACCATGGTTTATCGGTCAATCTCCCATTGATGGGCAGTTGCATTGTTCCCAGGATTTTGCGCATGTGCCTGTTGTTACTCTAACAATGTTATAAATGTCTTCGATTGTACAAGTGCAAGTATTTCTCCAGGAAATCAATTTAAACATCTACTACCAGAGATGGGAGATGCTCTGTATCTACATCATTTGGTATTCATGTTTCTCTGGTCTGGGATCCCTGTTGTCAGGTTTCTCTAGATGATTAGATCAGTTTACCTCTCCTCCAGCAATGTCTGAGAATGTCTATTTCCCCAAACTCTTTCCATGTGATAGGAGAAAATTAATATCTCCCTGTTGTTGAACTTTTTTGGCAAGGTACTAACTCCTCCAAAAGCTGAGATAAGGGTTTTGGCTCTGAGAATTGTTCCCAATCTGATGACTTCAGTGACATTTCTGGAACTAATTCCCTGGTGGCTCAGCTGCTTTTCCATGTCCTAAAAGAGGTGACACTGTTGGAAGGAAGGAGTGAGGGGAGCCAGGATGGGAAACAAGCCCAGCTTACCACAGTGAAAGCTTGTCTCCTGTTTCCAGCCCCTGCCAGTGTCAGATCACTCCTTCTTCTAATGAAACAGGCATTATCTCCCTACTCACACCATCCTAGAAAAGCCAGTATAATGCTACCCTTTGTTATTTGAATTGATAAATTTAAAACTCCTTTCCTGCTCTGCAGTAATAGAACTTTCTATTTTGGGCTTGGTGACATAGCCAGAACCGAGCAGAGAGCAGCAGGCTGCAGCACCAGTTAATAGTTTTTCTTAAGGGGGAGAGGATCCACAAGCAAACAGAAGGACCTTCCAGAATGCGTCATACTGCATAGCAACAAGCAGCCCATTTGCCTATCTTTCTGCTGACAGATATATTTCAAGGCTGAAAACTGAACATTGCCCAACCTTCAGAGTAAGCTGATAAATCAATCTGAACTATCAGGTTTCTTAATGCAAATCAATTTGCCAAGAATTTTCTGATGCAGCCCACCTCACACCCTTGTACCCAGCATTGGTCTAGGGAAGATAATTCTATCTTCAGGGGGATTTATGCTGACCAAAAATGATACGGATTTGAGAAGTTCCCTAAGACTCCTAAGAATATGCCGAAGAATGTGAATTTCCCAGCAAGTTTCTTTTTATGTGAGAAATCTCCCACGTTGGGGTGGGTCCTGGCTGTCCAGAAGCCTCACCTGCATCAAGTAACACAAACCTCTGGAAGGGGCCCTGAAAGAATAGAACAGAGAATAGTAAGACCAATCATCTCTCTTTCATTAAACTTTCTCTTGTGAGAAGTTTCAAACATGCACAAAAGTAGAGATAAGGGCTGGGGATGTAGAACACTTGCTTAGCATGTGCAAGGCCCTGGGTTCAATCCCCAGCACTGCAAAAAAAAAAAAAAAAAAAAAAAAAAAGTAGAAATAATACATAACCTCCTCTCCCATTATATATGCCTGGCTTCAACAATAGTCTATATGTGGCAATCTTGTTTGATTTATACCACACCCCACTCCTCTTTCATCTCCATTTTAAAGCAAATTTCAACTATTTTATATTAAATATTTAAATACTCTATCTGTATTGATAAAATATTTACATATTCCATATGTATCTGTAATAAGGGATTTTAATAACCAGTATATTACATCTAAACAAATAATAATAATAATCCCTTAAGGTCATCTAGTAATCACTCGAAAGTCAAACTGATTTGACTTTTCTAAATGTCTTCCTGCAATAGTTTAGTCTAATTGGAGCAAAACAATATCATATGCATTTGTTGGTATATCTCATAGCCAAAACCAAGCAGAGAGCAGGCTGAAGCATGAATTTATAGTTTGAGTCACTTTTAGTTCATAATTTATGGCTTTGTTATTCTTTTTTTGTTGTGAAGCTGAAGATCAAACCCAGGACTCAATGCATGTTAAGCAAATGCTCTGCGGCTAAACCATAACCCCAGCCCAATTCTAAATTTCTAAAAGTTCTCTCTTTTTGGGGGGGGAGGGGGGATACCCAGGATTAAATTCAGGGGCACTAAATCACTAAGTCACATCCCCAGCCCTATTTTAAATTTTATTTTGAGACAGGGTCTCATTGAGTTGCTTAGCACCTGGCAAATTGCTGAGGCTGGTTTTGAACTCACAATCCTCCTACCTCTGCCTTTCAAGTCACTGGGATTACAGGCATGCACCACCATGGCAGGCCCAGTTCTCCCTTTTTTAATTGCCCTACTTTCTGGTATTGTTGAAGATAATGGGTCTTTCTATTCTGTGTAACAAACCACTCCAAACTCAATGGTATAAAACAACAACCAATTTATTGTGCACACTGGATTCTGTGGGTCAGAAATTCAGAAAACGCACATTGAGGATGACTTCTCTGTGCTCCAAGCATTCTGGGGCCTTGACTGGAAAGATTCAATTCATAATGATATCACAATGAGAGATAGAAGCATATGAAGTCTTATTTACTCAGATATCTGGTGCTTGGGCCTGAAGCACCCCAAGACTAAGACTGCTGACCAAAGCACTTTACATGCACATGACCTCTCTCTGTGGTTTGGCCTTCTCACAGTGCAGCTGTCTCAGGATACTCAGTTTTTGTTGTTGTTGTTGTTGTTTTTGGTTTGTTTTTGTTTTGTTTTGTTTTGTTTTTTGACAGTGCCAGGAATCCAACCCTGGAACTCACACATGCAAAGCAAATGATCTACCACTGAATTACATCTCCAGCCCCAGTCAGACTTCTTACATTGCAGCTTAGGGCTATAAATGCAAGTGTTCCAGGAAACAAGGTGGCTGTTATATCACTTTTTATGACCTAGCCTCAGAAATCACAGTGTCAGTTCTGCTGTGCTCCATTGAATACAAGTTCCAAGCCCATCTTATCTCAAGGAGAGTGCAATCAAACTATATCTTTGGGGTAGGCACCTTCCAAAAGAGCATGTGGGATGACCCACTTGCAGATAAGGATGGTCAGTAGAGCCTGCCTTTCCTACCCTGAACAGGAAAGATGTTGCAAACAAGGAAACACGGTGAAAGAGAAAAAGGAGGGAGTTTGTTTGCAAGGGTATATCCTACAGATGTACACATTATGCCCTGAACAACTGATGGGTTGAGCTGAGCTGAAATTCAGTTCCACTTGCCCCACCTGAGTCTTTCTGTGAGGCTGCATATCCAAGAAAAAGAAGCATCTTTTCTGATATACAAAAGATATCATATGGGCAAGAGGTACCTAATGGATTTTAACAGGCCATTTAATCTAATTTATACATACTGGACATCTGTTGAACATACGCTCTTTTGAAGATTATGAGGCCTTGTTTTGGTTTAAACTATACCCACATATTGGCTAAGATTACTCAAATATTGTTTTTTAAATGGAATACATTTTTAATACATGGTACTTTCATTGTGTTAGTCTTAGAATGTTCTAGACCTATCTTTGAAGAAACTGAGGCATTGTCCCTATATCCAAGGCAGCCTGACCCATCTGCTGCAAGCCATGGCTGGATGCAAAAAATAAGCACAGAATTTCTAGAAAACAAGGCCTTTTTATAATTTTTTAAAATATTTATTTATTTATTTTTAATTTTTGGCGGACACAACATCTTTGTTTGTATGTGGTGCTGAGGATCGAACCCGGGTTGCACGCATGCTAGGCGAACGCGCTACCGCTTGAGCCACATCCCCAGCCCCGCCTTTTTATAATTAAAGGTTTTCTTTTCTCCTCTCTCTTTCCTCTTTTTTTATATATATTTATTTAATATGGTGGTCCCCATTATATAAATAATAAATAATATTTAATTATTATTTATTTAATAATTATAATTTTTATATTATGTTTGAATTAAATCCCCAACAGAATAAATGCTTACATTTCTATTTATGGTTATCAGAAAATAAAATAAAATAATATAGGTAAAGCAAGGTAATTGCCAAATGTTTTAAAGAGCAGGATAGCGGGCTGGGGATGTGGCTCAAGCGGTAGCGCGCTCGCCTGGCATGCGTGCGACCCGGGTTCGATCCCCAGCACCACATACCAACAAAGATGTTGTGTCCGCCGAGAACCAAAAAATAAATATTAAAAATTCTCACTCTCTCTTTAAAAAAAAAAAAAAAAAAAAGAGCAGGATAGCATCATGCAACTCCAAGTCTGATAAGGACAGAGATGTTTTTAAGATACCTCATGGCAACCAGATTTAAATTTCTGTCAATGAGATTACTAAAATGTTGTGATCATGCTGTTAAAGTCACTGGTATCAATAGCTGGGTGGAGGAAATACTCAAATAGCATGGCTCAGGGCATTTAATATTTTAAAAAATTCATTAGGTCTAGAGTGTAGAGTGTTAAGGTGATTACACTTTTCATTTCATGACATACTATAATCAGTCCATATGAGGCCCCTCTTTTGTGTATGTATGTGTGTATTTCTATTCTCTCCTCCTCTGTCCTTCCCCCATAGAAAACAATTAAATTTAGTTATATTGCTGACTTGCATGTGTTCATGTAAAGTGCATGTTGTTTGGTTTGCATATATATTTTAATTTATACCAATACTATTGTGTTTTATATCTTATCATTCTGTATTTCTTTTTTTTTTTTTTTGTGTGTGTGTGTGTGTGTGTGATACTGGGGATTGAACCCAGAGGTGGTTTTACCACTGAGCTACATCACCAGAACTTTATGTGTGTTCATTTTAGTCTCACTAAGTTGCCAAGGCTGGCTTCAAACTTGTGATCCTTCTGCTTTAACCTACCAAGTTGTTGAGATTATGGGCATGCGCCACCATATGCAGCGGTCTTCTTCTTCCTCTTCCTTTTCCTCCTCCAGTTCTTCCTGTTCTTCTTCCTCTTCTTCTTCTTCTTCTTTTCTCCTTACCTTGTTTATAAGACTTATCCATGTTGCTATGTGCATGCACACCTAACCCATCATACTGACTACTATAGAGTAAACTTCATAGTATGCACACACCACATTTGGCATCTCTGCTCCCCATAAATGGACACCCCAGGTGCCTGAGGCCAAGGCCAGGGCCCTAAGTACTATGCTTGCTCATTTTCTCCTGTCGATGGTAGAGAAGCAACTTTTCTCAGTTTTTAAACTGCTGTCCTCTAAGTGGTGGACACAAGCAAATTGGCTGGAATCATCCACAGAGCAGCCCCTCTGAGTACCTTTACCATAAGTGATAGAGATCTGAGTTATCCAGCCTTTGCTCCTTGCTGAGCATCTTGTGACAGAAACAAAGAAGGGTGGTTCCCACTCAAGGACTCCAGGAAATGTTGGATTCAGCCATTCAGAATAGCTTTTTAAAAGTGACCAGGGTTAAAAGCCATCAGAAATTCTTAGTGACCATGTAGAGATACTTAAGACCTCTTAAAATAACAATGGTTGGAGGAAATTAACACCTAAGTTATAAGGAAAGTTGTTACTTACTTTCATGCTGATCCTTTCTCATTGGTCAGATGAGGATAATCACAATGAGAAATTCTGTAAGGAGACAATACTCAATTCATGTTGTTTTCAGAGGAAAAAAAATCAATGAATTTTTCAAGAAATTTCTGAAAAAAAAAAAAGGTGATCCCAGAATCAGACTATTAGTATATTACTGAATTGTGCTTGTGAATTTAGAATTACACCTCTAAATACTTATAATAAGCCTGGCTAAAAGCCCATTATGCAAGGACATGAACTCTGCTGAATACCGTAGTAGTCACTGTCATTATCATGTGCCATGATAATGTAAGTAAGTGAGGAGGCAGGCTTTGAAAAAGAATGCAAAGGAACAGAGGAAGAAAAAATGCAAATCAGTGTGTCCATAAACAACCAGGGTCCAGAAAATATTCACCACTGAGCAGGCCTATGACATAAAGAGCATAACATAAACTTGACGTTCAGAAGGATGGTTACCACATGACAAGAAAGATTGGGAAATTCAGAAATGATCTGGCTGGGATAGCCACCGTTCAGTGAGGCCTGACATCCTATTTGAAGAGCTACTCCTAGGAGTCATTCCTTTACTTTCCTCCTGCTAGAAATGCACTGCTCCTCAGGGTCATAGAGACTGCCTGTTCCTGCAGTGTCTCCTTCTTAGACCCCTATCTCTCTCTCCTGGAAATCACTAACTCATGTCACTGACTTGTTGATGTTCCCTTTAAAGAGGGTTGTGTTGGGTTTTACTGCATGTGAATCCAGTGGCAGCCTCTTTCCTTACTGTGTGAGCCCAGATCTCTGCTCTTTCACCATTAAGAATAATGTGAACCACAATTGACTCCTTCAGCTCACTGTGAGGTCTCATGTCGGGTTTAGATTCTCAGGTTGTCCTTTCTACCCTCCTTTCTATGGATTCCAAGTCTAAGGTATGCCATGATTATTTATTTATGTATCCATTTGTTAAAGTTAAAAGTATCTTTCTTCCGAGAGACTCAAAGCTCATATAAAAATTTAAGGAGCAGCTTATTATTACCTAATAACAATCAAGAAGTTATTGTCACTGAATGAGTAATCAAGAAGGAATGGTTCCAAATTAAGGCATAAGAGATTAGAGTTGGGTACTGAGGAAGTATGTGACAAAATAGAAAACGCAGGTTGGATAAGGCCATGGACACAAGGGTGAGAACTTCATCTCATTTCTGGAGTCCTTCAAGGGGTGGGCAGAGCAGGAAATCACATAGTCTAGACTGGACACTTGTCTGTCTAGAGGCAGGGAGAAGCCAGGGCTCCTTTTAGACCCTGTGACACTTTAGAGGGATGGATAAAATTGTATTGGCAAGCTATAATTTTTTTCTCTTAACAAGTGAAAAAGTACCTATTCCTACTGGAATAAGAAGGGCTGAGAGCCTAGGATTCCAAGAGCTCAAGTAATCTGACATGTCTGTGCCTCCTAGAATGTGGCTCTGTTCACTGCTAATTTTCTTAACTACTTTCAGGAGTCAGGGAAGCAGAAATCTTAAGTGTTAATGTCCATTTACTAATGGAAACTTCCTGGAGGTATTGAACAAAGCCAGACAAAGAAAACCTGACGTCTCTACAGTTCCCATGAGCTTCTCAGAGCACACAGGTGAACAGGTCTATCCCAACGCCCCTCAGTTCTCCCCCTTCTCTGCTGGGGCCCAGCCCTTGAATGAGAAAGTTTTTCTCTGAAGCCTCAGCCAATAGGTAAGGAATCCTAGCTCCGCATACCAGACTCCTTAAGCAATGATGATTCTGCTTCACTTCCTACTTCCTTATTACCAGCACAGTTCAGTTTCGGTGTGAACCCAGAAACAGTGACAACATCAGCCATTCTGCACAGCAATTCACTTGGTCACCTTAGCAGCTTCCTTAAGAGATAAGTCACCCGCCCTAATCTTGCTTTCGAAAGCCAAAATTAGAAATTATAGTTCTCAAATGGGGCACTTTATTAATCTATGTTTTGATTCCCATCAGCCAAAAAATTCTTAAAAAAAAACCCAAAATTTATCTTTAGGACTTGGGATGTAGAGTTGGCTGACAGTACTGAATTATTGAGGAGATTGGCTTCTAGTGTGGGCCTTGCTGCATAACTAGATGATCATAAGCAAGTCCCTGACTATTAAGAGTCTTTGAATCATCTTTAAAATAATGCTATGATCTTTTTCAGCAATAAAAATTTTTATAAGTTTTTGCTTAAAGAGAAAAGGGGGCTGCAACTGGTACAGAAGACTTATGGCAGCAAGATAATCCACTCAGAAGATTTAGAGTTGTGTAGGAGCCACACCAATAAGGCCCAGACCCAGGGTTATGGGCATAGCCAACTGAGCATCCATACATAGTAGTCCTCACCACTTGGGAATAACTGGGTCACCGAGAACACAGCTGCCATCTTCATCCCTATTTCCCTCCTATTTCCCTCCTTTTCCTTTTCCACTCTGAAACTAGATTATTTTTCTTTTAAGAAAAAAAAAAAAACTATGCTGTGTTCCCCCAGTGCCAGAGGGAATTAATGTCAGTGACTGATAGAGCTCAGATGTTCTGACATCTAAACCAACTTGTAGATAACCGTCATGCCTTCCCAGCCTTTTGGAAAATATCAATTCACACTGTTTGATCTCATATTTTGCACTTAACTTTTTATTTCATAATTCCTGAGACATTGTAGTATTCAGAGTCATGGGGTGAAGGCTGGTTAAACGGAAAGTTCTGCCAAGATGAGTTTACTAAATTAGTGGCAGAGACAAACCAGAGGTAAAAAAATTCTAAGAACACACAAGACAGGCAAATTCATACACTGCTAATCACACCTTTACAGACATAGCTTGCAGATATTTGCTGGGCAGAGTAGTATATTATACATTAACAAGAGGAATTACAAGGCATTCACATTTTTCTAGAAAAATTCCATCAATATTTCTGCCTTTTTTCATAGCACTACTCAATCCAAAATCCAATTATTCCTCACTCTGCTCTCTGCCTAAAGGGTTATCATTTTTGAATTATGTATATTTTCAAACATATATAACATGCATATATGTATACTATATAATTATACATGTGTAATATATATAATTTCAAACATACACAAAAGTAAATCTCCTGTAAAGCTAATAATTATTCACTAATTTATAGTGATTAGTGTAATGACCCTCCCCACCTTCCGCATCCTCATTATCTGGCTCCAGCATCATCAGCTCATGGCCTTTATTATTTCATCTGCAGCCTCACGGACTTCCTTTATCCTGTGCTATTTTGAAGGAAATCCCAGGCATCATAATTTCAATTGTAAATGTTTAATATGTATCTCTAAAAGATAAAAACTCATTTCAATATTTCATTCCTATTCTTAAAAGTTAATAACTTCATAATATCCAGGTGATCATGTTTTAGGCAGCAAATGAGAAATGTTGACCAATGTAGACCTGTAAAACAGGTCAAATATCTCTTATCTGAAATTCATAGAACCAGAAGCATTTCAGATATCATCGTTCTCAGATTATGGAATATTTGCATAGACTTGCATTCCTAATCTGAAAATCCCAAATTCAAACAGCTCTAATTTTATTTCAGACTTTGGAGCATTTTAAATTTGGGAGTTTTTTGGATTAGGGTTGTTCAACGTGTTCTGCCAATCCCATGTGGCTATTAAGATCTCAGAGGTGGTGACAAAGTCTCACAGCAAATCTAACTGTTACTATTTATTCTACATTTCAGCGTGGGAAAACATGGAAATAAACTCCCCATGAAAGGAACACCAGAGAACCTACACACTCATGAGCAATTCTCTTTGGACAAATGTAATGAGCCAATGTCATGGTGTCAACTTTGCCTCAGAGTGATACACACAGCTCAGGAATGTGTGAGAGAGAGCACAGTGGGTAAGAGAATTATTCTTAGCTCCAGAGCACAGCCCAGAAGCAACAGTCTATGAGAGTTTGCCAATGTCTAAATCTATTGGTTTCTGGGACTTTAGACCTCTTTTAGGAATTTGACATGTAATAAATAATATATCTAGTGTCATTCACAAGAGTTAGAGAAAAAAAATGAAGTCACATGAAAAAGTGTTAGTTATCAGGTTGTATACATATTCTCCATATTCTTTTACAATGATTGGTTTGTGAATGCGCCTTTAAGGAATGTCATATAAACATAGGTTTAGAAAGTTGTTAAACATCCTCATGCAAAAAATTCTGTTAACCAAATCCTGTTTTAAAAACCTTAAAATAGGGCACATTTTTCAAATTTCATAATTATTCCCTAATTTATGGAGCCTAGATTTTTTTTTTTAAATGAAACAATCTCAAGTAGGCTTACAGGAGGAAATCACATATTCTTGGAGCTATGCATTCCTTTCCTCTCCAGCGCCATTACTGCAATAGCCACCTAACTGGTTTTTATACCTCTTATCCCACCCCTTTACACTGAGCTGTCTTCCTAAAGCATATATCTGGCCCTGCCACTTCATTAATAGGCATATTTCATGCTTCCATCACCTTCCCAAAACCTCCCAGTTTCTTGGCACAGTATTCGAACTTCTTTATAACCTGTCCCTAAGCAATTGGAACCATCTCATTTCCCACTGCTCTACCCTCCACATATTCTGTCCTCCAGCCAATCAATAGAACATGTTTTTAGAACATAGTCTACGTCTTCCCAAACTCTGAATCACTTCTTGCTTAAGGAACAGGATAGCCAGAGTTTAAAAGCTACTCTTTATGTGAGACTGGGCTGAATCTTGCCTCTGTCACCTACCTGGTGTGTTACTTTGGGAAAATCACTTAATCCACCACAAATTCCTCAGTTCTAAAATGGGATGATGAAAGTATGTTTCTCATTGAGTTCTTGGAGGATTTGGATTAGGCATACAAAATGCTCAGCAGTGTCTGGCACAGTACTTAATAAACATCTAATCTATTTTTAAATTTTTCTTTATTTTTCATATTTATTTTTTAGTTATATTTTATTTTTATGTGCTGCTGAGGATAGAACGCAGTGCCTCATGCATGGTAGGCGAGTACTCTACCTTTGAGGCACAACCCCAGCCCACATCTAATCTATGATAACTCTTATCTCCCACATCTCAGTCAGTTAAGGTCAATCTACCTGTCAAGATCTCCTCCATCAAGCCTCCCCAGTTCCACCATCCTCCAGGATCTCATGGCTCATTCATATTTCTTTCTCAGCCTAACTACTTTCTGCATTGCATTATAATTATTTACATACACAACTTTACTGAATTTCTGTCATGTACTATGTCCTATTTGGAATAAAAGATGAAGAAACTTGGTTCTCTGCCATACACAATCTGGTTGGCAAACAGATGTTGGCAACTCAAACAATTCACCTGTATTTTTTTAATAAAGTTGTGGTTCATCATCATCAAGCCCATGTTTCCCTGGACTTCTCTTTTATAGTAGAATCTGAAAGTATAAGATAGATTTTAACCCTACTATCAAGCAGAATTTACCTCTTGAGAGCAAATACAGTGAAATACAATCGAACATCAATGAATTTAGTGGGCTATTAATGGCAAAATAATGTTGTTGATGTCAGATTCAAATGACACCATCAGCCAGGTGCAGTGGCACATGCCTGTAATCCCAGCAACTTGGGAGGCTGAGGCAGGAGGATTGCAAGTTCAAGTCCAATCTCAGTAACTTAGCAAGGACATGACTCAAAATAAAAAATAAAAAGGGCTGGTAATGATGTTCAGCAGAAGAGCTTCCCTGGGTTCAATCCCCGTACTGGGAAAAAAAAAAAAAAAATCAAACTCTGACTTTCTCTACTCCCAAAATTTTTGCCAAAATAAATACAGAGTGTTGAACCTAAAATATGACAGAAGGCTAAAATCTCTCCTATGTTTCTCTTCCTGATGATGCAGTTATGATGTGCATTGTTGGCATATTCATGATTCAAAGCAGAATGGTGAAGGCTTCACACCTGTGCTGCCTCCTCTAATCTACAGTCAAGGCCACGAGGTAAAGGACTACCTTGGGCTTCAGCTGCAGAAAGCCAGCAATCCTAACTGCTAAAGGAGTCATTTGTCTTGTACTAAATGATATGTTAAGTCACTGCCAGGATCTCAATGTCACTGAGACTTCAAGTGAAGCTATTCAGGCTCCTACCTCACCCAAATACCAGAAGATGACACCTACAACCACAAGAGGGAACAATGCAGCTGGACAGCATTTTTTGATCATGTGAACAGGATTCATGTCATCAAGGTGGCTTCTCATGAATTGATTATCCTGGGATGCCAAAGAAAGAAAGAGAAGTGGCTTGCACTCCTGAGCTCAGCTGTCCATCCCCTCTCTCCTGCTGCCCTCCACTCTAGGCTGGCTAAGCACTTTGACCTTGTGACACGACTAAGCTGGCTTCCTCACTCTGGCTCCAGAGTTCCAGCTCTGTGGGTAATGCTGGGAGAAGAAACTTTATTCAATTATGGGCAGTTTCATAGTTCTGAATATAATGTGTTCTGAAACATATTCAAACGTCAACTGCACAAAAGTCGAAAAATGAATGTGTGTTAATGACAGTTTGTTCCCAGAAAGCTAAAAGCATTTTAAAATCCCTGATTACATCTCACATTTTAGTCACAATATCAAACAATGTATTTTTAGCATTTGTAGATATTCTTTCATCTTTTTTATCCTGAATACATGTACACTGCTATGTGACTAAGAGTTCAGATGAGGTTAAAGATTCATTGCTCTCAGAACCTGTAAGGAGTTCATCTTTGACTTAATGGTATCACATGTGTGAGAGTGATGCTTCTAATCATTAGTATCAGCAGCAGGCTCGTTTTTCCATTTTAATTTTTACCAAAAAAAAAAAAAGAAAAAAAGAATTCAAATTGTCACGAAAATACCACCATGCCAACAGTGAGATCAACTCTAGCAAGGCTGTACCAGGGGCCTGGTAGAGGATGTCACACTGCAACAGCCCAAATGATGGATAAAAGCCTGAAGATAGAACAGCAAAAAGCAGCTGCTCATGCTACCCAAACAAAACAAAACTAGGTGAGAGAAGAGGTCTGCATGTTCTATTAAAACTAAACTCTGTATAGCATTTTATGTGTTATAATTTACTTATATCTACATGATCTCATTTGGTCATTGCCTAACTCTTTCATCTCGTCTCACACCCTTCTTTAGTCACAAGAAAGAACAAGGATGGGAGCTTATGGAAATCAGTGTTTACTTAGCATGAACTAATTAGTGAACAAGTATTATTTATCTTACTTTGTATGGTAAGTACTAAGTAGCTGCATAACCCTCTAATGAGATGTTAGGAAAAAAAGATAAAGGATATCTTTACACAGGACCACAGAAAGTTAAATAAATAAATAATTTAAAAACCAGTCTCACAGAGTTAATGGGTATCCATGATATACAAACCAGGCATCTGAGGAAATGTCTGTTGGTTTCCACAAGCAACCTGGAGCCTTGATTCTCACTGCAACAACTGGATAAGCAAGCTGTCCTTCATTCAGAGAGCTTCACTCTCATGTATGCTCGACAGAACTTCACTCAGTGCCTTGCATGGTAGTAATTAAAAAAAAAATTAAAGCAGAGACTTGATTCAAACAGAATGTAAAAAGTAACACATAAGAAATTTGAGACTAGGAATGCTGACTGGTTAACAATTTGTAAGTGTGATAAGTAATTAATTATACCTTTGAAAACAAGGAGCCCTTAGCTTTTAGACATACATATTGAAATATTTAGGGACAAATTATATGAGATCTAGAATTTGCTTCAAAATAATACAAGGTGGAGGGTAGGGTCGGGGAAAGAATAGAGGAAACAAAATTGATCATAATCATTATGTTGGTTGATGAGTACGTGGGAAATTGTTATGAGATTCTGTTTACTCTCGAGTATGTTTGAAATTTCCTATAAAAAATAATCTCAAAATCTTAGAGGATTGGGAGCCTAAATTAAAACTGGATTCAAAGACTTCTGTTACATCAAGTGAATAAACACATACCAAAAATATTGAGAGAAAAGAGATAAATGTACCAAATTATAACCCTGTATTTAGAAGCTAATCATACTGACATTTATTTATTTATTTTATGTGATGCTGAGGTTCCATCCTCAGCACCACATAAAATAAATAAATAAATGTCCAACTACAACTAAAAAAAACTTATACTAACTTATAAGGGTACAGATATATGTAGGCAAAATTAGGAACACAGCATAGAAATGACAGCTTCAAATTTCAGGACTGTGGTTACTGGGCATGCAGGAAGGGAAATGAAATCGAAGATGGCTGTACAAGGAGTTTCCACATTTTTGTAGTTTTACATCTTAAATCCGGTGGTGGACATATAGGTAATTGTTGTATTACCCTCTATACATTTTTGGTTTTCTTTCCATTTCTTTTTTTCTTCAGTGCTGGGGATAGAACCCAAGTCCTCACATGTGCTAAGCACATGCTCCACTTTCTTTTCTTTCTTTTTGTATTTCAGAAATATTGCATAAAAATATGCATAAAAACCAAAAATTTGGGTTTAGGGGTATAGCTCAGCAATAGAGCACTTGCCTAGTATGTCCAAGGCCCTGGATTCAATCCCCAGCACTACAAAAATATCAAATTTAAAAAATGAGGACAATCATCTGTAGGGATGTGCTAGAAGAGTCCTGCATTTCTTGCACTGACTTATAAGAACTACGTCCATCTTTCCCACTCCTTCTCAGCTTGGTTTTTTGTTAAAATATTTTATTATGAGCTAGGCATGGTGGCCCACACCTGTAATCCCAGCGGCTCGAGAGGCTGAGACAGGAGGATCTCAAGTTCAAAACCAGTCTCAGCAAAAGAGAGGCAGGCAACTCAGTGAGACCCTGTCTTTAAATAAAATACAAAATAGGACTGGGGATGTGGCTCAGTGGCCTCAGTGGCCCCTGGGTTCAATCCCTGGTACCTCCCAAAATTTATTATGAAAAATACTATACTGACAGAAATATAATTAACATATTTAGAGAGTCATAATAAAACAAAATTCCTTGAGACCTTAACTCAAGAAAGGTAACATTACTAGGACCTTAAAATTCCAGGTGTGCTCTCTGATCACATTTCCAGCAGAAAAGCTGTTATCCTAAATTATGTGGTTGTTTTTCCTTGTCTTTCTTTATAATTTAATCATTGCATGCTTTTTTTTTTAAAAAAAAATATATTTAGTAACTGGGTACAGTGGTACACACCTGTAGTCCCAGCTACTTGGGAGGCTGAGGTAGAAGGATCACTTGAGCCCAGGAGTTTGAGTCCAACTAAAGCAACATAGCAAAACCTCAGCTCAAAAAATTTAAATAAATTAAAATAAAATATATTCAGTTTTGCACATATTTAACTTACATAAGTAGAATCCTAATGTGACTTGCTTTTTAATGAAAAAATGTTTGTGAGATTTGTTGATTCATAGAATTATTATTCATTCATTTTCACTGTATATCTTTAAATAATACATGATAATTTATTTATATTGTCTGTCATTGGTGGACTTTTGAACTATTTCCATATGTTAGTATAACAAAAATACTGGTGGGGGTATCCTTATATTTATGTCCTAAAGTCCATGTGCAAGACTTTCTCTGGGGTAAATTCCAATCTTTGCTACATAATGCCTGATTGTTTTTCAGAGTGGTCGTCTTGAGTTACACTCTAACCTGCAGTGTATGAGAGTTCCCATTGTTCCATGCCCTTACCGACACTTGATGTTGACAGTTTTTGCCAGTGGGTGAGAATGAAAAGTGGAACCTGTGGACTTAATTTCCATTTTCCTGCTTGCTAATAAAATCCTTTCATGTTCTTGGCCATTCATTTTGCTTTTGCAAATCTGTGTGTGTGTGTGTGTGTGTGTGTGTGTGTGTGTGTGTGTGTATACACTCTACCACTGAGCTATATCCCCAGACATTTTTATGTTTTATTTTGACACAGGGCCTCACTAAGTTGCTGAGGCTGGCCTTGAATTTGTGATCATCCTGCCTCAGCCTCCCCCGTCACTGGAATTACAGGCAGTGCTACAGCACCAGCTTGATTCTATCTTTTGTTCAGTTTTCTTTTGAGTATGCTGTCTCTTTTCTAACTGATATTTTAGGAATTTACTGTATTCTAGGTATAGTTATGTATGTTATATAAATTCTCAGTTGTGACTTGCTTTTTCATTTGTTTACTCTTCTATGATGAAGAATACTATCACTCTTTTTCTTTTTTGTCTTGTTTGAGAAATAGGTCTCTACCCAAAGGTTTTAAATATTTTTTTTAGGGTGGGGGAAGTAACTCAGCAGTAGAGTACTTGCCATCAACAATTCTTGTCTGTATCAATTATGAGTGTGGTTTTTGGCAAATGATGACTTTCTTCCCATAACTCCTTCTATATTTATTAAATGGAATTCTACTATAAAGGAGATATGTGTGTTCTCATTTGCTTGCTATTTTTTTCAGTTATTCATTTGTATGTAAATGGATTCATAGATACTTATGGGTTGCATTCCATTACTATCATTATTTGTTTTATTGTCCCAAATTTGGCCATTAGAAAAGCTCCTTCAGGTTGATTTCTGTGACCTTCTGACATGCCTACATCATTTCCCACCTATGTATACACTGTGGAAAACATTACAGAGGTTCCTTTAAAAACTAAAAGGAAGGGCTGGGGTTGTGGCTCAGCAGTAGAGTGCTCATTTAGCATGCGCAAGGCACTGTGTTCATCCTCAGCACCACATAAAATAATTGACCAACTACAACTAAAAAAAAAAAAAAAAAAAAAAAAAAAGGAGACCTACCATATGATTCAACTATACCACTTCTGGGTGCATATCCAAAAGGAATAAAAACAGCATATCGACGTGATACCTGGAAACTTATGGTTTTCCTGTATGTTTTTGTTTGGTGCGGGACAACTCCTATGTGTATCACAGCTTTATTCACAACAGCTATGATAGAAACAACCAAGGTGTCCATTGCCAGATGAAGGGATAACAAAAATCTGGTGTATATATACACAATAGAATATTACTCAGCAAGAAAAAGAATGAAATCCTGTCATTTGCAACAAACTGGAGAGAACTGAAAGATGTTATGTGAAGTGAAGTATACTAGGTATAGAAAGACAAATACCTTCACAGAATAAGAGAATAGAATCGTGATTACTTAAAGCTAGGAAGAGTAGAGGGTAGGGGAGATAGAGGGAGAACTGGGTAATAGGTACCAACATATAGTTAAATGAGAGACATAACTTCTAGTGCTCTACAGCACACTAGAGTATCTATAATTTAATACAATTTATTATATATTTTATAAAGAACTGGCAGAGAGGAGTTTAAAGGCTCCTAACACAAAGAAATGATAAATGTTCAAGGAGATAAAATACTAATTACCTTCATTTAATCATTACATATTGTAAAATGTATTAAATGATCATGCTGTACCCGATAAATATGTACAATTATTATGTGTCAATTTTTTAAAATTCCTTAATATGAAAAATAAATAAAGACATTTTCAGAAAAACACAAATGAGTAGCTTTATCACCATACAGTCTGCACTAAAAGAAATACTAAAGAATATTTTTCAGGCAGAGAAAAAATTTTTGACCTGAGATGCAAGCTTGGAGTTGAAGGGAAGAATAAATATTAATAAAGGGTAAATATTAACTGTCTAAAATAATAATAATGCATTGTATGGTTAAATACATATAAAACTGATATAATTAATGTACATGACATCACTAGCACATAAGTAAGGAGAAAAATGAATGGGATTAAATTATTCTAAGGTCCTTTTCTTTTAAGTAAAAATACAAACTTTATTAAATTCTGGTAAGTTAAAGGTATATGTGATAAAAATCTGCAGACAATCATAAAAGAATATATAATTAACAAATTATAAGATAAATTTTTTAAAATATTTATTTTTAAGTTGTAGCCGGACACAATACCTTTATTTTATTTATTTATTTTTATGTGGTGCTAAGGATTGAACCCAGGGCCTCACACGTGGTAGGCAAGCACTCTACCGCCGAGCAACAACCCCAGCCCTAAAATATAAATATTGAAGCATAAAATGCTCAATTAATCAAAAAAAGCACTAAAGTAGAGAGAAAGGAAAAGAGAATACACAGAACAAATAGGAAATAGATTGAAGATTTCAAACCAAACATAGTAAACTACATTAAACATAAATGGCTTCCAATCCCAGAAAACCAAAGGCTGAATGTTTTCTCTGATAAGTGGATGCTAATCCATAATGGCGAGGGACATGGAATGAGTGGAGGAGCTTTGGATTGGCCAAATGGGAGGGAGGAGAGGGAAAGGGGCTTGGGGATAGGAAAGATGGTTGAATGAGATGGACATCATTACCCTAGGTACATGTATGATAGCATGAAGGGTACTTTGTGTACAACCAGAGAAGTGAGAAATTGTGCTCCATTTGTGCAACAAATCAAAGAGCATTCTGATGTCATGTATAACTGATTAGAACAAATAAATTTTAAAAATTTAAAAAATATATAAATGGCTTCAAATAAAAGACACACATGATCAGACTGAACTGAAAATTTAAAATCCAGCTGTTTCGTGCTAATAAAAGAGCCATTTTGTGAATATAAATATATAGGAATACTGAAAGTAAAAGAAAGTAAAGGCATACGCCATATAAAAAGAATATAGCAGATCAACAACAAGTGAAGTAGATCTCATGGCAACAAATATTACTAGAGAGATATTTTATAATGAAAAGAAATATGATTCACCAAGAAAATGTAACACATTTAAATTTTATGCACCTAACAATATAGCTTTAAATGTATATAAAGAAAATTCAATAGAATTAAAAAGAAAAATAGACAAACCCACAATCATACTTGAAGGTTTTAACACAAACAATTCAAAGATGTTAGTATAGGCACATGTCTATGACATAAATATTTGAACAAGAAAATTAATACTCTTGGAATTGACACCTATAGAAACTGTACCCAACAACTACAGGAAAAAAATGTTATTTTCAAGATTAAAAAATTCACTACACGGTACTTAAAACAAGTCAATAAAAAAAAACTGAAAAATTACAGAGTGTATTCTCTGACCATACTCTATGCTATCAATTTCAAAAATTCCCATGTGCTTGGAACCTGGGAATTACATTTTTAAATAAATCATGGATTAAAACAGTCAGCACAGTGGAAATTAGGAAATATTTTCCACTGAATAATAATTAAAATACTATTCATAAAAATTTGTATGAGACAATGTGCTTAGATGTAAATTTATAGCTTTAAAACATTTCTTAGTGGGCTGGGATTGTAGATCAGTGGTAGAGCACTTGCCTAGCATGTGTGAGGCACTGGGTTCGATTCTTAGCACCACTTATAAAACAAATAAATCAATAAAGTTCATCAATAACTAATAAAAATATCTTTTAAAAAATTTCTTATAAATTAACATCTATTAATCAATGATTTAAGTTAGAAAATAAATAGCCAAAAACTGAGTAAAAGGAATTTTAAAAAATAGAGGAAAATGAAATAATTTCAATATTAGTTAAACTTTGCTATATTGTGCTGTGGAAACAAATAATTCCCAAATCTTGGTGACTCAAAACAACAGAGATTTCTTCATCATCATAGGTCGGTTGAGAATTAGCTGCAGCTCTTCTCCAGGCTGGGAGTATGCTATTATAGCTCTTCTCCATGTATCTTCTTTTTTCAGGATCCAAGCTGAAGGAGCCACTTCTATTTGGGACTTACTATTCTCATGTTCTAATATCAGTTTGATAAAGAACAAGAATTTGGCAGAAAAGTATAATGGCTCTTAGTGCTTTCTGCTCAGATATGGTACATATCACCTCCATTTGCCTATCACTGGCCAAAGCAAGTCACATAGACAAATTTCAGATCAGTGGAACGTGGGTATCAGTGGAACCTCTTTCACAGGCATCACTGCAAATCTCATGGTAGTAGGCAAGTATATATAATCTTTTTAGAGGGAAGAGAAGTGAGTATTTGTGAATAGCAATACATAGCACACTACCCAACCAGTTTTAGTAGGTCAGCATAAATTTAATCCAAAATCTGACAAAGGCTTTACAACAGGAAAATTATTACACTTCAGTTTCATTCATGACACAGATCTAAATGTTCTAGACAAAATATTAACAAATTCACTTTGGCAATATGACAATATGTAAAAAGCATGGCAAAGTTTTTAATAATAGAATGAATTTATATAATTTATTTATTTTATTTTATTTTTTAAATATTTATTTATTTTTTAGTTCTCGGCGGACACAACATCTTTGTTGGTATGTGGTGCTGAGGATCGAACCCGGGCCGCACGCATGCCAGGCGAGCGCACTACCACTTGAGCCACATCCCCAGCCCCTGAATCTATATAATTTAGATATTGGCTTCACCAGATTTTCTAATCTTATGTCAATTTTGTTTTCTTCAAAGAATTTGTTCATATCTCAGTCAAATTTATTCATCACACAGTTATTTATGGTATCCCTTTAACTTTTAATGTCTGTAGAATCTGTAGTCACATCCACTTTTATTTCAAATACCGATAATCTCTCTCTTGCTCACTTTCTCACGGACACTTTCAACTATTTTAATTCTGTTTAAAAAAGCTTTGACTTCACATCTACAGTCATCTCATCCGGTGCAAAAAACATACATTGGAGAAAAGACAGTCTTTTAAACAAAAAGTGATGGAAAAACTAATTATCCATATGTAGAAGGATGAAACTAGACCCTTATCTCTCACCCAGCACAAAAATCAACTTAAAATGGATTAAATATCTAGGAATTAGACCAGAAACTATGCAACTCCTAGAAGCAAACAGGGTCAACACTCCAGCTTTTAGGCACAAACCATGACTTTCTCAATAGAACCCCTAAAGCTCAAGAGATAATGCCAAGAGATTACAAATGGGACAACATCAAATTAAAAAGCTGTCTCGGCAAAGGAAACAATTAGGAGTGTGAAGAGAGAACTGATAGACTGGTAGAAAATCTTTACTAGGTAGTCTTTTGACAGAGGTTTAATATCCAGAATATATAAAGAACTCAAAAAACTTTACATCAAAAAACACAATTAATAAATAAACAAATGAACTAAACAGACACTTCTCAAAAGAAGAAATACAAATGATCAACAAATATGTGAAAAAAATGTTCAATATCATTAGCAATTAGGGAAATGCAAATCAAAACTACATTGAAGGGGTGGGATTGTGGCTCAGTGGTAGAGCGCTTGCCTAGCATGTGTGAGGCACTGGGTTTGATTCTCAGCACCACATATAAATAAATAAAGGTCCATTGACAACTAAAACAAACAAACAAAACTACATTGAGATTTTATCTCACACCAGTTAGAATGGCACTCATCAAGAATACTAACAATAATAAACACTGGAGAGGATGTGGAGAAAGGGACCTCTTTTACACTGTTGGTGGGAATGTAAATTAGTACAACCATTATGAGGTTCTTCAAAAGACTAGGCATGGAACCACCATATGACCCAGCTATATGGTATTTATCCTGAAGAATTAAAATCATCATTCTATAGTGATACATGCATACCTTTTTAGCAGCACAATTCACAATAGCCAAACTATAGAACCAGCCTAGATGTCCACCAATGGATGAATGGATGAAGAAAATGTAATATACATACACAATGGAGTTTTATTCAGCCATAAAGAAAAGTGAAATAATGTCATTTGCTTGAAAATATATGGAACTAGAGACCATTATGTTAAGCAAAATAAGTCAAACTCAGAAGGTTAAGGGTTGTATGTTTTCTTTCATAGGCAGAAGCTAGAGAGGAAAAAGGAAAAGAGAGGTGGGAGTGAATCCATGAAAATTAAATCGAGATTAGTAGAGAAAAGGAGCCAAAGAGTGGGAGAGGGGAGGGAGGGGGAAAGTGCTGGGGAATGATATGGCCCAATTTTATTTTTATTTTGTGTATTGGGTGCATGTGCAAAGATGGAACAACAAATGCCATCAGTATACACCTATAATGCATCAATAAATAAAGTGGGGAAATAAAAAGCTTTGATTTGTTGATTTTCTCAATTGTACATTGCTAGTTTCTATTTGGGAAAACTTTCTTATTTTTTTTTCTTTTCTTTTTTGGTCTACGATCATGAGGATATTGATCTGTAGTTTTCTAGTAGCATCTTTGCCTGGTTTTGATGTAGTTTGAGGTTGGTATTGTAAAATGAGTCTGGTAGTGTTCACTCCTTTATTTTTCTGAGAGTTTGGTCAATGAAATTCACCAGTGAAGTTATCTTAGCCTGATGTTTTCCGTATAGCAAGATTTTAAATTAAGAATAAAATTCCTTTAATATCTTTAGAGTTATCACAACTTTCTAGTTCTATTTTTGTTAGTTTTGGTAATTTGTATCTTTCAAGGAATTTATTCATGTCATCTAAGTGGTCACATTTATTATCATAAAGTTGCCTGTAATCTCCTTACAATATCTTTGGTTATGTAGCTATGCCTCTTTTATTCCTGATAGTTACTATTTTTCTATTTCTTGACCAGTCTAGCAAGTAAATCGTTTTTTTTTTTTCCCAATTATCCAACTTTGGCTTTAATATTTTTCTCTAGTGTCTTTTATTTCATTGAATTCTGCCTTTTATTATTTCTTTCCTTCTACTTACTGCGGGTTTCATTGTTCTTTTCTAGCTTCTTAAGGGGAAAACTTTAGATCATTAAATTTAGACTTTCCTTCTTTTCTAATATAAGCATTCAAAGCTACAAATCCCCTCCTAACCACTGCTTTGGCTGAATTCTACAAATTTTTATATGTTCTATTTTCATTATCTTTCAGTTCAAAATATTTTCTAATTTCTCTTGTGATTTTTTTCCTTAAATGCTTGGATTATTTAGAATTAGTGATTTAATTTCCAGATAGTAGGATATTTGCTGGACGTTTTATTGTTATTTAATTCTAATTTAATTCCATTGTGGATAGATAACATTCTGAACAATTTCTTTTATTTTATTTTTTTAAAGACAGAGTGAGAGAGGAGAGAGAGAGAATTTTTTTTTTAATATTTATTTTTTAGTTCTCGGCGGACACAACATCTTTGTTGGTATGTGGTGCTGAGGATCGAACCCGGGCCGCACGCATGCCAGGTGAGCGCGCTACCGTTTGAGCCACATCCCCAGCCCCTGAACAATTTCAATCCTTGTAAATTTATTGAAACTTGTTTTATGACTCAGAATATGGTTCATTTTAGTGAGTGTTACATTTATACTTGAAAAAATGTATTCTACTATCACTGGGTATAGTGTTTTTAAATATCAGTTAATTCAAGTTGATAATGTTGTGCAGATCATCAATGCCCTAACTTTCTGCTTGCTAGTTCCTAGTTCCATCCCTTACTTAGGGAAGAGTGTTAAAATTTCCAACTATATTTGTGGACTTGTCTATCAGTAGTTGTTTTATAAATTTTAAAGCTCTGTCATTAAGTGTATCTGCATTTAAAATTGTAAAATTTAAAATCATTTTCTTGATGAATTGACTTTTTATGTAATCTCTCTTTATCCCTTTCCAGTAGTGTACTTCATGTAATAATAAATGGCCATGTCAGACATTAGTCAGCGTTCTTTTCCATCCTTTTTACTTTTTTATTCTTATTTTTTGGTAACTGGAATTGGACTCAGAGGCACTTAACCACTGATCCACATCCCAGCCCTTTCTTCTATTTTATTTAGAGACACAGTCTCACTGAGTTGCTTAGGCCTTGTTAAGTTGCTGAGGCTGACTTTGAATTTGCAATTCTCCTGCCTCAGCCTCCCAAGCCGCTGAGATTACAGACTTATACCACACGCCCAGCTCCTTTTTACTTTTAATCTGTATCTTCATATTCAAAATATATTTCTTGTAGCATAGAATTGTATATTGCTTTTGTAAGGTTGTACAATCTTTGTTCTTGTAATTGGAATATTTGAACCATTTACATTTCATGTAATTATCTTTGTGGTTAGGCTATCAGTTCTTTTTTCCTTTTGTCTCCTTATAAATAAAATATTTATTATTTCATCTCTACTGTTAGCTTACTAGCTATACCTCTTTGCTTTATGTTTTTAAGTGGTTTTTCTAGGGTTTCAAATATGCATCTTTAATTTATACCAGCTTACCTTCAGGTTAACTGTTTCATGTGTAATAATAAAAACCTGACAATAGTTGAGTACAGTGGTGCACACCTGTAATCTCAGCAATTTAGGAAGCTGAGGCAGGAGGATCATAAATTCACAGTCAGCCTCAGCAACTTAGCAAGACTCTCAGCAACTTATAGAGACCCTGTCTCAAAATAAGAAATAAGAAAGGCTCAGTGTTGGGTTCAATCCCCAATATCAAAATCAACAACTACTACAACAAAAAACTGACACTATGCTTCCACTTTTCCTCTATGTTTCTTTATGAATGCCATTCTTGCATTACATTATACCTCTATATATCGTGTAATCTACTCTACATTTTTGGGTTTAACTTATAAAACATTTTTTGTGCTTATGGGAATTGAACCCAGGGCTTTACACATGCTAGGCAAACACCCAACCACTGAGTTATTAGATTCTCAGTGCTAAAAAACTTTTACACCGGAAAAATATTTTTATATTAACCCATGTACTTACCAATTCTAGGGATATTTATTCCTTTGTGCAGATTGAAGTTCAGTTTTAGTATCATGTTTTTCTGCCTAAGAATTTCCTTTTCCATTTTTTTGTAGTGCAGATATACTGGTAATGCACTCTTTCCACTTATTTCAAAATGTATTTATTTCATTTTTATTTTTAAAAATATTTTTAGTAGATGAGCACAATACCTTTATTTTGTTTATTTAATTTTTTATGTGGTGCTGGGGATCCAACTCAGTACCTCACATGTGCTAGACAAGCACTCTACCACTGAGCCACAACCCCAGCCCTCATTTTTATTTATTTATTTATTTTTTAAAATTTTTTTTAAAGAGAGAGAGAGAGAGAGAGAGAGAGAGAGAGAGAGAGAGAATTTTAACATTTATTTTTCAGTTTTCAGCGGACACAACATCTTTGTTTGTATGTGGTTCTGAGGATAGAACCCAGGCAGCACGCATGCCAGGCAAGCAAGCTACCGCTTGAGCCACATCCCCAGCCCTCATTTTTATTTTTAAAGAGATTTTCTCTACATACCGAATTGCTATGAAGTTATCTTTCAAAATTGTTAAGGCACAGTTTCATTGGTTCTTGGCTTGCATTTTTTTCTGACAAAAAAAAAAAAACGCCACTAAATGTATCTTTGTCTTTCTTAATACAATGAGTTTTGTTTGATTGTTTTACCCTGCTCCCCGCCCCCAGTATAAACTTGTAAACTCTTTACATTCTTAAAAGCGCTTTATTGAGATATAATTCACACACCATACAATCTACCCATTTTAAGTGTAAAATTTGATAGTTTTTAGTATCTTTAAATAAGTAAATATATGTATGTATACCTACAATACATATGTATTTTTACATATGTGAATCTACTACAACAGTCAACTCTGGAACATTGTTATCACTTCCTGAAGAAACCCTATACATTTGACTATCACCTCCCAATACAAACACGCATGCCATACTCATACCTAGCCCTAGGCAACCACTAGTCAGCTTTTTGTCTCTATCGAGTTCCCTTACTTAGACATTTCATTTGAATGGAATTCTGTAATATATGGTTCTTGTGACTGACTTCTTTCACCTAGAATATTGTTTTCAAAGTTCATCCATGTTGTATCAGTGCTTTGTCCCTTTTTATGGACAAATAATATTACATTGTATGAATATGCCCTATTTTGTTTGTCCATTCATCAGCCGATGGACATTTGGGATTGTTTTCACTTTTTGGTTATTAAGAATAATGCTACTATAAAAATATGTGTTCAATTCTCTTTATGAACATGTGTTTTTATTTCTCTTGGAAATATATGCAGAGGTGCAGTTGCTAGGTCATATAATCATCTGAAGATATGCCAAATGGTTTTCCAAAGCATTTTGCATTCCCATCAACAGTGCATGAAGTTTCCAGTTTCTCCACATCCTAACTGATGCTTGTTATTATTTGATTTTTTAAAATTTTATCCATTTTAAGGTGGTATAAAATGGTATCTCATTTTTGGGTGTGACAGACATTTCCCTGATGACTAAAGATTTTGAGCATCTTTCAGGTACTTATATGTCTATATGTTTGTTCAAGTCTTGTCCTAATCAAATTGAGGTGCCATAACCGAATGCTGTAGACTGGATAACTTAAACCAGTCATTTATTTCCTTCCACTTCTGGAGTCTGGGAATCCAAGATCAGAGTGCCACCATAGTCAGGTTCTGCTAGGGATTCTTCTGGCTTGCAGGTGTCTTTCACTAGGCAGTCAAATGATCTTTCCTCAATACATGCATGGAAGGTGGGTAGGAATCTTTTCCTGGTGTTTTGTTTTTCTTTTTTGCTTGATTTTTATTTTTTAGTTGTAGTTGGACACAATCTTTATTTAATTTTTTTATGTGGTGCTGAGGATCGAACCCACGGCCTCACATATGCTAGGCGAGCACTCTACTGCTGAACCACAATCCCAGCCCCTTGTTTTTCTTTTTTTGTTGCTAGGGATTGAACCCAGGACCTTGTACATGCTAAATCCACATTCTACCACTGAGCTATATCCCCAGCCTTTGGTGTCTCTTCTTCTTCTTTTTTTTTTCTTTAATTTTTATCTTTTTGTAGATGTAGATGGACAGCATGCCTTTATTTGTTTATTTTTATGTGGTGTTTGTGGTGTTAAGGATCAAACCCAGGATCTTACATGTGCCAGGCAAGCACTCTGCCACTAAATTACAGCCCCAGGATGCTGGCTCTATCAGATCATTTAGCCACAATTACTTTGGTAAAGCCCTGCCTCCAGATATAGTCACACTGGGAGTTAAGAGTTTCTTTAAATAAATTTGGCAATATAGGCAAGGAGGATAGATATAATTCAGTTCATATCAGGTTCTCATTCCATTTTGTAAATTGGGTTGTCTTTTTATTATTGACTTGTAGAGTTATTTATATATTCTGGATACTAGTCCTTTTTCAAAAATATGATTTGCAAACATTTGCTCCCCTTTTGTCAGTTGTTTTTCATGCCTCACGTTTTCTCCATGTCTCTGTGTATTATCATACTTTTTTCTTTTCTGTATTTTTTTATTCTTGGACATGTTATAGACTTCCTTGTTCTGGAGGGACTGCCCCCACCAGAGCTAGCTAATTCCTAGAGATAGTACAGGACTCACCTGCAAGTATGCCTTTCATAAGCAAGCAACCAATTAAGAGCCCATACCCCCAACCACTGCCCTTATCAATTTCTTATAATTCAGGATATTATTCCCCTCCCCTAACCATCCCAGCACCATATGAGACAACTCAGGGCAGCCCCTCCACCCCAGAGACCACTGAAATTATTTAAATTAACCAATCCTCAAACTGCATAACTTGCCCTGTTTGTTTCTTCCGAAGGAAACCACAATAAAGGCTCTTGTTTACGTTTTTCCTTTACTTTCTCTGCCTTCCTGTCCTTCCCTGAATGCCTCCTATGACATGGAGTGCCCTTTTGCGATCTGTGAATATTAACTTTAAACACTCTTGAGTTTTAACAATTTGAATATTATGTGCCTTGGTGTGATTTTTTTTTTATACTGCTTGGGGTTTATTAACCTTCCTGAATGTGAAAATTTACAATTTCCCTTACATTTGAAAACATTTCTGTCCCTTCTCTCCTCTATTTCTGGGAATAGAATTATGTATTTTAGATTAACATTGTCCCACATTCTCTTCACTTTTGTTTCATTTCATTTCAATCTTTATTCTTTAATTTGAATGGTTTCTATTGATTTTTTAAGGACGCTGATCTTTTCTTCTCCAGTATTTAATGTACTGTGAATCCAATCCAGTGACTTTTTATTTCATTTCAATTATTGCATTTTTAGTTCTGGAAGTTCCATTTGGCTCTTTTTTGTATTCCATTTATTTGATCATTATGTTCATGTCTTTAAATCCTTGTTCTAAAACTATTCTAAAGTCCTTGCCTGCTAATTTCATCACTATTCCTTCATCTCTTTCTGTTGAATGATTTTTAATTTTCATTAAAAATCAAATGTGATTGGGTTGGGGTTGTGGCTCAGCAGTAGAACATATGTGAGGCTCTGGGTTTGATCCTTAGCACCACATATAAATAAATTAAAGGTATTCTCTCTCTCTCTCTCTCTCTCTCTCTCTATATATATATATATATATATATATATATATATATACACACACACACACACACATATATATGTATACATATGTATATCTATAAAATGTCAAAGAATAAAAGATACAGAAAAGAAAAAAGTGTGTGTGTGTGTGTGTGTGTGTATATATATATATATATATATATAGTGATACCTTATGGATCACATTTCTGGGTTGTTATATAATCAAGTAATTTTATACTTTTTTTTGGATGGCAGGCATTGTGACAGTTAATTGCATGATTATTAGGAGGTTGTTGGGGCTTTTAAATTTCCTTCAAATAAACTGAGATTTGTTTTGACATGCAATTGAGTTACTTGTAGATCAACTTGCTCCATTAAGACTTTTATTTTTAAGTCTTGTGAGATCTAAAATAGTCTATATTCTAAAGCTAGGTTAGTCCTACTGCTAAGGTATTATCCTTCTGGAATCTCTGCTGAATCCTCTGAATCCCCAGGATCTCTCTGTATTGAGTGGCAGAAACTTGAGTTTCTCCTAGCCCTGTGGTATCTCTAAGAATGATTTAGTTTATAGGTCTCTAGAAGATATTCTTTCATTGGCCTTATAAATTCACCCACTGTCCACTTTGTCAATTTGAGTAATTCAAAAAGCAGATTCCAAGAAGGGTATTTGACATGTAAGAAGTTTATTAAAGTAAATGCTATAAAGAAAAATGAGACAGGAGCCAGGGGAAGCTAGACAGTTATATGATTGCAATGCAGGTCTGACCCTTGTGAAAGAGGGATAAGAAAGAAAGGCTGAATGGAAGATATTTAAAGGCATTCTGCATTTCTCAAAAACAGGACCTGCCTTCCTATTCCTGAGAAATCCAGTCATTAGCTGGGATTAACAAGAAGTCTGGCCTGGGTGCAAATGTGGTAACAAATTCCAGAGTTCAGCAGTTAAGGACATTAGTCAATTATGCTCTTCACAGAGTTCTAAGAGGTACATTTCTCCTTTTTTTAAATTGGCGAATTATAATTATACAGGTTTTGGGGTTCATTTTGACAAAATTATACATAAAGGAATTTTTTTCCATAGGACAGTTTACTTAAGGTGAAGCCAACTGCTTTGGTTCAGTACTTGGTCTCTGAAGTACTTTCATTATTTTATGTGGTGCTGGGAATTGAACCCAGGACCTTATGCATGTTAGGCATGCACTCTACCACTGAGCTTCACCCCCAGCTCAACAAGGAATTTTATTTCAATCCCCATTCCCCCTCACTATTTTCCTCTCCTCCTCCCTACCCCATCTCCCCCTTTCTCCCTCCTCTACTGATCTTCCATTTATTTATTTGTTTATATACTGAGGACTGAACCCAGGAGTATTCAACCACTGAGCCACATCCCCAGCCTTTTATTTATTTATTTATTTATATTTTTTATTTTTAACTATTAAATCTGTTTAGTAAAGACAAATTCTTTCATACAAAATAACAGTTTACAACAGTCTGAGTGCTT
This sequence comes from Urocitellus parryii, assembly GCF_045843805.1. Lineage (NCBI taxonomy): Eukaryota > Metazoa > Chordata > Mammalia > Rodentia > Sciuridae > Urocitellus > Urocitellus parryii. Next base: position 135,351,147 of record NC_135531.1, on the reverse strand, counting down.
GACACACCATCACAGACAAGGGCGGTGCTGTAGGCACCCAGGGCCCTGCCCCCAGACCCAGAGAAGACTCAGGGGCTCTCCACCACCAGCCCCTGAGGGAGCCACCCCCTCCTCCAGAGGGAGGGAGGAATGTGGGACCATGGCACTGAGGACTCTCCCCACGCTGCTGCTCCTCAAATACTGGGGGCACCCCCTCTCGTCACAGGCTGAGTCAGGGGGATACAGTGACTAATGGGCAGGGGGCAAAATGGGGACATCTTTGATGCGAAGACTACCCCCACCCACTAGGCCACACAGTGGAAATTTGAGGGAGGGCCACAAAAGTGGTCCTACCCTTGCCCACAAAGGGTAGCTGGCTGATGCCCTAGAGCCCAGGAGAGACGCTTGAAACACAGAAGATCTGCAGTCTGACCTACCCGGGCTTACCCACATGACCTGAGAGGCAGCCCACTGAGAAATGGCTAAAAATTTAAGAAAAATCAACAAGAATGGATTAATAATGGCAAGAAGGGAAAACAGAAGCTGTTCCAGTAGGTCAGTGCCTCAAGCGGCCCTAGGACCAGCACTACATGGGCAGTAGTCCTTAGGGTCCAGACTTCCTGAGCACTGTGACAGTGCCCAAGTCGCTCCTCTCTGCCTCCAGGAACGCAGCTAACAGGCCACAGGGGCCTGGCTCTGGATCTGGACAGGCTTCCCAGGCACTTAGGCAGGCTCAGTGCAGGCAGGGACAGGGAAGTTCTGGAGCCCCACCTGCCCAGACCCTTGAATGCACAGTCCCAGACACAGATCTGGGCACGCGCACATGCACACACTCACACACTCACTCCTATCTGTCAAGCACACTGGTGACACCTGAGGACTCTCCAGGAGAGGAGGTGGGTAGCAACCCTTCCAAGGGTAGCCTTGAGTCCCCAGAATGCCTGAGCCAGTGGGGACCCAGGTACAAGCTTAGATCAATTATTGCTATGGTTTGATTGTCCTACAAAGGTTCATACATTAAAGGCTTGATTGTTAAAGGCCAGGCTGTGGCACTATTGGGAGATGTTGAAACCTTTCAAAGGTTGGAGTCTAGTTAAAGGAAGTTAGGTCACTAGGGGCATGTCCTTGTATTGTGACTTCAATTCCTCTCTCTCTCTCTCTCTCTCTCTCTCTCTCTCTCTCTCTCTCTCTCTCTCTCTCTCTCTCTTCCTCTGTTTTCTCTACCATGTGCTCCCACCAACATGCATAGCTCTTCCACGGGCCCAAAACAAAGGAATGAAGACATTATGTACTGAAACCTCTCAAACCATAAGCCAAAATAAACTTTTTCCTCTTTTAAAGATTCTTCTTCTCAGATTATTTTGTCATAATGATGGAAATTTGAGTAACACTTTGACATTAACCTTCATTTTTTTCTAGCAAATGTTTTTGTTGTTGTTGCTGCTGCTGTTGTTTTGCAGCACTGCAGATGGAACCCAGGGCTTTGTGAGGCTAGGCAAGCACTCTACCACTGAGCCATACTTCAGCCCTAGCATCTATGTTTAAAGATTTATGCTTCCTTCCAGCCAGTGTTTAACCTGTATTCCAGAAGTTCTGAAATGCCCTATCTTCATTATTATTCTGTTACAAATATTTTCTAATTTCTATTGTGTTCTCTCTCTTTTTTCCAACCTGTGGATTACTCAGAAATGTACTTCTTTTTTTAAATATCTTTATTTTACTTATTTACTGATTTTATGTGGTGCTGAGGATCAAACCCAGTGCCTCGCGCATGGGAGGCAAGCGCTCAACCACTGAGCTACAACCCCAGCCCTGTACTTCTTAATTTCTATTATTGAGTTCATTTTTATTATTGACGTCTGGCTTAACACCACTGTGATCAGAGAACACATTATAAACATTTCCAACCCTTTGGAACTCTGTCAAAGCTTGTTGTATTGTTCTCTTTGATAAATTAACCATGTACACTTAAAAAAACGATATATATCATATATTTCAAAACTATGTTATTTATTGCATATGTATTTAGGTTTGTTATATCTTCTTGTGGATTGACCTCTTTATTGTGAAAGAATATTCCTTGTTATCTTTAATTATGTTTTTTGCCCTAATGTCTATTTTTATCTTATAAAAGTATAGCAACATCAGCTTTCTTTGGTTGGCTTTTACATACTATATTTTTCCCATTTTTAATTTCAACATTTATGTCTTTAGTATAAGACATTCTTGGGGATGGGATTGTTGCTCATCAGTACAGCACTCGCCTAGCGTGTGTGAGGTACTGGGTTCGATCCTCAGCACCACATAAAAATAAATAATTTATTGAAGATATTGTGTCCAACTATAGCTTAAAATTTTTTAAAAGTATAAGATTTTTTTTGTAAGTGCATATGGTTGGATAATTTTAAATCCAATCTGATAATGTTAATATTCACTTGGAGAATTTATTTATTTTTAATGTTTATTTATTTATTTATTTATTTCATAGATGACAATAGTGGAGTGCATTATATTCATAATTATCCACTCACAGCACAATTTTTTGTAACTCTGTATATAAAGTATGTTCATACCAAATTATGCCATTATACATGAGCTCTTATTTTTTTGCATATAATTCTTAATACACCTTTATACCACCATTTATCGTATCTCTCTTTGTATATAACGTATGTTAACACCAAATTCATATCTTCATACATGTATTTTGTAGAATGATGACCGTCTCCTTCTACCATCCTAGCTATTCCCCTTCTCCCTCCCTTTCCTCCCACCCCTATTCCCTAACTAGAGGTAATTTTCCTCCCATGCTCTCCCTTCCTACCCCACTTTGAGTCACCCCATTTATATCAGAGAAAACTTTCGGCGTTTGTTTTTTTGGGATTGGCTAACTTCACTTAGCATAATCTTCTCTAATGCCATCCATTTCCCTGCAAATGCCATGATCTTATTCTTTTTTAGTGCTGAGTAATATTTCATTGTGTATAAATGCCACATTTTTTTTTATCCATTCATCCACTGAAGGACATCTAGGTTGGCTCCACAGTTTAGCTATTGTGAATTGTGCTGCTATAAACATTGATGTGGCTGTGTCCCTGTAGAATGCTGTTTTTAGGTCCTTTGGGTATAGTCAGAGAAGAGGAATAGCTAGGTCAAATGGTGGTTCCATTCCCAGTTTTCCAAGGAATCTCCATACTGCTTTCCAAATTAGCTGCACTAATTTGCAGTCCCACCAGCAGTATATGAGTGTACCTCCCCACCTCGAATCCTTGCCAACACTTTTTGTTGTTTGTCTTCATAATGGCTGCCATTCTTACTGAGATGAGATGGTATCTTAGCTTTGATTTGCATTTCTCTGAATGCTAGAGATAATGAGCATTTTTTCGTATATTTGTTGATTGATTTCGTATATTTGTTGATGGCCCATTTATTGATTGGATTATTTGTTTTTTTGGTGCTTATCTTGTTGAGCTACTTATATACCCTAGAGATTGGAGCTCTATCTGATGTGTGAGGGGTAAAAATTTGTTCCCAGGATGTAGGCTCCTGTTCACCTCACAGATTCTTTCTTTTGCTGAGAAAAAAACTTTTTTAGTTTGAATCCATCCCATTTTTTGATTCTTGGTTTTAATGCTACAGGCGTCTTATTAAGGAAGTTGGGGCCTAGCCCCACATGATGAAGATTAGGGCCTACTTTTTTTTCTATTAGACGCAGAGTTTCTGGTTTAATTCCTAGATCCTTGATCCATTTTGAGTTAAGTTTTGTGCATGATGAGAGATAGAGATTCAATTTCATTTTGTTGCATGTGGATTTCCAGTTTTCCCCGCACCATTTGTTAAAGATGCTATCCTGGAGAATTTATAATATTTGTTATAAACTGAATACATTGGAAATTAAATCTACCATCTTTTTTCCTTAAATACAAATAATTACTTTCACTACTTCCTTGATAATGCTAAAACCTTAGAAACTTTAAGCTTTATTAACCCCCCTCCTGCTTTTTGTTTTATTGTGGTCAAACACTGTAATTCTGCATATATTATGTTTTATTTTTTTGTGTATTGTGTATGTGTTGCTGGGTATTGAGCCCAGGGCCCTACACATAATAGACAAGCACTCTATCACTGAGATATGAGCCCAGGCTTCTACAGGTATTTTAAGTCCTCTTATCACCATTATTGATTTTTGCATTCAATGTTCATTTATATTAACCCACACATTTCCCCCTTTTGTTATTTGTGATTGTTTTTCTTTTGCCTAAAGCTGAAGCTTTTTTCTTAAGGTAGATCTGCTGGCAAGTAAAGTTCTTTTGCTTTTGTTTGTATAGACAAAAATCTTTATTTTGCCCTCATTTTTTAAATGTAATTTCACTGGATATAGAAAAGTGTTTGGTAGTTATTTCTTTCAGCACTTCAAAGATGTCATTTTAGGGGCTGGGGATGTGGCTCAAGCGGTAGCGCGCTCGCCTGGCATGCGTGCTGCCTGGGTTCGATCCTCAGCACCACATACCAACAAAGATGTTGTGTCCGCAGAGAATTAAAAAAAATTCTCTTTCTCTATCTCTCTCTCTCCTCTCTCACTCTCTCTTTAAAAAATAAATAAATAAATAATCCTTAAAAAAAAAAAAGATGTCATTTTATTGGCTTCTAGATTTCATCCTTCGTTGAGATGAGCCTTTGAAGAAAACATGTCTCTCTTTTTAAGAATATTTTTTTTTAGTAGTAGATGAATACAATACCTTTATTTTTATTTATTTATTTATTTATTTTTAATGTGGTGCTGAGGTTTAAACCCACTTCTTCACACATGCTAGGCAAGCGCTCTACCACTGAGTCACAACTCCAGCCCCATGTCTCTCTTTTTCTTCTTGCTTTTTAGATTTTTAATCTTCTGTATTCAGCAGTTTTACTATGACATGCCTAGGTGAGATTTTTTAAATTTGATTCCATTTTGGGTTTCACAGCTTCTCTTATACATAAGTCTTTATCTTTCATCACCTTGAGAATATTTTTGGATGTTTTCTCTTTAAATGAGGCTTCTGCCTTATTTATCTTTCTAGTACTTATGGGAACCCAGTTACATGTACATTATATCTTTTCACTCTTTTTTTTTCTTGATAAGCATTTTGTTTTCTCATGTATTTTTTTCTCTTTCCACATTTTTTATTGGTACATTGTAGTTGGACTATTGTTGTTACACATTTTCTATTTTGTTTTGAAGGTAACACTGATCACCCAATTGAGAGCTTTTATTTTTACAAAGTTTTCTCTTTACCCAGTAGTGGCCCTCTTCCAGAGCCAAATTTGAACTCTCTGTTTCTTCCCTGTTTCAAGAATTAGTATGTACCCTCTTGGGGAAAAGCCACCATAAATCATCAGCTAAATTCTCTAGAATTATCCCTTCAAGTCATTTTTGTATCTTCGCTTTTAAAACACGTTGTATTTTCTCCAGTTTCAGTTGTTCAGTGGATGTTTAATTTTGTTGCAAATGACTTTACCCTATCCAGAAGCACATCTTCTGTTCCATAGGTTTTGAAATTTGATTCTTTTCTATGTGTTTCTAATTTCCATTGTTCTTTATTCTTTTACACTTTCAGAAAGTACATTTTAAAAATTCATTCTATGAGTTATTTTTATTTGGGGGTATAATAGTTTCTTATATTTCCATTAAATCAAATTTAAACATTGTGTGTTATTCAAATATACATCTATATTTGGGTTTGTTTTTTGTCTACTTGTTTTGACAGTCACTGAAAGAAATGTTAAGAATCTCACCCTACAATCAGGCATGGTGGCACATGCCTATAATCCTGCTGAGGCAGGATGATCACTAGTTCAAGGCCAGCCTGGGAATCTTAGTGAGACCCTGTCTCAAAATTTTAAAAGGGCTGAGGATGTAGCTCAGTGATAAAGCATTCCTGGGTTCAACCTTCAGTCTCTCTCTCTCTCTCTCTCTCTCTCTCTCTCTCTCACACACACACACACATGCACAAAATGAAATAAAACAAACAGAAAACTCACACAATGATAACAGATTTTTCAAGTTCTCATTAGGTTCACTAAATTTGTCTTTCATATATTTTTAAGGTATATTATTTGATGCAAAACTTTTGTGTTTTTGGTGCTGGGGATAGAACTCAGGATCTGTGCATTCTAACAACGCATCCTACTTCTATACCCCCAGTCTGACACTTCAAAAATTTTTAACTTTTAAATCTTCTTGGTGAATTAAGTAAATCATCATATGAAATGACCTTTATAATTGTTTGCTTTACAATATTTTTCTAATATTAATATACCTACAAAAGCTATTTTTTAGTATTTTCTTTATATATCTTTTCCAACATGTTTTCACTATTTTGGGGTATTTTATGAATAATAACAGTAGCTATATTTTCATTCATTACATTTTTAAATTGTGCTGAACTACATTCCTAGTTTTGGTATTGTTGTTAAGGATTTTTTGTTTGTTTTAAGACCAGGTCTCACTAAGTTGCCCAGGTTAGCCTTGAATTTGCCATACTACTGCCTCAACTTCCTGAGTAGCTAAGATTACGGGTATGCACCACTGTGCCTGGCTAGATCTCTGTCTTTTTTTTTTTTTTTTTAGGATTACTGATATATTTTAATTTATTTGTGTCATGTTATTTTGTGCTTATTTCTTCTTTTTCTATATTCTTTCTTTATAAATCTGTCTTTATAAATCTGTCTCTTCTTTTGGAGAACGTTGCAGTTTATTTTGGTTGCCAACTTGGCTGGGTTAAGGGATGCCTAGATAGAAAAGCATAATTGTGGGTGTGTCTGTGGGGTATTTGCAGAGAAAATTGGCTCATGGGTCAATGAGCTGTAGGAAAGACCTATCCTGAAGAACATGGACAGTTCCATTGAATAGGCTAGGGGCCCAGATAGAATAAAAAAGTAGAAGGAAGAAGTGCATGCACACACTTGATCCTTCTCGAATGGATGTGGTTTTTGCTGCTGGTGGTGGCCTTGGTCTCCTGATTCATCAGCCTTTGAATGAAGACTTACATCAACAGCTCTACAACAGAGGCTTTGAGGCCTTTGGCGTCAGATTGCAACCACATTATTGGCCTATGTCTTGTTCTGAGTTTTCAGCCTTCTCAAACTGAGCAATTACCAGTTTCCCTGAATCTCTAGGCTGCAGACAGTCATTGTGGGACTATTTGACCTCTGATCACAAAAGTCAATCTAATAACCTCCTATTGGTTCTCTTTCTCTGGAGAACTCTAACTAATACAAAACTAAATATAATAATGTGAAAGTATGTTTCACATAAACAAAATAAAGGTTTATTTTGGCAGTGACAGTCAAGAACCCAGTTTCCAACTATTTTGATGTTCTACCATCCTCTGTGTGCTACTTTTGGTTCACAATGGCTGCTTGAGGTCCGTCTTCATGCTTGTCTTATAACCAGAAGAAAAGGGCAAATAAGGGCTTTTTATTTTATATTTTTATTTTTTGGTACTAGAGATTGAACCCAGGGGTACTTTACTACTGAGTACTTTTTACTTTTTATTTTAAGATGGGGGAAGGGGTGTCTCACTAAGTTGTTGAGGCTGGTCTTGAACTTGTGATCCTCCTGCCTCAGCATCCAGTGTCACTGGGATCACAGGCATGCACCTCCATACCTATCAAACATCACTTTCTTTTACATTTCATTGATCTTAATGAAGTAAGGCATATGACCAAATCTAACTGTAAGGAAGGGTAGGAAAATTTTTTTTTTATTCCAGGAATTCTTGTGCTCAGTTAAAAGTTAGGGATTTTATATTACACAAGAATAATGAAGAACAGATGTTAGTAGAAAACTATTAAAGTACCACACTATTTCAGGTTTACAGTTATTTTTCTCTTGGTCCTTGAAAGATATTATTTCACTGTCTTCTAGCTTCCATTGCTTATATGAGAAGTCAGCTGTCATTCCACCTGTCACTCATTTATAGTAATTTATCTTTTTCTCTGATTGCTTTTAATTTCCTCACTTCTTGGGTGTTTTATACTTTCATGATGATTATCTGATAATGGGCTTCAATTGGGTTATTTGCTTAGGGTTCTTTGGGATTGATTCTTGTGTCATCAATTCTGGAAAATTATCAACAGTTACTTCCTTTAATATTGTCTTCTCTCATTCTATTTCTCCCTTTTGAATTCTAATTATTTCATATGTTAGCTTTTCTCACACTTTACCCATGTCTCTTAACCTCCATTTTATCTTTTCCACTTCTTTGTCTACCTGGAATAGAATCTGGGTAATTTCTTTAGATTTTTCAGTTCACTAACTTTCACTTTAGCTCTGTATAATATGCTATTTAATCAATCCACTAGGATTCTAATTTCAATTATTACATTTAAAAAATCACCTGGTATATAGTATAGGCTAATTTAAAAAAATTTTTTTTTAGTTTGAGATGGACATGATATCTTTATATTTATATGGTTCTGAGCATCGAATCCAGTGCCTCTCGCTTGACAGGCGAGTAGTCTACCACTGAGCAAAAACCCCAGCACTGTCAATTATTACATTTTTGTTTCTAGATGTTCTATTTTTGTGCTTTTTCCAAACTTTTAATAACCTATTTCTTCCCCACTCCATCTCACCCCTTTTTTCCCTTTCAATGTTGGGGATTGAACCCAGTGCCTCACATATGCTAAGCAAGCACTCTTCCTCTGAGCTATACTCTCAGGCCCTGAAAGTCTGTTTCCTATTCATGTGTTCAATATTTTGGGATGAAAGTATAGCTCAGTGGTAGAGCATTTACCTAGGACAACTTGAATTTGCCCCAAGACTAAATATATATTTACATACAGTAAATAAACTTCTGTATGTTATGTATCTGACAAGCTTAATTTATGAAGTTTCTGTAAGTTTGAGTCTGTTAGTTCTGCAAACTCTCATTCTAGTTGGCTTATTTCTTCATGTGTTTTGTGAATCCTCTCTGTGGGATTCTGTCAAACCCTAGTTTACATTCCTCTGGAAGAGGATTTGTGTTAGTTTATAGAAGGTACTTGGTTTTGTACCTATCTATTATGACTTTATACTACATTTTGGATCACATAGCTATTGAGAATTCTGATGCCAAACCTGCATGAAGGATGGTTTTTAATTTTCAGGGGAAAGGTTTTGTTTTGTTTATTTCTTCCCATCCAGAGCCATGAACAAGAAAGGTAAATTTCCATGCCATTAATGATTTTTTTTCTAATTCACTCTTTACTAAGGATATCACTTTTTTTTCAGAGTAATAGGCAGGAATTTATTACAAGGAAAGGAAGATGGGGAAACAGACACTCAAACAAGTAAGGGAGAGAATGGGTGGGACCTAAGGGTATAACTTTTTCTTTTATTAGAGCATTATAGCTATACATAGTAGTTGGGTTCATTTTGAAAGGGTATCGATTTAAGGACTCAATCAGTGGGTTGTGTCTTTTTGTTTTTGTTTTATTTTGTTTTTTGAGATGGGGGTTCTCACTCTATTGGGTAGGCTAGCCTCAAACTCCTGGGATCAAGCAATCCTCCTGCCTCAGCCTCCAAAGAAGCTGGGATTAACAGGTGTGAGCCATGGTGCCCATCTCAGGATTCAGCTTTATATACAGTCTCCAACATAACTTCCCACCTTTCTTGGTCTCTTATCTTACTTTCTTCCACCTGAGTGGCATGTTCAAACCAATGTGGTAAGCCACTGTAACTTCTGTCCTTTAATGAGAAGTTTTATGATTGGAGTTTTCTAGGATACACAATACATATATTGTCAGATATCTACTACCTTATGGCCAGAATGAAAAAGTAGATTTGCTTTTTATCTAAGAAATTGAAAAATCAGAAGATCTTCAACTACACCTTCCTAAAAGTCAACAGAACTGTGAGTGTCCTGAAGTTTAAAGAGGAAGTACATCACGGCAGTATTGTACCAAGATTTCTTCTGGCAAGCTCACTCAGCAATATCCATGCCTACTGTTCTTTTTTTTTTTTTTCCTTCAGTGCTGGCGATGACCCAAGGCTTCCTAACGTGCCAGGCAAATGCTCTACTTCTAGGTTATAACCCTACACCTTACTGATCATTTTTAACATGATTCACTAAGACTTCAGTAAGAGGGCCGGGCATGGTGGTGCACACCTGTAATCCCAGATGCTCGGGAGGCAGAGGCAGGGGATGTGGCTCAGTGGTTAAGTGCTCTTGGATTCAATCCCCAGTAACCTCTCCCCTCTCAAAAAAAAAAAAAAAAAAAGACTTCGGCAAGTCTCTAAACAAAAAAGTTTATTTTGAATTTAATTATCTGTTCCATATATATTAAGGAACATAACTAGAGGCTGGGGTTGTGGCTCAGTGGTAATGCGATTGCCTGGCATGCGGAGGCACTGGGTTCGATTCTCTGTACCACATACAAATAAATAAAATAAAGGTCCATCAACAACTTTAAAATATTAAAAAAAGGAACATAACTATATAAAGATATTGGGGGAGGGATGATAAAGGTATGAAGCTATTTATGGAGGACACACAGAAATTAAGAGAACTGATATCACAAAGCAGAATGTAAAATGTAGTATAAACAACAAATAATATGGGATTCTAGGGAGTAGAGATCACCTGATATGAGAAGAGTCCAGGCCATACAAGGCAGCCTACATAAGCTTAAACACAAAATATTTAATACAATTGAGGAGGATCAAAATGTGCTACAAAGAATAAATTAAGCTGGGTACGGGCCAGTAATCCCAGTGGTTCAGGAGGCTGAGTCAGGAGGATCACAAGTTCAAAGTCATCCTCAGCAACAGCAAGGTGCTTAGCAACTCAGTGAGACCCTGTCTCTAAATAAAATACAAAATTGGGATGGGATATAACCATTGGTTGAGTGCCCAATCCCCAGTACAAAAAAAAAAAAAAAGATTAAATTTAGTAGGCCTGGTGTCTGAATGGCTGATACACGGAGGCTGAAAAAATCAAGTTTAATTCAAGTTTCAAGCCAGGAAATATCATGGTACCACATTTAAAAATGAGAAAAGCTAGGATGGAAAGATGGTTTGGGGAGAAATTAATCCAGTTCAGATAAATGTGAGGGGATAGCAAAATTATAAAGTGGAAATACATATATGTGTGTATGTATGTTTCTAGGGATTAAACCCACTGGGTTACATCCCCAGGCCTTCTTTTTTCATTTTTTATTTTGAGATAGGTTCTCACTAGATTGCTGAGGCTGGTCTTGAATTTACAATCCTCCTGCCTCACCCTCCCAAATTGCTGGGATTACAGGCATGTGCCACTGCACCTGGTTCATAAAGTGGAAATATTTAACAAACATGTAGAACTGGGGCTTCAGAAAAATGTCAGTGTCAGAACTACAAATTTTGGGGTACTAGCCTCAAATACTCTCAGGGGTGGTAGTCAAGCTGTATCTCTCAAAGAAACAGGGAAGAATAGATAATTTAAGAACTGAACTCCAGATGATAACAAGGTAACAGGTGGGAAGATAAATTATCAGTAGAGCAGAAAAGCATTTGAAGATGAGAAGAAAATGATGACATGTGACAAAAAAGAGATCTCAAGAATTAAAAGATGATTCATAGTGTCAAATGTGACACAAAGCTCAGAGGAAATAAGGACTAAAGAAAGCCAGTGAATTTGATAATTAGGAGATAATTAGAGCCCATCAGAAGCAAGGTTTTATTACTCTGGTGAAAAAAAGAAGCCAGGTTTGATTATTTAATGGCTCAAATTTTAATTTTATTTTTTAAGTTGTTAATGCAGTAGGGAGCTTGTTACTTCATTGTGATTTTCTGTTTCTTTTTCCAAATGAAAGGAAATGAGTGCCACATAGCAGCAACTCACTGGCCAACCAGTTGCAATCCCTTTCACTTATAACAACTCCATATGGTCAAAGGACTGGAGCCTGGACTCCTACATCATCACATGGATGACTACCCAATTGATTTTAAAACCCGAACACTTGATTACCAATTCAGCTGTCACTGCCACTGTCATAACCCACTTTGCTGAATGACTATTGGTTGTCACAGAGATAAGTCGCCATAATCCTATCCGCAGAGAAAGCAATTAGCTCCTTCCTTGTGCAAGCTCCTTCCACAGCCATGGAAGCAAACCTAGCAAATTTGCACTTGAAATCTTATATTGTTTTTCTCAAAAAGGGCCCTCATTTAAAAGTTTCAGCATCCATATAACCTGGATCTACCAAAATTAACTAGTAACTCATCTTCTCAACACTACCATTGTCATGTTTGTAACATCACCTTACAAAATCCATGAGTGCACAAAGATTCTGAGAAAATCCAATGTAACCTCAAAAGTAAAAATTGTGAACTACTGGTCTAGATTTGATGTTTCCAGGATGAAAAATAACTATATCACTAGTGTCTCCTCTTTGATATGGGGTACAATTCTAAAAAGTGCTACCAGGTCTCTGGAGATTAATTTTCTTCCCATCTGAAATACAGGACACTTTAGATAGTTCTCTTTCAAAATTCTAAATACCATGTTTGTTCCTTTTTTTTTTTTTGGCACTCCTGAGATTGAACCCAGGACCCGGAACATGCTAGGCAAGCACTCTACAAGAACTCTATCTCTGGGCTACACTCTCAGTCCCCTATTTATTCTTGTATTTAATGAAACATTTTGAATATGCTTAGCAGATAATGAATGTATTTGTCACTCACACTAACTTCATGTCTGAATAAATGAAGACCAGTGCACAGACACCCTCAGAACTATACAGGTAGTATGTAACAAGAGTAGAGGGCATCTCTAGACTTAATTTATTCCAGAGGAATCAAGTCAGAATTAACTCAGACAACTGGGACAACAGAACTAAAATAAAGACCTTAATTCTTATTCTTTTTTTTTTTTTTAGTATTGGTGAATTGAATCTCTCTTAGTTGCTTAGGGCCTCATTAAGTTGCTAAGGCTGGCTTTGAACTTGCAGTTCTCCAGCCTCAGCCTCCCAAATTGCTGGGATTATAGGCATGCACTCCCATGCCCAACTCTCCTAATTCTGCATTCTTGAAAGATACTCTACAAACCATTAAATTTCATCAGTACAAATCCACTATTCTCTGTGCATAAGTCCTCACAATATCTCTAAAAGATAAGCTTTTCTTGTCTCCCTTTTCCAGCTGGGAAAACTGAGGCAACAAAGCACCACACATACAAGCACTCCCCAGTTTAAAAAAAAAAAAAAGTGGTAAAGATAGTAACTACTTAAGCATCTGGTTTTTTTTAAAAAAATTATTTATTTATTTATGTATCTTTAGTTTTAGGTGGATACATTAGTTTGTTTTTATGTGGTGCGAGGATAGAACCCAGTGCCTCATGCATGCCAGTCGGGCACGCTACCACTGAGCCACCACCCCAGCCCCAGCATCTGTTTTTTTTAACTCAGGCAATCTAATATTAACTCAAACACTAACAGTTATGCTACATTCCATTTAACAAAAGTAGAATGTGCATTCATTAAACCTTTTTTTAAAATGAAAGAATCTCCCAGAGTCTATTGGCAGTTTTAATAACTATTCTGGCACACATCTGAAATCTCAGTGACTGGGGAGGCTGAGGCAGAAGGATCACCAAGTTCCAGACCAGCCTTGGCAACTCAGTGAGGCCCTGTGTCAAAATAAAAAAGGTCTGGAGCTGTAGCTCAGTTGTAGAGTGTCCCTAGGTTCAATCCCCAGTACAAAAAAAAAAAAAAAAATCAATCATTCAAATAAAAATAAATAAATAATTATTTTGATGCTACAAAATGTTCTCTGGTGAACAGAAAGAAATTAAAGAAAATGACTTTCCAAATTGAAAAACAATCCAAGGAAGACTACTGATGGCAGAATTATTCCATAATCTCGTTTTTCATGAGGAATCAGATCTTTTTAACATTGTAATAATACTGTTCAATGTAATGATTAGTAGCCAAAAAGAAATTACTCAAAGGAGAGGCTGAAGAGTAAATGTTCCTAAAATGTGCTTAAATATTCCAGGGATTGGTTTGAATGTTCTAAGATATTCAGACAAAGAAACCCAATTCTTGCTTTGCATTTTTATGGCATCTCTCACCTAGGGTATTTAGAGCAAAAATCACTGCCAAAGAAACACCCTATCTTCATAAATTAGTTCAATCCAACAACCAAATGACTTGTCCTGTTAGACATGGGAAGAAACTGGCTCCAGGTCCTGAAAATGCTGGCCTTGGGCTCCCTCTGGAGGAGACTAGGACTATATGATTTTGAAGAGAACTTCAGAGCATCCTTACTCTCAGAGGATAGGGCACATAGACCATGTAATAAGTACCTGTGATTTATATACTGCAATCCATAAAATGAAATTAATACCAGTATAATACCAGCACAGTAGTATGTGCCTATAGTCCAAGCAACTTGGAGGTTGAGGCCAGGAGAATCACTGGAGCCCAGGACATTCTGGTCAGCCTGGGCAACATGGTAAGACCCTGCTTCAGAAAACAAAAAGAAAAATCTAGTATGCTACAGAAAGCATACTCTATACCACCAGTAAAATTATCCCATATTCATTTTTCTCAAGTGACTTAACAGGTGGGTTTTTTAAATCAATTCACTCACTCACAAAGCAAATGTTGTTGAGTGCCAATATATGGTAGGCACTATTCTTTTGGGTGGGAGCAAGTACTTGGAATTGAACCCATGGGCATTTTACCATTGAGCCACATACCCAGCCCTTTTCATTTTTTTTTTTTTTATTTTGAGACAGGGTCTCGATAAATTGCTGAGGGTCTTGATGAATTCCTGACACTGGCTTGCTACTTTAGTCTCCCAAGGCTAGGATTAAAGACATGCATCATCAGACCAGGCTGCTAGACACTCTAAGCATGAGAAATGCAGAAATTGAACAAAGCACTAAATACTAAATCCCTGCCCTCATGGGGCCATATTTTAATGGCAATTAATGAACAAGATGAAAGAGACGGCTTATCAAATAGGAAGATGCTATTGAAAAAATAAAACAGGAAAGAGGAATAGGAATGGAAAGTTATGATCTTATGTAAGATGGTAGTGAAGGGTTTATATATAAGTAATGACCAGTAAAGAGGCTGTTTTGAACAATTGGAAAGAGATGAAGGAGGAAATCATGCAAATACCTGGGGAAAGAGTTGTCTAGGCACCGGAAACAGCAAAAGCAAAGGTTCTGTGGCAGGAACACAATTTGTGTACACTAAGAACTGTAAGGGGGAAAAAAAACTGTAAGGGAGACAGTGGGCCTGGAACAGAAAAAACAATAGAGAGAAAAGTAGAGAATTGTGTCAAAGAAGCAGCAGAGGCCTACTATGTGGGGTCTTATAGGTTACGGTAACATCTGGTTTTTACTCTGAAACGAGAAGCCAGGGCTGGGGTTGTGGCTCAGCGGTAGAGTGCACGCCTAGCACATGCGTGGCCCTGGGTTCGATCCTCAGCACCACATATAAATAATTAAAATAAAGGTATTGTGTCCAACTACAGCTAAAAAAGAAATGAGAAGCCATCAGAGTTTTGAGCAGAACAATGACATCATCTGATTTAAATTTTATTAAGAACACCTAGGCAGAGCATTTATAAGAAAATGAAAGTTGGACATTGGTAAAAAACAGAGAGACTGGTAAGGGGACTTCTACAAAATCTGGACAAGAGATGTGAATAGAAATGGAGAGTTAAAAAGTGGTCAGACCCTGAAAATAAGTCAAAGATAGAGCTGAAAGAATGTAGGAAGAGGGAAATAGAGATTGACTCCAAGATTTTTCTCTCTGAGCAACTGGAGAAACAGAGTTGTCCTTAACAAAGATATGGAAAATAATGAAGAGAACAAGCAGGAGTAGGGAAGAGAGCAGGGACCTCAATTTTAGGTGCATTAAGTTTGAGCTACCTCTTAGATGTCTTACTGGAGTTGTTGAATGGGCAACTGGAAATCTGAGTCTGGAGTTTGAATATGGAGTTCAGGCTAGAGCATATAAATGGTATATGCTACTTTAGCCTCCCAACAGTCTGGATCAGATTGCTGAGTGAATATAGACAGGAAAGAGCAGCCCAAATTCTTGTTGATTATTCAAGTATAAATTTATTCTGCTCAACAAAAATTTTTGTTGATTATTCAAGTATAAATTTATTCTGCTCTAGAAAAATTCCATCAATATTTCTGCCTTTTTTCATAGCACTACTCAATCCAAAATCCAATTATTCCTCACTCTGCTCTCTGCCTAAAGGGTTATCATTTTTGAATTATGTATATTTTCAAACATATATAACATGCATATATGTATACTATATAATTATACATGTGTAATATATATAATTTCAAACATACACAAAAGTAAATCTCCTGTAAAGCTAATAATTATTCACTAATTTATAGTGATTAGTGTAATGACCCTCCCCACCTTCCGCATCCTCATTATCTGGCTCCAGCATCATCAGCTCATGGCCTTTATTATTTCATCTGCAGCCTCACGGACTTCCTTTATCCTGTGCTATTTTGAAGGAAATCCCAGGCATCATAATTTCAATTGTAAATGTTTAATATGTATCTCTAAAAGATAAAAACTCATTTCAATATTTCATTCCTATTCTTAAAAGTTAATAACTTCATAATATCCAGGTGATCATGTTTTAGGCAGCAAATGAGAAATGTTGACCAATGTAGACCTGTAAAACAGGTCAAATATCTCTTATCTGAAATTCATAGAACCAGAAGCATTTCAGATATCATCGTTCTCAGATTATGGAATATTTGCATAGACTTGCATTCCTAATCTGAAAATCCCAAATTCAAACAGCTCTAATTTTATTTCAGACTTTGGAGCATTTTAAATTTGGGAGTTTTTTGGATTAGGGTTGTTCAACGTGTTCTGCCAATCCCATGTGGCTATTAAGATCTCAGAGGTGGTGACAAAGTCTCACAGCAAATCTAACTGTTACTATTTATTCTACATTTCAGCGTGGGAAAACATGGAAATAAACTCCCCATGAAAGGAACACCAGAGAACCTACACACTCATGAGCAATTCTCTTTGGACAAATGTAATGAGCCAATGTCATGGTGTCAACTTTGCCTCAGAGTGATACACACAGCTCAGGAATGTGTGAGAGAGAGCACAGTGGGTAAGAGAATTATTCTTAGCTCCAGAGCACAGCCCAGAAGCAACAGTCTATGAGAGTTTGCCAATGTCTAAATCTATTGGTTTCTGGGACTTTAGACCTCTTTTAGGAATTTGACATGTAATAAATAATATATCTAGTGTCATTCACAAGAGTTAGAGAAAAAAAATGAAGTCACATGAAAAAGTGTTAGTTATCAGGTTGTATACATATTCTCCATATTCTTTTACAATGATTGGTTTGTGAATGCGCCTTTAAGGAATGTCATATAAACATAGGTTTAGAAAGTTGTTAAACATCCTCATGCAAAAAATTCTGTTAACCAAATCCTGTTTTAAAAACCTTAAAATAGGGCACATTTTTCAAATTTCATAATTATTCCCTAATTTATGGAGCCTAGATTTTTTTTTTTTAAATGAAACAATCTCAAGTAGGCTTACAGGAGGAAATCACATATTCTTGGAGCTATGCATTCCTTTCCTCTCCAGCGCCATTACTGCAATAGCCACCTAACTGGTTTTTATACCTCTTATCCCACCCCTTTACACTGAGCTGTCTTCCTAAAGCATATATCTGGCCCTGCCACTTCATTAATAGGCATATTTCATGCTTCCATCACCTTCCCAAAACCTCCCAGTTTCTTGGCACAGTATTCGAACTTCTTTATAACCTGTCCCTAAGCAATTGGAACCATCTCATTTCCCACTGCTCTACCCTCCACATATTCTGTCCTCCAGCCAATCAATAGAACATGTTTTTAGAACATAGTCTACGTCTTCCCAAACTCTGAATCACTTCTTGCTTAAGGAACAGGATAGCCAGAGTTTAAAAGCTACTCTTTATGTGAGACTGGGCTGAATCTTGCCTCTGTCACCTACCTGGTGTGTTACTTTGGGAAAATCACTTAATCCACCACAAATTCCTCAGTTCTAAAATGGGATGATGAAAGTATGTTTCTCATTGAGTTCTTGGAGGATTTGGATTAGGCATACAAAATGCTCAGCAGTGTCTGGCACAGTACTTAATAAACATCTAATCTATTTTTAAATTTTTCTTTATTTTTCATATTTATTTTTTAGTTATATTTTATTTTTATGTGCTGCTGAGGATAGAACGCAGTGCCTCATGCATGGTAGGCGAGTACTCTACCTTTGAGGCACAACCCCAGCCCACATCTAATCTATGATAACTCTTATCTCCCACATCTCAGTCAGTTAAGGTCAATCTACCTGTCAAGATCTCCTCCATCAAGCCTCCCCAGTTCCACCATCCTCCAGGATCTCATGGCTCATTCATATTTCTTTCTCAGCCTAACTACTTTCTGCATTGCATTATAATTATTTACATACACAACTTTACTGAATTTCTGTCATGTACTATGTCCTATTTGGAATAAAAGATGAAGAAACTTGGTTCTCTGCCATACACAATCTGGTTGGCAAACAGATGTTGGCAACTCAAACAATTCACCTGTATTTTTTTAATAAAGTTGTGGTTCATCATCATCAAGCCCATGTTTCCCTGGACTTCTCTTTTATAGTAGAATCTGAAAGTATAAGATAGATTTTAACCCTACTATCAAGCAGAATTTACCTCTTGAGAGCAAATACAGTGAAATACAATCGAACATCAATGAATTTAGTGGGCTATTAATGGCAAAATAATGTTGTTGATGTCAGATTCAAATGACACCATCAGCCAGGTGCAGTGGCACATGCCTGTAATCCCAGCAACTTGGGAGGCTGAGGCAGGAGGATTGCAAGTTCAAGTCCAATCTCAGTAACTTAGCAAGGACATGACTCAAAATAAAAAATAAAAAGGGCTGGTAATGATGTTCAGCAGAAGAGCTTCCCTGGGTTCAATCCCCGTACTGGGAAAAAAAAAAAAAAATCAAACTCTGACTTTCTCTACTCCCAAAATTTTTGCCAAAATAAATACAGAGTGTTGAACCTAAAATATGACAGAAGGCTAAAATCTCTCCTATGTTTCTCTTCCTGATGATGCAGTTATGATGTGCATTGTTGGCATATTCATGATTCAAAGCAGAATGGTGAAGGCTTCACACCTGTGCTGCCTCCTCTAATCTACAGTCAAGGCCACGAGGTAAAGGACTACCTTGGGCTTCAGCTGCAGAAAGCCAGCAATCCTAACTGCTAAAGGAGTCATTTGTCTTGTACTAAATGATATGTTAAGTCACTGCCAGGATCTCAATGTCACTGAGACTTCAAGTGAAGCTATTCAGGCTCCTACCTCACCCAAATACCAGAAGATGACACCTACAACCACAAGAGGGAACAATGCAGCTGGACAGCATTTTTTGATCATGTGAACAGGATTCATGTCATCAAGGTGGCTTCTCATGAATTGATTATCCTGGGATGCCAAAGAAAGAAAGAGAAGTGGCTTGCACTCCTGAGCTCAGCTGTCCATCCCCTCTCTCCTGCTGCCCTCCACTCTAGGCTGGCTAAGCACTTTGACCTTGTGACACGACTAAGCTGGCTTCCTCACTCTGGCTCCAGAGTTCCAGCTCTGTGGGTAATGCTGGGAGAAGAAACTTTATTCAATTATGGGCAGTTTCATAGTTCTGAATATAATGTGTTCTGAAACATATTCAAACGTCAACTGCACAAAAGTCGAAAAATGAATGTGTGTTAATGACAGTTTGTTCCCAGAAAGCTAAAAGCATTTTAAAATCCCTGATTACATCTCACATTTTAGTCACAATATCAAACAATGTATTTTTAGCATTTGTAGATATTCTTTCATCTTTTTTATCCTGAATACATGTACACTGCTATGTGACTAAGAGTTCAGATGAGGTTAAAGATTCATTGCTCTCAGAACCTGTAAGGAGTTCATCTTTGACTTAATGGTATCACATGTGTGAGAGTGATGCTTCTAATCATTAGTATCAGCAGCAGGCTCGTTTTTCCATTTTAATTTTTACCAAAAAAAAAAAAAGAAAAAAAGAATTCAAATTGTCACGAAAATACCACCATGCCAACAGTGAGATCAACTCTAGCAAGGCTGTACCAGGGGCCTGGTAGAGGATGTCACACTGCAACAGCCCAAATGATGGATAAAAGCCTGAAGATAGAACAGCAAAAAGCAGCTGCTCATGCTACCCAAACAAAACAAAACTAGGTGAGAGAAGAGGTCTGCATGTTCTATTAAAACTAAACTCTGTATAGCATTTTATGTGTTATAATTTACTTATATCTACATGATCTCATTTGGTCATTGCCTAACTCTTTCATCTCGTCTCACACCCTTCTTTAGTCACAAGAAAGAACAAGGATGGGAGCTTATGGAAATCAGTGTTTACTTAGCATGAACTAATTAGTGAACAAGTATTATTTATCTTACTTTGTATGGTAAGTACTAAGTAGCTGCATAACCCTCTAATGAGATGTTAGGAAAAAAAGATAAAGGATATCTTTACACAGGACCACAGAAAGTTAAATAAATAAATAATTTAAAAACCAGTCTCACAGAGTTAATGGGTATCCATGATATACAAACCAGGCATCTGAGGAAATGTCTGTTGGTTTCCACAAGCAACCTGGAGCCTTGATTCTCACTGCAACAACTGGATAAGCAAGCTGTCCTTCATTCAGAGAGCTTCACTCTCATGTATGCTCGACAGAACTTCACTCAGTGCCTTGCATGGTAGTAATTAAAAAAAAAATTAAAGCAGAGACTTGATTCAAACAGAATGTAAAAAGTAACACATAAGAAATTTGAGACTAGGAATGCTGACTGGTTAACAATTTGTAAGTGTGATAAGTAATTAATTATACCTTTGAAAACAAGGAGCCCTTAGCTTTTAGACATACATATTGAAATATTTAGGGACAAATTATATGAGATCTAGAATTTGCTTCAAAATAATACAAGGTGGAGGGTAGGGTCGGGGAAAGAATAGAGGAAACAAAATTGATCATAATCATTATGTTGGTTGATGAGTACGTGGGAAATTGTTATGAGATTCTGTTTACTCTCGAGTATGTTTGAAATTTCCTATAAAAAATAATCTCAAAATCTTAGAGGATTGGGAGCCTAAATTAAAACTGGATTCAAAGACTTCTGTTACATCAAGTGAATAAACACATACCAAAAATATTGAGAGAAAAGAGATAAATGTACCAAATTATAACCCTGTATTTAGAAGCTAATCATACTGACATTTATTTATTTATTTTATGTGATGCTGAGGTTCCATCCTCAGCACCACATAAAATAAATAAATAAATGTCCAACTACAACTAAAAAAAACTTATACTAACTTATAAGGGTACAGATATATGTAGGCAAAATTAGGAACACAGCATAGAAATGACAGCTTCAAATTTCAGGACTGTGGTTACTGGGCATGCAGGAAGGGAAATGAAATCGAAGATGGCTGTACAAGGAGTTTCCACATTTTTGTAGTTTTACATCTTAAATCCGGTGGTGGACATATAGGTAATTGTTGTATTACCCTCTATACATTTTTGGTTTTCTTTCCATTTCTTTTTTTCTTCAGTGCTGGGGATAGAACCCAAGTCCTCACATGTGCTAAGCACATGCTCCACTTTCTTTTCTTTCTTTTTGTATTTCAGAAATATTGCATAAAAATATGCATAAAAACCAAAAATTTGGGTTTAGGGGTATAGCTCAGCAATAGAGCACTTGCCTAGTATGTCCAAGGCCCTGGATTCAATCCCCAGCACTACAAAAATATCAAATTTAAAAAATGAGGACAATCATCTGTAGGGATGTGCTAGAAGAGTCCTGCATTTCTTGCACTGACTTATAAGAACTACGTCCATCTTTCCCACTCCTTCTCAGCTTGGTTTTTTGTTAAAATATTTTATTATGAGCTAGGCATGGTGGCCCACACCTGTAATCCCAGCGGCTCGAGAGGCTGAGACAGGAGGATCTCAAGTTCAAAACCAGTCTCAGCAAAAGAGAGGCAGGCAACTCAGTGAGACCCTGTCTTTAAATAAAATACAAAATAGGACTGGGGATGTGGCTCAGTGGCCTCAGTGGCCCCTGGGTTCAATCCCTGGTACCTCCCAAAATTTATTATGAAAAATACTATACTGACAGAAATATAATTAACATATTTAGAGAGTCATAATAAAACAAAATTCCTTGAGACCTTAACTCAAGAAAGGTAACATTACTAGGACCTTAAAATTCCAGGTGTGCTCTCTGATCACATTTCCAGCAGAAAAGCTGTTATCCTAAATTATGTGGTTGTTTTTCCTTGTCTTTCTTTATAATTTAATCATTGCATGCTTTTTTTTTTAAAAAAAAATATATTTAGTAACTGGGTACAGTGGTACACACCTGTAGTCCCAGCTACTTGGGAGGCTGAGGTAGAAGGATCACTTGAGCCCAGGAGTTTGAGTCCAACTAAAGCAACATAGCAAAACCTCAGCTCAAAAAATTTAAATAAATTAAAATAAAATATATTCAGTTTTGCACATATTTAACTTACATAAGTAGAATCCTAATGTGACTTGCTTTTTAATGAAAAAATGTTTGTGAGATTTGTTGATTCATAGAATTATTATTCATTCATTTTCACTGTATATCTTTAAATAATACATGATAATTTATTTATATTGTCTGTCATTGGTGGACTTTTGAACTATTTCCATATGTTAGTATAACAAAAATACTGGTGGGGGTATCCTTATATTTATGTCCTAAAGTCCATGTGCAAGACTTTCTCTGGGGTAAATTCCAATCTTTGCTACATAATGCCTGATTGTTTTTCAGAGTGGTCGTCTTGAGTTACACTCTAACCTGCAGTGTATGAGAGTTCCCATTGTTCCATGCCCTTACCGACACTTGATGTTGACAGTTTTTGCCAGTGGGTGAGAATGAAAAGTGGAACCTGTGGACTTAATTTCCATTTTCCTGCTTGCTAATAAAATCCTTTCATGTTCTTGGCCATTCATTTTGCTTTTGCAAATCTGTGTGTGTGTGTGTGTGTGTGTGTGTGTGTGTGTGTGTGTGTGTATACACTCTACCACTGAGCTATATCCCCAGACATTTTTATGTTTTATTTTGACACAGGGCCTCACTAAGTTGCTGAGGCTGGCCTTGAATTTGTGATCATCCTGCCTCAGCCTCCCCCGTCACTGGAATTACAGGCAGTGCTACAGCACCAGCTTGATTCTATCTTTTGTTCAGTTTTCTTTTGAGTATGCTGTCTCTTTTCTAACTGATATTTTAGGAATTTACTGTATTCTAGGTATAGTTATGTATGTTATATAAATTCTCAGTTGTGACTTGCTTTTTCATTTGTTTACTCTTCTATGATGAAGAATACTATCACTCTTTTTCTTTTTTGTCTTGTTTGAGAAATAGGTCTCTACCCAAAGGTTTTAAATATTTTTTTTAGGGTGGGGGAAGTAACTCAGCAGTAGAGTACTTGCCATCAACAATTCTTGTCTGTATCAATTATGAGTGTGGTTTTTGGCAAATGATGACTTTCTTCCCATAACTCCTTCTATATTTATTAAATGGAATTCTACTATAAAGGAGATATGTGTGTTCTCATTTGCTTGCTATTTTTTTCAGTTATTCATTTGTATGTAAATGGATTCATAGATACTTATGGGTTGCATTCCATTACTATCATTATTTGTTTTATTGTCCCAAATTTGGCCATTAGAAAAGCTCCTTCAGGTTGATTTCTGTGACCTTCTGACATGCCTACATCATTTCCCACCTATGTATACACTGTGGAAAACATTACAGAGGTTCCTTTAAAAACTAAAAGGAAGGGCTGGGGTTGTGGCTCAGCAGTAGAGTGCTCATTTAGCATGCGCAAGGCACTGTGTTCATCCTCAGCACCACATAAAATAATTGACCAACTACAACTAAAAAAAAAAAAAAAAAAAAAAAAAAAGGAGACCTACCATATGATTCAACTATACCACTTCTGGGTGCATATCCAAAAGGAATAAAAACAGCATATCGACGTGATACCTGGAAACTTATGGTTTTCCTGTATGTTTTTGTTTGGTGCGGGACAACTCCTATGTGTATCACAGCTTTATTCACAACAGCTATGATAGAAACAACCAAGGTGTCCATTGCCAGATGAAGGGATAACAAAAATCTGGTGTATATATACACAATAGAATATTACTCAGCAAGAAAAAGAATGAAATCCTGTCATTTGCAACAAACTGGAGAGAACTGAAAGATGTTATGTGAAGTGAAGTATACTAGGTATAGAAAGACAAATACCTTCACAGAATAAGAGAATAGAATCGTGATTACTTAAAGCTAGGAAGAGTAGAGGGTAGGGGAGATAGAGGGAGAACTGGGTAATAGGTACCAACATATAGTTAAATGAGAGACATAACTTCTAGTGCTCTACAGCACACTAGAGTATCTATAATTTAATACAATTTATTATATATTTTATAAAGAACTGGCAGAGAGGAGTTTAAAGGCTCCTAACACAAAGAAATGATAAATGTTCAAGGAGATAAAATACTAATTACCTTCATTTAATCATTACATATTGTAAAATGTATTAAATGATCATGCTGTACCCGATAAATATGTACAATTATTATGTGTCAATTTTTTAAAATTCCTTAATATGAAAAATAAATAAAGACATTTTCAGAAAAACACAAATGAGTAGCTTTATCACCATACAGTCTGCACTAAAAGAAATACTAAAGAATATTTTTCAGGCAGAGAAAAAATTTTTGACCTGAGATGCAAGCTTGGAGTTGAAGGGAAGAATAAATATTAATAAAGGGTAAATATTAACTGTCTAAAATAATAATAATGCATTGTATGGTTAAATACATATAAAACTGATATAATTAATGTACATGACATCACTAGCACATAAGTAAGGAGAAAAATGAATGGGATTAAATTATTCTAAGGTCCTTTTCTTTTAAGTAAAAATACAAACTTTATTAAATTCTGGTAAGTTAAAGGTATATGTGATAAAAATCTGCAGACAATCATAAAAGAATATATAATTAACAAATTATAAGATAAATTTTTTAAAATATTTATTTTTAAGTTGTAGCCGGACACAATACCTTTATTTTATTTATTTATTTTTATGTGGTGCTAAGGATTGAACCCAGGGCCTCACACGTGGTAGGCAAGCACTCTACCGCCGAGCAACAACCCCAGCCCTAAAATATAAATATTGAAGCATAAAATGCTCAATTAATCAAAAAAAGCACTAAAGTAGAGAGAAAGGAAAAGAGAATACACAGAACAAATAGGAAATAGATTGAAGATTTCAAACCAAACATAGTAAACTACATTAAACATAAATGGCTTCCAATCCCAGAAAACCAAAGGCTGAATGTTTTCTCTGATAAGTGGATGCTAATCCATAATGGCGAGGGACATGGAATGAGTGGAGGAGCTTTGGATTGGCCAAATGGGAGGGAGGAGAGGGAAAGGGGCTTGGGGATAGGAAAGATGGTTGAATGAGATGGACATCATTACCCTAGGTACATGTATGATAGCATGAAGGGTACTTTGTGTACAACCAGAGAAGTGAGAAATTGTGCTCCATTTGTGCAACAAATCAAAGAGCATTCTGATGTCATGTATAACTGATTAGAACAAATAAATTTTAAAAATTTAAAAAATATATAAATGGCTTCAAATAAAAGACACACATGATCAGACTGAACTGAAAATTTAAAATCCAGCTGTTTCGTGCTAATAAAAGAGCCATTTTGTGAATATAAATATATAGGAATACTGAAAGTAAAAGAAAGTAAAGGCATACGCCATATAAAAAGAATATAGCAGATCAACAACAAGTGAAGTAGATCTCATGGCAACAAATATTACTAGAGAGATATTTTATAATGAAAAGAAATATGATTCACCAAGAAAATGTAACACATTTAAATTTTATGCACCTAACAATATAGCTTTAAATGTATATAAAGAAAATTCAATAGAATTAAAAAGAAAAATAGACAAACCCACAATCATACTTGAAGGTTTTAACACAAACAATTCAAAGATGTTAGTATAGGCACATGTCTATGACATAAATATTTGAACAAGAAAATTAATACTCTTGGAATTGACACCTATAGAAACTGTACC
The DNA here is from genome assembly GCF_045843805.1 of Urocitellus parryii. Classification (NCBI taxonomy): domain Eukaryota; kingdom Metazoa; phylum Chordata; class Mammalia; order Rodentia; family Sciuridae; genus Urocitellus; species Urocitellus parryii. The sequence continues at coordinate 135,324,938 of NC_135531.1, read as the reverse complement.
CAACAACTACAGGAAAAAAATGTTATTTTCAAGATTAAAAAATTCACTACACGGTACTTAAAACAAGTCAATAAAAAAAAACTGAAAAATTACAGAGTGTATTCTCTGACCATACTCTATGCTATCAATTTCAAAAATTCCCATGTGCTTGGAACCTGGGAATTACATTTTTAAATAAATCATGGATTAAAACAGTCAGCACAGTGGAAATTAGGAAATATTTTCCACTGAATAATAATTAAAATACTATTCATAAAAATTTGTATGAGACAATGTGCTTAGATGTAAATTTATAGCTTTAAAACATTTCTTAGTGGGCTGGGATTGTAGATCAGTGGTAGAGCACTTGCCTAGCATGTGTGAGGCACTGGGTTCGATTCTTAGCACCACTTATAAAACAAATAAATCAATAAAGTTCATCAATAACTAATAAAAATATCTTTTAAAAAATTTCTTATAAATTAACATCTATTAATCAATGATTTAAGTTAGAAAATAAATAGCCAAAAACTGAGTAAAAGGAATTTTAAAAAATAGAGGAAAATGAAATAATTTCAATATTAGTTAAACTTTGCTATATTGTGCTGTGGAAACAAATAATTCCCAAATCTTGGTGACTCAAAACAACAGAGATTTCTTCATCATCATAGGTCGGTTGAGAATTAGCTGCAGCTCTTCTCCAGGCTGGGAGTATGCTATTATAGCTCTTCTCCATGTATCTTCTTTTTTCAGGATCCAAGCTGAAGGAGCCACTTCTATTTGGGACTTACTATTCTCATGTTCTAATATCAGTTTGATAAAGAACAAGAATTTGGCAGAAAAGTATAATGGCTCTTAGTGCTTTCTGCTCAGATATGGTACATATCACCTCCATTTGCCTATCACTGGCCAAAGCAAGTCACATAGACAAATTTCAGATCAGTGGAACGTGGGTATCAGTGGAACCTCTTTCACAGGCATCACTGCAAATCTCATGGTAGTAGGCAAGTATATATAATCTTTTTAGAGGGAAGAGAAGTGAGTATTTGTGAATAGCAATACATAGCACACTACCCAACCAGTTTTAGTAGGTCAGCATAAATTTAATCCAAAATCTGACAAAGGCTTTACAACAGGAAAATTATTACACTTCAGTTTCATTCATGACACAGATCTAAATGTTCTAGACAAAATATTAACAAATTCACTTTGGCAATATGACAATATGTAAAAAGCATGGCAAAGTTTTTAATAATAGAATGAATTTATATAATTTATTTATTTTATTTTATTTTTTAAATATTTATTTATTTTTTAGTTCTCGGCGGACACAACATCTTTGTTGGTATGTGGTGCTGAGGATCGAACCCGGGCCGCACGCATGCCAGGCGAGCGCACTACCACTTGAGCCACATCCCCAGCCCCTGAATCTATATAATTTAGATATTGGCTTCACCAGATTTTCTAATCTTATGTCAATTTTGTTTTCTTCAAAGAATTTGTTCATATCTCAGTCAAATTTATTCATCACACAGTTATTTATGGTATCCCTTTAACTTTTAATGTCTGTAGAATCTGTAGTCACATCCACTTTTATTTCAAATACCGATAATCTCTCTCTTGCTCACTTTCTCACGGACACTTTCAACTATTTTAATTCTGTTTAAAAAAGCTTTGACTTCACATCTACAGTCATCTCATCCGGTGCAAAAAACATACATTGGAGAAAAGACAGTCTTTTAAACAAAAAGTGATGGAAAAACTAATTATCCATATGTAGAAGGATGAAACTAGACCCTTATCTCTCACCCAGCACAAAAATCAACTTAAAATGGATTAAATATCTAGGAATTAGACCAGAAACTATGCAACTCCTAGAAGCAAACAGGGTCAACACTCCAGCTTTTAGGCACAAACCATGACTTTCTCAATAGAACCCCTAAAGCTCAAGAGATAATGCCAAGAGATTACAAATGGGACAACATCAAATTAAAAAGCTGTCTCGGCAAAGGAAACAATTAGGAGTGTGAAGAGAGAACTGATAGACTGGTAGAAAATCTTTACTAGGTAGTCTTTTGACAGAGGTTTAATATCCAGAATATATAAAGAACTCAAAAAACTTTACATCAAAAAACACAATTAATAAATAAACAAATGAACTAAACAGACACTTCTCAAAAGAAGAAATACAAATGATCAACAAATATGTGAAAAAAATGTTCAATATCATTAGCAATTAGGGAAATGCAAATCAAAACTACATTGAAGGGGTGGGATTGTGGCTCAGTGGTAGAGCGCTTGCCTAGCATGTGTGAGGCACTGGGTTTGATTCTCAGCACCACATATAAATAAATAAAGGTCCATTGACAACTAAAACAAACAAACAAAACTACATTGAGATTTTATCTCACACCAGTTAGAATGGCACTCATCAAGAATACTAACAATAATAAACACTGGAGAGGATGTGGAGAAAGGGACCTCTTTTACACTGTTGGTGGGAATGTAAATTAGTACAACCATTATGAGGTTCTTCAAAAGACTAGGCATGGAACCACCATATGACCCAGCTATATGGTATTTATCCTGAAGAATTAAAATCATCATTCTATAGTGATACATGCATACCTTTTTAGCAGCACAATTCACAATAGCCAAACTATAGAACCAGCCTAGATGTCCACCAATGGATGAATGGATGAAGAAAATGTAATATACATACACAATGGAGTTTTATTCAGCCATAAAGAAAAGTGAAATAATGTCATTTGCTTGAAAATATATGGAACTAGAGACCATTATGTTAAGCAAAATAAGTCAAACTCAGAAGGTTAAGGGTTGTATGTTTTCTTTCATAGGCAGAAGCTAGAGAGGAAAAAGGAAAAGAGAGGTGGGAGTGAATCCATGAAAATTAAATCGAGATTAGTAGAGAAAAGGAGCCAAAGAGTGGGAGAGGGGAGGGAGGGGGAAAGTGCTGGGGAATGATATGGCCCAATTTTATTTTTATTTTGTGTATTGGGTGCATGTGCAAAGATGGAACAACAAATGCCATCAGTATACACCTATAATGCATCAATAAATAAAGTGGGGAAATAAAAAGCTTTGATTTGTTGATTTTCTCAATTGTACATTGCTAGTTTCTATTTGGGAAAACTTTCTTATTTTTTTTTCTTTTCTTTTTTGGTCTACGATCATGAGGATATTGATCTGTAGTTTTCTAGTAGCATCTTTGCCTGGTTTTGATGTAGTTTGAGGTTGGTATTGTAAAATGAGTCTGGTAGTGTTCACTCCTTTATTTTTCTGAGAGTTTGGTCAATGAAATTCACCAGTGAAGTTATCTTAGCCTGATGTTTTCCGTATAGCAAGATTTTAAATTAAGAATAAAATTCCTTTAATATCTTTAGAGTTATCACAACTTTCTAGTTCTATTTTTGTTAGTTTTGGTAATTTGTATCTTTCAAGGAATTTATTCATGTCATCTAAGTGGTCACATTTATTATCATAAAGTTGCCTGTAATCTCCTTACAATATCTTTGGTTATGTAGCTATGCCTCTTTTATTCCTGATAGTTACTATTTTTCTATTTCTTGACCAGTCTAGCAAGTAAATCGTTTTTTTTTTTTTCCCAATTATCCAACTTTGGCTTTAATATTTTTCTCTAGTGTCTTTTATTTCATTGAATTCTGCCTTTTATTATTTCTTTCCTTCTACTTACTGCGGGTTTCATTGTTCTTTTCTAGCTTCTTAAGGGGAAAACTTTAGATCATTAAATTTAGACTTTCCTTCTTTTCTAATATAAGCATTCAAAGCTACAAATCCCCTCCTAACCACTGCTTTGGCTGAATTCTACAAATTTTTATATGTTCTATTTTCATTATCTTTCAGTTCAAAATATTTTCTAATTTCTCTTGTGATTTTTTTCCTTAAATGCTTGGATTATTTAGAATTAGTGATTTAATTTCCAGATAGTAGGATATTTGCTGGACGTTTTATTGTTATTTAATTCTAATTTAATTCCATTGTGGATAGATAACATTCTGAACAATTTCTTTTATTTTATTTTTTTAAAGACAGAGTGAGAGAGGAGAGAGAGAGAATTTTTTTTTTAATATTTATTTTTTAGTTCTCGGCGGACACAACATCTTTGTTGGTATGTGGTGCTGAGGATCGAACCCGGGCCGCACGCATGCCAGGTGAGCGCGCTACCGTTTGAGCCACATCCCCAGCCCCTGAACAATTTCAATCCTTGTAAATTTATTGAAACTTGTTTTATGACTCAGAATATGGTTCATTTTAGTGAGTGTTACATTTATACTTGAAAAAATGTATTCTACTATCACTGGGTATAGTGTTTTTAAATATCAGTTAATTCAAGTTGATAATGTTGTGCAGATCATCAATGCCCTAACTTTCTGCTTGCTAGTTCCTAGTTCCATCCCTTACTTAGGGAAGAGTGTTAAAATTTCCAACTATATTTGTGGACTTGTCTATCAGTAGTTGTTTTATAAATTTTAAAGCTCTGTCATTAAGTGTATCTGCATTTAAAATTGTAAAATTTAAAATCATTTTCTTGATGAATTGACTTTTTATGTAATCTCTCTTTATCCCTTTCCAGTAGTGTACTTCATGTAATAATAAATGGCCATGTCAGACATTAGTCAGCGTTCTTTTCCATCCTTTTTACTTTTTTATTCTTATTTTTTGGTAACTGGAATTGGACTCAGAGGCACTTAACCACTGATCCACATCCCAGCCCTTTCTTCTATTTTATTTAGAGACACAGTCTCACTGAGTTGCTTAGGCCTTGTTAAGTTGCTGAGGCTGACTTTGAATTTGCAATTCTCCTGCCTCAGCCTCCCAAGCCGCTGAGATTACAGACTTATACCACACGCCCAGCTCCTTTTTACTTTTAATCTGTATCTTCATATTCAAAATATATTTCTTGTAGCATAGAATTGTATATTGCTTTTGTAAGGTTGTACAATCTTTGTTCTTGTAATTGGAATATTTGAACCATTTACATTTCATGTAATTATCTTTGTGGTTAGGCTATCAGTTCTTTTTTCCTTTTGTCTCCTTATAAATAAAATATTTATTATTTCATCTCTACTGTTAGCTTACTAGCTATACCTCTTTGCTTTATGTTTTTAAGTGGTTTTTCTAGGGTTTCAAATATGCATCTTTAATTTATACCAGCTTACCTTCAGGTTAACTGTTTCATGTGTAATAATAAAAACCTGACAATAGTTGAGTACAGTGGTGCACACCTGTAATCTCAGCAATTTAGGAAGCTGAGGCAGGAGGATCATAAATTCACAGTCAGCCTCAGCAACTTAGCAAGACTCTCAGCAACTTATAGAGACCCTGTCTCAAAATAAGAAATAAGAAAGGCTCAGTGTTGGGTTCAATCCCCAATATCAAAATCAACAACTACTACAACAAAAAACTGACACTATGCTTCCACTTTTCCTCTATGTTTCTTTATGAATGCCATTCTTGCATTACATTATACCTCTATATATCGTGTAATCTACTCTACATTTTTGGGTTTAACTTATAAAACATTTTTTGTGCTTATGGGAATTGAACCCAGGGCTTTACACATGCTAGGCAAACACCCAACCACTGAGTTATTAGATTCTCAGTGCTAAAAAACTTTTACACCGGAAAAATATTTTTATATTAACCCATGTACTTACCAATTCTAGGGATATTTATTCCTTTGTGCAGATTGAAGTTCAGTTTTAGTATCATGTTTTTCTGCCTAAGAATTTCCTTTTCCATTTTTTTGTAGTGCAGATATACTGGTAATGCACTCTTTCCACTTATTTCAAAATGTATTTATTTCATTTTTATTTTTAAAAATATTTTTAGTAGATGAGCACAATACCTTTATTTTGTTTATTTAATTTTTTATGTGGTGCTGGGGATCCAACTCAGTACCTCACATGTGCTAGACAAGCACTCTACCACTGAGCCACAACCCCAGCCCTCATTTTTATTTATTTATTTATTTTTTAAAATTTTTTTTAAAGAGAGAGAGAGAGAGAGAGAGAGAGAGAGAGAGAGAGAGAATTTTAACATTTATTTTTCAGTTTTCAGCGGACACAACATCTTTGTTTGTATGTGGTTCTGAGGATAGAACCCAGGCAGCACGCATGCCAGGCAAGCAAGCTACCGCTTGAGCCACATCCCCAGCCCTCATTTTTATTTTTAAAGAGATTTTCTCTACATACCGAATTGCTATGAAGTTATCTTTCAAAATTGTTAAGGCACAGTTTCATTGGTTCTTGGCTTGCATTTTTTTCTGACAAAAAAAAAAAAACGCCACTAAATGTATCTTTGTCTTTCTTAATACAATGAGTTTTGTTTGATTGTTTTACCCTGCTCCCCGCCCCCAGTATAAACTTGTAAACTCTTTACATTCTTAAAAGCGCTTTATTGAGATATAATTCACACACCATACAATCTACCCATTTTAAGTGTAAAATTTGATAGTTTTTAGTATCTTTAAATAAGTAAATATATGTATGTATACCTACAATACATATGTATTTTTACATATGTGAATCTACTACAACAGTCAACTCTGGAACATTGTTATCACTTCCTGAAGAAACCCTATACATTTGACTATCACCTCCCAATACAAACACGCATGCCATACTCATACCTAGCCCTAGGCAACCACTAGTCAGCTTTTTGTCTCTATCGAGTTCCCTTACTTAGACATTTCATTTGAATGGAATTCTGTAATATATGGTTCTTGTGACTGACTTCTTTCACCTAGAATATTGTTTTCAAAGTTCATCCATGTTGTATCAGTGCTTTGTCCCTTTTTATGGACAAATAATATTACATTGTATGAATATGCCCTATTTTGTTTGTCCATTCATCAGCCGATGGACATTTGGGATTGTTTTCACTTTTTGGTTATTAAGAATAATGCTACTATAAAAATATGTGTTCAATTCTCTTTATGAACATGTGTTTTTATTTCTCTTGGAAATATATGCAGAGGTGCAGTTGCTAGGTCATATAATCATCTGAAGATATGCCAAATGGTTTTCCAAAGCATTTTGCATTCCCATCAACAGTGCATGAAGTTTCCAGTTTCTCCACATCCTAACTGATGCTTGTTATTATTTGATTTTTTAAAATTTTATCCATTTTAAGGTGGTATAAAATGGTATCTCATTTTTGGGTGTGACAGACATTTCCCTGATGACTAAAGATTTTGAGCATCTTTCAGGTACTTATATGTCTATATGTTTGTTCAAGTCTTGTCCTAATCAAATTGAGGTGCCATAACCGAATGCTGTAGACTGGATAACTTAAACCAGTCATTTATTTCCTTCCACTTCTGGAGTCTGGGAATCCAAGATCAGAGTGCCACCATAGTCAGGTTCTGCTAGGGATTCTTCTGGCTTGCAGGTGTCTTTCACTAGGCAGTCAAATGATCTTTCCTCAATACATGCATGGAAGGTGGGTAGGAATCTTTTCCTGGTGTTTTGTTTTTCTTTTTTGCTTGATTTTTATTTTTTAGTTGTAGTTGGACACAATCTTTATTTAATTTTTTTATGTGGTGCTGAGGATCGAACCCACGGCCTCACATATGCTAGGCGAGCACTCTACTGCTGAACCACAATCCCAGCCCCTTGTTTTTCTTTTTTTGTTGCTAGGGATTGAACCCAGGACCTTGTACATGCTAAATCCACATTCTACCACTGAGCTATATCCCCAGCCTTTGGTGTCTCTTCTTCTTCTTTTTTTTTTCTTTAATTTTTATCTTTTTGTAGATGTAGATGGACAGCATGCCTTTATTTGTTTATTTTTATGTGGTGTTTGTGGTGTTAAGGATCAAACCCAGGATCTTACATGTGCCAGGCAAGCACTCTGCCACTAAATTACAGCCCCAGGATGCTGGCTCTATCAGATCATTTAGCCACAATTACTTTGGTAAAGCCCTGCCTCCAGATATAGTCACACTGGGAGTTAAGAGTTTCTTTAAATAAATTTGGCAATATAGGCAAGGAGGATAGATATAATTCAGTTCATACCAGGTTCTCATTCCATTTTGTAAATTGGGTTGTCTTTTTATTATTGACTTGTAGAGTTATTTATATATTCTGGATACTAGTCCTTTTTCAAAAATATGATTTGCAAACATTTGCTCCCCTTTTGTCAGTTGTTTTTCATGCCTCACGTTTTCTCCATGTCTCTGTGTATTATCATACTTTTTTCTTTTCTGTATTTTTTTATTCTTGGACATGTTATAGACTTCCTTGTTCTGGAGGGACTGCCCCCACCAGAGCTAGCTAATTCCTAGAGATAGTACAGGACTCACCTGCAAGTATGCCTTTCATAAGCAAGCAACCAATTAAGAGCCCATACCCCCAACCACTGCCCTTATCAATTTCTTATAATTCAGGATATTATTCCCCTCCCCTAACCATCCCAGCACCATATGAGACAACTCAGGGCAGCCCCTCCACCCCAGAGACCACTGAAATTATTTAAATTAACCAATCCTCAAACTGCATAACTTGCCCTGTTTGTTTCTTCCGAAGGAAACCACAATAAAGGCTCTTGTTTACGTTTTTCCTTTACTTTCTCTGCCTTCCTGTCCTTCCCTGAATGCCTCCTATGACATGGAGTGCCCTTTTGCGATCTGTGAATATTAACTTTAAACACTCTTGAGTTTTAACAATTTGAATATTATGTGCCTTGGTGTGATTTTTTTTTTTATACTGCTTGGGGTTTATTAACCTTCCTGAATGTGAAAATTTACAATTTCCCTTACATTTGAAAACATTTCTGTCCCTTCTCTCCTCTATTTCTGGGAATAGAATTATGTATTTTAGATTAACATTGTCCCACATTCTCTTCACTTTTGTTTCATTTCATTTCAATCTTTATTCTTTAATTTGAATGGTTTCTATTGATTTTTTAAGGACGCTGATCTTTTCTTCTCCAGTATTTAATGTACTGTGAATCCAATCCAGTGACTTTTTATTTCATTTCAATTATTGCATTTTTAGTTCTGGAAGTTCCATTTGGCTCTTTTTTGTATTCCATTTATTTGATCATTATGTTCATGTCTTTAAATCCTTGTTCTAAAACTATTCTAAAGTCCTTGCCTGCTAATTTCATCACTATTCCTTCATCTCTTTCTGTTGAATGATTTTTAATTTTCATTAAAAATCAAATGTGATTGGGTTGGGGTTGTGGCTCAGCAGTAGAACATATGTGAGGCTCTGGGTTTGATCCTTAGCACCACATATAAATTAAAGGTATTCTCTCTCTCTCTCTCTCTCTCTATATATATATACACACACACACACACATATATATGTATACATATGTATATCTATAAAATGTCAAAGAATAAAAGATACAGAAAAGAAAAAAGTGTGTGTGTGTGTGTGTGTGTATATATATATATATATATATATAGTGATACCTTATGGATCACATTTCTGGGTTGTTCTATAATCAAGTAATTTTATACTTTTTTTTGGATGGCAGGCATTGTGACAGTTAATTGCATGATTATTAGGAGGTTGTTGGGGCTTTTAAATTTCCTTCAAATAAACTGAGATTTGTTTTGACATGCAATTGAGTTACTTGTAGATCAACTTGCTCCATTAAGACTTTTATTTTTAAGTCTTGTGAGATCTAAAATAGTCTATATTCTAAAGCTAGGTTAGTCCTACTGCTAAGGTATTATCCTTCTGGAATCTCTGCTGAGAGAGATTTATTTATTCCTGAGCTGCTGGGATTACAGGCATGCACCACCCAGCCAGGCTTAAAACAGGGTCTCATTAAGTTGTGGAGGGTCTCCCTAAGGTTGCTGAGGCAGGCCTGAACTTACAATCCTCCTGCCTCAGCTTCTCCAATCACTGGAATTACAGGCATGAAGCATTGGGACCAGTTATAATATTTTAAATAATTTTATATGTGAAATGAAATTCCATGGTGTAGAATTTTCCACTCATGACATGTTAATGCTCAAAAAATTCCAGATTTTGGAGCATTTTGGATTTTAGATTAGTGATGCTCAAATGGTGGGTCACCTTGATTCCAGACACAGACAAACACATCTCTCCTCTGAGTAAGGAGCTCTATTATGTAGTCTAAGAAAAAGTCAAGACTGTCAATAAGTTACCTAACAGGGAAGACCACATTTAAATGAACAGAGTTAGGTGGAAGAGGAGATTCAAGTTTTTGAGAAGTAGTTTTTCATGAGAATTTATAATCCAAGAATCATCATAATTATTTTTTCTTTTTTTTTTTTTTTTTAATGGTTAAATATGAGGTATCTTCTAATATGACCATTTTGTCCTTGAACCTCTCCCTCCTCATTACCTTCTATTTTCAGTCCAGTGGACAAGTACAGGCATATGTAACACTTAGAGATGGTCGAACAAATCCATATCCAAAAGTCTTTTTACAGAGGACAAGCTTTCCTATGAATTTCAACAAAAAATGTACAAAATGTTCTAATTTTACTAACTACTTGGTCATACACTGGCAACCTCTTTAACATCTAGAGACTAGATGTTGCAAAATTGGGACTTATTTGTCCATTATATACACTATATACACAGCAAAAACAAAATGCACAAAACATAGAAAACTGATGTCTGAAAATGTCCAAATATGAACACACTAACCTTTTGCAATTGCTTCCCTCCCACCTCCTCCACATCACTGAGCAAATACAGACAGTACTATACCGCTCACAAAGGTGGTTTAATAGTTCCATTCCCAAAAGACTATTTCATATGAATTTTAGCAAAAAGATATTTACAAAGTGATATTTTACTACCTCTAAGTTTAACATACATCGGGCACTTCTAAACATCTAGACAAGACTAGATGTTTCAAGTAAGGACTCAATTTGTCCACTATGTACATGACAGTCTTGAATACACTGCACACATGTAACAATAGTTCTAATTTGAAAATGTCTTCAAAATATGAGCATTCTGGCCCTTCACTGACCCAGTGGGCTATAATGCTCAAATTTTCAGAAGACAATCTTTCCTAGGAATTTTAACACAAAATATTCAAAACTGGTTTACTAATTCTACTTGTCATACACTGGCAACCTCTTTAACATCTAGAAAGGTTAGATGTAGATTAGGAGGACTCATTTGTCCTTTATATACACTATGTACACAGCAAAGGAAAACAAAACCCATAGACAACTCTTGGCTCTCAGTAAGCACACTGGCACGGTGCTCCCCAGGACCAGCACACAACTGTACTATTCAACAGGGGTTTGGCTATTGCACCCCCCCCCCCCCCCGAAAAAAAGAAACCATTTCATAAGAATTTTAACAAAAGAAATTTACAAAATGTGTCATATTTTAACACTTCTACTTTTAACATATATCAGGCACTTTAGAACATCTAGAAAACCTAGATTTTTTTTTAAAAAAGTATTTAGCATTTTCAACGATATATACACTAATGAGGAATAAAATGCACACACACACGCAAAACAATGGTTATTATATGAAAAATGTCTTTTACGTAAAGCCAGTCTGGCACAGGACCTCCTTCTCATAGTCAGTCTCCTCCATGTCCAACAACCCACTGAACAAACGTGGACAAGTGTCGCTCCTAGAGGTGGTCTAACAAATTCATTTCAAAGTCACTTCCAGAAGACATTTCTGATTTTTTCAAACAAACAAGGCGTTATTTACAAGGCGTTATTTTCTAACTCTATCATACGTCAGGCATCCTCTTTACAAATTTAGAATGTCCAGATGCAACACAAGTTTTAAAAGGTTGGGGGGCAAGTTGAGAGCAGCTTTTTCATATTATATACACAGGCCTTTTACAAAGGGCCAGGAAATCTTCCCAAAGGGTGGCGGCGTTTCCAACTGGGTAGATGCGGCTTGTGACTCTACCGTTTCTCTCTTTGGTAGAACGAACACCAACCGCCCCAGGCCGCTAACCGTTCCACCCGTCATCGTCTTCCGGGGCTTCGCTCACCTTCCAGGACGGTTCCGGTCTTTGTTGGCCGAGACAAGGTGCGGTCTCCAGGAGCCGGCACTGAGCGCTCACGGGGAGCCCTGGTCTGTGCGGCTCAGCTGTCCAACGCGTGGTCGAGCTTTCAGACGTCCATCCTCCTTCTTGGGATCTTTAAGCCCCTGCCCGCCTCCGCGGCGTTCGGGCAGCCGCCATTCTTCTCGCCACATGCCACGCCCGCCGCCACCCAAAGGCGCCACGTCCCGGGTGGCGGCTTCAGCTGGGACGGGCACGATTGAGCCAGGAGACCCGGTAGCCCTCGGGGTCCGGGGCCCGACAGGTCGCTGCCGCCATCAGGTCATCCATCTGGGTGGCAGGCTCACCGGTCCTTCACAGCCAGGGCCAGCCAGTGGGCACTCGCAGCAGGAGCTCCGGGGATCTGCAGGAGAGGCCGCGTCCTGTCCTCGGGCCCCCCAGCGCACCAGTCGGCCTGGGGCCGGGGTCCCCAAAGGGCCCGGGGGAGCAGGCCGCACTCCCCTTTCTCACCACGCTCTCTGCCGGAACTCCATAATTATTTTTTCTTCTGTGGTACCAGTGACCGAACCACATCCCTAGTGTTTTGTTTTTCCTTCTTAATTTTAAGACAAAGCCTCACTAAGCTAATGAAGCTGGTCTCAAACTTATGATCCTCTTGCCCCAGCCTCCTAAGTATCTTGGAGTATAGGTATGTGCCTCCATGCTGGACTACTGTATTATTATTATTATTTTAAATATTTATTTTTTAGGTGTAGATGGACACAACACAATGCCTTTATTTTTAGGTGGTGCTGAGGATCGAACCTGGGTCCTGCCTGTGCTAGGCGAGTGATCTACTGCTGAGCCACAATTCAGCCCTGGGCTACTGTATTACTAACAGAAAAATCCTGAGAAAAATCAGGTCAAGAGACACAGCTTCAGCTGTGCCTTGGTTGGGTGGTGGCAGTTGAAATCACTGTTGTGGATGAAATGACACTTTGGTGAAAAACATTGTTTCTCTATATGCATAACAGCTCTGACAAGAGATGTGTCAAGAGTTTTTCCCCACACCAACAATTCCCTGACACCAACTGGGTATCTACAATTCAATTCACCCTGACACCATTTACCTGGAGTTAGTGCCCGATCCCACAAGTTAAAGAACTCAGTGCCAGAAAAGGTCGTGCTTCAGATACCAATTATAAATCCATACCTCCCATGCTTCTGAACAATCAGACATAAACTGGGGATTTCTATGACTCCCACACCCATGTTGGATAATTTCTTACTTACATTTGCCAGTTTGTTATAGAGAATATAACTAGGGAGCAGTTAAGGTGATGATATGCATAGGGCAGTACATGGGAGGGGCAGAGCATGTGCCTGGAGCTTCTATTCCCTCTCTGGGCGAGATATCCTCCAGCACACTTCAAGGTGTTCACCAAACCCCAAATTTCCTAATCTAAACCTAACAGATATAAACTTTATGAAGTCGAGGAAGACCAAATTTATTTTCAAAAGTTATCCATTCATTCATTCAATCGACTAAGTAATGATGCAAATAGCTTTTAACCCAGAAATCTTATTTTGAAAAACTTTTTCTGAAGAAGCAATAACTGACACCTAAAAAGAATTTCAGAACATTTCAAGAATGTTCAATGTGCTGTTTAAACCACAAACATGGGTTCAATCCCCAGTACCACAAGCAAACAAAACAAAACAGGGCTGGGGTTGTGGCTCAGTGATAGAGTGCTTGCCTAGCATGTGTGAGGCACTGGGTTCCATCCTTGGCACCACATATGAATAAATAAAATAAAGGTATTGTGTCAATCTACAACTAAAAAAAAAAAATATTAAAACAAACAAACAACAACAAACCCACCAAAACCCAATAACATTGGTTAAATAGATCTAGGTGATCTATATAATAGAACATTTATAGCTATTAAAAATGATTCAGGCCAGAGATGTAGCCCAGTACTTAGTACCTAGGTATGTGTGAGGCCTTGGGTTCAATACAAAGTGCATGTACACATATACACAGAATATAGAATATTTAATAAGGGAAAATATTCAATGCATGGGTGTATGTACACATATATACACATATATAAAATTCATATATAACACATTGCCAATTATGTATAAGCAAAATTGTATCCCCCCCCCATTAACTTTTTTTTTTTTTGGTGGTGGTACTGGGAACTAAGCCCACAGCTTTGTGAATGCTAGGCATGCACTTTACAGTTGAGCTACATCTTAGCCCCAAAGTTGTAAATTTTTTTTTTGTTGTTGGCACTGAGGATTTAACCTTGGGGCACTTTATATTACTAAGCTACATACCCAGCCCTATTTTAATTTTTATTAATATTTACTTTTTAGTTGTAGTTGAACACAATACCTTCATTTTATTAATTTATTTTTATGTGGTACTGAGGATTGAACCCAGGATCTCGCACATGCTGGGCAAGCACTCCACTGCTGAGCCACAACCCTAGTCCCCCCTATTTTTATTTTATTTTGAGACAAGGTCTCACTAAATTGTTAAGGCTGACCTTGAATTTATAATCCTCCTGACTCAGCTTCACAAACCCCTGGGATTACTGCACGAGCCCCTGGGCCCAGTTCAAGTTTGTATTTTTTAAAAGCTAGATTTTAGATGAAAAAGTTTGGTATTGTTCACAGTTCTACAAATACCTATTACTTTTCTTTCAAAAGTTATTAAAACAAGCCAGGTGCAGTGAAGCATGCCTGTAATCCCAGCAACTGGAGAGGCTGAGGTAGGAGGACTGCAAGTTTGAGGCCAGTCTCAGCAAGTTAGTGAAGCCCTAAGCAATTTAATGAGACCCTGTCTCAAAAATAAAAAGGCCTGGGGATGTAGCTCAGCGTTAAAGTACCTCTGGGTTAAATCTCTAGTACCCCACCCCCAGAAGTTATTAAAACAAAAACATTTTTTCAGGTGTGGTGGTACATGCCTGTAATCCCAGTCACAAAGGAGGCTAAGGCAGGAGTATTGAAAGCTCACAGTCTGCCCAGGCAACTTAGCAAGACCCTGTCTCAAAATAAAAAGGGGTTTGGGATGTGTCTCAGTGGTAGAGTACCCCTGGACACTGGATTATCCTCAGTACCACAAACAAAAAAGACAACAAAGAAAAAAAAAAAATACCTCAAATTTGGAAGCTTGATAGAATCCAGCTACAATAATGTAGCTAAGATGGACATCTACCAGTAGGCCCTAATTGAGAGAAGTAAGGGACAAGACCTAAAAGGAGGAAAAGAAGCTCCTACCCCAATCATTTGTGAAGTGTAATAAATTGCTACTTACCATTTGGATGAAACATTTTGGATAAAAACCTAACAGTTGGTGGTTTATTTGGATATTCTTCAGAAAATTCTATTACTAGTTTAAAAGTACCTAGATAGAAAACAAACCAAAATAATTAAAGAGAAACACAACTTTTAAGTTTATTAGTTCTCAAACCCATACTGGCGTTTGCACAACCACACAAAAATTTTCTATGTGAACTGTGGTACAGCATACAAAAAATACTAACGTACCTCTATGTTAGACTGGTAACATGCAACATTGGCAAGCACTTGGGGAATAAGCATTTTATGCTTATTCCCAATGCTATTGGCAGATATGTATATATATATATATATTTTTTTAAGACAACTGGTTCCTAGCTACCAAGATTTAAAATGTACTTGAAGAACTACATATAGTTTATCATAGCTTAGAAGGGGAAGATCAAAGATTCTGAGAGCGGCTGACTACCACATGGCAAAAGACCCACATTAGGTATGGGCGCTAGTATGAAAAGTTCTTTCCACAATACCAATCCCTTCATTTGAATATACCAAGAACCATTAAGCTTTTGTGTAAATGCCTACTGTTGGTTTTTGGTCAGTCTAAATCAGTATTTAATGGTGAACAGAGACAGGCATTTAAAAAAATTATCCATTTGTTACAAAGTCAACACATTCAGAGTACATAAAGGACCTTCAACTCTAGTTCTAATTCTAAGAAATAGCCACTATCAATGGTTTTGTGTTTGCCTTTCTAGACTTCTTTTGTGCTTTTTATCTAGAGTCCTTTCATTTAGAGGAACATGTGTAAAGGCTGAAGAAGCCCTCTAACTACAGCTCCTTAGACATACTCAGTAAGCTAAACTTACTAATGAAGTAAACAAAACTTTAAATCATTACAGTTGTTTCTGCAAGTCTTTCCTTATTCCACCAATGCAATTAAAATAACACGCTTTTCTAATGCTAAATTCTAAGTTCCTTGCTCCAATGTCCAAAGTTAGAGGTTCATTTTTAGTAAAATATATTGTACCTCCACTGGTCATACATTTAGAATATAATCTCTACCTTTTTACATTGTTGTCTGAAAATTTTGGATCAAGGAGGCCAAATATACAAGCATTAAATGTAATTATTTCATATTTGTATACATATTAATGCAACAGAGGTACTTCGCATATGCTAGTAAGTACATTTATACTGAGTTATATGTAAAAGATAACATTTTAATTATATAGCTGTACAATTTAAAATTTCAGGCAAATATAAAACAGCTATATTTAACTTTTTGATCTCAGAACCACTTAATACTCTTAGTCCCACCATTGCCAAGAAGTGGACATGAAACAGGAAGAAGTATGCAAAAAGTTAACCATTTTGTAGTTGTCTCACCACAGAGAAAAATAATTAAAAAGTGATGAGGTTTGATATGTGGAAGATAGAGAAAAAAGCTAAAAAGGGGAGGAGAAGGAAGGAGGATCGCAGGAAGAGGAAGTTATGGGGGAATGAAATTGACCAAATTATGTTATATGCATACACAAACATGTCACAATGGGCCCTAGCCATAATTATAGATATAATTATAATTCACCAATAAAACATTAAGAAAGATGAGGTTTGAGTATTATCACTTTCTAAAATCTTTGCTTTTAAATGTAATTTGGGGTGGGGGTAGGTACCGAGGATTGAACTTGGGCACTCAACCACTGAGCCACATCCCCAGCCCTATTTGTATTTTATTTAAAGAAAGGGTCTCAATGAGCTGCTTAACACCTGCTTTTGCTTAGGCTGGCTTTGAACTCGAAATCTTCCTGCCTCGACCTCCCAAGCCATTGGGATTACAGGCATGTGTCACTGTGCCCAGCTTTCAGATGTAATCTAACTTTAAAATAAATGCTCTTTAGTAACCAACTTGAAAAACTTTCTGAAATTTAAATAATTAGCTCTCATCAATTAGTATAGGCTGCTTCCACCAAATCACTGATTATACCTATTGATATTTGTTGTATTAAAAATCACAATTTAGGGTTGGGGTTGTGGCTCAAGAGTAGAGCACTTGCCTAGCAAGTGCAAGGCCCTGGTCAGTTCCTCAGCACCACATAAAAATAAATAAATAAAATAAAGGAATTGTGTCCAACTACATCTAAAAAATAAATATACAGAAAAAAAATCACAACTTGGAAAATCTTCAAACATCTACTAACTAATTAAACTGTAAAGCCACCACACAGTAACCCAGGTAGAGTATTTAACAAAAAGTTAATGAGAAGCATAGCACTATTTTATTATTTTTACAATCCTCTTTAATGATTGGCTTCACAGAAGACAGTTGGACTTCCTTATCTGCTTCTGTACTCAATCTGTTACAATATGTTGTTTTGGTTGAAGTATAGTACATGAAGAAAATCCTTTCTCACACAAATATGTGAGCAAAAAAGGAGTACTTTCATGACTTTTATAGATAACTGTATTCTTTTTTGATATTACACAAAAGAAATGGTAATTAAAAAAATTTCTTGCAAAGTACAAACTGAAAGCCTAATTCAGCAAACTTTTCTTACTCAGTAACATTAAAATATGTTGTAATCTGCATAAATTTTACTTATTTGCTGTTAGTGGCAATTGAATCTGAGGCCTTGTGCATGCCAAGCATGTATTCTACCATTGAGGTACAACCCCAGACACAATACCCAGACCCAGATGCATAAATCTTTTACCAATCCACAATTCTATAAAAATCACAACAACTGGAAAATACTGATCCATTCAAGTTATATGGATCATCCAGATTATAAACTATTCAAAAAAATCACATTACTTAATAATCACCTATTATTCTCATCATAAAAGTCTTTAAACATTTGGAAACCATCATTTTACTATCAGTAACACATATCTTCAATTGCTTTCCTTAACCTATCAACCTACTTAGGGCACTTTTGAGAATACATATGCCATATATTGAAACTTGAATAACCACAGTCTTGTCAGTTATTTTCTGGTGTTGATGATCAAAAGCAGGGTCTCATGCCTGCTAGACAAGTGCTCTACCAATAAGCTATATCAGCAGCCCTGTCAGTCATTCAAGTAAAAAATGTTCCATGAAAAAACAAAACCAAAAACAAACCAGTAGCTCAAGTTGCAACTCGACTGCAGAAGACAATAGTTTGGTATGTAGAGAAAGTGCTTTATTCATAATTCTTACTTCATCACATAGAATTTGTTTTTTTAAAGCACCAGGGATTGAACCCAGGAGCCACACTTAACCACTCAGCCACATCCCCAGTCCTTTTGATTTTTTTATTTTGAGGGCTGGCCTCAAACTTATGATCCTCCTCAGTCTCCCAAATTACTGGGATTACATGTGTCTAATGCCATGCCTAGCCCACAAAGAATACACTGGTGAGAATTTAATACTAATAACTTCGGCAGTTTCATCATTTTATTTAATACTGGGACTGAAAATAGTTGCACTGAGTGACATCCAAGCCCTTTTTATTTTATTTTTTAAGTTTTGAGACAGGGTTCTGCTAAATTGCACAGGCTGGCTTCAAACTTGAAATCCTCCTGCCTCAGTCTCTTGAGTCACTGGGATTATAGGCGTGTGCCACTGTGCCCACCTAAGACATTTAAGTACCTCCTTTAATTCTTTACCTTACCTAGAAATAATTGCTAACAATAGTGTGGTTCATATGTTCTAAGACACATGTGTTTAGTAAAAATGGGATGTTACAACATATTCTGCAACTTTTTTGCCTACTCAGACATATGTCCAGATCTACCTTATTCTTTAACTGGTACATAACTTCCAGAGTCCATCATCATTTGCTTAACCATTTCCCCTACCAGGCATTGAGGTTATCTCCTTACAAATAGTTCTGCGGTCAGTATTCCTGTACAAATACCCTTGATGGATTAATTGTGAATTTTTTTTTTTTTTTTAAAGAGAGAGTGAGAGAGGAGAGAGAGAGAGAGAGAGAGAGAGAGAGAGAGAGAGAGAGAGAATTTTTAATATTTATTCTTTAGTTCTCGGCAGACCCAACATCTTTGTTGGTATGTGGTGCTGAGGATCGAACCCGGGCCGCACGCACGCCAGGCGAGCGCACTACCGCTGAGCCACATCCCCAGCCCTTAATTGTGAATTAATAAATATATTTAAAATGTCATGCTATAATTAGTGAAAATAGTGTCTGGTTAAAATCAATTTGATAAACTCAAGTATATACACATATTAGAACTAGTTTTCCATTTTCTTGGCTCATGGTGAAAAAACCCAATTTGAGATGAAAAATTTCAGCTCAAACAGCTATAAATATTAGACAGCAAAATAAAACAAAACATAATTTCCCTCAGGGACCTCTTTATCATGCTACAAGACCACCTAAAATAAACTGTTCTCAACATAGACCATGCCACTTATGCTTTCAGTTCTACAGGCAGATAACAAAGTAGCAGAAGGAACTGGCAATGGAGGTAGGTATACAAGCTGATATATGAAGAAAGTCCCTTGTAAACTATAATTTCACAGTAGCTTTATTCAGTTAACTTGGTTTATTACAATAGAATGTGACTTCAAGTAGATACATTGGTGTTACAATTTCTTACTAGAAAAGTACCCTTTTTAATAGTATAAAAAACAGTAAGAATGACTTACCATCTTCAAAGGGTGTCCCTTCTGGTCTGAAAACAAGAAGATTTCTGATTAAAAGATGTTTTTTAACATTGCTTTTCCCTGATCTTCAAGAATGAAAAAGATAAAACTCCAACAGAAAGAGGGGCTCATTTTTATTTTTTTTGTGATGTTTTAAAGATATGGTGGAGTTTGATATCACCTTAGCCTTGGATTTTCATTGAAAGAAGCATAATAACTTAAACTTTCTACTTTTCCTTTTAGAGTGGTTTTATGAAAACAAAACTTGTCCATGATTTCAGCACAAAACCAAATCAGCTTATGAATAATGTGTATTCTTTTTTTATTTTTTTGGAGTACTACAGATTGAACCCAGGTGCTCTAAACTGAGCTACATTCCCCAGTCCTTTTTATTTTGAGACAGGGTCTTGTTAAGGTGCCCAGGCTGGCCCAGAACCTGTGATACTCCTGCCCTGGCCTACTGAATGGCTGGGATTATAGGTGTGCAGCATTGTGCCCAGTTCCTTTTATATTTTAAGAAAGGATTTCTGTAAGTGTCCCAAGCTGTCCTCAAACTTGCAATATTCTTTTTCAACCTTCTGTGTGGCTGAGATCACAGGCATGTACCACAATGCCCAACTAAATGTGTAATCTTAACAGAAAGAGTAATCTTTTCACTTTATAGCTTTTAAGATGGAAATTAATAACCTTTAAGGAAATTACGACACCAAGCCAAATTTGGCTTTCCAAATCAACAATAGCGCTTGTTTAGGTAACAAAGCTGGCATCACAAAAATCACCAGATTCTTATGCTCAGATGCTCAGAGCTAGAACATTATTTTTTTTTTTTTCTTTTTTGGTGGTACTGGGAATTGAACACAGGGTGCCCTACTACTGAGCCACACCCTCAGCCCTTTAAGTTGCCAAGGCTGCTGGTCTCAAACTTGAGATCCTCTTGACTCAGTCTCCAGAGTCACTGGGATAGGGGCATGCACCACCATATCCATCCTATGCTCAGATCTCTTCCTTGCCTCCATATCCACATTTAATCTTTCTTAAAGAGCAGCGTGAGGGGCTGGGGATGTGGCTCAAGCGGTAGTGCGCTCGCCTGGCATGCGTGCGGCCTGGGTTCGATCCTCAGCACTACATACAAAGATGTTGTGTCCGCCGATAACTAAAAAATAAAATATTAAAATTCTCTCTTTAAAAAAAATATTAAAAGTTCTCTCTCTCTCTTTAAAAAAAAAGAGCAGCGTGAAGTTTATCACTTGCAAGACACATTCAAAATTTCAAAGAAGCAGAGTAACAGCCTGAATGTAATAGAATCACTTTATTCTAGAAGGATGAATTTCACTCTTTTCCCACTAGTTTTTAAATGTACTTTTGTGTGGTGCTAGAGATTGAACCCAGGGTCTTGTAAATGCGAGACAAGCACTCTACCAACTGAACTATATCCCCAGCCCTTAAATGTACACTCTTATAGCCGAGTCTGTGCTGATAGTTGTTTATGAAAAATATTCTTTTGCATTTTAGTTGAAAACCCTAGTTTTAAGAGTGAAAGAAAAACAGATCTCTAAGGAGAAAAAAGGCATTGAAAATTTTAAATCAAAAAGCACATTCGGGGTTGGGTTGTGGCTTAAGCATGCATGAAGCACTGGGTTTGATCCTCAGCACATAAAAATAAAATGAGGTATTGTGTCCACCTACAACTAGGAATAAATATTTTTAAAAAAACCATGTGGCTAGATGTGGTGGCACATACCTGAAATCCCACTGACTCGGGAGGCCGAGATAAGAGAATCACAAGTTCAAAGCAGCCTGGGCAACTCAGAGAGACCCTATCTCAAAATTAAAAATAAAACGGCTGGGGCTACAGCTCAGTAGTAAAGTGCCCCAGGGTTCAATTCCCAATACCAAAATTTAAAAAAAAAAGTCGAATATATCATCTGTCCCAGCAAGGTGGTACATAAGTTTGAGGCCAGCCTCAGACTCTGCAAGATCCTGTCTCAAAATGAAAAAATAAAAAGGATTTGCGATGTAGCTCAGTGTTGGATTAAGTCCCTAGCACCAAGAGGGGGGAGGCAGATGTGCAATATGTATAAAACATATACTGTGTAGAGAGTAGTTCACTTTATATAAAATGGCTTCAGTTATTTCACACTGGGCTGTGAAATTTTTCTATTAAATTCTTGCCACAGTGAAAGTTCTCAGTATTTTTGGTTCTGAGCCTTTTTAAAGCTCCACCAACAGAATGATCATAAACATCTGCACAGCACATTTTATAAAAAATAATCTTTTTCTTCTCCTTTATTATTCCATTCTACTTTGTTCCAAACAGTATTTTTTGCCAATCACCTAAAGGAATTATAAAACTATATGTAGCTGGGTGCAGTGGTGTGCATCTGTTGTCCCAGCTACTTGGGAGGCTGACACAGGAGAGTCACTAAGGCCCAGGAGTTCTAGGGCAGCCTGAGTAACACATTAAGACCCTTCACAACAAAACCAACCAAAATAAAATATAAGAACACCAAAGAGTAAAAAAATTGTATATATCTGCCCAACCTCATTAAAATGTTTCTTTGGGCTGGGGGTGTAGCTTGTGATAATAGCAAGTGCCAGCATGTGCTAGGCCCAGGACTCAGTATTCAGTATCTCAAAATGAATAAAAAGTAAAATTTTTCCCAATTTATATTGCAGTTTCAGCTCTTATTAAGGTCCCTGATTATACGTCAATCTCCTTTCCTAGATAATTGTTACATATTCACTTTTCTTAAAGACTCATCACACACCTCTTATTTGGTAAATCTTTCAACTCACCCAAATATAACTGCATTCCACTGCATGATGTTGTTTTCAGATGGTGCACCACTGACACCCACAGGTGGGTCCTCTTGCAATCTAGAAATCCAGGGTGATAATTTTCAAAGTTGAACACTGAGGTCACCAAGGAGGCCAAGCGGAACACCTACTAACTCTATACCAGTAATTTTGAGACACTAAACTAAATCCATTTCCTTGTTATGGTGCTGAACAGGAACAAACCATAAGAATTATATCAACCAAGTATACACATTTATTAAATAACTCTTCAAATTATCTGTAAACTTGAAGCGCTTCAGGAACATGTCTCTTCAAATAAAAAGATTAAGATTATTTTCTCTTCAAGAATTGATGTGTTCAGTATGACTGTCCCCTTGAACCAAAAAATAGCTATTTAAAACCTCAATAGCAAAAAATATTTTTACGGAACCATCAATATGCAACGACTGTGTGTCCTAATCACAGCTGCTGGTGCAAACTGCTACCAAAAAAAAAAAAAAAAAAAAAAAAGGCACGCAAACCTTTGTGTATACCCTAATGACTAAAAACACATTCAATTTAATTAGAAAACTGTTTTAGATAGGAATTTTACTTCATCTCCTTTAGTTCCCACAACAATGGCTTTTAAAAGTAATCAGAAGTTTCAGGTATTCCAGGGGTCTCTATTTTAAAGGCTCTGCACTAATGCCAAATCAACCTCTCAGACCAGGAGATTCAAGACAAAGCTTCCAACAGTCGTCACAGTCAAATTCTTGTAACCTGAAGACCCTTGGAAAACTACCAGAGGTGCCAGGCGTTCAACTCAGAATTAAGCAAAGAATTGCAATAATGAACAAGAGAATGTGGACATAAACTGGAAGTTTTATCTGAATTTCAGTCATGGGAGTTAATCAAACCTATTGATTTCAAGACGATTTTTTTCACCATTTAAAAACCTCAACAAAAAACCTATTATATAAATATATATAGCCATTTTCACCTGGCAAAATACTTTGCAATTAGTCTAAACAAAAATGGTACTGTTTTGTCAACCTCAGGTATATTAACCTACGATGAACAGAAGCTTTGGAGGAAACTACGGCTTGAGGCCTAAACTTAAGTGGTTAAAAGAAGCCACGAATGAATTAAATGCCTGTTAGCCAAGGCCCAAAACAATGGCTTCCAAAAGCCACACAAAATAATGGCGAAGTTAAGAGATTACTTTCTGAGCGGCAAATCTAAGTTTTATATTTATCTCAACCAGGGTTAATATCCCCAGCCAAAAAAAAAAAAAAACAAACCTTAACGCTAAATTTCTGAACCATTTTGTTTCTGTACTCGTAAATATTAAACAGAAGGTAAACTGAAAAAAAAGTTACTTCCTCCTTTAACCCCCACACCGCCTAACAAAACCTTACTTTACAAAAGAAGACCCAGGAGTATCAGGTTAGCGGAAGGCATTTTTCCAGACGGGAGGCTATAGATAGGGCTTTATTCACCAGCCAGAGCCGAGTTCCAGAAAGCACTGGCAGCCCGAGGCCCGTGTCTCCAGGCCAGCTCTCAAGGTCCTTTCAAGAGGGCGGGGGTAGAGTAGGGTTTCGTGGGTTGGGTTAATCACCTTCGGACCTCTCACAGTATACCCCACCCTCACTGAAGACCGAGAAAGCGCGGGGGGATGGGGGTCGCCCCAATACTGTTCCAAAGAGGAGGAGACCAGAGGCCTTGAAACAAAGCTGACTGCAGCAGGCGAGGCCCAGGCGGCCTGCAAGAGCTCACTTTCAGGGGCAGGGAGGGGGCGCTACAGAGTGCAGGGGTGAGAGACATGGTTTGAGCGCTTGGGAGAGACGTCGGGCATCTGATCTAACTGGACAGTAGAGACCCCTAGGCAAGCTGATCGCCTCCTTTTTACTTTTTTTTAAGGAGGGGGTGAAGAGTAGTAGTACCGATATCTTTACCCTGCCATAGTGAGCAACAAGGATGACGAAGTGGGAGCCGAGACTACGACTGGGCTTCCGTCGGTCCCCCTGGGCCCACTGGTGGTCCCCTTAGGGTTATAAGGGGAAAATGTCCGGGATCCCCGCCCTGCAGACCCGCAGCTTTGGGGGTCATCTCTGCGAAGCAGAAGGCCCTTACCGCTTGAAATCCCGCATGAGCCTCCTCCGGGCCGGGGTGGACATGCTCCCCAGCTGCCCCATGGTCAGTCTGAAAGAAAAGAGTCCCGCGCAGCCCCCCCACCCCCCGGCGCAGCGGCCGAATCACTGTGGGTCACCACCGCCGCGGCCGAGACTGCACAAACAACCCTGCAATGACGTCTCCCTCCGCCGCCTCCAGATCCCTCCGCCCTCCGCCGGTACCACAGAGCAAGGAGTGGGGGAGAAGGGGGCGGGGCGTGTGGGGGGCCCGTTAGGGGAGCCTCTTGACTAGGACCGTTTCCATTTTGGCCATCTGAACTTAACAAGAAGTTGTGTTCTCCGCGCTCAGACTAAAGAATGTGGACTAAGAGACACCGCAATGGAAACATTACTGTCTTCCCCCTCCCCCGCCACTAGTTTAGGTTCGGCGGGATGGGGAGAGGGACGCATCCGGGGCCAGAGATTTCAGGGAAAGGAGGTGGGATGACGTAAGATCACGTGACTCCCGGCGGCGTTGTCAACAATCCACCCCTGAGGGGGAGGGGACGAAGTATCTAGAACCACGTGTCCCTGTGACGTGATTAGAACCGGTCACGTGAGAACGTCGCCTGGATCTGACTTTCAGACAGGTCTATGGAAGGGTCATTTAACTTATGGGGCTTATTAGTTGTTTTTCTTGTTTGTCCCAAGTTCAGAGTCGTCCTTACCAAATGGACAGCTTGTTTTGATTTGTCTTTAAAATGGAATCAGAAATACTTTGGACTTAATTTGTCTCTAGTTGGTTGTTGGTTTATAAACTCTGGTCCTTGGGGCAGAGAGGATGACTCAAAAGGATCTGCCTACCTTCTAATAAATGCAACATTTGGTGCTGGGGCCCACACATAGTAAAATCTTCTGAAATGCTTCCTTAGGACTACCAAATACCCTGTTTCTGCACTCTAGTGTGGTGTCTGGTGTTGGAAATTTGGGGCGATGCTAAAAAGAATGATGTAGATGTCCAACTCTTAAAGATCCTCACAACTATGGAATTTAGTTTTCCTCTATGGGTCTTTTTTCTTTGAAGATATGTATCTAGCCTGAGATACTTCATTCCAGGTTTTCTACACTAGCAAGGATGGTGCAAATAGTCTGGAAGTGCCCCCCCCCCTCCAATTTTCTTTAATCACTCAATTCCCTCTCTCTATAGCCTAAAATTCCAGCCTTTAGGATTTTGGTTGGTCAGAATTCTGAGCACTTAATTTGTCTATACATTTGGGGAATTCTTCAGCTCATCAGGGCAAGAGGTGAAATGAGATCCCTAACCCTAACCCTCACATTTGCCCATGCTCTTTCTTTTCATGGAACCAAAAAGAATTAAAGTGGGAAAAGTTCCCATTTTCGTGATATCTCCTTTCTTCAAACCTTAAATTCTACCACTTGCTTTTAACCTTGGTGAATATGTTAGCCAAGCCTAACTCTTGATAAATCTTGCTGTGCATTCACAATATGATTCCACATGTCAATATTCTTAATTTTTTGACTTCCCGCAGTAGCAATCCTAATCTTCTCCAAAACTAGGGAGGGCAACCTAAGTGCAGGGTTACATGCAATGAAATGCTAAAGAGAAACTATATTTCTAAAAAGAAATCCCTGTAGCCAGGCATGGTAGTGCTGAAAAGACCCCCCCCCCCCGTTTCCCTGTCCAAGGAGAATCACACAAAACACTGGCTGCAAAAAGCAAGAGGGATTTATTGGGGGACACAGGCGCCTGCGGGTGCCCAGCAGAACCTCAGCCGGAGCTTTGGTGAGCTGGCACACCGGGCTTGGGGATACAGAGATTTTTATAGGGTAAAGGGGCAGTTTTCGCGCGGGGGAAACAATAGGTTTCTTATTGGTTAATTTTAAACCCAGCATATAGATTACCTAAAGGGCAAAGTTGTTTTTCACTGTATGTTACTAAAAAAGAACCACATAAAAGCTACATATTTGCACTCTGGTCCTCCTGTTCCTGCTCATTCAGGCATGCCTAGGGACCTGGTCCTTTGTCCTTTCCCAACCGGTTACACCTAACTAATTATCTGAAAAATACCTCTGGTGCCTGCATAGGTTTGTGACATACCTTGGTGGTTTTGCAACTAGGCCTGAGGTTGTTGGGCTGGGGTCTTTCATTCCCCCCTTTGTCTGGAAACTTGGGAACCAATCATGGTTCCCTCAGTCGTGGGCCTATTTGGGCAGACTCTACATCTTGGTAAACAGTAATCCTCAGGGGACAGTTTTTAACTTTTCAAACTTACTTAAAATTGGCCTCCTAGATCCAACCTGACCTGATTTACTTATCTATTCTGGCTTTGTTTACCCTAATTTTAGAAACTTTATTGCCGTAAGGAGAAGGAGTGAAAAGGGGCGATGGCTCGTTCTGGCTGCTTCAGGCTGAAAAGGGGTGTCGAACATGAGGGGGCTCGATGACAGGGGGAACGACGACATGGGGGGACATGAGTTCCCTTTTCAGTTCCATTTGAGGTCTGGTTGGGGAAAAACAGGTTGTCATCTGGGGATGGGTACCTCTATGAGAGAAACAAAAACCATGAGTACTGAATAAGTGTTGCAGCACCTGGAACGTGTCACTGTACATAAGTTCCCTCCAGTTACCAGGATTGTAAACATATCATTTAACTTTTAGGGTTACAGATGTCCTTCCCCTTAGGACACAGTTTAATAATTTAATATTATCTGATCTTGCAAAATCCTTTTACTAGTATGACCTGTGTCTAATAGAGAAATCTAATTCTGTTACTTAGGGCTGGATAACCATACTAGCAAACACCAAGCCTACCTGTGTAGGTCAGAAATATCTGTGGGCCTTAAACTAAGAACTATTCTGGCAGTTCCTTTTGATAGTTATAGTTTACTTATCTATGGAAGTTACATTTAACTATTATTATTATTTAAAATGCACAGGAACAGCTATGTTTTGGCTTTGACTGTCTTTGCTAAGTGTTTAAGATGAAGCAAGTCAAACTGACTTCTGTTTCTATAAGAGTCAGCTGAATTTCTCTGGGAGTCCTCGGGAACTTCACAGCAGCTTCTCAGTTCTGCTAGTGCCATTTGCGCTGGGATGGGTCCAGGCCTTGCTTGACCACGTGGCTTCCCTCGGAAGCATCAGGGATGTCTCCCTTTTCTGATGACCCTCCTCTTCACAGCAAATGCACTGATCGGCTTTCTGTCCTCCACTGGTCTCATTAATCTCCCTGATCAGGAGGTTATGTGGCCTAGAGTTGCAGAGCTCTTTGGAGAAGTACCCTATCCCTGATTCAGACTGACTCAGAGGGCAAGAGCCAAATATTGGTTTTCTTGGCCCTTTAATTTAACTTTAATTTTAAAACTTAATCTTAAACATCTAGCAAATAAGTTTTAACAGCCTTATACTAAGTACTGGGCTTTAGTACCTATCTCTCTATCCTGTAGGTGATAACTCCTTATCTTAAGTTAACCCAGGTTGTGAGTTTTTAAAGCAGTACCTCTTTAAAACATTAACAGGCAATCCTTAGACCATCTAAAAGCAAACTACAAAACAAAACTAACTAGGATAAAAACATATTTAGTTTATGTAATAGCTACCTTGAATTTTGGCAGAGTTATACATTATAATTCCCTGTTTGAGGTCCTGGCAATCGTGACAAAAACCAACTTTTGGACACAACCTTAAATGTACTGAAATCTGGCCTACTTCTTTCATAGTCACTTTTACATGAGATGGGACATAGAGCCTTATCTCAAGTAAGGCGGGGCTCATCATAAGTCTTAAATATTATAGTTCTGAAGCTGATCTTTGTTTTGTAGACATCATTTTACAAAGTCTACATAAATTGTTGCTCAAATTTACATGAATATTAGCTAACACAACATAATATCACATCTAAAACACGAATTAAAGAAAGGCTGAAAGCTTTTAACTTTTTGTAGAAAAGTAGCAAAGTACTTTTGTGTTTTGCAATAAAACCTTTACATTGATCAGGCTCTCATTAACTTAAAAATACATTTAAATGTATGGAACTTTACATAACTTATTGATAATAAGTACAGTTACAGAACACAAATGGTATAAATAAATTTTTAACATGTTTTTTTTTTAAGCCTAAAATTACCATACAATTTTAGAACACCAGTTTGATATAATGCTCTTTCTAAAGCTTCTGCCTTACAGACTTGTATACCTGGAAGATATGAACACATTAATGGCACCAATTACATTGATGTTTTATATTAACCAAGTTTAGCTTTTTAAGAAATAACATAGCACAATTCTCTAAAACAACAGCACTTGTTTAACCAGTTGTTTAATTTCTTTAAGATTACTTGCTCAAAAACTTACACAGACCTTTTTTATATCATTTACTTAAACTTTTTAATTATTTAACCATATAGACTCTTATCCAGAAATCTAGAACCTTTTAGTTTTTCTTTTTATCTGTTAACCTCCTTTTGTTCACATTTTGAAACAATACCTGTAAACCTTTGAATCTAAGCAGATTATTTCATAGACATCAACATTTTATTAGGGCCTTTTTGAACACCTAGGAAAACTTATAAGCTTAATTTCAAAGACATCTTTACTTTCATCTGTTTACCCAATTTAAATTGAACCATTTGAATCACGTGAATCAAAGATATTTGGATTCATTTTTAAATTTTTTTTTTTTATGAGCGCTCCTCATTTGTCAATTTGTCATATCACTGCAGGATATATGGACATACACACATACAGACATACAACACATAACAAGAGTGTGCACACATAATAGTGAAGGCCTTGTAGCTTTTCGAAAATGAGATCTCCATTGTAATGTTTCAAAAAACTCCAGTTGATCAAAAATAGAACTTATCAGAAAAACATTAACTTGTCTGTAGGAACAAAATCATGAGCTCAAAAAAAAATATAGAATCTAAGAAAAGGCAAAAGTCCTAGAAAAATTGACCGGCCAGTAATTAGTAAATGCCATACAATTTACTCTTTGGTTTAATCTGGTTTGAGTTCCCATAAAAAGACACTTTTACCCCTTTTTTTTTTTCCTTGGGCCTGAGCTCCAAGCTGCTTCTGTTTGCATATCAGCTTAAACCCTGGCTGAGGTCTGGAAGGAACTGGAAAACCGGAATTCTGAGCAGAAACTTTATGCCTAAGGTATTTTAACCATAAGTCACAATTTATCTTTTTACATTAGAAAAATTTGCTCACACAAAACTGAAAATAGGATCTTTCTTGATAATATAAAAGACACCATCAGAAGGAGTTTCTTTAGGATCATTAAGCTACTTTCTTTGTTCTGAAGTTTTTAAAGTAATATTAGGTTACATTAAATCGCCTGAAAAATTTTAAAAGAGAACCACACACCACCATGTATATCAAAATTAAGCTTTGAAAATTCCCAAGACTGTTGCTAATTAATGTCATTCCAATAAGCCAGACCAACGTTTTAATTTAACACTTTTTTTAAAATTTTACACAGAGAGAAACAGATACCAAATCATAATTTACTATCTTTACCTAAATCAATGCACTGTATACCTAGTGAAATCTCCTTAGGCTACCCAATTTAAAAACTGATAAAAAATAAAACTGAATGATTGGGAGTCACTTGCCAGCTTGGAAGTAGAGTTTTTTTAATTTTCTATTCTAAGTATTTAAGTTCTCTGGCATGAATTATCTGAAATCACAAACTAAACAATTACCTAACCCTAACTTTTAACTGCAAGATAGTGCAATACTTTAGAAACCCATTCAGATACCAGATTGTTACAATAAAAAAATTAATTTTTGTTAGACACACATTTAACTTAGATTATCCCCAAGAAACAATCTATAATAACCTTAAAACAGACCAGATAAGGGAAAAAAATCTCTCCTAGGTTTTGAACTTCCATTTAATCATGACTTTTATTAGTGGCTAAAACAGACTATTGAAAGTTACCTATGTACCTTAGAGAACCTGGGCAGATTTTACTAATTATCTCATGTCTTTCTTACTCCTACAACCTGAATTGCTAACATTTCTGACCTGCGAAGGAAGGGAAGCATCCAGGAGGAATGGATGCGGGGTTGGGAGTGTTGCATGGCCCATACGGAGGCAAATGTGATTGGGGCTTTCCCTCAGTGCCATTCATCTACCGATCACCCTAGATACCCCTGAGGGCTGTCGGAAGGGGGCTCAAGAGAAAGGAACCTTAAGAATTCGTCTGAGAGTAGCCCAGACCGGAATTCCTCAGTTGTTCCAAACTCTTTCCTCCACCTCCACGCATCCGAGGCAGATCGGGATTAGGGACACTGTGTACTCACGCCAATTGCTCTCCGGGCCCAGACAGAAAAGTTGGAAACGGCTTTGGCAGAACCCAACATGCCTGCTCTGTACTGAACAGGTGATTGAGAGCTGCTTAGGCCGAGAAACCTTTCACCCGAGTCTTGAAGAGTGGCGGCTGCACTAATTGCGTTTAAGTAGCCGTCGGGTGCCCACCTTATCCTCCAGAAAGAAAGAGAGAGAAAGATGCACCTCAAACAGACATGGGGTGCATGCACTTACCTCAGTGTAGAATCTCAGTCTGGGACAGAATTTATGACTGAAAGTTTGGCTCCCATCCCCGAAGCCAATTAATGCTAATTTAATAATGAGGACAGGGTTTTGAGAAAAGTTAAAGCGAGATATCAAAGTTCTTTGATCCCCAGCAGGCATTTCTTAATTGCGGCGGGTGCACTCAGGCCAACTACAGGAAGAAAAGAAAACACTGCTTCCCTAATCTTGCTCACAATTTAGGTTAAAATCTAGCTAAAGTTATCTCCACACCTCTAAGGCAGATTGGAATTTGGGACTCTGCATTGGTCAAACTAAAACAATGCCATCACACTTAACAGAGACACACGGAGACACCCACAAAGACATAGATTCCCTTTCCAGATTCAAACTGAAACAATGAAAGTGGGTGCTGGCCCCAAGCCGACTGGGGCCTTCCCTTCAGACAAGCGAATTGGGGGAGCATCCCCCTCAGATTGGGTCTGACAACACCAGATTGGGAGATTAGTTCTCTTGCTAATGGTTGAGGGTGAGACTCAAAGGGATCGTAATTGATTGTCCCATGTTAGTTTCAGATGAAGGGATTGAATACAGAGACAGAAATAATAACCACAATAACACTGCAATCAGACCAAAGAGAAAGAGTGCTGCGCAACTTCCAAACAGATGGCTTTGGTAGAGCGAAAGTTCCACCATTGCCTACAGATACAGATGGCTTAGATGGAGCAGGAGCTCCACCGTTGCCTACAGATGGCTTAAATGGAGCGGGAGCTCCACCGTTGCCTACAGATGGCTTAGATGGAGCGGGAGCTCCACCGTTGCCTACAAAAATCCCTGGGACGTCTCCCAGGGTGGCAGGGGAGAAGTCCGAGTTCGTCAACTCCTTCTCAAGCTGCCCAGAATACAGAGCGACTACGCGTAATCGTACAGATGCAGCGCATAGAAACAAAGTATCAGCCAAGAGTTGCAAACATTACAGACATAAAAGTGACACCAGACAACACAACAGACACGACATGAGCTGGCCAGCTTACCTCCCAGTGATGCCAGGTGGTCCTTGGGCAGGGATCCGGACGGGATGGGGGAGGGGCTGATATTTATCTCGGTGGAACCTCCAAATGAAAAGACCCCCCCCCCCGTTTCCCTGTCCAAGGAGAATCACACAAAACACTGGCTGCAAAAAGCAAGAGGGATTTATTGGGGGACACAGGCGCCTGCGGGTGCCCAGCAGAACCTCAGCCGGAGCTTTGGTGAGCTGGCACACCGGGCTTGGGGATACAGAGATTTTTATAGGGTAAAGGGGCAGTTTTCGCGCGGGGGGAAACAATAGGTTTCTTATTGGTTAATTTTAAACCCAGCATATAGATTACCTAAAGGGCAAAGTTGTTTTTCACTGTATGTTACTAAAAAAGAACCACATAAAAGCTACATATTTGCACTCTGGTCCTCCTGTTCCTGCTCATTCAGGCATGCCTAGGGACCTGGTCCTTTGTCCTTTCCCAACCGGTTACACCTAACTAATTATCTGAAAAATACCTCTGGTGCCTGCATAGGTTTGTGACATGCCTTGGTGGTTTTGCAACTAGGCCTGAAGTTGTTGGGCTGGGGTCTTTCAGTGCAAGCCTGTAATTGCAGTAACTTTGTTGGCTGAGTCAGGAGGATCACAGATTTGAGGCCAGCCTCAGCAATTTAGCAAGACCATCTCAAAATAAAAAATTTTTTAAAAGGGCTGGGGATATAGCTGAGCGGTAAAGGGCACAACCCCCCTTTAATCCCCAGTAACCCCCTCCCCCCAAAAAAGTCATGTTTTATATCTAACAATTTATAACTTTATAAAACTGGGAATTTATAATTTTCAAAAAGATCAAAAACAGTTATATCAATCAGTAAATGTGGTTCTTGAAGTCTGATGGCAGTAGTTGCAAAAATCACACTGGAAGCCAGCCACAGTGGCACATGCCTGTAATCCCAACGTCTCAGGAGGCTGAGGCCGGAGGATACAGAGTTCAAAGGTAGCCTCAGCAAAAACAAGGTGCTAAGCAACTCAATGAGACCCTGTCTCTAAATAAAATAAAAATAGGGCTGGGGATGTGGCTCAGTGTGCACCTGAATTCGGTCTCTGGTAATCCCATCCCCCCCAAAAGAGTCAAGAATCACACTCTATCTTGGTCACCAGGCCTGCCAAAACCTATTTGTGGAAAGAATAGTCTTAAAGCTCTAATTATATACTGTAGTAATTTTGTAGTTCAGGAACTGAGTCTGGTTCATACTTTATTTAACTTAACCACAACAAATATTGAATAAATATACTAATCTCAATTCACTGTAACTTTTCATTTTTTGCAGTACTGGGGATTAAACCCAGGGGCCCTCTACCATTGGGCTATATCTCCAGCTTTTTTGAAGGCAAAGTCCCACAAAACTGCAGAAGCTGGCCTCAAAATTGTGATCCTCCTGCCTTCTCATTCACTGGGATTATATAGGAGCACCACTGTGCTCGACTCATCTATTACATTCTTATTTATACACAGAAATTATTATTTTGTTGGATTGAAGCCAGGGCCTTGGGTCTGGCTAAATTGCCCAGATTGGCCTCAAATTTGTGATCCTACTGCCTCACCCTCCTTAGTAACTGGAAGTACAGGTCTATGCCATGGTGTCTAGCTAGAAATTATTTTACAATATGGTTGAGTAAATTTTGGAAAACAGACAATTCTGAATATTTTGGGTGGCAAAAACGATGAGTATTTCTCCTTCATGTAAACTACAGCAACAGCGTACAAAAACTTAGGAAGACTTAAAAATACTAATTTCTTTACCCATTAAATCAGAATATCTGGGGCCTTTTCAAAAGCTCTCCAGGTATGTAGATGCTTGGATGGGAACCAATAGATTACAATTAGTGGAAAATAATGTCTGTCCTGTTATTTAGAGGAAGCATAACTATTTATATTCAACACTTTACAGAACTACGAAATTACAGCTCCCATAAAGACAGCACAACCCGGGGCACTTGCTTCATGATATACTTTTTACTCACTGAAGGCTGTCACTAGAATTAAAGCGGTCTACTTCTTAAAACAATTAGGCACTGGCTCCTCCCCACGCCACGCCCAGCGCCCCAGTGCATCTTATATGATAGGACCCTTAGAATTGTTTTTCTAAAGAGTACCTTTTAGAGTTCTCACGTGTAGTAAGGGAGAGATTATAAGATTTGGAAAAATTTAGAAGGCAAACAGTAGATAGCCGGGGCCTCGGCGCGTGCTAATTACGCGTTCTGACACTGAGCTAGCTATACCCACAGACCAAGGAAAGTTCTTGGTTAAAGAACCATCTTATCCACGTTTTGAGGATGGATGTCAACTGTTGACACTCCTACATGGGAATATTAATGCAGTTGGCGAAACTGTACCACACAAAACTTTGGAAATATGATTTTACAAGCTGTCTGTTTAATTACCACAGATACCCTTTTAGGACCCAGAAGAAGCAGCTGGTATTCTCCGACCGGGGCACATCTGCGACGCAGGTCGGGAAAGTTTTCACCTCGGCTTCCCTTCCCTAAATATTTGCAGTCACTTACGCTGCAGCCAAAATGTGGACGCTCCGGTTCCCGGGTCAAAACCAACCTTTGAGGACTCTCCAACTGCGACAGTAAGCTGTATTTCCCTCCCCCACCTCCATGCACGTTTCCACTTTTCACAAGCTTCTGTTTCCGGGTCGGCACCCCACAGTTATTCCGGTCTTGCGTACTAGGGCTGGAGCGCCCTCCCCGCCCCACACCGTTGCCATGGTAGCCGCCGACCTAGGGCTGTGGAAGTTAACCGGTAAAGTAGGGGCGGTGTCCCTTGCCTGGCTGGGGCTGCGCGGAGCCGGGCCAGTGGGATTACAGAATGGGCTGAGGAGGCGGCGGCTGCCGGAACAAAGTCGACAGCCGGCGAGGGGCGCAACACCGGTCCGGGATTCCGGGACGCGGGTTGAGGAGTGGGCGGGAAGGAGGCTTTGGTAGGACCCGTGGCATGTTGTGTGGACGACTGCACTGGTGCGGGAATCCCTTATTTGCCCCTAGCAGGAAGTGTGGGGACCCCGCGCTTGACACATGGTGACAAGTAGTGAGGGAATCTCAAAGTTGATGGGAATGACCGAGAAAACGGGAGGACCCCTCAAGTCTGGTGAGGATTGAAGCCGAGGAGGCATAATTCCCAGAGGCACACGGGCTTTGTGGAAAAGATTACTATTCCGTTTCCGTATTTGAAAGTGGGGGCTTACTAGGTCTATACATTATCCAGCTTGAATAAATAAAAGTGTAAACGTTTAACATTTTCCATTTTCTTTCTTTATTTCTATGAAGAAATAGAAACCAGGCTTTGAAAATGGAGATGTATGAAACCCTTGGAAAAGTGGGAGAGGGAAGTTACGGAACAGTAATGAAATGTAAACGTAAGGATACTGGGCAGATAGTGGCCATTAAGATATTCTATGAGAAACCAGAAAAATCTATCAACAAAATTGCAACGAGAGAGATAAAGTTTCTAAAGGTTTGCTTCTTTTGCCTTAATTGCTGTGTAAGTCAAAAGAAAAATTGTTATGAAATAAAAAATTTAAAATAGTTGAGTTAACCCATTCAACAGAAAAACCAACCTTATTGCTTACACTTTGTAATTTTATAGTACTACAAAATGTATGTGCTTCTGTATAATGTAACAGTTATGTAAATATTTGTGAATAGTTAGAAATATCGAAGTTTAATGCTTAATAAAAAAAAGTCTGTGCAAGAAATTGTGCTAGGTGCTGAGACTATACAGGGGTAAAAGGTGGTTATTTCCTCGATGACTCATAATTTAATCAGAAAGGAGAGTATATAAGACTAACACTAAATAAAAATTGGCTCATAATAAATGCCAAGTGATTGCCACAAAATTCTATTGGGCAGGGAAAGTTTCTTGGAGGAAATGGCACACATTTGGTTTTAAAGGATGTGTAGGATTTATATAAGAGGGATGAAACTATTGAGTTTCAAGTTGGGAAACAGCATAAACTTAGAAAGGCTAATGGACAATTGACAAAGAGCAAGAATAGAAAGAAAAAAGAATAGAGGCATTTGCCTATGCAGATTCCTGTGCAGAATTAGAGTTGAGATTAGTGTAGTAGATTCTAAACTCTTGTCATTTAAGTTAAGGACAGAATCAAAACTTGATTTTGTAAGATGTGGAAAGTGAAGGGGTTTTGTTTTTCCGTCAGTACTGGAGATTGAACACAGGATCTCACACCTGTTAGGCAAGTACCACTGAGCTACATCCCTAGTTCCTTTGTTTTGTTTTTCTCTTCACTTTTAAAAACACACACACACACACACACACACACACACACACACACAGCCTCCTTCTCTTCACTTTTTAAAAATTTCTTCTTTTTTAGGTATACATGAATTCCTTATTTATTTATTTATTATTTATTTTATTTTGAAGCAGGGTCTTGCTGGTTTGCACAGGCTGGCCTCAAACTTGGATCCTTCTGCCTTAGCCTCTCAAGTAGCTGGATTACACTTTTGGGCCACTGTACCTGCCTTCTTGTTTTTTAACTTTGTTGCAGTTAAGCTGATTATTTTTTCTACTTTATAGTTTAAAAAGAATAACCAATATGTGGCAAGACATGGAGAGGAAAAATGTATTTTTAATGTTACAACTATTATGCAAATTATTTAAAGATACCTTAACTTTTTTTTTCCCCCAGCCCTATTTTGAAATTTATTTAGAGACAGGATCTCACTAAATTGCTTAGCACCTCATTTTTGCTGAGGCTGGCTTTGAACTCAAGATCCTCCTGCCTCAGCCTCCCAAGCAGCTGGGATTACAGGCATGCACCACCCTGCGTGGTTAAGACACCTTAACTATTTAATTGTCTTATAGGATTTTTAATCAGCTGTAATTAATTCAACTAAGATTTCTTGGAGGGTTAAATCTAAAACTATTACTAAAATGAGTTAATTTGAACTAAAGTTTTATCTGTTAGAATTTTAGTAAATAAATTATAGATAATTAGCATGTTTGTAGAAATGTTGTCTAGTAATGGAGAAAAATAAAATTAAACAACTTGAAAAGGAGTAATGAAGCATTTCTAGGTGTTTCTTGTTTTTATTCTGATAGACACTGGGCATGGTGCAAACTTCTAATTCCAGCAACTGGGAATACTGAAGCAGGAGGATCTCGAGTTTGAGGCCAACCTCAGCAACTTACCAAGACCCTGTTGTTTCACAGTTTAAAAAAAAATTAAAGGACTGGGGATATAACTCTGGTAAATATCCCTGGGTTTAATACCTAATACCAAAAAAAAAAAAAAAGATATTTGAGAAGGTATCTGATTCTGGATGAATCTTCCCTAATTCTTATTAGCTCATGTTAATATTTCACTGTTTTCATTGCTTTTGCCTTTAAAATATAGACAGGAAGCCGGTAATTTTCCTTAGGTAAGGGATTAATGTTCTTGTGTCCAGAAGCAGTCAGTTCTTTCATTGCTGCATTACTCTGGCATCTTTCCAACCAGGGAAATTGGGAGCAAAAACAGGAAAGGAATCTGGTATTATATTTTGGCATGTTTTTCTGTTAGTCATGTTTCAAAGATTTTGGTCTCTGTAATACGAAGATATGAAGAAAAATTGAATAAAGGCAAATTTTAAAAACCAAAAGTATAGTTTTCTAATGAATACAATAATGAAAATATACCCTTTAATTTTTAGCCAAATGAATAAATATTTTTGGTAACTTGAAACAATGGTTAAATATTTCAGAATTGATTGTAATAAGGTCAATGTAAAAAATATATTAAAGTTAATTTTTTAATATTTATTTTCTGAGCTGATACACACTTTTTTTTTTTTTAACTGGGGGTTGACCCAAGGTCTGGCAATTACCCAGTCTGGCTTGAACTTGAGATCCTTCTGCCTCTACCTCCCAAGTAGCTGGGATTACAGGTGTCCTCTACTGTACCTGATTTACATGCCATTTTTGACAATATATTTTAAAACTATTTCCACAATTAGTTGTACCATTACAAAAGCTGTTTTGTGCTTCATAGTCTAGACAATGAACAAGAATTACCACACATGATTGCATATTTTTGTAAAGTCCCTGTGGTTATAAATTGATATCTCTTATATCTGAAGGTTTTCTAGATAGTTTAATATTTTGCACTCTGAAAAATTTATAATTTCCCCTGAAATTAATGGATTTACTCTCTAGAGTTTAAGACTCAAATTAGAAAATAATTAATTTGCATAAATTCAGATTACTTACTTAATGGTGTTGAAATCCATCCTTATTTGAAAATATAAGGACCTTGGGGGCGGAGATATAGCTCAGTGGTAGAGTGTGTGCTTAGCTTGTGCAAGGCCCTGAACTGGTTCCCCAGTTCAAAACTATAACAACAAAACAATCAGAAAACATAACAACCTAAGTGTCATATGTTAAATTTAACCATAAATCAAGTTTAAAAATTTGAAGACATTTCTCAGCATACTAAGTTTCATTATAGTACATTGTTTCTAAATTTTTAAAATAAATAATCAAATGCCAACTTGATGTAAATTCTATAAATAGTTATCATGAAATACCTTAAAATTTTTCTTAAAATAAGAATTGAAACTAGTCACTTGAGAAATTTTTTTGAAATACATGGAGGAAAAGAAGCTGAGAATATTTAAAAGTTACATAGATATTGTATGTACATGTTACCATATTTGAAATAATTTATTAAAAGTCTGTTTCTTTTGTCAATAGCAATTTCGTCATGAAAACCTGGTCAATCTGATTGAAGTTTTTAGACAGAAAAAGAAAATTCATTTGGTATTTGAATTTATTGACCACACAGTATTAGATGAATTACAATATTATTGTCATGGACTAGAGAGTAAACGACTTAGAAAATACCTCTTCTAGATCCTTCGAGCAATTGAATATCTTCACAATAATAATGTAAGTGCTTCATAATAAGCCAAACTATAGGATGGATCATACTTACTTCTTTGCATGATTAATAAATTTAATGTTGAAAGCAGGACGTTTTAAATAATATACTGTGGTTACTTTGGAAATTAGAGTTTCCCATCTCGCTCAGGGTTTGTTGTAGTGGCTGTGACTATTTGTTTAGTTGCATTCCTGAACTAATTCTTTGAAGTCTATATTCTTTGTCATGTATGTCCTCTGAAATCTCTGTTCAGTTAGCTTAGAGGTTAGTTACCAAGCAGACAGGCTTTTTAAAGTTAATTAATATGAAGTCCTGCAAATATCACCACAGTCCTATTATAAAATATTTTCACCACTCCAAAAAGATTCCTCTTGCTCATTTCACTCAACCCTAATATCTACCCCCATTCCAGGCAGCCAAGAATCTACCTTTTGGCTAGAGATACACCTTTTAAGATATTTATTATAAATGAAATGATATAATATGTGGCCTTTATCATATGGTTTCCTTCACTTACCATAAATTTTTGAAATTCATCTTTGTTGTATGCATTGCTACTTCATTTCTTTTTAATTGCTGAATGATATTCCATTTTATGGATATACCACATTTGTTTATCCATACACCAGTGGATAGACATATGGATTGTTTCCGATTTGGGGCTCTTATAGATAATATTGCTCTGAAAATTCATGTGTAGTCTTTGTATGGATGTACATTTTTAATTTTCATGGGTGTATATCCAAGATGGATCACATGGTTAGTTTTATTTATTTTTATTTGAGATTGTTGTTATTGTTGTTTTATTTGTTTGTACTGGGAATTAAGCACCTAAGGGGACTTTACCACTTAGCTGTAACCCCAGCCCTCTTAATTTTATATTTTATTTTGAGCTGAGGCTGCCCTTGGACTTGAAATCCTGCTGCCTCAGCTTTCTGAATTACTAGGATCACAGGTATGTGCCACCACATCCAGCCTGTATTTTTTAAAATTTTTTTTAAATTTAAATTACAATTGTTTGTATTATTCTTAAACCACAATCTTTTACTATTTTCTTTTTTAAAGTTTGTTCTAATTAGTTGTACATGACAATAGAATGTACTGACACATCATACATAAATGGAGTATAATTTCTCATTCTTATGTTTGTACATGATGTAGAATCACAGCAGTCCTGTAGTCATATATGTACATAGGGTAATCCTTTTCTGA
Source organism: Urocitellus parryii (assembly GCF_045843805.1). Classification (NCBI taxonomy): domain Eukaryota; kingdom Metazoa; phylum Chordata; class Mammalia; order Rodentia; family Sciuridae; genus Urocitellus; species Urocitellus parryii. The sequence goes on along the minus strand of NC_135531.1, from coordinate 135,284,382 downwards.
TACACTTCCCCTCCCTTCACTCCCCGCTACTTAAACTAAAGCAACTCTATTCTTCTCTAGTGTCCCCTCCACATTGTGAATTAGCATCCACATATCAGAGAAAACATTCTGCCTTTGGTTTTTCCTGTGTTGTTTTTAAAGAGACGACCAAATTGTTTTCCAAAGTGACTATCATTTTGAATTCCCACCAGCAATGGGTTCCATTTCTTCCACTGACGCCCCAATATTTGTTAATGTCATTGTGTGTGTGTGCATGCACTCTAGAAATCTAACCCAGGGGCTTGTGCGTGTTAGGTGCTTTACCACTGGCCATTACCCCCAGCCCTATTATTGTATGTATGTATGTATGTATGTATTTATTTATTTATTTATGGTACTAGGGATTGTACCCAGGGACACTTTACTACTGAGCTACATCTCCAGCCTTCTTCATTTTTTGTTGGGGGGCCCAGGATCTAAGTTGCTTAGGACTTCATTAAGTTGCAGAAGTAGGGGCTGAGGCTGTAGCTTAGTGGTAAAGTGCTTGCCTCACATGTGTGAGGCACTGGGTTCAATCCTCACCACCATATAAAAATAAATAAAGATACTGTGTATTCATCTGCAACTAAATAAATATTAAAAAGTTGCAGAGGTAGAGGTTGGCCTTGAACTTGCTGTCCTCATGCCTCAGCCTTTGGAATCACTGAGATTATAGGTGTATGCCACTGCACCTGGCTTATTATTGACTTTTTAATTGTTGCTATTCTAGTAGGTGTAAAATGGCATCTTTTGTGTGTGGAGGGTTAATTTTCTTTATTCATAGTGCAATTATCTATGTACAAAATCCTATAAAATATACAACAAAGCTAACAACTATTAAGTGAATTTATCAAGGTTGAGGAATTCAAGATCAACATACCAAAATCAGTTGTATTTCTATATATTAGTAACAATCAGAAATTCAAATTTACAAATATCATTTACAAAATACGAAATAATAGGGAAAATTTGACAAAAGATGTTCAAAACTTGTACAGTGAAAACTAAACATTGATAAGAAATATTAAAGATCATCTAAACAAATGAAGAGAAATTGCTTTTATGGAAGTCTCTATATTATGATGAAAGATCAAGGAAGATGCTTCAAAACAGAATTGTAGGGCTGGAGTTGTGGCTCAGTGGCAGAGCGCTTGCCTGTGTGAGGCACTGGGTTCAAATCCCAATATCACATACAAATAATAAATGAATAAAATAAAGGTCAGTCAACAACTAAAAAAAAACTTTAAAAATTCCAGAATTGTAAAAGTCAGAATTCAGAGAGTGTTTGGTTTCTAATAATATTCTCCCTGTAGTAATAGTGTTGGTTGCTGAAAAGACTGAGAATGTTAAGGAATGGAATGAGAGACTCTTCATGCCCCATGTTTATAACATTAAGGTGTTTGATGGGTATGTGGTGGGCAGAATATGTGAAGTAGTATCATAATGTGCTTATTTATTTCTATTTTCATGCACATTATATACTCAGACCTTGACATAGTGACTGGCATATAGCAGGAACTCAATAACAACTGTGGAAATAAAAAAGGATTAATGTAGTTTGACAGATACAACCTTAAGGAAGCTCAATTAGAAAGGCTTACCCTAAGTTATTTATTTAGTTATTTTGGCTATTTATGGAGGAAGACTGAGGCCAAACAAGAGCAACTTCCAAAGATTTATGGCAGTAGTTTGTATGAACTTTGAAAGATCTCAGATTTCTAATACTGAGACATTTTCACTCATGCTATTACACTTTGCAGATGATGAGTGTATGTCTGTATCATTCATCTGATTAAATTTAAATGCCTTCTTTGCTGTAGGCATTACATTGGACACTGAGAATATTGCTTGAACAAAGCATGTATCTTGCCCTCATGTAATTTACAGTACACTGGGAGTTTCAGACAAGTAAATAATTGACAGTTCAGCATGATAAATATTGTGAAAGGGGAAGTACACATGATGTGAATGTATGGAAGAATAAACATTTAAGCTTATATCCAAGAAAATGGTTGGCCAGGCAACTGGAACAACATCAACAAATGCATAGAGACTGGGAAATTAATATTGGCTCTGGCAAATTTGGAAACTAATATTCTATGGACAAGGGAGGGGAGGTTGAGAAGGTAGGCAGGGGCCAAATCTTATAAGTCCTTTCAAGCCAATTTTTGGAGTTTGATATTTATCCTATGGGATGGGGAATCCTTAAAGGGTGACAAACAGAGAAGTGATATGATCACACATGTGATTTTAGAATAGTACTGTGACTTCGTTGTGGATGTAGAGTGGAAGGGATCAGAATGGATTCAGGAAGAGCAATTGATAGTTGTGTAGTTTTGGTGAGAGAGCTGAGGAGATTTGAGCTAGGAAGATTGTAATAGTGTGAAGGATGGGAAAAAGGCCTTGGTTTTTGGCCTGAGCCATGGGGTCAGTGGTGGCTCCACTCATTGAAATAATGTATTATTGAGAATGAGTAGGTTTAGGGGAGAAGGAGATGCATTTAGCTTTGGATTTGCTGAATTTGAGGGGCCTGTGGTCAGTCTTGTGGGATTTCTTGTGGACTTTCACTCCTGGAAAGTAAGAGAGAGAGATCTTGGTGAGAAACAGAAATGTAGAAATCATTAATGTATGGATAGTTACTAAAGCTTATGAGTAGATGAACCATATATAAAATCAACTCAAAGTTGACTAAAAATTTAAATATAAGACCTGAAACTAAAATTTTCTTTACTAGAAGAAAAAGTAGGAGGAGACTCCATGACACTGATCTGGGCTGAGATATATGTCTCCAAAAGCACATGCAGCAAAAGCAAAAATAGACAAATGGAATTACATTAAACTAAAAGCCTTCTTTCAGTTTAATTTCTTAACCAAAGAAACAACCTGCAGAGTGAAGAGACAACCCACAGAAGGGGAGAAATGTTTGAAAATAATACCTCTGATGTTGACTTAACATTCAAAATATGTAAAGAATTTAAACAATGCAACAGATAAACTGATTTAAAAATGGACAAAGGATATAAACAGATATTTCTCAGCCAGGCTCGGTAGCACTTGCCTTTAATCCCAGTGGTCCTATAATTCCAGCAGCTCAGGAGGCTGAGGCAGGAGGATTGCAAGTTCATAGCCAGCCTCAACAATTATAGTGAGGCCCTGAGCAACTTATCGAGACCCTGTCTCAAAATAAAAAATAAAAAAGGGCCGTGGATATGGCTCACTGATTAAGCACCCTGCGTTCAATACCCAGTAAAAGGAAAAAAAAAAAAAGTCATACAACCAGGCTCAGTGTAGCATGTCTGTAATCCCAGCTACTCTAGAAGCTGAGGCATGAGTGTCATAATTTCAAGACCAATCTTGGGAACTTAGACTATTTCAAAATTTAAAAAGGTGGGAAGGAGGGGACAGTAGCTCAGTGGTAGAGCACCCTCTGGGTCCAATCCCTAGTATGAGGAAAAAAGAAAAGAAGAGAACCTTTGCACAATGTTGGTGGGAATGCAAATTAGTATAGACATTATATAAAACAGCATGGTGGTTCCCCAAAAATAGAAATTATGGGCTGAGGGATAGAGTACATGCCTAGCATGTGTAAAGCCCTGGATTCAATCCCCAGAAGTAAAATAAATAAGTAAAAAAAAAAAATAAACTTTCATATGCTCTATCAACACCACTAATATATATCCAAAGGAAATGAAATCAGTATGTCGAAGATACATCTATACTCTCTTGTTTATTGCAGCATTATTGTTTTTTAAAAATTTTTTTAGTTGTCAGTGGACTTTATTTATATGCAGTGCTGAGAATCGAACCCAGTGCCTCACACATGCTAGGCAATCGCTCTGAGCAACAACCCCAGCCTACATTATTCTTCTTTAAAATATTTTTTTTAGTTGTAGATGGACACAATATCTTTTTTCATTTATTTACTTTTATGTGGTGCTGAGGATTGAAACCAGAGCCTTGCATGTGCAAGGCAAGCACTCTACCACTGAGCTACAGGTCCAGCCCGGCAGCATTATTCTTAATAACCAATAAATGGAATTAAAACCAAAATGAAATAAGGCACAGGATAAATATAATGTGATTTCACTTATATGTGGAATCTAAACAAGTTGAACTCAGAGTGAATAATGAATAGTTGGGTAGAGAGTATAAGAATATATCTTCAAGAGGGTTAGCTGTGAAAGAAATGAGAAGGACAGTAACTGGAATGGGCCATGGGGATAAAGGAAAGTTAAAATTTCATAAGTGCTTTTGATCTTATAGAAATGTGATTTACCTTTTTAGTATTATGTCTATCCTGGCTATCCTTCCTTCCTTCCTTCCTTTCTTCCTTCCTTCCTTCCTTCCTTCCTTCCTTCCTTCCTTTCTTTCTTTCTTTCTTTCTCTCTCTCTCTCTCTCTCTCTCTCTCTCTCTCTCTCCCCCCCCCTCTCTTTCTTTCTTTTTTGGTACTGGGAATTGAACCTAGGTGTACTCTACCACTGAGCTACATTCCCAACTCTTTTTATTTTTTATTTTGAGACAGGGTCTCACTAAGTTGCAGAGGCTGGCTTTGAACTTGCAATCCTCCTGCTTCAGCCTCCCAAGTAGCTAAGATTACAGGCATAAAACACCATGCTAGGCAGGTTTTATTTAATTTTCAAGTGATAGATAGGTAAGAATTGAAAATATGTAAATATTTTTACATGTGCTAAGGAAATAAATTCATTGTCTTAACTAGATTTTCTCAGTGTAATTTTTGAGAGATTTTCTAGAAAATGAAACCTTATTTTAATGTATTTCATCTTCTGTTTGTTTTTTAGATTATTCACCGAGATATAAAACCTGAGAATATTTTAGTATCACAGTCAGGAATTACTAAGCTCTGTGATTTTGGTTTTGCACGAACACTAGCAGCTCCTGGGGACATTTATACAGACTATGTGGCCACACGCTGGTATAGAGCTCCAGAACTAGTATTAAAAGATACTTCTTATGGAAAGTATGTATATTTTGGGAATCTGCCTGGCCTTCCCAAGGCATCTCTTTTTTGCCCCTAATACTGATATTCTCTGCCCTCTGGATCTAGATTGGGGCAAAGAAGAGGGACACTTCTAAAGGTAATAAAGATCCTATGAGCACCTGTACTGCTGGCAGCTGCTGTTGTGCTTAACCTCTGGTCAAATAGCTACAGCACCAGGAGACAGAGGCAGACGTCTCAGGGTATATCCATGCTTGCTTTAAGCTGAGCCATACCTTTGGAGATCTGCCCCCTCTGTTTATCTTTGGTCTCTACATTTTGCAAAGGTTTTAAATCATTTACCTCCCTCTGCCAGTGTTATAATAGGATCTACCAAGTTTCCTGTTTCCTGGAAAAATGGCACCCTCTTTGCAAAGACTGGCAAATAGTAATTTTTAAATTGTACTGTTCTCAATGACTCAAAAAGGAGCATGGTCTCAGTCTAATGTAAAATAACTATCTAAAATACAAATAATCAGTCTTTTTTTTTTTTGCTATTAATTCCATTTTATTTTATAAGGGTCTTTGTCAAGTTTATCAGTTTGAAAACAATCCATTCATAATCACCACTTAAAGACAAAATCTCCTATAGACTAATGATTTCCATTCTGCTACCTACAGTTCACCTTACTCTTTGCTCTATGATAGCCACACTTCATTTCACAGGATCTGAACTATACAATTATGTATCAGAGACAAAATATTTTTCAAGTTTGCTTTCAAATGATACCTACAAAGAAGAAATGAAGTTTTCAAGTTTACAGAAAAACCATACTACAACAATTGACCAATATAAATATCTTAATACTTATTCTGTTCTATTGATAAGAATACTAATGCATATGCCCCCACCTGTACTTTCCCTATGCTATCATTCTGACACTTAAGAATATCTCAACTTGCAACCAAGATTTACAACCACTGTTCCTATCAATCAAATGGTGATGCACCAAAATCCCAATTCTCATGAATTTTTACATATTGAAATTACATTATTTACTTAAGACTAAAGAACTGGGCCTTACTTTATAAAAAAACAAAGATAGCCACATCAGTTTCATCCATATATATGATACTACCTATTCAATTTATTAAAAATTGTAATAAACATAATCAAACTAGTGCTCCAAACTTATGCTGTTCAAGTGGAAGACACTACAAGAGAAGACACAATAGAGACTGCCTTGCAATAAGAAGTACAAATTCCTTCTATAGAAATGGGAGAAATAAAAGGACAAATCTAGTTGTCTAAAAGACAATTCACTGTACACATTTTATTTACAGTTTTGTACACTGTCTTAATATGAATGGGACCGCTTTTCTACTTGAGCCATTTTTAACCAAAGCAAAATAACCTAAGTAATACAAAGTGTTAAAATACAGCATAAAGATACAAAAACAGACATACTAATTCTAGTTAGGAATGTAATTATGATGTTACATTTTTTTATAATCCACAATTATGTTTAGGAAATCACACAAACATAGATCACTGATTTGAATGAAATGCATAAATTTGTAGCAAAGTTTTGTAGTTACAAAAAACAAAAAAATTACCAAAGAATGCACAAAATTAATGTTTATTCCACCTTTGTGTCATATTCCTGGATCCTTCACCAATGTTACATGAGGAAAAACAAAAGCAAAACAAATGGAAAACTGAAATCAGAATCACTAATGTTATCAAGTAGGGAAACAAATAAATTAAAATCTAGCAGCCATCAGCAAGAGTACAGCAAAGATAATGCTGTCAAAAGAAACAAAGAAAATTGCTAGAAAACTGTATGCATCATACTCTTTCAAACCAGCAAAATATGCCCCTGCATACAATGGAACATAAACTCAATTTTTTTCCTATTAAGGTATAGAAACGCAAGTTCTTTTGAATATTGTGGATGGGTAAAACTTGTTTGTAATGGTAATTCTACTAAGCTAATACAGAGTGGGCCAGGAACACATTTATGGATTCTGGGGATGATGTGGACTGTGAATTCTTTGATTGGGATAGTGGACACTATAATAAAAATTAAAAAAAAAAAATGAACACAGAAGTACAAGACAAAGGCGAATGAGACTTCTCTTATATCTGAGTAACATTTAGATGGAATCAAATTTAAATGCAGTCCACTCTGCTTTTGAAGAGGCTTTGGTTCAGCTCCCAAATCTCGATTGCTTGACGCAGTCTCCTATGAGAATACTCAGAAGGTGTCTTCTTAAACAACAAACCTATTTTTAGTGGTGGAGCCGCTCTTAGTAGCTGTGTCTGCATGGGACTGATAACCAATCACTATCTTTGGAGGAAGTCCTAACCTTTCCTTGTATACTCTCCCTATATGTGTAACAGCCTCTCTGTTTTCACATTCAGTAGTCCATATTGCTATCTTATCACCTTTAGCTCTAACATTAACAACAGCTCCACATACATCATCACTGTAGTCATCAAAAGATTCTCCAATAAGGCACAGCAGTGTCTCTAGCCAAAAACGATCGAGGTCACTTCGTCTCTGCTGTTTGTTCAATGTAATGAGCCATCTTCCGCCCCGTTTGTTTTTCTCGTCTTCCCACATAGGCTCAATACCATCCTTAAAAAGTGAGTAGTCACAGCCAGGCATTAAATTACTAGACAACTGGATATGGTTGTATAGAGCCCAAAAGTCTTCAACAGTATCAAACTTAGAGATCAGTCGAAGGTTTGCTTGCCAAGTTTTACTTTTATCATTTTTAAAAAACCAGAGTGCCCATCTGTTCTGTAGAGGATGTTTTATATAGTGTTCTGGGTTAGCAACCTCCTGATTAGATTCTGTTTTCTCCTCTTCTGTAGGCGGGGGATTAGGAGAAGGGGTGGTTTCCGGTTCCACAGTCGCCATCTTCAAATAATCAGTCTTGAAGAACATAAAGGGGCAATGGTATACAATTTTCTACCACGCGGCCTGCGCAGTGGTTTCATTAATGAGGTTCTAGGCATAAAGTTAGTTAGACGAGATCGAAATAAAAACACAAGACTCAATTACCTTAATTCTATTGCTAGGTCCGAGATGGCTCCCCTCTCTGGTTCGCTCCTCTAGCCGCCCAGCAGGGCAGCAAGGATTACTCAGGGCTAGCAGGAGAGAGAGAGCGAGCACGCCGGGGAGTAGCCTTTTATTAGGGAACCAGAGATTCAGGGGAGAATTCCATCCAATGAAGGTTGAGGGGGGGCTGCACTCCAAGGTCAGGGTCAGCGATTGGGTCCCCGGGGTCAGTGGTCAGGCACACCCCCACACGGATGGGCTCTCTCATCAGGAGAGGGCCGGGAAAAACTTCCACTTATGCCAAAGTGCCTCAGACCCTCAACGGGAGGCACCCGATCACGTGTGAGAATGGCTCCCAACATATTCCCCCTTTTTTGTCTTAAAAATGAGGCGGCGGTTCATTCTCTGGAGTTCCTGGATTCTTGATTGGAAGACTCGCCATCCTATAGTTACAATACAAAAGAGAATTAACAGCAAAGAGAATAATCCAATAATGTACCAAGCGGAGTGTTTAAGAATATTTCCAGGGTTGAATCCATTTAACTCCTTCAATATTTGGTTAGCCAAAGAAGAAGGATCTGAAAAATCAGCTTTATTATTTTGAATGTCTTGGATATGGTGATGAAGTTCCAGAATATCCAAGCTATTATTACTATTTTGCCAAATACCTAATAAATGGTTTTTAACTTTCTCCCAATCCCAGAGAGAAGCATTGTACTTGGCAGCTGTAACACATACATACTTATAATTAGCATGGCATTTAAGCCTCTCCTTAAATTTTAAGGCTGAAAGTTCATTACCTATGTCTATAACAGTTGCCTCTAAGGCATTTAATTTAGTTTCAATCCTTTCATCAATATTTACTTGATTACGCAGAGCCTTGGAAGTATTTTGAGCTAAATTATTAAGAAATTTTGCATGCTGAATATTTTGAGACAACGTCAGAGACGCAGAGACAGTTGAGGCAATAAATGAGACCAGTGCTAAGACACCAACTATTATGACTCCAATAGCACGTTTAGGTCTTGTTAGCTGAGCATGAATTTGCTGCAAGACTTGTAAACCAGCATCAGCATACTATGGCTCTGAAATATTAGCAGGTAATAAAACAAAAGAGGGCTGATGAAGTATCAGTACTCCTTTTACTCCATTGTACCTAGTAATACAATTGGTTAGGTTGCACTTATTACAAGCAATAACATATCTGTCACCCATCCATTTAACTTTTACATTTCCAATAATTAAAACATAAGGAGATTGGACACAAGCTCTTAAGCCATAGCAAGATCCCTCTTTACAGTTCTTGCCGACAAATTTTGGTAAAGGCTTATCTGTAAAATGTAAATACTCTGAGGCAGCAATTAAGCGCCAAATATCTTTTTGAATACCTCCTTCACTATAAGTCAAAATATTACTGACAAATCCTGCAGGTGTCATAGCAGAATTTCTTCGTAATTGTCTTTTATCAATCTTTGGAGACCAGTCTAAAATATACCCACTATCTTTAGACACCTTATGTTGTACAGGAAAGGCATTTACACAATCCATCCATTTAGGAAAGGTGTCGATCTCAATTATAGAACTATTTGGACAGTGGGATATCTGTGGAGGTTTTGCAGAAATGACTGGCTTGTTATGGGAAAGTCCCATTTTAATTACTGATCTAATATTAAGTTTTAAGTCCCCATAAATAGAATTATTTGTCAATCTAGGTTTACCAATCGCTGTCTTTTCTTCAAATGATACTTTCAGACAGCCAGCATGTTTATCATGTGACCAACACAAGGGTAATTGGGCACTGTAGCCAGAATAATTAAATCTAGTCACATGATGGGGAGTAATATGAGTATCTGTAAATCCTCCCATCATGAGTGAGTCATTAGTAAATACTGGAATAGATTCTCCAGTCCACACAGCTGGATTTACCAGGGGTGGATCTGGGGAATATGTCCAATAAGTGTCTACTTGATTCCCTTTTACCTAACAGCCCAGTAGGGCAATTACTGTCGCTACCATCAAGACTGGGGTCCTGTTTTTTCCTAGGCGTCGAAGTATTTGGGAAGCCTGGGTTGTTAGCTTCTTTACGTCTTTCCACGAAATCAGCTTTTCGACTGGTTCAATCTGGTCTTTCTTCATCCTTTTCCGAAATCTCCTCCTTCTGGGTAGTGGCTCCTCTGGGTTGATCCTCAGTCGCTGGAATCTGGGTTCTATCTCCTCCATGTCTGATAGCACATTCAGGCACCCAAATAGGACGGAAGGCACCTTCTGGGAAGATACAAGCATGGCCTTTTCCCCACATTATTACCGGATCTGGTCCCTTCCACTGACCAGTCTGTAAGTCTTTCCACAGAACTCTGCCTAAGGGGCCTGTTACTGAAGGAGACATTTGTCTCTCAGCAGCAGTGTGACCTTCTGCATCACAGTTTAAAAAATTTAAAACAAACAAGGCATGATTAAGGCTATTTTGGGGAGTGACAATCCTATTCCCCCCTTTTAATTTTTGTAATTGAAGCTTAATAGATAAATGAGCTCGTTCCACAATGGCTTGACCTTGGGGGTTATAAGGAATTTCTGTTTTATGATTAATTTTAAACTCTTTTGACAAAATTGTTGAAAAGAAGAGCTTACGTAAGCTGGAGCATTATCTGTTTTAATCTGCATAGGGCACCCTAAAACGGAAAAAGCTGCTAAGCAATGAGAAATTACATGTTGAGCATTTTCCTTAGTATGTGCTGTGGCAAAAATAAATCTAGAATAAGTGTCCACTATGACATGCACATAACATTGCTTACCAAATTGAGGAATATGAGTTACATCCATTTGTCATATCTGATTTGGTTTTAATCCACGGGGATTTACCCCTGATGGCGGAGATGGAGTGTGAATAACACACTTTGGGCATTGGCTTACAATCTGACGAGCTTGTTCTCTGGTAATACTAAATTTTTTACGTAAGCTAGAAGCATTTTGATGGTGCAAGGAATGGGAAGCTAGTGCACAGTCATATGAAGACATCTGTTGACAAAAGGCTACTAACTTATCAATTTTGTCATTACCTGAAACTAGAGGTCCAGGAAGATTAGTATGGGCTCGAATGTGTCCTATGAAACATGGGTACTTTCGCATTAGCATTGTCTTTTGTAAATTATGAAATAATTCAAATAACTCTTGTGATGAAGTAAACCCAATCATTGAAGTTTCAATATTTTTGGTAACTCCGACTGCATATAAGCTGTCAGAATAAATATTAATAGGCTCATTTGAAAAGTAATCTAAGGCACAGATCAGAGCTTGAAGCTCTGCTTTTTGGGCAGAAGTATAAGAAGTTTATATCACCTCTGTGTGAACACGACTGAAAAAACCTGCCTTACCGGAGTTAGAACCATCTGTGAATACCGATAAGGCTCCCTCTATTGGATAAGTTCGTACAATTTTTGGAAAAATGAGTGATGTTAATGATGCAAATTGTACAATCTTATCACGAGGATAATGGCTATCTATCTGTCCAGGGAAATCAGCAAAAGCTATCTGCCAATAGTTAGAAGTTTGAAAAAGCCAGTTAGTTTGTTGAGCAGAAAATGGAATAATTATGATATCAGGCTCAGATCCAATTAATTGTAAAATCCTAGTTCTACCTTTAATTACTAATTGAGCTATAGAATCATGAAAAGGAATTAATGTTTTTTGAGGAGAGTGGGATAAATAAATCCACTCAATAACTCCTAATCTTTGCCATATGGCTCCTGTTGGGGTATGTTCAGTTGGAAATATTAATAAATACACTATTTCTTTAGGATCTATTCTAGTAAGCTGTGCATTTTTAATTGCAACTTCAACTTTTTTCAAGGCTGCCTTAGCTTCCAAAGTTAGCTGACGTGGAGAGGTTGGAGAAGGATTCCCTTGTAATATCTGAAATAAAGGACTTAACTCAGAAGTAGTTAGTTTTAAGGATGGCTTTAGCCAATTAATATCTCCCAATAATTTTTGAAAATCGTTAAGGGTACGTAACTCCTTAACTCTTATCTGAAGATTTTGAGGACGGATTGTACGTCCTTGAATTATCTGGCCTAAATATTGAAAAGGAGACACCTTTTGAATTTTTTGAGGAGCTATACATAAACCCATTGCTGTAAGTGAAGCCTCTAACTGAGTAAAAATTTCTGAAAGTGTCTCTGGATTAGCATGAGCCAATAATATATCATCCATAAAATGAATAATATATGCATCAGGAAAGCTATTCCTTATGGGATCTATTGCCTGATCAACGTATTTTTGACACAGTGTAGGACTATTACGCATTCCCTGAGGAAGAACCTTCCAGCAATATCTCTTAACAGGTTCCTTAAAATTAATTGCTGGGACAGTGAAAGCAAACCTTTCACAATCTTCAGGATGCAACCTTATAGAGAAAAAGCAGTCTTTTAAATCTATTACCATCAAGCTATAATCTAATGGCTGTGGGGGAGGGAAGTCCTGGCTGTAATGATCCCATAGGCTGAATTGCATGATTTATTGCCCTTAAATCCTGTAGTAATCTCCAATTTCCTGACTTTTTCCTAATAACAAAAATAGGTGTGTTCCAAGGACTAAGCGTTGGTTCAATAGACCTAACAGCCTGAAATTGTTCCTCAACTAATCTATGAATTATTTTAAGTTTTTCCCCTGAGATGGGCCACTGAGAAATCCATATAGGCTCCTCTGTGAGCCAGGTGATTTTTTCAGCTGTCTTAGGGATTGGGGAAGTGCTCAGGGCCCCTAGTAAAAATTTTGGTTTGGAGCATTTACTAATCTTTGTCGTGGAGACTGGCTTGTAAACAGATACTCTTCCTGAAAGGTCTCCCTGTCATCTCTAGGAAAATACCTCTGATTAACTTCCTCAACTGACCTTATAGAATTTGGAGTAACTAATAATAATCCCATTTTGGTTAAAATATCTCTTCCCCATAGGTTAGCTGGTAAAGACTCTAACACATAAGGCTTAAATACTCCACTGTTCCCATCAGAATCTTCCCAATGGAGATAGTTGGCACTTTGAGCAGGCTGTGAAACCTGTCCTATTCCCTCTAGGTTAGCTGGTGCTACATGCAAAGGCCAGTTTCTAGGCCAAAACCGACTAGACAATACCGAAATATCGGCTCCTGTGTCGATTATTCCTAGAAAATTTTTATTATTAATTCTAAGTTTTAATAAAGGGCGTTCTTGTCTTACTAACTGTGACCAATATACTCTGTCTGGCTGCTTAGAAACTGAATCTGCCAGCAGGTGCCTTTCAGAGACACAAGGCAATAATATTAATTGGGCAAAAGTATCCTTTGGGGTGAGTCTTAGGGGATAATTGGCTTTTACAGTAACATATAGCTGTTCTTTAAATCCTGAATCTATCACACCAGGTATTACCTCAATGGCTCCCTTCAAATTATTTCATCCCAAAATTAAACCTACAGTATTATCAGGAAGCGGCCTGAAAATCCCAGTAGGAATTTGTTCTGGCCCCGTTTCAGGATTTAATTCAACTGTCCTTGAAGGTCCTAAGAAAACTGTCTGTGATCTTTGTCCCTGTCCCGGTAAAAATCGCGGACTGTTCTGGTCGGCGCCAGTGACGTCACACTGTGCGACCTTCCCTGGAATTCCCCATATTGTTGCTCGGCTCCCGCCAGGAGGGAATGATGGCGGCGAGAAGGTGGGCTCATCCACGCCATCTGAATCCTCCGCATGGCGCTGCGAGTTTAAGTTCACATTTCGAACCTTTGGCTTGGCCCTTAGTGCCTTTGTTTTTAAAGGGCTTAAGGGAAAGGGAATTAACTTAGCCTCAGGCTGATTCTCCATTTGAATAGACCTAACAGCTCGTTGAATGCCTTTTAAAAGGTCCTCAGGGGGCCACGAACTCTGGCCCATATATTCAAAAAGACAAACTTCTAGAGCTGTCCATGTTTTCTGTATATTTTCAATGCCTCCAGGTAATTCATTAGAAATACAAACTCTCTGTAATTTCCTTCCTAATTTCTCCCAAGTAAGTAAATTTGGAGATTCCTGTTCGCAAAACCAAGGACAATATTCACCTACAATCTTTAAAAATTGTAATAACTGAGTTTTCTTTATCTGTTTCCCTTTCTGATTAATTATACTGTCTAAAATAGTCAGGTACATTTCCTTATCAGTAGAAGTTGAGTTTCCCATTTTAATTAATTTAATGTCTCTTTCCTTCAATAACTCCAGGTACTTTTGTGACCCAAACGTCACCTCTTCCTTTATCTTTATCTTTTTCCTTTATTTCTTTATTTCCTTTTTCCTTATCCTTATATCTTTTTTCCTTATCTTTATAGCGCGCTCCCACTCAATCTAACTAATCTAGAATGCTCCACGTTGGGCGCCAAATCTACCACGCGGCCTGCGCAGTGGTTTCATTAATGAGGTTCTAGGCATAAAGTTGGTTAGACGAGATCGAAATAAAAACACAAGACTCAATTACCTTAATTCTATTGCTAGGTCCGAGATGGCTCCCCTCTCTGGTTCGCTCCTCTAGCCGCCCAGCAGGGCAGCAAGGATTACTCAGGGCTAGCAGGAGAGAGAGAGCGAGCACGCCGGGGAGTAGCCTTTTATTAGGGAACCAGAGATTCAGGGGAGAATTCCATCCAATGAAGGTTGAGGGGGGGCTGCACTCCAAGGTCAGGGTCAGCGATTGGGTCCCCGGGGTCAGTGGTCAGGCACACCCCCACACGGATGGGCTCTCTCATCAGGAGAGGGCCGGGAAAAACTTCCACTTATGCCAAAGTGCCTCAGACCCTCAACGGGAGGCACCCGATCACGTGTGAGAATGGCTCCCAACATATTCCCCCTTTTTTGTCTTAAAAATGAGGCGGCGGTTCATTCTCTGGAGTTCCTGGATTCTTGATTGGAAGACTCGCCATCCTATAGTTACAATACAAAAGAGAATTAACAGCAAAGAGAATAATCCAATAATGTACCAAGCGGAGTGTTTAAGAATATTTCCAGGGTTGAATCCATTTAACTCCTTCAATATTTGGTTAGCCAAAGAAGAAGGATCTGAAAAATCAGCTTTATTATTTTGAATGTCTTGGATATGGTGATGAAGTTCCAGAATATCCAAGCTATTATTACTATTTTGCCAAATACCTAATAAATGGTTTTTAACTTTCTCCCAATCCCAGAGAGAAGCATTGTACTTGGCAGCTGTAACACATACATACTTATAATTAGCATGGCATTTAAGCCTCTCCTTAAATTTTAAGGCTGAAAGTTCATTACCTATGTCTATAACAGTTGCCTCTAAGGCATTTAATTTAGTTTCAATCCTTTCATCAATATTTACTTGATTACGCAGAGCCTTGGAAGTATTTTGAGCTAAATTATTAAGAAATTTTGCATGCTGAATATTTTGAGACAACGTCAGAGACGCAGAGACAGTTGAGGCAATAAATGAGACCAGTGCTAAGACACCAACTATTATGACTCCAATAGCACGTTTAGGTCTTGTTAGCTGAGCATGAATTTGCTGCAAGACTTGTAAACCAGCATCAGCATACTATGGCTCTGAAATATTAGCAGGTAATAAAACAAAAGAGGGCTGATGAAGTATCAGTACTCCTTTTACTCCATTGTACCTAGTAATACAATTGGTTAGGTTGCACTTATTACAAGCAATAACATATCTGTCACCCATCCATTTAACTTTTACATTTCCAATAATTAAAACATAAGGAGATTGGACACAAGCTCTTAAGCCATAGCAAGATCCCTCTTTACAGTTCTTGCCGACAAATTTTGGTAAAGGCTTATCTGTAAAATGTAAATACTCTGAGGCAGCAATTAAGCGCCAAATATCTTTTTGAATACCTCCTTCACTATAAGTCAAAATATTACTGACAAATCCTGCAGGTGTCATAGCAGAATTTCTTCGTAATTGTCTTTTATCAATCTTTGGAGACCAGTCTAAAATATACCCACTATCTTTAGACACCTTATGTTGTACAGGAAAGGCATTTACACAATCCATCCATTTAGGAAAGGTGTCGATCTCAATTATAGAACTATTTGGACAGTGGGATATCTGTGGAGGTTTTGCAGAAATGACTGGCTTGTTATGGGAAAGTCCCATTTTAATTACTGATCTAATATTAAGTTTTAAGTCCCCATAAATAGAATTATTTGTCAATCTAGGTTTACCAATCGCTGTCTTTTCTTCAAATGATACTTTCAGACAGCCAGCATGTTTATCATGTGACCAACACAAGGGTAATTGGGCACTGTAGCCAGAATAATTAAATCTAGTCACATGATGGGGAGTAATATGAGTATCTGTAAATCCTCCCATCATGAGTGAGTCATTAGTAAATACTGGAATAGATTCTCCAGTCCACACAGCTGGATTTACCAGGGGTGGATCTGGGGAATATGTCCAATAAGTGTCTACTTGATTCCCTTTTACCTAACAGCCCAGTAGGGCAATTACTGTCGCTACCATCAAGACTGGGGTCCTGTTTTTTCCTAGGCGTCGAAGTATTTGGGAAGCCTGGGTTGTTAGCTTCTTTACGTCTTTCCACGAAATCAGCTTTTCGACTGGTTCAATCTGGTCTTTCTTCATCCTTTTCCGAAATCTCCTCCTTCTGGGTAGTGGCTCCTCTGGGTTGATCCTCAGTCGCTGGAATCTGGGTTCTATCTCCTCCATGTCTGATAGCACATTCAGGCACCCAAATAGGACGGAAGGCACCTTCTGGGAAGATACAAGCATGGCCTTTTCCCCACATTATTACCGGATCTGGTCCCTTCCACTGACCAGTCTGTAAGTCTTTCCACAGAACTCTGCCTAAGGGGCCTGTTACTGAAGGAGACATTTGTCTCTCAGCAGCAGTGTGACCTTCTGCATCACAGTTTAAAAAATTTAAAACAAACAAGGCATGATTAAGGCTATTTTGGGGAGTGACAATCCTATTCCCCCCTTTTAATTTTTGTAATTGAAGCTTAATAGATAAATGAGCTCGTTCCACAATGGCTTGACCTTGGGGGTTATAAGGAATTTCTGTTTTATGATTAATTTTAAACTCTTGACAAAATTGTTGAAAAGAAGAGCTTACGTAAGCTGGAGCATTATCTGTTTTAATCTGCATAGGGCACCCTAAAACGGAAAAAGCTGCTAAGCAATGAGAAATTACATGTTGAGCATTTTCCTTAGTATGTGCTGTGGCAAAAATAAATCTAGAATAAGTGTCCACTATGACATGCACATAACATTGCTTACCAAATTGAGGAATATGAGTTACATCCATTTGTCATATCTGATTTGGTTTTAATCCACGGGGATTTACCCCTGATGGCGGAGATGGAGTGTGAATAACACACTTTGGGCATTGGCTTACAATCTGACGAGCTTGTTCTCTGGTAATACTAAATTTTTTACGTAAGCTAGAAGCATTTTGATGGTGCAAGGAATGGGAAGCTAGTGCACAGTCATATGAAGACATCTGTTGACAAAAGGCTACTAACTTATCAATTTTGTCATTACCTGAAACTAGAGGTCCAGGAAGATTAGTATGGGCTCGAATGTGTCCTATGAAACATGGGTACTTTCGCATTAGCATTGTCTTTTGTAAATTATGAAATAATTCAAATAACTCTTGTGATGAAGTAAACCCAATCATTGAAGTTTCAATATTTTTGGTAACTCCGACTGCATATAAGCTGTCAGAATAAATATTAATAGGCTCATTTGAAAAGTAATCTAAGGCACAGATCAGAGCTTGAAGCTCTGCTTTTTGGGCAGAAGTATAAGAAGTTTATATCACCTCTGTGTGAACACGACTGAAAAAACCTGCCTTACCGGAGTTAGAACCATCTGTGAATACCGATAAGGCTCCCTCTATTGGATAAGTTCGTACAATTTTTGGAAAAATGAGTGATGTTAATGATGCAAATTGTACAATCTTATCACGAGGATAATGGCTATCTATCTGTCCAGGGAAATCAGCAAAAGCTATCTGCCAATAGTTAGAAGTTTGAAAAAGCCAGTTAGTTTGTTGAGCAGAAAATGGAATAATTATGATATCAGGCTCAGATCCAATTAATTGTAAAATCCTAGTTCTACCTTTAATTACTAATTGAGCTATAGAATCATGAAAAGGAATTAATGTTTTTTGAGGAGAGTGGGATAAATAAATCCACTCAATAACTCCTAATCTTTGCCATATGGCTCCTGTTGGGGTATGTTCAGTTGGAAATATTAATAAATACACTATTTCTTTAGGATCTATTCTAGTAAGCTGTGCATTTTTAATTGCAACTTCAACTTTTTTCAAGGCTGCCTTAGCTTCCAAAGTTAGCTGACGTGGAGAGGTTGGAGAAGGATTCCCTTGTAATATCTGAAATAAAGGACTTAACTCAGAAGTAGTTAGTTTTAAGGATGGCTTTAGCCAATTAATATCTCCCAATAATTTTTGAAAATCGTTAAGGGTACGTAACTCCTTAACTCTTATCTGAAGATTTTGAGGACGGATTGTACGTCCTTGAATTATCTGGCCTAAATATTGAAAAGGAGACACCTTTTGAATTTTTTGAGGAGCTATACATAAACCCATTGCTGTAAGTGAAGCCTCTAACTGAGTAAAAATTTCTGAAAGTGTCTCTGGATTAGCATGAGCCAATAATATATCATCCATAAAATGAATAATATATGCATCAGGAAAGCTATTCCTTATGGGATCTATTGCCTGATCAACGTATTTTTGACACAGTGTAGGACTATTACGCATTCCCTGAGGAAGAACCTTCCAGCAATATCTCTTAACAGGTTCCTTAAAATTAATTGCTGGGACAGTGAAAGCAAACCTTTCACAATCTTCAGGATGCAACCTTATAGAGAAAAAGCAGTCTTTTAAATCTATTACCATCAAGCTATAATCTAATGGCTGTGGGGGAGGGAAGTCCTGGCTGTAATGATCCCATAGGCTGAATTGCATGATTTATTGCCCTTAAATCCTGTAGTAATCTCCAATTTCCTGACTTTTTCCTAATAACAAAAATAGGTGTGTTCCAAGGACTAAGCGTTGGTTCAATAGACCTAACAGCCTGAAATTGTTCCTCAACTAATCTATGAATTATTTTAAGTTTTTCCCCTGAGATGGGCCACTGAGAAATCCATATAGGCTCCTCTGTGAGCCAGGTGATTTTTTCAGCTGTCTTAGGGATTGGGGAAGTGCTCAGGGCCCCTAGTAAAAATTTTGGTTTGGAGCATTTACTAATCTTTGTCGTGGAGACTGGCTTGTAAACAGATACTCTTCCTGAAAGGTCTCCCTGTCATCTCTAGGAAAATACCTCTGATTAACTTCCTCAACTGACCTTATAGAATTTGGAGTAACTAATAATAATCCCATTTTGGTTAAAATATCTCTTCCCCATAGGTTAGCTGGTAAAGACTCTAACACATAAGGCTTAAATACTCCACTGTTCCCATCAGAATCTTCCCAATGGAGATAGTTGGCACTTTGAGCAGGCTGTGAAACCTGTCCTATTCCCTCTAGGTTAGCTGGTGCTACATGCAAAGGCCAGTTTCTAGGCCAAAACCGACTAGACAATACCGAAATATCGGCTCCTGTGTCGATTATTCCTAGAAAATTTTTATTATTAATTCTAAGTTTTAATAAAGGGCGTTCTTGTCTTACTAACTGTGACCAATATACTCTGTCTGGCTGCTTAGAAACTGAATCTGCCAGCAGGTGCCTTTCAGAGACACAAGGCAATAATATTAATTGGGCAAAAGTATCCTTTGGGGTGAGTCTTAGGGGATAATTGGCTTTTACAGTAACATATAGCTGTTCTTTAAATCCTGAATCTATCACACCAGGTATTACCTCAATGGCTCCCTTCAAATTATTTCGTCCCAAAATTAAACCTACAGTATTATCAGGAAGCGGCCTGAAAATCCCAGTAGGAATTTGTTCTGGCCCCGTTTCAGGATTTAATTCAACTGTCCTTGAAGGTCCTAAGAAAACTGTCTGTGATCTTTGTCCCTGTCCCGGTAAAAATCGCGGACTGTTCTGGTCGGCGCCAGTGACGTCACACTGTGCGACCTTCCCTGGAATTCCCCATATTGTTGCTCGGCTCCCGCCAGGAGGGAATGATGGCGGCGAGAAGGTGGGCTCATCCACGCCATCTGAATCCTCCGCATGGCGCTGCGAGTTTAAGTTCACATTTCGAACCTTTGGCTTGGCCCTTAGTGCCTTTGTTTTTAAAGGGCTTAAGGGAAAGGGAATTAACTTAGCCTCAGGCTGATTCTCCATTTGAATAGACCTAACAGCTCATTGAATGCCTTTTAAAAGGTCCTCAGGGGGCCACGAACTCTGGCCCATATATTCAAAAAGACAAACTTCTAGAGCTGTCCATGTTTTCTGTATATTTTCAATGCCTCCAGGTAATTCATTAGAAATACAAACTCTCTGTAATTTCCTTCCTAATTTCTCCCAAGTAAGTAAATTTGGAGATTCCTGTTCGCAAAACCAAGGACAATATTCACCTACAATCTTTAAAAATTGTAATAACTGAGTTTTCTTTATCTGTTTCCCTTTCTGATTAATTATACTGTCTAAAATAGTCAGGTACATTTCCTTATCAGTAGAAGTTGAGTTTCCCATTTTAATTAATTTAATGTCTCTTTCCTTCAATAACTCCAGGTACTTTTGTGACCCAAACGTCACCTCTTCCTTTATCTTTATCTTTTTCCTTTATTTCTTTATTTCCTTTTTCCTTATCCTTATATCTTTTTTCCTTATCTTTATAGCGCGCTCCCACTCAATCTAACTAATCTAGAATGCTCCACGTTGGGCGCCAAATCTACCACGCGGCCTGCGCAGTGGTTTCATTAATGAGGTTCTAGGCATAAAGTTGGTTAGACGAGATCGAAATAAAAACACAAGACTCAATTACCTTAATTCTATTGCTAGGTCCGAGATGGCTCCCCTCTCTGGTTCGCTCCTCTAGCCGCCCAGCAGGGCAGCAAGGATTACTCAGGGCTAGCAGGAGAGAGAGAGCGAGCACGCCGGGGAGTAGCCTTTTATTAGGGAACCAGAGATTCAGGGGAGAATTCCATCCAATGAAGGTTGAGGGGGGGCTGCACTCCAAGGTCAGGGTCAGCGATTGGGTCCCCGGGGTCAGTGGTCAGGCACACCCCCACACGGATGGGCTCTCTCATCAGGAGAGGGCCGGGAAAAACTTCCACTTATGCCAAAGTGCCTCAGACCCTCAACGGGAGGCACCCGATCACGTGTGAGAATGGCTCCCAACATATTCCCCCTTTTTTGTCTTAAAAATGAGGCGGCGGTTCATTCTCTGGAGTTCCTGGATTCTTGATTGGAAGACTCGCCATCCTATAGTTACAATACAAAAGAGAATTAACAGCAAAGAGAATAATCCAATAATGTACCAAGCGGAGTGTTTAAGAATATTTCCAGGGTTGAATCCATTTAACTCCTTCAATATTTGGTTAGCCAAAGAAGAAGGATCTGAAAAATCAGCTTTATTATTTTGAATGTCTTGGATATGGTGATGAAGTTCCAGAATATCCAAGCTATTATTACTATTTTGCCAAATACCTAATAAATGGTTTTTAACTTTCTCCCAATCCCAGAGAGAAGCATTGTACTTGGCAGCTGTAACACATACATACTTATAATTAGCATGGCATTTAAGCCTCTCCTTAAATTTTAAGGCTGAAAGTTCATTACCTATGTCTATAACAGTTGCCTCTAAGGCATTTAATTTAGTTTCAATCCTTTCATCAATATTTACTTGATTACGCAGAGCCTTGGAAGTATTTTGAGCTAAATTATTAAGAAATTTTGCATGCTGAATATTTTGAGACAACGTCAGAGACGCAGAGACAGTTGAGGCAATAAATGAGACCAGTGCTAAGACACCAACTATTATGACTCCAATAGCACGTTTAGGTCTTGTTAGCTGAGCATGAATTTGCTGCAAGACTTGTAAACCAGCATCAGCATACTATGGCTCTGAAATATTAGCAGGTAATAAAACAAAAGAGGGCTGATGAAGTATCAGTACTCCTTTTACTCCATTGTACCTAGTAATACAATTGGTTAGGTTGCACTTATTACAAGCAATAACATATCTGTCACCCATCCATTTAACTTTTACATTTCCAATAATTAAAACATAAGGAGATTGGACACAAGCTCTTAAGCCATAGCAAGATCCCTCTTTACAGTTCTTGCCGACAAATTTTGGTAAAGGCTTATCTGTAAAATGTAAATACTCTGAGGCAGCAATTAAGCGCCAAATATCTTTTTGAATACCTCCTTCACTATAAGTCAAAATATTACTGACAAATCCTGCAGGTGTCATAGCAGAATTTCTTCGTAATTGTCTTTTATCAATCTTTGGAGACCAGTCTAAAATATACCCACTATCTTTAGACACCTTATGTTGTACAGGAAAGGCATTTACACAATCCATCCATTTAGGAAAGGTGTCGATCTCAATTATAGAACTATTTGGACAGTGGGATATCTGTGGAGGTTTTGCAGAAATGACTGGCTTGTTATGGGAAAGTCCCATTTTAATTACTGATCTAATATTAAGTTTTAAGTCCCCATAAATAGAATTATTTGTCAATCTAGGTTTACCAATCGCTGTCTTTTCTTCAAATGATACTTTCAGACAGCCAGCATGTTTATCATGTGACCAACACAAGGGTAATTGGGCACTGTAGCCAGAATAATTAAATCTAGTCACATGATGGGGAGTAATATGAGTATCTGTAAATCCTCCCATCATGAGTGAGTCATTAGTAAATACTGGAATAGATTCTCCAGTCCACACAGCTGGATTTACCAGGGGTGGATCTGGGGAATATGTCCAATAAGTGTCTACTTGATTCCCTTTTACCTAACAGCCCAGTAGGGCAATTACTGTCGCTACCATCAAGACTGGGGTCCTGTTTTTTCCTAGGCGTCGAAGTATTTGGGAAGCCTGGGTTGTTAGCTTCTTTACGTCTTTCCACGAAATCAGCTTTTCGACTGGTTCAATCTGGTCTTTCTTCATCCTTTTCCGAAATCTCCTCCTTCTGGGTAGTGGCTCCTCTGGGTTGATCCTCAGTCGCTGGAATCTGGGTTCTATCTCCTCCATGTCTGATAGCACATTCAGGCACCCAAATAGGACGGAAGGCACCTTCTGGGAAGATACAAGCATGGCCTTTTCCCCACATTATTACCGGATCTGGTCCCTTCCACTGACCAGTCTGTAAGTCTTTCCACAGAACTCTGCCTAAGGGGCCTGTTACTGAAGGAGACATTTGTCTCTCAGCAGCAGTGTGACCTTCTGCATCACAGTTTAAAAAATTTAAAACAAACAAGGCATGATTAAGGCTATTTTGGGGAGTGACAATCCTATTCCCCCCTTTTAATTTTTGTAATTGAAGCTTAATAGATAAATGAGCTCGTTCCACAATGGCTTGACCTTGGGGGTTATAAGGAATTTCTGTTTTATGATTAATTTTAAACTCTTGACAAAATTGTTGAAAAGAAGAGCTTACGTAAGCTGGAGCATTATCTGTTTTAATCTGCATAGGGCACCCTAAAACGGAAAAAGCTGCTAAGCAATGAGAAATTACATGTTGAGCATTTTCCTTAGTATGTGCTGTGGCAAAAATAAATCTAGAATAAGTGTCCACTATGACATGCACATAACATTGCTTACCAAATTGAGGAATATGAGTTACATCCATTTGTCATATCTGATTTGGTTTTAATCCACGGGGATTTACCCCTGATGGCGGAGATGGAGTGTGAATAACACACTTTGGGCATTGGCTTACAATCTGACGAGCTTGTTCTCTGGTAATACTAAATTTTTTACGTAAGCTAGAAGCATTTTGATGGTGCAAGGAATGGGAAGCTAGTGCACAGTCATATGAAGACATCTGTTGACAAAAGGCTACTAACTTATCAATTTTGTCATTACCTGAAACTAGAGGTCCAGGAAGATTAGTATGGGCTCGAATGTGTCCTATGAAACATGGGTACTTTCGCATTAGCATTGTCTTTTGTAAATTATGAAATAATTCAAATAACTCTTGTGATGAAGTAAACCCAATCATTGAAGTTTCAATATTTTTGGTAACTCCGACTGCATATAAGCTGTCAGAATAAATATTAATAGGCTCATTTGAAAAGTAATCTAAGGCACAGATCAGAGCTTGAAGCTCTGCTTTTTGGGCAGAAGTATAAGAAGTTTATATCACCTCTGTGTGAACACGACTGAAAAAACCTGCCTTACCGGAGTTAGAACCATCTGTGAATACCGATAAGGCTCCCTCTATTGGATAAGTTCGTACAATTTTTGGAAAAATGAGTGATGTTAATGATGCAAATTGTACAATCTTATCACGAGGATAATGGCTATCTATCTGTCCAGGGAAATCAGCAAAAGCTATCTGCCAATAGTTAGAAGTTTGAAAAAGCCAGTTAGTTTGTTGAGCAGAAAATGGAATAATTATGATATCAGGCTCAGATCCAATTAATTGTAAAATCCTAGTTCTACCTTTAATTACTAATTGAGCTATAGAATCATGAAAAGGAATTAATGTTTTTTGAGGAGAGTGGGATAAATAAATCCACTCAATAACTCCTAATCTTTGCCATATGGCTCCTGTTGGGGTATGTTCAGTTGGAAATATTAATAAATACACTATTTCTTTAGGATCTATTCTAGTAAGCTGTGCATTTTTAATTGCAACTTCAACTTTTTTCAAGGCTGCCTTAGCTTCCAAAGTTAGCTGACGTGGAGAGGTTGGAGAAGGATTCCCTTGTAATATCTGAAATAAAGGACTTAACTCAGAAGTAGTTAGTTTTAAGGATGGCTTTAGCCAATTAATATCTCCCAATAATTTTTGAAAATCGTTAAGGGTACGTAACTCCTTAACTCTTATCTGAAGATTTTGAGGACGGATTGTACGTCCTTGAATTATCTGGCCTAAATATTGAAAAGGAGACACCTTTTGAATTTTTTGAGGAGCTATACATAAACCCATTGCTGTAAGTGAAGCCTCTAACTGAGTAAAAATTTCTGAAAGTGTCTCTGGATTAGCATGAGCCAATAATATATCATCCATAAAATGAATAATATATGCATCAGGAAAGCTATTCCTTATGGGATCTATTGCCTGATCAACGTATTTTTGACACAGTGTAGGACTATTACGCATTCCCTGAGGAAGAACCTTCCAGCAATATCTCTTAACAGGTTCCTTAAAATTAATTGCTGGGACAGTGAAAGCAAACCTTTCACAATCTTCAGGATGCAACCTTATAGAGAAAAAGCAGTCTTTTAAATCTATTACCATCAAGCTATAATCTAATGGCTGTGGGGGAGGGAAGTCCTGGCTGTAATGATCCCATAGGCTGAATTGCATGATTTATTGCCCTTAAATCCTGTAGTAATCTCCAATTTCCTGACTTTTTCCTAATAACAAAAATAGGTGTGTTCCAAGGACTAAGCGTTGGTTCAATAGACCTAACAGCCTGAAATTGTTCCTCAACTAATCTATGAATTATTTTAAGTTTTTCCCCTGAGATGGGCCACTGAGAAATCCATATAGGCTCCTCTGTGAGCCAGGTGATTTTTTCAGCTGTCTTAGGGATTGGGGAAGTGCTCAGGGCCCCTAGTAAAAATTTTGGTTTGGAGCATTTACTAATCTTTGTCGTGGAGACTGGCTTGTAAACAGATACTCTTCCTGAAAGGTCTCCCTGTCATCTCTAGGAAAATACCTCTGATTAACTTCCTCAACTGACCTTATAGAATTTGGAGTAACTAATAATAATCCCATTTTGGTTAAAATATCTCTTCCCCATAGGTTAGCTGGTAAAGACTCTAACACATAAGGCTTAAATACTCCACTGTTCCCATCAGAATCTTCCCAATGGAGATAGTTGGCACTTTGAGCAGGCTGTGAAACCTGTCCTATTCCCTCTAGGTTAGCTGGTGCTACATGCAAAGGCCAGTTTCTAGGCCAAAACCGACTAGACAATACCGAAATATCGGCTCCTGTGTCGATTATTCCTAGAAAATTTTTATTATTAATTCTAAGTTTTAATAAAGGGCGTTCTTGTCTTACTAACTGTGACCAATATACTCTGTCTGGCTGCTTAGAAACTGAATCTGCCAGCAGGTGCCTTTCAGAGACACAAGGCAATAATATTAATTGGGCAAAAGTATCCTTTGGGGTGAGTCTTAGGGGATAATTGGCTTTTACAGTAACATATAGCTGTTCTTTAAATCCTGAATCTATCACACCAGGTATTACCTCAATGGCTCCCTTCAAATTATTTCGTCCCAAAATTAAACCTACAGTATTATCAGGAAGCGGCCTGAAAATCCCAGTAGGAATTTGTTCTGGCCCCGTTTCAGGATTTAATTCAACTGTCCTTGAAGGTCCTAAGAAAACTGTCTGTGATCTTTGTCCCTGTCCCGGTAAAAATCGCGGACTGTTCTGGTCGGTGCCAGTGACGTCACACTGTGCGACCTTCCCTGGAATTCCCCATATTGTTGCTCGGCTCCCGCCAGGAGGGAATGATGGCGGCGAGAAGGTGGGCTCATCCACGCCATCTGAATCCTCCGCATGGCGCTGCGAGTTTAAGTTCACATTTCGAACCTTTGGCTTGGCCCTTAGTGCCTTTGTTTTTAAAGGGCTTAAGGGAAAGGGAATTAACTTAGCCTCAGGCTGATTCTCCATTTGAATAGACCTAACAGCTCATTGAATGCCTTTTAAAAGGTCCTCAGGGGGCCACGAACTCTGGCCCATATATTCAAAAAGACAAACTTCTAGAGCTGTCCATGTTTTCTGTATATTTTCAATGCCTCCAGGTAATTCATTAGAAATACAAACTCTCTGTAATTTCCTTCCTAATTTCTCCCAAGTAAGTAAATTTGGAGATTCCTGTTCGCAAAACCAAGGACAATATTCACCTACAATCTTTAAAAATTGTAATAACTGAGTTTTCTTTATCTGTTTCCCTTTCTGATTAATTATACTGTCTAAAATAGTCAGGTACATTTCCTTATCAGTAGAAGTTGAGTTTCCCATTTTAATTAATTTAATGTCTCTTTCCTTCAATAACTCCAGGTACTTTTGTGACCCAAACGTCACCTCTTCCTTTATCTTTATCTTTTTCCTTTATTTCTTTATTTCCTTTTTCCTTATCCTTATATCTTTTTTCCTTATCTTTATAGCGCGCTCCCACTCAATCTAACTAATCTAGAATGCTCCACGTTGGGCGCCAAATCTACCACGCGGCCTGCGCAGTGGTTTCATTAATGAGGTTCTAGGCATAAAGTTGGTTAGACGAGATCGAAATAAAAACACAAGACTCAATTACCTTAATTCTATTGCTAGGTCCGAGATGGCTCCCCTCTCTGGTTCGCTCCTCTAGCCGCCCAGCAGGGCAGCAAGGATTACTCAGGGCTAGCAGGAGAGAGAGAGCGAGCACGCCGGGGAGTAGCCTTTTATTAGGGAACCAGAGATTCAGGGGAGAATTCCATCCAATGAAGGTTGAGGGGGGGCTGCACTCCAAGGTCAGGGTCAGCGATTGGGTCCCCGGGGTCAGTGGTCAGGCACACCCCCACACGGATGGGCTCTCTCATCAGGAGAGGGCCGGGAAAAACTTCCACTTATGCCAAAGTGCCTCAGACCCTCAACGGGAGGCACCCGATCACGTGTGAGAATGGCTCCCAACATATTCCCCCTTTTTTGTCTTAAAAATGAGGCGGCGGTTCATTCTCTGGAGTTCCTGGATTCTTGATTGGAAGACTCGCCATCCTATAGTTACAATACAAAAGAGAATTAACAGCAAAGAGAATAATCCAATAATGTACCAAGCGGAGTGTTTAAGAATATTTCCAGGGTTGAATCCATTTAACTCCTTCAATATTTGGTTAGCCAAAGAAGAAGGATCTGAAAAATCAGCTTTATTATTTTGAATGTCTTGGATATGGTGATGAAGTTCCAGAATATCCAAGCTATTATTACTATTTTGCCAAATACCTAATAAATGGTTTTTAACTTTCTCCCAATCCCAGAGAGAAGCATTGTACTTGGCAGCTGTAACACATACATACTTATAATTAGCATGGCATTTAAGCCTCTCCTTAAATTTTAAGGCTGAAAGTTCATTACCTATGTCTATAACAGTTGCCTCTAAGGCATTTAATTTAGTTTCAATCCTTTCATCAATATTTACTTGATTACGCAGAGCCTTGGAAGTATTTTGAGCTAAATTATTAAGAAATTTTGCATGCTGAATATTTTGAGACAACGTCAGAGACGCAGAGACAGTTGAGGCAATAAATGAGACCAGTGCTAAGACACCAACTATTATGACTCCAATAGCACGTTTAGGTCTTGTTAGCTGAGCATGAATTTGCTGCAAGACTTGTAAACCAGCATCAGCATACTATGGCTCTGAAATATTAGCAGGTAATAAAACAAAAGAGGGCTGATGAAGTATCAGTACTCCTTTTACTCCATTGTACCTAGTAATACAATTGGTTAGGTTGCACTTATTACAAGCAATAACATATCTGTCACCCATCCATTTAACTTTTACATTTCCAATAATTAAAACATAAGGAGATTGGACACAAGCTCTTAAGCCATAGCAAGATCCCTCTTTACAGTTCTTGCCGACAAATTTTGGTAAAGGCTTATCTGTAAAATGTAAATACTCTGAGGCAGCAATTAAGCGCCAAATATCTTTTTGAATACCTCCTTCACTATAAGTCAAAATATTACTGACAAATCCTGCAGGTGTCATAGCAGAATTTCTTCGTAATTGTCTTTTATCAATCTTTGGAGACCAGTCTAAAATATACCCACTATCTTTAGACACCTTATGTTGTACAGGAAAGGCATTTACACAATCCATCCATTTAGGAAAGGTGTCGATCTCAATTATAGAACTATTTGGACAGTGGGATATCTGTGGAGGTTTTGCAGAAATGACTGGCTTGTTATGGGAAAGTCCCATTTTAATTACTGATCTAATATTAAGTTTTAAGTCCCCATAAATAGAATTATTTGTCAATCTAGGTTTACCAATCGCTGTCTTTTCTTCAAATGATACTTTCAGACAGCCAGCATGTTTATCATGTGACCAACACAAGGGTAATTGGGCACTGTAGCCAGAATAATTAAATCTAGTCACATGATGGGGAGTAATATGAGTATCTGTAAATCCTCCCATCATGAGTGAGTCATTAGTAAATACTGGAATAGATTCTCCAGTCCACACAGCTGGATTTACCAGGGGTGGATCTGGGGAATATGTCCAATAAGTGTCTACTTGATTCCCTTTTACCTAACAGCCCAGTAGGGCAATTACTGTCGCTACCATCAAGACTGGGGTCCTGTTTTTTCCTAGGCGTCGAAGTATTTGGGAAGCCTGGGTTGTTAGCTTCTTTACGTCTTTCCACGAAATCAGCTTTTCGACTGGTTCAATCTGGTCTTTCTTCATCCTTTTCCGAAATCTCCTCCTTCTGGGTAGTGGCTCCTCTGGGTTGATCCTCAGTCGCTGGAATCTGGGTTCTATCTCCTCCATGTCTGATAGCACATTCAGGCACCCAAATAGGACGGAAGGCACCTTCTGGGAAGATACAAGCATGGCCTTTTCCCCACATTATTACCGGATCTGGTCCCTTCCACTGACCAGTCTGTAAGTCTTTCCACAGAACTCTGCCTAAGGGGCCTGTTACTGAAGGAGACATTTGTCTCTCAGCAGCAGTGTGACCTTCTGCATCACAGTTTAAAAAATTTAAAACAAACAAGGCATGATTAAGGCTATTTTGGGGAGTGACAATCCTATTCCCCCCTTTTAATTTTTGTAATTGAAGCTTAATAGATAAATGAGCTCGTTCCACAATGGCTTGACCTTGGGGGTTATAAGGAATTTCTGTTTTATGATTAATTTTAAACTCTTGACAAAATTGTTGAAAAGAAGAGCTTACGTAAGCTGGAGCATTATCTGTTTTAATCTGCATAGGGCACCCTAAAACGGAAAAAGCTGCTAAGCAATGAGAAATTACATGTTGAGCATTTTCCTTAGTATGTGCTGTGGCAAAAATAAATCTAGAATAAGTGTCCACTATGACATGCACATAACATTGCTTACCAAATTGAGGAATATGAGTTACATCCATTTGTCATATCTGATTTGGTTTTAATCCACGGGGATTTACCCCTGATGGCGGAGATGGAGTGTGAATAACACACTTTGGGCATTGGCTTACAATCTGACGAGCTTGTTCTCTGGTAATACTAAATTTTTTACGTAAGCTAGAAGCATTTTGATGGTGCAAGGAATGGGAAGCTAGTGCACAGTCATATGAAGACATCTGTTGACAAAAGGCTACTAACTTATCAATTTTGTCATTACCTGAAACTAGAGGTCCAGGAAGATTAGTATGGGCTCGAATGTGTCCTATGAAACATGGGTACTTTCGCATTAGCATTGTCTTTTGTAAATTATGAAATAATTCAAATAACTCTTGTGATGAAGTAAACCCAATCATTGAAGTTTCAATATTTTTGGTAACTCCGACTGCATATAAGCTGTCAGAATAAATATTAATAGGCTCATTTGAAAAGTAATCTAAGGCACAGATCAGAGCTTGAAGCTCTGCTTTTTGGGCAGAAGTATAAGAAGTTTATATCACCTCTGTGTGAACACGACTGAAAAAACCTGCCTTACCGGAGTTAGAACCATCTGTGAATACCGATAAGGCTCCCTCTATTGGATAAGTTCGTACAATTTTTGGAAAAATGAGTGATGTTAATGATGCAAATTGTACAATCTTATCACGAGGATAATGGCTATCTATCTGTCCAGGGAAATCAGCAAAAGCTATCTGCCAATAGTTAGAAGTTTGAAAAAGCCAGTTAGTTTGTTGAGCAGAAAATGGAATAATTATGATATCAGGCTCAGATCCAATTAATTGTAAAATCCTAGTTCTACCTTTAATTACTAATTGAGCTATAGAATCATGAAAAGGAATTAATGTTTTTTGAGGAGAGTGGGATAAATAAATCCACTCAATAACTCCTAATCTTTGCCATATGGCTCCTGTTGGGGTATGTTCAGTTGGAAATATTAATAAATACACTATTTCTTTAGGATCTATTCTAGTAAGCTGTGCATTTTTAATTGCAACTTCAACTTTTTTCAAGGCTGCCTTAGCTTCCAAAGTTAGCTGACGTGGAGAGGTTGGAGAAGGATTCCCTTGTAATATCTGAAATAAAGGACTTAACTCAGAAGTAGTTAGTTTTAAGGATGGCTTTAGCCAATTAATATCTCCCAATAATTTTTGAAAATCGTTAAGGGTACGTAACTCCTTAACTCTTATCTGAAGATTTTGAGGACGGATTGTACGTCCTTGAATTATCTGGCCTAAATATTGAAAAGGAGACACCTTTTGAATTTTTTGAGGAGCTATACATAAACCCATTGCTGTAAGTGAAGCCTCTAACTGAGTAAAAATTTCTGAAAGTGTCTCTGGATTAGCATGAGCCAATAATATATCATCCATAAAATGAATAATATATGCATCAGGAAAGCTATTCCTTATGGGATCTATTGCCTGATCAACGTATTTTTGACACAGTGTAGGACTATTACGCATTCCCTGAGGAAGAACCTTCCAGCAATATCTCTTAACAGGTTCCTTAAAATTAATTGCTGGGACAGTGAAAGCAAACCTTTCACAATCTTCAGGATGCAACCTTATAGAGAAAAAGCAGTCTTTTAAATCTATTACCATCAAGCTATAATCTAATGGCTGTGGGGGAGGGAAGTCCTGGCTGTAATGATCCCATAGGCTGAATTGCATGATTTATTGCCCTTAAATCCTGTAGTAATCTCCAATTTCCTGACTTTTTCCTAATAACAAAAATAGGTGTGTTCCAAGGACTAAGCGTTGGTTCAATAGACCTAACAGCCTGAAATTGTTCCTCAACTAATCTATGAATTATTTTAAGTTTTTCCCCTGAGATGGGCCACTGAGAAATCCATATAGGCTCCTCTGTGAGCCAGGTGATTTTTTCAGCTGTCTTAGGGATTGGGGAAGTGCTCAGGGCCCCTAGTAAAAATTTTGGTTTGGAGCATTTACTAATCTTTGTCGTGGAGACTGGCTTGTAAACAGATACTCTTCCTGAAAGGTCTCCCTGTCATCTCTAGGAAAATACCTCTGATTAACTTCCTCAACTGACCTTATAGAATTTGGAGTAACTAATAATAATCCCATTTTGGTTAAAATATCTCTTCCCCATAGGTTAGCTGGTAAAGACTCTAACACATAAGGCTTAAATACTCCACTGTTCCCATCAGAATCTTCCCAATGGAGATAGTTGGCACTTTGAGCAGGCTGTGAAACCTGTCCTATTCCCTCTAGGTTAGCTGGTGCTACATGCAAAGGCCAGTTTCTAGGCCAAAACCGACTAGACAATACCGAAATATCGGCTCCTGTGTCGATTATTCCTAGAAAATTTTTATTATTAATTCTAAGTTTTAATAAAGGGCGTTCTTGTCTTACTAACTGTGACCAATATACTCTGTCTGGCTGCTTAGAAACTGAATCTGCCAGCAGGTGCCTTTCAGAGACACAAGGCAATAATATTAATTGGGCAAAAGTATCCTTTGGGGTGAGTCTTAGGGGATAATTGGCTTTTACAGTAACATATAGCTGTTCTTTAAATCCTGAATCTATCACACCAGGTATTACCTCAATGGCTCCCTTCAAATTATTTCATCCCAAAATTAAACCTACAGTATTATCAGGAAGCGGCCTGAAAATCCCAGTAGGAATTTGTTCTGGCCCCGTTTCAGGATTTAATTCAACTGTCCTTGAAGGTCCTAAGAAAACTGTCTGTGATCTTTGTCCCTGTCCCGGTAAAAATCGCGGACTGTTCTGGTCGGCGCCAGTGACGTCACACTGTGCGACCTTCCCTGGAATTCCCCATATTGTTGCTCGGCTCCCGCCAGGAGGGAATGATGGCGGCGAGAAGGTGGGCTCATCCACGCCATCTGAATCCTCCGCATGGCGCTGCGAGTTTAAGTTCACATTTCGAACCTTTGGCTTGGCCCTTAGTGCCTTTGTTTTTAAAGGGCTTAAGGGAAAGGGAATTAACTTAGCCTCAGGCTGATTCTCCATTTGAATAGACCTAACAGCTCGTTGAATGCCTTTTAAAAGGTCCTCAGGGGGCCACGAACTCTGGCCCATATATTCAAAAAGACAAACTTCTAGAGCTGTCCATGTTTTCTGTATATTTTCAATGCCTCCAGGTAATTCATTAGAAATACAAACTCTCTGTAATTTCCTTCCTAATTTCTCCCAAGTAAGTAAATTTGGAGATTCCTGTTCGCAAAACCAAGGACAATATTCACCTACAATCTTTAAAAATTGTAATAACTGAGTTTTCTTTATCTGTTTCCCTTTCTGATTAATTATACTGTCTAAAATAGTCAGGTACATTTCCTTATCAGTAGAAGTTGAGTTTCCCATTTTAATTAATTTAATGTCTCTTTCCTTCAATAACTCCAGGTACTTTTGTGAC
The DNA here is from genome assembly GCF_045843805.1 of Urocitellus parryii. Taxonomy (NCBI): domain Eukaryota; kingdom Metazoa; phylum Chordata; class Mammalia; order Rodentia; family Sciuridae; genus Urocitellus; species Urocitellus parryii. The sequence goes on along the minus strand of NC_135531.1, from coordinate 135,250,738 downwards.
CCAAACGTCACCTCTTCCTTTATCTTTATCTTTTTCCTTTATTTCTTTATTTCCTTTTTCCTTATCCTTATATCTTTTTTCCTTATCTTTATAGCGCGCTCCCACTCAATCTAACTAATCTAGAATGCTCCACGTTGGGCGCCAAATCTACCACGCGGCCTGCGCAGTGGTTTCATTAATGAGGTTCTAGGCATAAAGTTGGTTAGACGAGATCGAAATAAAAACACAAGACTCAATTACCTTAATTCTATTGCTAGGTCCGAGATGGCTCCCCTCTCTGGTTCGCTCCTCTAGCCGCCCAGCAGGGCAGCAAGGATTACTCAGGGCTAGCAGGAGAGAGAGAGCGAGCACGCCGGGGAGTAGCCTTTTATTAGGGAACCAGAGATTCAGGGGAGAATTCCATCCAATGAAGGTTGAGGGGGGGCTGCACTCCAAGGTCAGGGTCAGCGATTGGGTCCCCGGGGTCAGTGGTCAGGCACACCCCCACACGGATGGGCTCTCTCATCAGGAGAGGGCCGGGAAAAACTTCCACTTATGCCAAAGTGCCTCAGACCCTCAACGGGAGGCACCCGATCACGTGTGAGAATGGCTCCCAACATATTCCCCCTTTTTTGTCTTAAAAATGAGGCGGCGGTTCATTCTCTGGAGTTCCTGGATTCTTGATTGGAAGACTCGCCATCCTATAGTTACAATACAAAAGAGAATTAACAGCAAAGAGAATAATCCAATAATGTACCAAGCGGAGTGTTTAAGAATATTTCCAGGGTTGAATCCATTTAACTCCTTCAATATTTGGTTAGCCAAAGAAGAAGGATCTGAAAAATCAGCTTTATTATTTTGAATGTCTTGGATATGGTGATGAAGTTCCAGAATATCCAAGCTATTATTACTATTTTGCCAAATACCTAATAAATGGTTTTTAACTTTCTCCCAATCCCAGAGAGAAGCATTGTACTTGGCAGCTGTAACACATACATACTTATAATTAGCATGGCATTTAAGCCTCTCCTTAAATTTTAAGGCTGAAAGTTCATTACCTATGTCTATAACAGTTGCCTCTAAGGCATTTAATTTAGTTTCAATCCTTTCATCAATATTTACTTGATTACGCAGAGCCTTGGAAGTATTTTGAGCTAAATTATTAAGAAATTTTGCATGCTGAATATTTTGAGACAACGTCAGAGACGCAGAGACAGTTGAGGCAATAAATGAGACCAGTGCTAAGACACCAACTATTATGACTCCAATAGCACGTTTAGGTCTTGTTAGCTGAGCATGAATTTGCTGCAAGACTTGTAAACCAGCATCAGCATACTATGGCTCTGAAATATTAGCAGGTAATAAAACAAAAGAGGGCTGATGAAGTATCAGTACTCCTTTTACTCCATTGTACCTAGTAATACAATTGGTTAGGTTGCACTTATTACAAGCAATAACATATCTGTCACCCATCCATTTAACTTTTACATTTCCAATAATTAAAACATAAGGAGATTGGACACAAGCTCTTAAGCCATAGCAAGATCCCTCTTTACAGTTCTTGCCGACAAATTTTGGTAAAGGCTTATCTGTAAAATGTAAATACTCTGAGGCAGCAATTAAGCGCCAAATATCTTTTTGAATACCTCCTTCACTATAAGTCAAAATATTACTGACAAATCCTGCAGGTGTCATAGCAGAATTTCTTCGTAATTGTCTTTTATCAATCTTTGGAGACCAGTCTAAAATATACCCACTATCTTTAGACACCTTATGTTGTACAGGAAAGGCATTTACACAATCCATCCATTTAGGAAAGGTGTCGATCTCAATTATAGAACTATTTGGACAGTGGGATATCTGTGGAGGTTTTGCAGAAATGACTGGCTTGTTATGGGAAAGTCCCATTTTAATTACTGATCTAATATTAAGTTTTAAGTCCCCATAAATAGAATTATTTGTCAATCTAGGTTTACCAATCGCTGTCTTTTCTTCAAATGATACTTTCAGACAGCCAGCATGTTTATCATGTGACCAACACAAGGGTAATTGGGCACTGTAGCCAGAATAATTAAATCTAGTCACATGATGGGGAGTAATATGAGTATCTGTAAATCCTCCCATCATGAGTGAGTCATTAGTAAATACTGGAATAGATTCTCCAGTCCACACAGCTGGATTTACCAGGGGTGGATCTGGGGAATATGTCCAATAAGTGTCTACTTGATTCCCTTTTACCTAACAGCCCAGTAGGGCAATTACTGTCGCTACCATCAAGACTGGGGTCCTGTTTTTTCCTAGGCGTCGAAGTATTTGGGAAGCCTGGGTTGTTAGCTTCTTTATGTCTTTCCACGAAATCAGCTTTTCGACTGGTTCAATCTGGTCTTTCTTCATCCTTTTCCGAAATCTCCTCCTTCTGGGTAGTGGCTCCTCTGGGTTGATCCTCAGTCGCTGGAATCTGGGTTCTATCTCCTCCATGTCTGATAGCACATTCAGGCACCCAAATAGGACGGAAGGCACCTTCTGGGAAGATACAAGCATGGCCTTTTCCCCACATTATTACCGGATCTGGTCCCTTCCACTGACCAGTCTGTAAGTCTTTCCACAGAACTCTGCCTAAGGGGCCTGTTACTGAAGGAGACATTTGTCTCTCAGCAGCAGTGTGACCTTCTGCATCACAGTTTAAAAAATTTAAAACAAACAAGGCATGATTAAGGCTATTTTGGGGAGTGACAATCCTATTCCCCCCTTTTAATTTTTGTAATTGAAGCTTAATAGATAAATGAGCTCGTTCCACAATGGCTTGACCTTGGGGGTTATAAGGAATTTCTGTTTTATGATTAATTTTAAACTCTTGACAAAATTGTTGAAAAGAAGAGCTTACGTAAGCTGGAGCATTATCTGTTTTAATCTGCATAGGGCACCCTAAAACGGAAAAAGCTGCTAAGCAATGAGAAATTACATGTTGAGCATTTTCCTTAGTATGTGCTGTGGCAAAAATAAATCTAGAATAAGTGTCCACTATGACATGCACATAACATTGCTTACCAAATTGAGGAATATGAGTTACATCCATTTGTCATATCTGATTTGGTTTTAATCCACGGGGATTTACCCCTGATGGCGGAGATGGAGTGTGAATAACACACTTTGGGCATTGGCTTACAATCTGACGAGCTTGTTCTCTGGTAATACTAAATTTTTTACGTAAGCTAGAAGCATTTTGATGGTGCAAGGAATGGGAAGCTAGTGCACAGTCATATGAAGACATCTGTTGACAAAAGGCTACTAACTTATCAATTTTGTCATTACCTGAAACTAGAGGTCCAGGAAGATTAGTATGGGCTCGAATGTGTCCTATGAAACATGGGTACTTTCGCATTAGCATTGTCTTTTGTAAATTATGAAATAATTCAAATAACTCTTGTGATGAAGTAAACCCAATCATTGAAGTTTCAATATTTTTGGTAACTCCGACTGCATATAAGCTGTCAGAATAAATATTAATAGGCTCATTTGAAAAGTAATCTAAGGCACAGATCAGAGCTTGAAGCTCTGCTTTTTGGGCAGAAGTATAAGAAGTTTATATCACCTCTGTGTGAACACGACTGAAAAAACCTGCCTTACCGGAGTTAGAACCATCTGTGAATACCGATAAGGCTCCCTCTATTGGATAAGTTCGTACAATTTTTGGAAAAATGAGTGATGTTAATGATGCAAATTGTACAATCTTATCACGAGGATAATGGCTATCTATCTGTCCAGGGAAATCAGCAAAAGCTATCTGCCAATAGTTAGAAGTTTGAAAAAGCCAGTTAGTTTGTTGAGCAGAAAATGGAATAATTATGATATCAGGCTCAGATCCAATTAATTGTAAAATCCTAGTTCTACCTTTAATTACTAATTGAGCTATAGAATCATGAAAAGGAATTAATGTTTTTTGAGGAGAGTGGGATAAATAAATCCACTCAATAACTCCTAATCTTTGCCATATGGCTCCTGTTGGGGTATGTTCAGTTGGAAATATTAATAAATACACTATTTCTTTAGGATCTATTCTAGTAAGCTGTGCATTTTTAATTGCAACTTCAACTTTTTTCAAGGCTGCCTTAGCTTCCAAAGTTAGCTGACGTGGAGAGGTTGGAGAAGGATTCCCTTGTAATATCTGAAATAAAGGACTTAACTCAGAAGTAGTTAGTTTTAAGGATGGCTTTAGCCAATTAATATCTCCCAATAATTTTTGAAAATCGTTAAGGGTACGTAACTCCTTAACTCTTATCTGAAGATTTTGAGGACGGATTGTACGTCCTTGAATTATCTGGCCTAAATATTGAAAAGGAGACACCTTTTGAATTTTTTGAGGAGCTATACATAAACCCATTGCTGTAAGTGAAGCCTCTAACTGAGTAAAAATTTCTGAAAGTGTCTCTGGATTAGCATGAGCCAATAATATATCATCCATAAAATGAATAATATATGCATCAGGAAAGCTATTCCTTATGGGATCTATTGCCTGATCAACGTATTTTTGACACAGTGTAGGACTATTACGCATTCCCTGAGGAAGAACCTTCCAGCAATATCTCTTAACAGGTTCCTTAAAATTAATTGCTGGGACAGTGAAAGCAAACCTTTCACAATCTTCAGGATGCAACCTTATAGAGAAAAAGCAGTCTTTTAAATCTATTACCATCAAGCTATAATCTAATGGCTGTGGGGGAGGGAAGTCCTGGCTGTAATGATCCCATAGGCTGAATTGCATGATTTATTGCCCTTAAATCCTGTAGTAATCTCCAATTTCCTGACTTTTTCCTAATAACAAAAATAGGTGTGTTCCAAGGACTAAGCGTTGGTTCAATAGACCTAACAGCCTGAAATTGTTCCTCAACTAATCTATGAATTATTTTAAGTTTTTCCCCTGAGATGGGCCACTGAGAAATCCATATAGGCTCCTCTGTGAGCCAGGTGATTTTTTCAGCTGTCTTAGGGATTGGGGAAGTGCTCAGGGCCCCTAGTAAAAATTTTGGTTTGGAGCATTTACTAATCTTTGTCGTGGAGACTGGCTTGTAAACAGATACTCTTCCTGAAAGGTCTCCCTGTCATCTCTAGGAAAATACCTCTGATTAACTTCCTCAACTGACCTTATAGAATTTGGAGTAACTAATAATAATCCCATTTTGGTTAAAATATCTCTTCCCCATAGGTTAGCTGGTAAAGACTCTAACACATAAGGCTTAAATACTCCACTGTTCCCATCAGAATCTTCCCAATGGAGATAGTTGGCACTTTGAGCAGGCTGTGAAACCTGTCCTATTCCCTCTAGGTTAGCTGGTGCTACATGCAAAGGCCAGTTTCTAGGCCAAAACCGACTAGACAATACCGAAATATCGGCTCCTGTGTCGATTATTCCTAGAAAATTTTTATTATTAATTCTAAGTTTTAATAAAGGGCGTTCTTGTCTTACTAACTGTGACCAATATACTCTGTCTGGCTGCTTAGAAACTGAATCTGCCAGCAGGTGCCTTTCAGAGACACAAGGCAATAATATTAATTGGGCAAAAGTATCCTTTGGGGTGAGTCTTAGGGGATAATTGGCTTTTACAGTAACATATAGCTGTTCTTTAAATCCTGAATCTATCACACCAGGTATTACCTCAATGGCTCCCTTCAAATTATTTCGTCCCAAAATTAAACCTACAGTATTATCAGGAAGCGGCCTGAAAATCCCAGTAGGAATTTGTTCTGGCCCCGTTTCAGGATTTAATTCAACTGTCCTTGAAGGTCCTAAGAAAACTGTCTGTGATCTTTGTCCCTGTCCCGGTAAAAATCGCGGACTGTTCTGGTCGGCGCCAGTGACGTCACACTGTGCGACCTTCCCTGGAATTCCCCATATTGTTGCTCGGCTCCCGCCAGGAGGGAATGATGGCGGCGAGAAGGTGGGCTCATCCACGCCATCTGAATCCTCCGCATGGCGCTGCGAGTTTAAGTTCACATTTCGAACCTTTGGCTTGGCCCTTAGTGCCTTTGTTTTTAAAGGGCTTAAGGGAAAGGGAATTAACTTAGCCTCAGGCTGATTCTCCATTTGAATAGACCTAACAGCTCATTGAATGCCTTTTAAAAGGTCCTCAGGGGGCCACGAACTCTGGCCCATATATTCAAAAAGACAAACTTCTAGAGCTGTCCATGTTTTCTGTATATTTTCAATGCCTCCAGGTAATTCATTAGAAATACAAACTCTCTGTAATTTCCTTCCTAATTTCTCCCAAGTAAGTAAATTTGGAGATTCCTGTTCGCAAAACCAAGGACAATATTCACCTACAATCTTTAAAAATTGTAATAACTGAGTTTTCTTTATCTGTTTCCCTTTCTGATTAATTATACTGTCTAAAATAGTCAGGTACATTTCCTTATCAGTAGAAGTTGAGTTTCCCATTTTAATTAATTTAATGTCTCTTTCCTTCAATAACTCCAGGTACTTTTGTGACCCAAACGTCACCTCTTCCTTTATCTTTATCTTTTTCCTTTATTTCTTTATTTCCTTTTTCCTTATCCTTATATCTTTTTTCCTTATCTTTATAGCGCGCTCCCACTCAATCTAACTAATCTAGAATGCTCCACGTTGGGCGCCAAATCTACCACGCGGCCTGCGCAGTGGTTTCATTAATGAGGTTCTAGGCATAAAGTTGGTTAGACGAGATCGAAATAAAAACACAAGACTCAATTACCTTAATTCTATTGCTAGGTCCGAGATGGCTCCCCTCTCTGGTTCGCTCCTCTAGCCGCCCAGCAGGGCAGCAAGGATTACTCAGGGCTAGCAGGAGAGAGAGAGCGAGCACGCCGGGGAGTAGCCTTTTATTAGGGAACCAGAGATTCAGGGGAGAATTCCATCCAATGAAGGTTGAGGGGGGGCTGCACTCCAAGGTCAGGGTCAGCGATTGGGTCCCCGGGGTCAGTGGTCAGGCACACCCCCACACGGATGGGCTCTCTCATCAGGAGAGGGCCGGGAAAAACTTCCACTTATGCCAAAGTGCCTCAGACCCTCAACGGGAGGCACCCGATCACGTGTGAGAATGGCTCCCAACATATTCCCCCTTTTTTGTCTTAAAAATGAGGCGGCGGTTCATTCTCTGGAGTTCCTGGATTCTTGATTGGAAGACTCGCCATCCTATAGTTACAATACAAAAGAGAATTAACAGCAAAGAGAATAATCCAATAATGTACCAAGCGGAGTGTTTAAGAATATTTCCAGGGTTGAATCCATTTAACTCCTTCAATATTTGGTTAGCCAAAGAAGAAGGATCTGAAAAATCAGCTTTATTATTTTGAATGTCTTGGATATGGTGATGAAGTTCCAGAATATCCAAGCTATTATTACTATTTTGCCAAATACCTAATAAATGGTTTTTAACTTTCTCCCAATCCCAGAGAGAAGCATTGTACTTGGCAGCTGTAACACATACATACTTATAATTAGCATGGCATTTAAGCCTCTCCTTAAATTTTAAGGCTGAAAGTTCATTACCTATGTCTATAACAGTTGCCTCTAAGGCATTTAATTTAGTTTCAATCCTTTCATCAATATTTACTTGATTACGCAGAGCCTTGGAAGTATTTTGAGCTAAATTATTAAGAAATTTTGCATGCTGAATATTTTGAGACAACGTCAGAGACGCAGAGACAGTTGAGGCAATAAATGAGACCAGTGCTAAGACACCAACTATTATGACTCCAATAGCACGTTTAGGTCTTGTTAGCTGAGCATGAATTTGCTGCAAGACTTGTAAACCAGCATCAGCATACTATGGCTCTGAAATATTAGCAGGTAATAAAACAAAAGAGGGCTGATGAAGTATCAGTACTCCTTTTACTCCATTGTACCTAGTAATACAATTGGTTAGGTTGCACTTATTACAAGCAATAACATATCTGTCACCCATCCATTTAACTTTTACATTTCCAATAATTAAAACATAAGGAGATTGGACACAAGCTCTTAAGCCATAGCAAGATCCCTCTTTACAGTTCTTGCCGACAAATTTTGGTAAAGGCTTATCTGTAAAATGTAAATACTCTGAGGCAGCAATTAAGCGCCAAATATCTTTTTGAATACCTCCTTCACTATAAGTCAAAATATTACTGACAAATCCTGCAGGTGTCATAGCAGAATTTCTTCGTAATTGTCTTTTATCAATCTTTGGAGACCAGTCTAAAATATACCCACTATCTTTAGACACCTTATGTTGTACAGGAAAGGCATTTACACAATCCATCCATTTAGGAAAGGTGTCGATCTCAATTATAGAACTATTTGGACAGTGGGATATCTGTGGAGGTTTTGCAGAAATGACTGGCTTGTTATGGGAAAGTCCCATTTTAATTACTGATCTAATATTAAGTTTTAAGTCCCCATAAATAGAATTATTTGTCAATCTAGGTTTACCAATCGCTGTCTTTTCTTCAAATGATACTTTCAGACAGCCAGCATGTTTATCATGTGACCAACACAAGGGTAATTGGGCACTGTAGCCAGAATAATTAAATCTAGTCACATGATGGGGAGTAATATGAGTATCTGTAAATCCTCCCATCATGAGTGAGTCATTAGTAAATACTGGAATAGATTCTCCAGTCCACACAGCTGGATTTACCAGGGGTGGATCTGGGGAATATGTCCAATAAGTGTCTACTTGATTCCCTTTTACCTAACAGCCCAGTAGGGCAATTACTGTCGCTACCATCAAGACTGGGGTCCTGTTTTTTCCTAGGCGTCGAAGTATTTGGGAAGCCTGGGTTGTTAGCTTCTTTACGTCTTTCCACGAAATCAGCTTTTCGACTGGTTCAATCTGGTCTTTCTTCATCCTTTTCCGAAATCTCCTCCTTCTGGGTAGTGGCTCCTCTGGGTTGATCCTCAGTCGCTGGAATCTGGGTTCTATCTCCTCCATGTCTGATAGCACATTCAGGCACCCAAATAGGACGGAAGGCACCTTCTGGGAAGATACAAGCATGGCCTTTTCCCCACATTATTACCGGATCTGGTCCCTTCCACTGACCAGTCTGTAAGTCTTTCCACAGAACTCTGCCTAAGGGGCCTGTTACTGAAGGAGACATTTGTCTCTCAGCAGCAGTGTGACCTTCTGCATCACAGTTTAAAAAATTTAAAACAAACAAGGCATGATTAAGGCTATTTTGGGGAGTGACAATCCTATTCCCCCCTTTTAATTTTTGTAATTGAAGCTTAATAGATAAATGAGCTCGTTCCACAATGGCTTGACCTTGGGGGTTATAAGGAATTTCTGTTTTATGATTAATTTTAAACTCTTGACAAAATTGTTGAAAAGAAGAGCTTACGTAAGCTGGAGCATTATCTGTTTTAATCTGCATAGGGCACCCTAAAACGGAAAAAGCTGCTAAGCAATGAGAAATTACATGTTGAGCATTTTCCTTAGTATGTGCTGTGGCAAAAATAAATCTAGAATAAGTGTCCACTATGACATGCACATAACATTGCTTACCAAATTGAGGAATATGAGTTACATCCATTTGTCATATCTGATTTGGTTTTAATCCACGGGGATTTACCCCTGATGGCGGAGATGGAGTGTGAATAACACACTTTGGGCATTGGCTTACAATCTGACGAGCTTGTTCTCTGGTAATACTAAATTTTTTACGTAAGCTAGAAGCATTTTGATGGTGCAAGGAATGGGAAGCTAGTGCACAGTCATATGAAGACATCTGTTGACAAAAGGCTACTAACTTATCAATTTTGTCATTACCTGAAACTAGAGGTCCAGGAAGATTAGTATGGGCTCGAATGTGTCCTATGAAACATGGGTACTTTCGCATTAGCATTGTCTTTTGTAAATTATGAAATAATTCAAATAACTCTTGTGATGAAGTAAACCCAATCATTGAAGTTTCAATATTTTTGGTAACTCCGACTGCATATAAGCTGTCAGAATAAATATTAATAGGCTCATTTGAAAAGTAATCTAAGGCACAGATCAGAGCTTGAAGCTCTGCTTTTTGGGCAGAAGTATAAGAAGTTTATATCACCTCTGTGTGAACACGACTGAAAAAACCTGCCTTACCGGAGTTAGAACCATCTGTGAATACCGATAAGGCTCCCTCTATTGGATAAGTTCGTACAATTTTTGGAAAAATGAGTGATGTTAATGATGCAAATTGTACAATCTTATCACGAGGATAATGGCTATCTATCTGTCCAGGGAAATCAGCAAAAGCTATCTGCCAATAGTTAGAAGTTTGAAAAAGCCAGTTAGTTTGTTGAGCAGAAAATGGAATAATTATGATATCAGGCTCAGATCCAATTAATTGTAAAATCCTAGTTCTACCTTTAATTACTAATTGAGCTATAGAATCATGAAAAGGAATTAATGTTTTTTGAGGAGAGTGGGATAAATAAATCCACTCAATAACTCCTAATCTTTGCCATATGGCTCCTGTTGGGGTATGTTCAGTTGGAAATATTAATAAATACACTATTTCTTTAGGATCTATTCTAGTAAGCTGTGCATTTTTAATTGCAACTTCAACTTTTTTCAAGGCTGCCTTAGCTTCCAAAGTTAGCTGACGTGGAGAGGTTGGAGAAGGATTCCCTTGTAATATCTGAAATAAAGGACTTAACTCAGAAGTAGTTAGTTTTAAGGATGGCTTTAGCCAATTAATATCTCCCAATAATTTTTGAAAATCGTTAAGGGTACGTAACTCCTTAACTCTTATCTGAAGATTTTGAGGACGGATTGTACGTCCTTGAATTATCTGGCCTAAATATTGAAAAGGAGACACCTTTTGAATTTTTTGAGGAGCTATACATAAACCCATTGCTGTAAGTGAAGCCTCTAACTGAGTAAAAATTTCTGAAAGTGTCTCTGGATTAGCATGAGCCAATAATATATCATCCATAAAATGAATAATATATGCATCAGGAAAGCTATTCCTTATGGGATCTATTGCCTGATCAACGTATTTTTGACACAGTGTAGGACTATTACGCATTCCCTGAGGAAGAACCTTCCAGCAATATCTCTTAACAGGTTCCTTAAAATTAATTGCTGGGACAGTGAAAGCAAACCTTTCACAATCTTCAGGATGCAACCTTATAGAGAAAAAGCAGTCTTTTAAATCTATTACCATCAAGCTATAATCTAATGGCTGTGGGGGAGGGAAGTCCTGGCTGTAATGATCCCATAGGCTGAATTGCATGATTTATTGCCCTTAAATCCTGTAGTAATCTCCAATTTCCTGACTTTTTCCTAATAACAAAAATAGGTGTGTTCCAAGGACTAAGCGTTGGTTCAATAGACCTAACAGCCTGAAATTGTTCCTCAACTAATCTATGAATTATTTTAAGTTTTTCCCCTGAGATGGGCCACTGAGAAATCCATATAGGCTCCTCTGTGAGCCAGGTGATTTTTTCAGCTGTCTTAGGGATTGGGGAAGTGCTCAGGGCCCCTAGTAAAAATTTTGGTTTGGAGCATTTACTAATCTTTGTCGTGGAGACTGGCTTGTAAACAGATACTCTTCCTGAAAGGTCTCCCTGTCATCTCTAGGAAAATACCTCTGATTAACTTCCTCAACTGACCTTATAGAATTTGGAGTAACTAATAATAATCCCATTTTGGTTAAAATATCTCTTCCCCATAGGTTAGCTGGTAAAGACTCTAACACATAAGGCTTAAATACTCCACTGTTCCCATCAGAATCTTCCCAATGGAGATAGTTGGCACTTTGAGCAGGCTGTGAAACCTGTCCTATTCCCTCTAGGTTAGCTGGTGCTACATGCAAAGGCCAGTTTCTAGGCCAAAACCGACTAGACAATACCGAAATATCGGCTCCTGTGTCGATTATTCCTAGAAAATTTTTATTATTAATTCTAAGTTTTAATAAAGGGCGTTCTTGTCTTACTAACTGTGACCAATATACTCTGTCTGGCTGCTTAGAAACTGAATCTGCCAGCAGGTGCCTTTCAGAGACACAAGGCAATAATATTAATTGGGCAAAAGTATCCTTTGGGGTGAGTCTTAGGGGATAATTGGCTTTTACAGTAACATATAGCTGTTCTTTAAATCCTGAATCTATCACACCAGGTATTACCTCAATGGCTCCCTTCAAATTATTTCGTCCCAAAATTAAACCTACAGTATTATCAGGAAGCGGCCTGAAAATCCCAGTAGGAATTTGTTCTGGCCCCGTTTCAGGATTTAATTCAACTGTCCTTGAAGGTCCTAAGAAAACTGTCTGTGATCTTTGTCCCTGTCCCGGTAAAAATCGCGGACTGTTCTGGTCGGCGCCAGTGACGTCACACTGTGCGACCTTCCCTGGAATTCCCCATATTGTTGCTCGGCTCCCGCCAGGAGGGAATGATGGCGGCGAGAAGGTGGGCTCATCCACGCCATCTGAATCCTCCGCATGGCGCTGCGAGTTTAAGTTCACATTTCGAACCTTTGGCTTGGCCCTTAGTGCCTTTGTTTTTAAAGGGCTTAAGGGAAAGGGAATTAACTTAGCCTCAGGCTGATTCTCCATTTGAATAGACCTAACAGCTCGTTGAATGCCTTTTAAAAGGTCCTCAGGGGGCCACGAACTCTGGCCCATATATTCAAAAAGACAAACTTCTAGAGCTGTCCATGTTTTCTGTATATTTTCAATGCCTCCAGGTAATTCATTAGAAATACAAACTCTCTGTAATTTCCTTCCTAATTTCTCCCAAGTAAGTAAATTTGGAGATTCCTGTTCGCAAAACCAAGGACAATATTCACCTACAATCTTTAAAAATTGTAATAACTGAGTTTTCTTTATCTGTTTCCCTTTCTGATTAATTATACTGTCTAAAATAGTCAGGTACATTTCCTTATCAGTAGAAGTTGAGTTTCCCATTTTAATTAATTTAATGTCTCTTTCCTTCAATAACTCCAGGTACTTTTGTGACCCAAACGTCACCTCTTCCTTTATCTTTATCTTTTTCCTTTATTTCTTTATTTCCTTTTTCCTTATCCTTATATCTTTTTTCCTTATCTTTATAGCGCGCTCCCACTCAATCTAACTAATCTAGAATGCTCCACGTTGGGCGCCAAATCTACCACGCGGCCTGCGCAGTGGTTTCATTAATGAGGTTCTAGGCATAAAGTTGGTTAGACGAGATCGAAATAAAAACACAAGACTCAATTACCTTAATTCTATTGCTAGGTCCGAGATGGCTCCCCTCTCTGGTTCGCTCCTCTAGCCGCCCAGCAGGGCAGCAAGGATTACTCAGGGCTAGCAGGAGAGAGAGAGCGAGCACGCCGGGGAGTAGCCTTTTATTAGGGAACCAGAGATTCAGGGGAGAATTCCATCCAATGAAGGTTGAGGGGGGGCTGCACTCCAAGGTCAGGGTCAGCGATTGGGTCCCCGGGGTCAGTGGTCAGGCACACCCCCACACGGATGGGCTCTCTCATCAGGAGAGGGCCGGGAAAAACTTCCACTTATGCCAAAGTGCCTCAGACCCTCAACGGGAGGCACCCGATCACGTGTGAGAATGGCTCCCAACATATTCCCCCTTTTTTGTCTTAAAAATGAGGCGGCGGTTCATTCTCTGGAGTTCCTGGATTCTTGATTGGAAGACTCGCCATCCTATAGTTACAATACAAAAGAGAATTAACAGCAAAGAGAATAATCCAATAATGTACCAAGCGGAGTGTTTAAGAATATTTCCAGGGTTGAATCCATTTAACTCCTTCAATATTTGGTTAGCCAAAGAAGAAGGATCTGAAAAATCAGCTTTATTATTTTGAATGTCTTGGATATGGTGATGAAGTTCCAGAATATCCAAGCTATTATTACTATTTTGCCAAATACCTAATAAATGGTTTTTAACTTTCTCCCAATCCCAGAGAGAAGCATTGTACTTGGCAGCTGTAACACATACATACTTATAATTAGCATGGCATTTAAGCCTCTCCTTAAATTTTAAGGCTGAAAGTTCATTACCTATGTCTATAACAGTTGCCTCTAAGGCATTTAATTTAGTTTCAATCCTTTCATCAATATTTACTTGATTACGCAGAGCCTTGGAAGTATTTTGAGCTAAATTATTAAGAAATTTTGCATGCTGAATATTTTGAGACAACGTCAGAGACGCAGAGACAGTTGAGGCAATAAATGAGACCAGTGCTAAGACACCAACTATTATGACTCCAATAGCACGTTTAGGTCTTGTTAGCTGAGCATGAATTTGCTGCAAGACTTGTAAACCAGCATCAGCATACTATGGCTCTGAAATATTAGCAGGTAATAAAACAAAAGAGGGCTGATGAAGTATCAGTACTCCTTTTACTCCATTGTACCTAGTAATACAATTGGTTAGGTTGCACTTATTACAAGCAATAACATATCTGTCACCCATCCATTTAACTTTTACATTTCCAATAATTAAAACATAAGGAGATTGGACACAAGCTCTTAAGCCATAGCAAGATCCCTCTTTACAGTTCTTGCCGACAAATTTTGGTAAAGGCTTATCTGTAAAATGTAAATACTCTGAGGCAGCAATTAAGCGCCAAATATCTTTTTGAATACCTCCTTCACTATAAGTCAAAATATTACTGACAAATCCTGCAGGTGTCATAGCAGAATTTCTTCGTAATTGTCTTTTATCAATCTTTGGAGACCAGTCTAAAATATACCCACTATCTTTAGACACCTTATGTTGTACAGGAAAGGCATTTACACAATCCATCCATTTAGGAAAGGTGTCGATCTCAATTATAGAACTATTTGGACAGTGGGATATCTGTGGAGGTTTTGCAGAAATGACTGGCTTGTTATGGGAAAGTCCCATTTTAATTACTGATCTAATATTAAGTTTTAAGTCCCCATAAATAGAATTATTTGTCAATCTAGGTTTACCAATCGCTGTCTTTTCTTCAAATGATACTTTCAGACAGCCAGCATGTTTATCATGTGACCAACACAAGGGTAATTGGGCACTGTAGCCAGAATAATTAAATCTAGTCACATGATGGGGAGTAATATGAGTATCTGTAAATCCTCCCATCATGAGTGAGTCATTAGTAAATACTGGAATAGATTCTCCAGTCCACACAGCTGGATTTACCAGGGGTGGATCTGGGGAATATGTCCAATAAGTGTCTACTTGATTCCCTTTTACCTAACAGCCCAGTAGGGCAATTACTGTCGCTACCATCAAGACTGGGGTCCTGTTTTTTCCTAGGCGTCGAAGTATTTGGGAAGCCTGGGTTGTTAGCTTCTTTACGTCTTTCCACGAAATCAGCTTTTCGACTGGTTCAATCTGGTCTTTCTTCATCCTTTTCCGAAATCTCCTCCTTCTGGGTAGTGGCTCCTCTGGGTTGATCCTCAGTCGCTGGAATCTGGGTTCTATCTCCTCCATGTCTGATAGCACATTCAGGCACCCAAATAGGACGGAAGGCACCTTCTGGGAAGATACAAGCATGGCCTTTTCCCCACATTATTACCGGATCTGGTCCCTTCCACTGACCAGTCTGTAAGTCTTTCCACAGAACTCTGCCTAAGGGGCCTGTTACTGAAGGAGACATTTGTCTCTCAGCAGCAGTGTGACCTTCTGCATCACAGTTTAAAAAATTTAAAACAAACAAGGCATGATTAAGGCTATTTTGGGGAGTGACAATCCTATTCCCCCCTTTTAATTTTTGTAATTGAAGCTTAATAGATAAATGAGCTCGTTCCACAATGGCTTGACCTTGGGGGTTATAAGGAATTTCTGTTTTATGATTAATTTTAAACTCTTGACAAAATTGTTGAAAAGAAGAGCTTACGTAAGCTGGAGCATTATCTGTTTTAATCTGCATAGGGCACCCTAAAACGGAAAAAGCTGCTAAGCAATGAGAAATTACATGTTGAGCATTTTCCTTAGTATGTGCTGTGGCAAAAATAAATCTAGAATAAGTGTCCACTATGACATGCACATAACATTGCTTACCAAATTGAGGAATATGAGTTACATCCATTTGTCATATCTGATTTGGTTTTAATCCACGGGGATTTACCCCTGATGGCGGAGATGGAGTGTGAATAACACACTTTGGGCATTGGCTTACAATCTGACGAGCTTGTTCTCTGGTAATACTAAATTTTTTACGTAAGCTAGAAGCATTTTGATGGTGCAAGGAATGGGAAGCTAGTGCACAGTCATATGAAGACATCTGTTGACAAAAGGCTACTAACTTATCAATTTTGTCATTACCTGAAACTAGAGGTCCAGGAAGATTAGTATGGGCTCGAATGTGTCCTATGAAACATGGGTACTTTCGCATTAGCATTGTCTTTTGTAAATTATGAAATAATTCAAATAACTCTTGTGATGAAGTAAACCCAATCATTGAAGTTTCAATATTTTTGGTAACTCCGACTGCATATAAGCTGTCAGAATAAATATTAATAGGCTCATTTGAAAAGTAATCTAAGGCACAGATCAGAGCTTGAAGCTCTGCTTTTTGGGCAGAAGTATAAGAAGTTTATATCACCTCTGTGTGAACACGACTGAAAAAACCTGCCTTACCGGAGTTAGAACCATCTGTGAATACCGATAAGGCTCCCTCTATTGGATAAGTTCGTACAATTTTTGGAAAAATGAGTGATGTTAATGATGCAAATTGTACAATCTTATCACGAGGATAATGGCTATCTATCTGTCCAGGGAAATCAGCAAAAGCTATCTGCCAATAGTTAGAAGTTTGAAAAAGCCAGTTAGTTTGTTGAGCAGAAAATGGAATAATTATGATATCAGGCTCAGATCCAATTAATTGTAAAATCCTAGTTCTACCTTTAATTACTAATTGAGCTATAGAATCATGAAAAGGAATTAATGTTTTTTGAGGAGAGTGGGATAAATAAATCCACTCAATAACTCCTAATCTTTGCCATATGGCTCCTGTTGGGGTATGTTCAGTTGGAAATATTAATAAATACACTATTTCTTTAGGATCTATTCTAGTAAGCTGTGCATTTTTAATTGCAACTTCAACTTTTTTCAAGGCTGCCTTAGCTTCCAAAGTTAGCTGACGTGGAGAGGTTGGAGAAGGATTCCCTTGTAATATCTGAAATAAAGGACTTAACTCAGAAGTAGTTAGTTTTAAGGATGGCTTTAGCCAATTAATATCTCCCAATAATTTTTGAAAATCGTTAAGGGTACGTAACTCCTTAACTCTTATCTGAAGATTTTGAGGACGGATTGTACGTCCTTGAATTATCTGGCCTAAATATTGAAAAGGAGACACCTTTTGAATTTTTTGAGGAGCTATACATAAACCCATTGCTGTAAGTGAAGCCTCTAACTGAGTAAAAATTTCTGAAAGTGTCTCTGGATTAGCATGAGCCAATAATATATCATCCATAAAATGAATAATATATGCATCAGGAAAGCTATTCCTTATGGGATCTATTGCCTGATCAACGTATTTTTGACACAGTGTAGGACTATTACGCATTCCCTGAGGAAGAACCTTCCAGCAATATCTCTTAACAGGTTCCTTAAAATTAATTGCTGGGACAGTGAAAGCAAACCTTTCACAATCTTCAGGATGCAACCTTATAGAGAAAAAGCAGTCTTTTAAATCTATTACCATCAAGCTATAATCTAATGGCTGTGGGGGAGGGAAGTCCTGGCTGTAATGATCCCATAGGCTGAATTGCATGATTTATTGCCCTTAAATCCTGTAGTAATCTCCAATTTCCTGACTTTTTCCTAATAACAAAAATAGGTGTGTTCCAAGGACTAAGCGTTGGTTCAATAGACCTAACAGCCTGAAATTGTTCCTCAACTAATCTATGAATTATTTTAAGTTTTTCCCCTGAGATGGGCCACTGAGAAATCCATATAGGCTCCTCTGTGAGCCAGGTGATTTTTTCAGCTGTCTTAGGGATTGGGGAAGTGCTCAGGGCCCCTAGTAAAAATTTTGGTTTGGAGCATTTACTAATCTTTGTCGTGGAGACTGGCTTGTAAACAGATACTCTTCCTGAAAGGTCTCCCTGTCATCTCTAGGAAAATACCTCTGATTAACTTCCTCAACTGACCTTATAGAATTTGGAGTAACTAATAATAATCCCATTTTGGTTAAAATATCTCTTCCCCATAGGTTAGCTGGTAAAGACTCTAACACATAAGGCTTAAATACTCCACTGTTCCCATCAGAATCTTCCCAATGGAGATAGTTGGCACTTTGAGCAGGCTGTGAAACCTGTCCTATTCCCTCTAGGTTAGCTGGTGCTACATGCAAAGGCCAGTTTCTAGGCCAAAACCGACTAGACAATACCGAAATATCGGCTCCTGTGTCGATTATTCCTAGAAAATTTTTATTATTAATTCTAAGTTTTAATAAAGGGCGTTCTTGTCTTACTAACTGTGACCAATATACTCTGTCTGGCTGCTTAGAAACTGAATCTGCCAGCAGGTGCCTTTCAGAGACACAAGGCAATAATATTAATTGGGCAAAAGTATCCTTTGGGGTGAGTCTTAGGGGATAATTGGCTTTTACAGTAACATATAGCTGTTCTTTAAATCCTGAATCTATCACACCAGGTATTACCTCAATGGCTCCCTTCAAATTATTTCGTCCCAAAATTAAACCTACAGTATTATCAGGAAGCGGCCTGAAAATCCCAGTAGGAATTTGTTCTGGCCCCGTTTCAGGATTTAATTCAACTGTCCTTGAAGGTCCTAAGAAAACTGTCTGTGATCTTTGTCCCTGTCCCGGTAAAAATCGCGGACTGTTCTGGTCGGCGCCAGTGACGTCACACTGTGCGACCTTCCCTGGAATTCCCCATATTGTTGCTCGGCTCCCGCCAGGAGGGAATGATGGCGGCGAGAAGGTGGGCTCATCCACGCCATCTGAATCCTCCGCATGGCGCTGCGAGTTTAAGTTCACATTTCGAACCTTTGGCTTGGCCCTTAGTGCCTTTGTTTTTAAAGGGCTTAAGGGAAAGGGAATTAACTTAGCCTCAGGCTGATTCTCCATTTGAATAGACCTAACAGCTCGTTGAATGCCTTTTAAAAGGTCCTCAGGGGGCCACGAACTCTGGCCCATATATTCAAAAAGACAAACTTCTAGAGCTGTCCATGTTTTCTGTATATTTTCAATGCCTCCAGGTAATTCATTAGAAATACAAACTCTCTGTAATTTCCTTCCTAATTTCTCCCAAGTAAGTAAATTTGGAGATTCCTGTTCGCAAAACCAAGGACAATATTCACCTACAATCTTTAAAAATTGTAATAACTGAGTTTTCTTTATCTGTTTCCCTTTCTGATTAATTATACTGTCTAAAATAGTCAGGTACATTTCCTTATCAGTAGAAGTTGAGTTTCCCATTTTAATTAATTTAATGTCTCTTTCCTTCAATAACTCCAGGTACTTTTGTGACCCAAACGTCACCTCTTCCTTTATCTTTATCTTTTTCCTTTATTTCTTTATTTCCTTTTTCCTTATCCTTATATCTTTTTTCCTTATCTTTATAGCGCGCTCCCACTCAATCTAACTAATCTAGAATGCTCCACGTTGGGCGCCAAATCTACCACGCGGCCTGCGCAGTGGTTTCATTAATGAGGTTCTAGGCATAAAGTTGGTTAGACGAGATCGAAATAAAAACACAAGACTCAATTACCTTAATTCTATTGCTAGGTCCGAGATGGCTCCCCTCTCTGGTTCGCTCCTCTAGCCGCCCAGCAGGGCAGCAAGGATTACTCAGGGCTAGCAGGAGAGAGAGAGCGAGCACGCCGGGGAGTAGCCTTTTATTAGGGAACCAGAGATTCAGGGGAGAATTCCATCCAATGAAGGTTGAGGGGGGGCTGCACTCCAAGGTCAGGGTCAGCGATTGGGTCCCCGGGGTCAGTGGTCAGGCACACCCCCACACGGATGGGCTCTCTCATCAGGAGAGGGCCGGGAAAAACTTCCACTTATGC
The DNA here is from genome assembly GCF_045843805.1 of Urocitellus parryii. Classification (NCBI taxonomy): domain Eukaryota; kingdom Metazoa; phylum Chordata; class Mammalia; order Rodentia; family Sciuridae; genus Urocitellus; species Urocitellus parryii. Next base: position 135,230,808 of record NC_135531.1, on the reverse strand, counting down.
CAAAGTGCCTCAGACCCTCAACGGGAGGCACCCGATCACGTGTGAGAATGGCTCCCAACATATTCCCCCTTTTTTGTCTTAAAAATGAGGCGGCGGTTCATTCTCTGGAGTTCCTGGATTCTTGATTGGAAGACTCGCCATCCTATAGTTACAATACAAAAGAGAATTAACAGCAAAGAGAATAATCCAATAATGTACCAAGCGGAGTGTTTAAGAATATTTCCAGGGTTGAATCCATTTAACTCCTTCAATATTTGGTTAGCCAAAGAAGAAGGATCTGAAAAATCAGCTTTATTATTTTGAATGTCTTGGATATGGTGATGAAGTTCCAGAATATCCAAGCTATTATTACTATTTTGCCAAATACCTAATAAATGGTTTTTAACTTTCTCCCAATCCCAGAGAGAAGCATTGTACTTGGCAGCTGTAACACATACATACTTATAATTAGCATGGCATTTAAGCCTCTCCTTAAATTTTAAGGCTGAAAGTTCATTACCTATGTCTATAACAGTTGCCTCTAAGGCATTTAATTTAGTTTCAATCCTTTCATCAATATTTACTTGATTACGCAGAGCCTTGGAAGTATTTTGAGCTAAATTATTAAGAAATTTTGCATGCTGAATATTTTGAGACAACGTCAGAGACGCAGAGACAGTTGAGGCAATAAATGAGACCAGTGCTAAGACACCAACTATTATGACTCCAATAGCACGTTTAGGTCTTGTTAGCTGAGCATGAATTTGCTGCAAGACTTGTAAACCAGCATCAGCATACTATGGCTCTGAAATATTAGCAGGTAATAAAACAAAAGAGGGCTGATGAAGTATCAGTACTCCTTTTACTCCATTGTACCTAGTAATACAATTGGTTAGGTTGCACTTATTACAAGCAATAACATATCTGTCACCCATCCATTTAACTTTTACATTTCCAATAATTAAAACATAAGGAGATTGGACACAAGCTCTTAAGCCATAGCAAGATCCCTCTTTACAGTTCTTGCCGACAAATTTTGGTAAAGGCTTATCTGTAAAATGTAAATACTCTGAGGCAGCAATTAAGCGCCAAATATCTTTTTGAATACCTCCTTCACTATAAGTCAAAATATTACTGACAAATCCTGCAGGTGTCATAGCAGAATTTCTTCGTAATTGTCTTTTATCAATCTTTGGAGACCAGTCTAAAATATACCCACTATCTTTAGACACCTTATGTTGTACAGGAAAGGCATTTACACAATCCATCCATTTAGGAAAGGTGTCGATCTCAATTATAGAACTATTTGGACAGTGGGATATCTGTGGAGGTTTTGCAGAAATGACTGGCTTGTTATGGGAAAGTCCCATTTTAATTACTGATCTAATATTAAGTTTTAAGTCCCCATAAATAGAATTATTTGTCAATCTAGGTTTACCAATCGCTGTCTTTTCTTCAAATGATACTTTCAGACAGCCAGCATGTTTATCATGTGACCAACACAAGGGTAATTGGGCACTGTAGCCAGAATAATTAAATCTAGTCACATGATGGGGAGTAATATGAGTATCTGTAAATCCTCCCATCATGAGTGAGTCATTAGTAAATACTGGAATAGATTCTCCAGTCCACACAGCTGGATTTACCAGGGGTGGATCTGGGGAATATGTCCAATAAGTGTCTACTTGATTCCCTTTTACCTAACAGCCCAGTAGGGCAATTACTGTCGCTACCATCAAGACTGGGGTCCTGTTTTTTCCTAGGCGTCGAAGTATTTGGGAAGCCTGGGTTGTTAGCTTCTTTACGTCTTTCCACGAAATCAGCTTTTCGACTGGTTCAATCTGGTCTTTCTTCATCCTTTTCCGAAATCTCCTCCTTCTGGGTAGTGGCTCCTCTGGGTTGATCCTCAGTCGCTGGAATCTGGGTTCTATCTCCTCCATGTCTGATAGCACATTCAGGCACCCAAATAGGACGGAAGGCACCTTCTGGGAAGATACAAGCATGGCCTTTTCCCCACATTATTACCGGATCTGGTCCCTTCCACTGACCAGTCTGTAAGTCTTTCCACAGAACTCTGCCTAAGGGGCCTGTTACTGAAGGAGACATTTGTCTCTCAGCAGCAGTGTGACCTTCTGCATCACAGTTTAAAAAATTTAAAACAAACAAGGCATGATTAAGGCTATTTTGGGGAGTGACAATCCTATTCCCCCCTTTTAATTTTTGTAATTGAAGCTTAATAGATAAATGAGCTCGTTCCACAATGGCTTGACCTTGGGGGTTATAAGGAATTTCTGTTTTATGATTAATTTTAAACTCTTGACAAAATTGTTGAAAAGAAGAGCTTACGTAAGCTGGAGCATTATCTGTTTTAATCTGCATAGGGCACCCTAAAACGGAAAAAGCTGCTAAGCAATGAGAAATTACATGTTGAGCATTTTCCTTAGTATGTGCTGTGGCAAAAATAAATCTAGAATAAGTGTCCACTATGACATGCACATAACATTGCTTACCAAATTGAGGAATATGAGTTACATCCATTTGTCATATCTGATTTGGTTTTAATCCACGGGGATTTACCCCTGATGGCGGAGATGGAGTGTGAATAACACACTTTGGGCATTGGCTTACAATCTGACGAGCTTGTTCTCTGGTAATACTAAATTTTTTACGTAAGCTAGAAGCATTTTGATGGTGCAAGGAATGGGAAGCTAGTGCACAGTCATATGAAGACATCTGTTGACAAAAGGCTACTAACTTATCAATTTTGTCATTACCTGAAACTAGAGGTCCAGGAAGATTAGTATGGGCTCGAATGTGTCCTATGAAACATGGGTACTTTCGCATTAGCATTGTCTTTTGTAAATTATGAAATAATTCAAATAACTCTTGTGATGAAGTAAACCCAATCATTGAAGTTTCAATATTTTTGGTAACTCCGACTGCATATAAGCTGTCAGAATAAATATTAATAGGCTCATTTGAAAAGTAATCTAAGGCACAGATCAGAGCTTGAAGCTCTGCTTTTTGGGCAGAAGTATAAGAAGTTTATATCACCTCTGTGTGAACACGACTGAAAAAACCTGCCTTACCGGAGTTAGAACCATCTGTGAATACCGATAAGGCTCCCTCTATTGGATAAGATTGTACAATTTCATCTGGAAAAAATTGAGTTAATGATGCAAATTGTACAATCTTATCACGAGGATAATGGCTATCTATCTGTCCAGGGAAATCAGCAAAAGCTATCTGCCAATAGTTAGAAGTTTGAAAAAGCCAGTTAGTTTGTTGAGCAGAAAATGGAATAATTATGATATCAGGCTCAGATCCAATTAATTGTAAAATCCTAGTTCTACCTTTAATTACTAATTGAGCTATAGAATCATGAAAAGGAATTAATGTTTTTTGAGGAGAGTGGGATAAATAAATCCACTCAATAACTCCTAATCTTTGCCATATGGCTCCTGTTGGGGTATGTTCAGTTGGAAATATTAATAAATACACTATTTCTTTAGGATCTATTCTAGTAAGCTGTGCATTTTTAATTGCAACTTCAACTTTTTTCAAGGCTGCCTTAGCTTCCAAAGTTAGCTGACGTGGAGAGGTTGGAGAAGGATTCCCTTGTAATATCTGAAATAAAGGACTTAACTCAGAAGTAGTTAGTTTTAAGGATGGCTTTAGCCAATTAATATCTCCCAATAATTTTTGAAAATCGTTAAGGGTACGTAACTCCTTAACTCTTATCTGAAGATTTTGAGGACGGATTGTACGTCCTTGAATTATCTGGCCTAAATATTGAAAAGGAGACACCTTTTGAATTTTTTGAGGAGCTATACATAAACCCATTGCTGTAAGTGAAGCCTCTAACTGAGTAAAAATTTCTGAAAGTGTCTCTGGATTAGCATGAGCCAATAATATATCATCCATAAAATGAATAATATATGCATCAGGAAAGCTATTCCTTATGGGATCTATTGCCTGATCAACGTATTTTTGACACAGTGTAGGACTATTACGCATTCCCTGAGGAAGAACCTTCCAGCAATATCTCTTAACAGGTTCCTTAAAATTAATTGCTGGGACAGTGAAAGCAAACCTTTCACAATCTTCAGGATGCAACCTTATAGAGAAAAAGCAGTCTTTTAAATCTATTACCATCAAGCTATAATCTAATGGCTGTGGGGGAGGGAAGTCCTGGCTGTAATGATCCCATAGGCTGAATTGCATGATTTATTGCCCTTAAATCCTGTAGTAATCTCCAATTTCCTGACTTTTTCCTAATAACAAAAATAGGTGTGTTCCAAGGACTAAGCGTTGGTTCAATAGACCTAACAGCCTGAAATTGTTCCTCAACTAATCTATGAATTATTTTAAGTTTTTCCCCTGAGATGGGCCACTGAGAAATCCATATAGGCTCCTCTGTGAGCCAGGTGATTTTTTCAGCTGTCTTAGGGATTGGGGAAGTGCTCAGGGCCCCTAGTAAAAATTTTGGTTTGGAGCATTTACTAATCTTTGTCGTGGAGACTGGCTTGTAAACAGATACTCTTCCTGAAAGGTCTCCCTGTCATCTCTAGGAAAATACCTCTGATTAACTTCCTCAACTGACCTTATAGAATTTGGAGTAACTAATAATAATCCCATTTTGGTTAAAATATCTCTTCCCCATAGGTTAGCTGGTAAAGACTCTAACACATAAGGCTTAAATACTCCACTGTTCCCATCAGAATCTTCCCAATGGAGATAGTTGGCACTTTGAGCAGGCTGTGAAACCTGTCCTATTCCCTCTAGGTTAGCTGGTGCTACATGCAAAGGCCAGTTTCTAGGCCAAAACCGACTAGACAATACCGAAATATCGGCTCCTGTGTCGATTATTCCTAGAAAATTTTTATTATTAATTCTAAGTTTTAATAAAGGGCGTTCTTGTCTTACTAACTGTGACCAATATACTCTGTCTGGCTGCTTAGAAACTGAATCTGCCAGCAGGTGCCTTTCAGAGACACAAGGCAATAATATTAATTGGGCAAAAGTATCCTTTGGGGTGAGTCTTAGGGGATAATTGGCTTTTACAGTAACATATAGCTGTTCTTTAAATCCTGAATCTATCACACCAGGTATTACCTCAATGGCTCCCTTCAAATTATTTCGTCCCAAAATTAAACCTACAGTATTATCAGGAAGCGGCCTGAAAATCCCAGTAGGAATTTGTTCTGGCCCCGTTTCAGGATTTAATTCAACTGTCCTTGAAGGTCCTAAGAAAACTGTCTGTGATCTTTGTCCCTGTCCCGGTAAAAATCGCGGACTGTTCTGGTCGGCGCCAGTGACGTCACACTGTGCGACCTTCCCTGGAATTCCCCATATTGTTGCTCGGCTCCCGCCAGGAGGGAATGATGGCGGCGAGAAGGTGGGCTCATCCACGCCATCTGAATCCTCCGCATGGCGCTGCGAGTTTAAGTTCACATTTCGAACCTTTGGCTTGGCCCTTAGTGCCTTTGTTTTTAAAGGGCTTAAGGGAAAGGGAATTAACTTAGCCTCAGGCTGATTCTCCATTTGAATAGACCTAACAGCTCGTTGAATGCCTTTTAAAAGGTCCTCAGGGGGCCACGAACTCTGGCCCATATATTCAAAAAGACAAACTTCTAGAGCTGTCCATGTTTTCTGTATATTTTCAATGCCTCCAGGTAATTCATTAGAAATACAAACTCTCTGTAATTTCCTTCCTAATTTCTCCCAAGTAAGTAAATTTGGAGATTCCTGTTCGCAAAACCAAGGACAATATTCACCTACAATCTTTAAAAATTGTAATAACTGAGTTTTCTTTATCTGTTTCCCTTTCTGATTAATTATACTGTCTAAAATAGTCAGGTACATTTCCTTATCAGTAGAAGTTGAGTTTCCCATTTTAATTAATTTAATGTCTCTTTCCTTCAATAACTCCAGGTACTTTTGTGACCCAAACGTCACCTCTTCCTTTATCTTTATCTTTTTCCTTTATTTCTTTATTTCCTTTTTCCTTATCCTTATATCTTTTTTCCTTATCTTTATAGCGCGCTCCCACTCAATCTAACTAATCTAGAATGCTCCACGTTGGGCGCCAAATCTACCACGCGGCCTGCGCAGTGGTTTCATTAATGAGGTTCTAGGCATAAAGTTGGTTAGACGAGATCGAAATAAAAACACAAGACTCAATTACCTTAATTCTATTGCTAGGTCCGAGATGGCTCCCCTCTCTGGTTCGCTCCTCTATTGTTGAGTGCCAATATATGGTAGGCACTATTCTTTTGGGTGGGAGCAAGTACTTGGAATTGAACCCATGGGCATTTTACCATTGAGCCACATACCCAGCCCTTTTCATTTTTTTTTTTTTATTTTGAGACAGGGTCTCGATAAATTGCTGAGGGTCTTGATGAATTCCTGACACTGGCTTGCTACTTTAGTCTCCCAAGGCTAGGATTAAAGACATGCATCATCAGACCAGGCTGCTAGACACTCTAAGCATGAGAAATGCAGAAATTGAACAAAGCACTAAATACTAAATCCCTGCCCTCATGGGGCCATATTTTAATGGCAATTAATGAACAAGATGAAAGAGACGGCTTATCAAATAGGAAGATGCTATTGAAAAAATAAAACAGGAAAGAGGAATAGGAATGGAAAGTTATGATCTTATGTAAGATGGTAGTGAAGGGTTTATATATAAGTAATGACCAGTAAAGAGGCTGTTTTGAACAATTGGAAAGAGATGAAGGAGGAAATCATGCAAATACCTGGGGAAAGAGTTGTCTAGGCACCGGAAACAGCAAAAGCAAAGGTTCTGTGGCAGGAACACAATTTGTGTACACTAAGAACTGTAAGGGGGAAAAAAAACTGTAAGGGAGACAGTGGGCCTGGAACAGAAAAAACAATAGAGAGAAAAGTAGAGAATTGTGTCAAAGAAGCAGCAGAGGCCTACTATGTGGGGTCTTATAGGTTACGGTAACATCTGGTTTTTACTCTGAAACGAGAAGCCAGGGCTGGGGTTGTGGCTCAGCGGTAGAGTGCACGCCTAGCACATGCGTGGCCCTGGGTTCGATCCTCAGCACCACATATAAATAATTAAAATAAAGGTATTGTGTCCAACTACAGCTAAAAAAGAAATGAGAAGCCATCAGAGTTTTGAGCAGAACAATGACATCATCTGATTTAAATTTTATTAAGAACACCTAGGCAGAGCATTTATAAGAAAATGAAAGTTGGACATTGGTAAAAAACAGAGAGACTGGTAAGGGGACTTCTACAAAATCTGGACAAGAGATGTGAATAGAAATGGAGAGTTAAAAAGTGGTCAGACCCTGAAAATAAGTCAAAGATAGAGCTGAAAGAATGTAGGAAGAGGGAAATAGAGATTGACTCCAAGATTTTTCTCTCTGAGCAACTGGAGAAACAGAGTTGTCCTTAACAAAGATATGGAAAATAATGAAGAGAACAAGCAGGAGTAGGGAAGAGAGCAGGGACCTCAATTTTAGGTGCATTAAGTTTGAGCTACCTCTTAGATGTCTTACTGGAGCTGTTGAATGGGCAACTGGAAATCTGAGTCTGGAGTTTGAATATGGAGTTCAGGCTAGAGCATATAAATGGTATATGCTACTTTAGCCTCCCAACAGTCTGGATCAGATTGCTGAGTGAATATAGACAGGAAAGAGCAGCCCAAATTCTTGTTGATTATTCAAGTTACAAAAAATCATCTTTTGCTTTCCCACAGAATCATTAAATTATTATAAAGAGAAACTAATCAGACTTTTTAAAAAAAGATAAAATACCAAATTTAGGGCTGGGGTTGTGGCTCAGTAGTAGACCACTCACCTAGCACACGTGAGGCCCTGGGTTTGATAAATAAAATAAAGGTACTGTGTCCAACTACAACTAAACAATGAATATTAAAAAAACCAAATTTATAGTGATTATGAACTCAGTAATTCTTTCTAGAGCTCCAGGTTTCAAAATTAAGGTGAATAAGCCTATTTTTTCTTTGTCCAAGTGCATGTGTGTGTGTGTGTGTGTATGTGTGTGTGTTACTAGTTATTGAACCCAGGGCTGTGTGTGTGCGTGTGTGTGTGCGCGCAAGCGCTACTAGGTATTGAACCCAGGGCCTTGCCTCAAATATGCTAGGTAGAATGCTTGCTGAGCTACATCCTTAACCTTTCTTTCTTTCTTTTTTTTTTTTTTTTTTTTTTTTTTAATTTTGAGTCAGGGTCTTGATAAATTGCCCAGACTGGGCTCGAACTTGCAATCTTCCTGCCTCAGTCTCCCAAGTAGCTGGGATTATAGGCATGTGCCACAGTGCCCTGCCAAAGACATATTTAAGAAGGGTTGTCTGCCCTGAGATTTCTCAAATAATAATTCAAAACTAATCAATAACAAGCAACTACTGTATAGCAAATCTAGGATGAATGGCAATATATTGTACAAGTTTGAATAGAATATAGCCTAATGAACACTTTCATCTTTCTTCCTTTTAGTTTGGCTTTAATACCCATAAGGACATTCCTCTGGGTATCTGATCTCAGAATTACTTTTTTAGAAAAGAAAAACAATGGTTATAAACCTGTCTCTGCAGGAGAGAATATACAGGAAGTTAGTAGAATAGCAGGACATTTTGTTTGTATACTTTCACCTTTTATTAAATAAAAGAATGCTTTACTGACATTTTACATGGTGATCCATTAATGGGTACAATTTTGTTTATTATTATTTATTTTTATGTGGTGCTGAGGATCAAACCCAGTGCCTCACATGTGTAAGGCAAGCACTTTGCCACTGAGCCACAACCCCAGCCCAAATTTTAAGAATTAACTTAATTTAAAATTTTTTGTTTAAATGCTAGCTTGTTGCCTTTAATATGCTTGTAACTAAAGGCTCCCACATCACCTAAGATCTCCTGATCACTTTCCTATGCAATTCTGCTAATTGTTTTAGTAACCTAGCCTAACTTTAATTTAGACTTTATTTACAATTTAGACTATTTTTGGCAGCTGTATGATTTTGAACTTAACTTTTCCTCTTCTCGGTATTCCTATGTACTATTATAATTTGGTTCCTAGATATACAAAACAATGTATGTGCTTTAAGAGGTATGATTTCCTTAACGCCTGAATTTAAAGAAAATGTTGATTTTTTCACTCTGTCACAACCATGGCCTTACACTATTTTTACTCAGATCCTGGAAATAAAATTTATTGAGAACAGTTGATAAAAAGGCTGCAAGAATGAAATACAAATGAAAAAACAAAATATCTTCTTTCAATGACTCCTGGCTTATCCTAATGTTATCATGTTCTAGCCAATATAGGTCATTTTCATTTTTGACGTAAGCAACTCATTACTTCAACCACTTGCTTTTTAAAAAAGCACATTATAACAAATAACATGAAGTCACATGTGAAAATAGACCAGAAAAAGAACTCAGATACATTTACCTAATAATACATTTTGACAAATGTTATTAGCCAATAAAATCTATCCTACCATCAACAATCACTGATGAAATTTCCTTTTACTATTGGCAAGAAGTTAACATGTAATCACCAATTATTTTTTTATCGTATATGATAATTATAATAACTAGAATAAGGATAAAAAATAAAGTATGAATAAGACCCTACCTTTATAATAAGAGGAAGCTGGAAGGTACAGTGCAGTGGAAGTTCACTTGCCTACCATGCACAAGACCCTAGGTTCAACACCTAGCATCACAAAAATACATTATTAATTAAATATTTATAACAAGGGGACAAATTCCTGTTCCATATCCATACCCTTAGGTATGGTCATTAATTAAAACATTGTTCAATCAAGGGCAATTTATATAAAACAGAACTATAACTTTTACTAATGACTCTGGGGATTTTTTTTAATTCTTAAGATAAATGTCAGTGCGTTATTCAACAGATTTCCATTATTCAAAACAGTCACTAAATACTCTTTAAGTACTTTTTAACTGAACTTCTAGTTCCAGCAATAATGGAGTAATAGTATTTTTGTCTTAATCTCAAACAAATATAAAACTGTTTTCAGGCAGTATATAGCAGATAAGGATCATTTTCATTAGAAATATAATAGTCCTAAATATATATGTACCTATTAACAGAATTTCAAAATACATAAAGAAACTATTGATACAGATGAAAGGAGAAACATATAAATCCAGGATTATAGTTGAAGATTTCAATATGCCTCCCTCAGTAATTTATAAAACAAGTAGACTAAAGATCAGTAAATAAGCAGTTGTGCATGCCTGTAATCCCAGCAACTTGGAAAGCTGAGGCAGGAGGATCACAAATTCAAAGCCAGACACAGCAATTTAGCAAGGTCTTAAGCAACTTAGCAAGACTCTGTCTCTAAATAAAATATTTTAAAAAGGGTTGGGAAGTTGGGGCTGGGTCTTAGTGGTAGAGCACCCTCCTGGCATACATGAGGCACTGGGTTCAATCCTCAGCACCACATAAAAATAAAATAAAGATATTGTGTCGACCTACAACTAAAAAATAAATATATTTTATTGGGGATGTGGCTCAGTAGTTGAGTGCCCCTAAGTTCAATCCCCACTCCCCCCCCCATATCAGTAAACATATCAGACCTAAAGGTGCTATTGTAAAAGTAAAATTTCTAAGCTGATTCTAAGTTGCAAAAGTCTGAGTTAAAGTGTAAAAGACCAGGCATTGTAAAGTTTCTAAATTGCAAGGCCTGGGCTAAAAAGTAATAGACCAGGTATTGTTAAAATTCCTCTGCTACCCCCAGAACCTGTAATCTCTGTAGCTGTTAGGACAATAATGGAACTGCCCAAAATATTTCTTTTTTTTAATATTTATTTAATTTTTAGTTATTGGAGGACACAACATCTTTGTTTGTATGTGGTGCTGGAGGATCGAACCCGGGCCGCATGCATGCCAGGCGAGCACGCTACCGCTTGAGCCATATCCCCAGCCCCCCCCAGTAAATATTTCCATTGATTCCCTTGTTGTTTAATAGCTAAGAGCTCCAAGTAGCTCGGCACGTAAGCATCCAGGCCACAAAACCAATCAGTTTAAATGTGTACCCCGCTTAGGAGTGACCAATCACCCCTGCCCAGACTGTTCCCGCCAATGAATGTACTAATCATGTCTCAGAGTTGTTGTTCAATTTTCCCGCGCCTCATGATGATTTGTTCTGATGTATGCAAAGCCCCCTGCCCTCTCCAAAAAGTGTACTTAAGCTCTGCTTGACCTCTGCTCTGGGCTCTGGGCTGCTCTCCTTTCTTGAGTGGGCACAGAGCCCCAGCATGCTGGTTCAATAAAATTCCCCCCTGCTTATTGCATGAAGTTGGTCTCTTTTTTTTTTTTTTTAAGTGAGAGAGGAGAGAGAGAGATAGAGAGAATTTTTTTAATATTTATTTTTTAGTTCTCGGCAGACACAACATCTTTTGTTGGTATGTGGTGCTGAGGATCGAACCTGGGCCGCACGCATGCCAGGTGAGCGCGCTACCGCTTGAGCCACATCCCCAGCCCCTGAAGTTGGTCTCCTGTGGTCTTTCTCCGATGCTCCGCCGGACCCTTACACTATCACTAACTCAACTTAGTTGCAGTTTTGTTTATTTTGTGTGGGTTTTTTTTTTTTCAGTACTAGTTTTGCATCACTGATATAATACCTGAGATAATCAACTTAAAAAAGGAAAGGTTTATTTTGACTCACAGTTTTAGGGTTTATGGGATGTAGGAGAAGAAATTTAAAGTTTTAGTTGCTTATATTAGAAAATAGAATGATCTCAGCCTCCACTTTCAGAAGTCAGCAAATTAAAAAAAACATAATAGGAAGAAATAATAAAGATAATATTCAGTAGAAACAATCAGTAAAACCAAAAGCTGGTTGTTTGGAAAGATTAGCCAAATTGATAAATCTCAATCTAAACTTACAAGGGAAAATAAAAGAAAGAAATAGAGAAAACATAGATTATTAAGAACAGGAATGCTAAAGATAACATCACGGGGCTGGGGATGTGGCTCAAGCGGTAGCGCGCTCGCCTGGCATGCGTGCGGCCCGGGTTCGATCCTCAGCACCACATACAGACAAAGATGTTGTGTCCGCCGAGAACTAAAAAATAAATATTAAAAAAATTCTCTCTATCTCTCTCTCTCTCTTTCCTCTCTCACTCTCTCTAAAAAAAAAAAAAAGATACATCACTATAGGTGTCAGTAACTGTAAAGTGGTAACAAAGAAAACAATGAATAATTGTATGCCAATAAAACTAGCAACTTAGATGGAATGAATAAATTCCTTGAAAGAGGCAAATTATCAAAACTGACAAGGAAAACTAACTAACATGGAAATTTAATTTATATATAAAAATCTTTCCACAGTGAAAACCCTAGTACCTGTTGGCTTTACTGTTGATTTCTAACAAATAGTTAAGGAAGAAACAAAATCAATACTACATAAATTCTTTCAAGAAACAGAAGAAGGATGTATTGGTCAGTTTTGCATCACTGTGATAAAAAAAACTGAGGTAATCAACTTAAAAAAGGATAGGTTTATTTTGACTCAGTTTTAGTGGTTTTGTTCCATAGTTGGTTAGCCCATTACTATTGAGCCTCAGGGTGAAGCAGCACATCATAGTGGGAGCAAGTGGTGGTAAAGGCTTGTTCACCTTATAGTGATCAAGAAGCAAAAAGAAAGACAGTGGGGGGGGGGCTTGGGTTCCGATATCCCTTTCAAAAGCACATCTTAATGATCTAACTTTCTTCCACAGTTCCACCTCTTAAAGGTTCTTCTACAGACTGGGGAATCAAACCTTCAGCATGTAGGCCTTTGGGGAACATTTAAGATCCAAATTATTAGGAGAAATAATTCCTAACTCATTTTATGAAGCACAATAACAAATATAACAAAACCAGATAAGGAAAATATAAGGAAAATGGATAAACAGACAAAAAAATCCTTCATTAACATAGATGCCAAAATCCTTACTAAAATTTTAGCCAATTAAATTCAACAATACATACAAAAAATCAGGTGGAGTTTATTCTTAGGAATTCAGGGTTGTTTTGCTATTGAAATATCAATCACTGTTGTGGTGAGCCGTTTCTGTGAACTGTGGCCGCCATTACAAGATGGCGCTGGTTTCCCCTGTAGTCTGTGACAAACAACTCCTTATCAGAATGAGTTGGCACGCTGTGACTTGGCACCCTGTGAGAAAAGTCCACGTGGCAGCTTCGCATTGGGGCTTGAGGTGATTTATTAAGGCTGGGAGGGGCATCCGGGGGAGAGAAGAAAAAGTATCAAGGACCTGAATAAACTGCTGAAAGAAGATTCCTGAGTTGCGTCTTCCTTGCGGGCAAGGGGTCGCGACAAGTGGTGCCGAGACCCGGGAACCAGAACTTTCAGTCAGTCAGGGGTGGTGCACCGGTTAGTCCCAGGTGAGTGGGATCTGCTATGAAAGCAGGGATAGTCCCAATACGTGGGATCCGCGTCCAAAGCGGGGTCAGCTCCTCTACAAAGAAAGAGAGAGCCTCATGTTTATTGCAGCTGCACTGTGTACTTTCACTTTTGTTTTCTGTGTTTCTTTTGTTGTGTCATCTCGTTTTTGTTTTTTGTGGTATCTCTTGTTGTTTTTTGTGCGTCTTTTGTTGTTGTGTCATGGGTGCCGCGTCTTCAAGTCCGATCCTCCTGGCCCTAGATGACCTGTTACGTTCCAAGGGCCTGGAAGTGAAACGTAGTACTTTAGAGAGATTTTTACAGAAGATAGATATTGCTGCACCGTGGTTTGCATTCTCGGGCAGCCTTACTATACCTAGCTGGGATAAATTAGGCAAAGACCTTGACTTTGCTTCTGAGCAGGGCATGTTAGAGGGTGGGGTGATACCCCTTTGGAAGATGGTCCGTAGTTGCCTCACAGATGGCAGATGTCAGGAAGCACTTACTAAAGGACAGGAAGTTTTAGAGCAATTACATGAGGAGAAGTCAGAGACGGCAGAAAGTGAGGTATCTCAGGAGGATGGGAGTGTGCGGAGCATGAAACAGGGGAGGAGGCGGCTGTCTCCGGCAAGAAGTGAGATATCTCAGAAGGATGGGAATGTACGGAATGTTAAACAGAGGAGAAGGCTCTATCCGGACTTGACTGAGTTAAAAACTCCCAAGGACACAAGTAGCTCGGAGAGTTCTGAGGAATTGGATCCACCCTAGCCGCTCTCAACCCCGCCTTCTCATCTTCCCCCTCCCTATCAGGCCCACAGAAAAGTCTTAATTGACCTTCTCCAGAATATTCACCATGGCTTATTTTAGGACTTTCAGCAAAAGAATCTCTACAAAAAGGTTTAATGTAGATAAACTTCCTATTTTCATGTTGCCCTGTTTTATTTGGCTACTGTCTGAAAAAATCAGCATTCCAGGCACGGGACACTCCCTTACTAGTTTTTCACAAAAATATGTAACAAGGCCTCTGGCCTTGAGCTGGGCTTCACAGTGCTGACTACATTTCTAAGATAAGGGAGTTACTAACTGGGCTCCATGGTAACAGCTGGCAGGAGGAAAAACTGGAAAGGGAGATAGAAGAACTGGAGGGTCGATTGAAAAAGTCAAGATTTAAAGCACCTACAGCCCCGATCGCTGTCACGCTCCCTCCTTATAACCCCGATTGGGACAAGGACAACCCCAGAAGGCTGGGGGGTGTTCAGTGGCAGCCTAAGACGGCCCAAACTTCCCAGTAATTGAAAACTTGGATGCCGATGGACAGCCGGCCAGAGTACATGTTCCTTTAGCCTTTAAGGATATTAAACAACTAAAGGAGGCAGTTACTAATTACGGATCCCATGCCCCCTTTACATTGACTCTCTTCGAGTCTTTCTCTGCCAATCAGCTGACACCTAGTGACTGGCAACAGCTTTGCATGGCTGTGTTGTCCGGAGGGGATTTTTTGTTGTGGAAAAGTGAAAATCAAGAGAGGTGTCGCGAGCTAGCCCGAGTCAATCAGGACGCCGGCTTCCCACGGCATAACCTTGAAATGTTAACAGGCTTGGGACAATATGCTATCATAAATCAACAAATTAATTATAATCCTGGGGTCTATGCTCAGATAGCTACAGCAGCCATTTAGGCTTGGAAGGCTCTACCTATTTCAAATGCTAAAACAAAAATTTCAAAAATTGCTCAAGGACCCTCTGAGCCTTATTCTGACTTCATTGCCTGATTGATGCAGGTAGCAGGAAAAATATTCCCTAACTTGGAACAAGCAACGCTGGTCATTAAGCAATTGGCTCTTAAATATGCAAATTCCTATTGCCAAAATGCCATTAAATCTACCAGAGCAAAGAGTGTTGATGACATGATTCGAGCTTGTAAGGATATTGATGGAGCTCATATTACAGGACAGGTTCTGGCCGCTGCCCTCAAAACGGAAACAGGGGCCCGACCCGGGCCCCGGAATCCTAGGTGTATGGGGCAATCCAGGGACGGAATGGTACCCCGGGGAGTGGGCGACTTCGTCACCTCCCACGGACCAACCCCTTTCTATCTGTAGACTCCCTAGGGGAATGCCAGGAAGTACAGGATGTACAACTGCAACCGCAGGTCGCAGAGACAGAACAAGCTGCTACCCCAGTAAGATCTTGGCCAGGCGGGGGAAAATGCAGACAAAATCAAACAAAATACAATCGGCTAAGAAAACTTGGAGAACTTTTGCCCTGAAAATGGGCACCAGACTCCATGTTGTTTGCATCACCATGGTAACCATGGGGTGCCTGGCCGGCATAGCTGCTTCCTGGTCCCACCTCCCACACTTTTGCGGGCTTCTGATTGGTTCTTCCACAGTCACTCAGACAGGACTTCTAGTCCCGCTTTCCAGCCACTAACCTGTACTGCTGTGTTTCAGGTTTCTACCGGAGCTGCTCAGAGCCTGTATTTTTTTTACAACAAAATGCCTACCTGTAAATGCTAATGAAAAATATCTTTTTCAGACAAAATTTAATTCCACAGGTTTCTATGTTACAGTCCTAAATTTAAGCTAGTTCTAAGTTAAATAACCTGACTTTTTCTCTATAGTTGTGTTACTGAATAATGTTCTATTGATGAGAGATATCAAATATGCTTCTTTATATTTTACTTTTAATTTTGAAGGTTATGAGGATGCATTTGCTCGCCACAGGAACAAGCCGGCAAAGTTCCTGTGATGACCAAAAAATCCTTATTTTCATTGCTAACTATAAAAATAAAAATGTATACTCAAGGATCTTATTTCAGTTACATCAAGTGATGTCACATAGAAGAGTGCACTCCTAGTTAAAAATAAATTTAAATGGATCCAAATATTTTAAGACCACGTGGTTACATAAAGTTAATACAATTATAAGTCATGTTCTTATTCTTAATATATATATATTTTTAGATATTTAGATAACCTATATTTGTTAATCTATAAATTAATTAGTACATGCCTAATTAATTAGTTAATATATATTTGCCTAATTGTTTTTCTTCAACAGAAAACCTATAATTTAAGTTTTATATTTACATTTATCAGATACTCTGTTTTTTCAGTTACAGATATTTGAGATAAATGTGTTTAGTATAAATTTGCTTTTAAGTAAAAATACAATCAAGTAATTTCTAAATCTCAAAGTAGAATTAATCAACACATTTTATCTGGGATTTTGGCTGCTAATCAAAGGATAGATCTGCTTCAAGCTCAAGTTGAGGAATTGTCTGACCTAGTACATTTGGGTTGTATTGATCAACGAGCACATTTATGCATAACCTCTGTCAGATTTAATGATTCCAGGAATGCTTCCCGCATCATTGGCGGATATTTGGCCGGAAACTGGTCCATGGAAGCGGAAGACATGATCCAGTCTCAACTAACCCAAATAGCTGTCTTGAATAGTACCCGTGTCGATCCCGTGACCTTGGGACAATTCACCGATTGGATATCTTCTGCCTTTTCCTTTTTTAAAGAGTGGGTGGGGGTAGGCATTTTTGGTGCAATGTGTTGCTTTGGTATGTTTCTCTGCTTGTGGTTTCTCTGTCGCCTCAAGGCCCGCAGTGCTCACGATAAGGCTATGATCATACAAGCTCTTGCTGCTTTAGAAAACGGCAACTCGCCACAGGTCTGGCTTTCGCATCTTAAACAGTAAACCTTTGACATGGTCGTTACACCCCAAGTTATTATAACATTGCACTGGGATCGACATGTCCTTCTTTTGTCACTCTTCTAATGCTGGAACTTCTACCATATCTTTCCTTTGTGCATACCTCTCCTCCCTGCCTTTCTGCACTAGGATTTTGCTAGCTAATCTTACAGTCCAACTACACCTGCCATTTGATGGTGATGGTCATGGGTCCTGTTTATGGAGGCGGTTACCATAACAATGTCCTGTTGGCCACAACATGCTGAGCTGATCTTGTGGTACCCAGTGACGGGCAACTTCCACGCTTGCACTACAACCTAAGACAGGGGAATGGGGCCTCCCCAGAGACGGGTAAGCAGTGCAGGGGCGGTGGATGACCTAAGACAGGGGCTACTTGATTCCCTTTGACATGCAATAAACAAAAGAGGGGAACTTGCTGATAGCAGGCCTTCCCTGGCCCCCGGGGCCCAGCCCCCAATTCCTTGTTCTGCATGTCGAAGTGGCCAGCTCACTAGGCCATGACATATGTGCTCCACGGGAACGTCTTGACCTTTATCTAACAATGGCAGATGTCACAACCAAATTTCTCCCCCTCTCTATTGTCCGTGCCTTTCTCTTAGGGTGTTGCCAACTTAATTTTGTCTGTACTACGAAGGCAGCCTCAGCTGTCCCCCTTTGTCTACCATCGTCACGGTACAGGATGCGAGGCAAGGCACTGCACTTGAGTGATCCTTGGAATGGACCTCAAGGAGAGCATGTCCTATTGCATGCGGGTTTGACGTCCTTCCTTACCCCACCTTATCCACGCCCCGCCCCACGAAAAAAGGCGTCGGCTGATATGGCCTCGGATCTGGGGAAGGCGCCTCCTTAGGGCTGAGCCATACTATGCAGCCACTTCTGCACAGTGGGATAGGACCTCTACTCTCGCCTGTATTGTCGTAATAAAACAAAAAAGGGGGAACTGTGGTGAGCCGTTTCTGTGAACTGTGGCCGCCATTACAAGATGGCGCTGGTTTCCCCTGTAGTCTGTGACAAACAACTCCTTATCAGAATGAGTTGGCACGCTGTGACTTGGCACCCTGTGAGAAAAGTCCACGTGGCAGCTTCGCATTGGGGCTTGAGGTGATTTATTAAGGCTGGGAGGGGCATCCGGGGGAGAGAAGAAAAAGTATCAAGGACCTGAATAAACTGCTGAAAGAAGATTCCTGAGTTGCGTCTTCCTTGCGGGCAAGGGGTCGCGACACACTGTCATTCACATTAACAGAATGAAGGAAGAGAATCATTAAGAACAACTCAATAGAGACAAAAAGGCATTTGACAAAAGTCAACACCCATTCATGGTAAAGACTTTCAGAAAATAGGAATAGAAGGAACATTCCTCAGTTGAACAGAGGTTATCTACCTAAAACCTCACAATCAATAGTACACTTAGTGGAAAAGAGCTAAGTACTTACTCTGTAGTATAGGAAAACAAGCAAGATTGTCCACTCGCTACTTTTACTCAATATTTTACCACATGTTCTAGGGAATGCAATAAAGCAAGAAAAAAATAATAAAAGACATAAACATTGGAGAGAAAAAAGGAAAACATTTTTGACTACACAGGTTGCATGTCCCTTACTTGAAATATTTGGAACCAGAAGTGTTTCAGATTTTAAAGGTTTTCAGATTTTAGATTATTTGCATAGACCGAACCAGCTAAGCATTCCTAATTCCAAAATCTGAAATCTGAAGTTTGAAATGCTGTAAAAAAAAAAAAGAAAAGAAAAAGAAACACTTTTTGAGTGTAATGTAGTTGCTCAGAAAGTTTTGAATGCTAGAGCATTTTTTATTTTAAATTTTCAACCATTTTGGATTTTGAATTTCTGGATTGGGGATTCTCAACCTGTAAAGAAAATCCTGAAAAATATACAAAAAAAAAAAAATAAGGAGGAAAGAAGGGAAGGACAGAGGAAGAGAAGAACAAAGGGAAAGAGAAAAGGAAAGAAAGAAACCTACTACAACTAGTAATTGAATTTATTAAGGTCTCAGGACACATGATCAATGTATAAATAGAAATTGTATCTCCATGTATTAGCAACAAACAACTGAAAGTTGAAATTAAAAAGTAATGCCATTTATAAGTATATCAAAATTAAAATATATAGAAAACAAATATATACAAAATATATATGAATAAATTTAACAAGTGATGTATAAGACTGCTACATTGAAAACTACAAAACATTGCTGGAGAAAGAAGATCTAAATAGATGGTTCATATCATGCTTGTAGATTGTAGATATTGTTAATATATCCCTTCTCATCCAATTGATATATAGATTTAACACAGTCCCTTCCAAAATCCCAGGAAGCATTTTTGTAGAAACTGGTGTAAGGATAGACAAATATACAAATCCAACAGGCTTGGACAGACATAGACATACCTGTTGACGTACCACAAGAAACAAATGTTAATTTCTATGCTAAAGCTAACAAGAAATTGATTAGAAAGGTCTATTATATATAATAATCTCAGTACTAATGCTAATTTTTTCTGAAATGAAAAAAGATCACAATATGTAATAAAGAAATTATGTTTTCTGCTGGATGTAGTGGTGCATGCCTATAATCCCAGATATTCGGGAGGCTGAGACAGGAGGATTACAAGTTCAAGGCCATTCTCACCAATTTAGCAAGACCCTTTCTCAAAATAAAAGTAAGTCTACATCATGTTCGGCCAAGGAAGGAGAAGTTATGTTCCATTTGTGCACAATGTGTCAAAATGCATTTTATTGTCATGTATAACTCATTAGAACAAATTAAAAAATAAAATTAAAAAAATACAGGTACCCCTGTACATATACAATTATACAACCAGTGTGATTCTATATCATGTACAACCAGAATAATGAGAAGTTATACTCCATTTATGTATAATATGTCAAAATGCATCCTACGGTCATGTATATTAATTAGAACAAATTAAAAAAAATTATTGATGATGCCAAAATAGGATGATCAAACCTCTAGAAAATAAGCATAAATTGTAATAAATGAAACCCATTATAATAAATGAAAAGGATAAATTATAATAAATGAAAGTGAAAAGGATTGATTTAAAAATAAATAAAGGAATAGAGAGGAAAATCACTGGCAGAGCACTTGCCCAGCATGTGCAAGACCCTGGGTTTTATCCCCAGTCCCGCAAAAATGAAATGAACTAAAAATTTCAAAAAAAAAAAAAAACATAATAAAATTATGTTTTCCTTTATTTCCGTGTTGATTCAGTAAATACAGAATCAGGTAGAATCCTGGTAAAACATCAAGTAGGACAATTGTATTAACTTTTCTTGAAGAGTAGAAAAATCCAGAATTTTGGTAGCGCCAAGGTTCAAATATATCCCTCAAAAGTTCATGTGTTGAAGGGTTGGGAATGTAGCTCTTGGTATAGTGCTTTTCTAGTGTGTTCAACATCCCATGTTCAGTCCCCAGCACCACACACACACACACACACACACACACACACACACACACAGTTCAGATATTGGAAACTCAATCCCCAAATTTATATGTTCAGAGATTTGGAAATTGGAGCCTTTAAAGGAAATTAGGATTAGATGAGGTCATACTAGTGGGTCCCCTATGATGACATTAATGACTTTATAAGAAAAGTAAGAGTGACTAAACTAGCATATTTGCCCTGTCTCACCATGTAATGACCTCTGCCATGTTTATAATACAGTAAGAAGGCCCTCCCTCATCGGCTGCCTTACAGATGCAAGCACCATGCTCTTAGGCTTCTTAGGGGCCAACCCCCCCCTTTTTTAATAAACTATCCAATCTGAGTTGTTTGGTTACAGCAATAGAAAAGTCAGATAGTATACCATCTCTGGGTTGTGCACAGTTTATTTTATGAAATAGAAAAAGTCCTTACCACATAAAAGTACTATTACATGGAACTAGGAAACTGGAAGAGTGTAGCCAATTATTTAAAATGATAAAAGAATTAACATCTCAAAGTCATATTATCTTTAGATATTTTATAAGTATTATATTTTTATTGCTGACCAATAGAAGACATATTTCATCATGTAATGGTAATGATTAGCTTTTAAAATAATGGGAGTCTGAGGCAGGAGGAACACAAGTTCAAGGTCAACCTCAGCAATTCAATGAGGCCCTAAGCAATTTAGTGAGAACTTGTCTCAAAAAAAAAAAAAAAAAAAAAAAAGGGCTAGAGCTCACTTGTAATACTAAAAATAAAATAAAATAAAATAATGGATTAGTTATTTCATTAAGAATATGTTTTCAGGAAACTGGAGAGTTCTAGGAGATAATTGACTTTTGAAGTTCTGTGACTCTCAGTATAAGTATAATGTGTGTCATGTAACAGGGAATGTTACCCACTCAGTAATCATGGCAAGTAAAAAACAGACAGAGAGGAGATGACTTTATAATTCCAAATCAAAGCATCACAACAACAGAGTTCTTAGAAGAAAGAAGAAAACAGTGAATATTTTCCTAACAAAACAAAAACAATTGGATGAGGCTAATGCAGATGGATGGATGGCTCTCTTAGCAACAGCTCAAGGTACATTTCTATTGTATATAACATTAAAAAGGGAAGTTGTCAGTTTGTATTTTTACCATTATTTAAAAGACACTACCAGAAAAAAAATCTGTTCCTCTTCGAATTCTTCCCCTCACAATGGCCATCTCCACCCTAAAATTAGAAACCAAGCTAGTAAGAATCAAAGATAAGAATGTAAATATATGCTGCTAAAACCTTGACTGTGTTAACGTTATATTATATGTAAAAAACTAAATTATAAATACGCTGGTCAGGCCAAAAGAATTGCTTCCTTGCTTTATCCAGTTTCCATCTTTTTAAACAATTTCTCAATCTGTTTAAATGCTGTTTCAGAGCGTACAGTGTGGAACCAAACCCATGTTTCATGTTTATCAAGTATACTTGTTTGCCCACAAATGTTTGGTGCTCTCAGACATTGGGATCTCACTTTATGACGTATTTAGAAACTCCCTTCTGTAATTATAAAACTCTGAGCCAAAGCTGAGATTGACCACTAATCAAACATGCCTGAAATAACAGATGTTCAAATAAAATTATTTGACTTAATGTAAATTGCAATTTTATTAGAATATACAGATCAGGCAATTTTTTATAAATTAATATTCAAGTTAAGACAACAAGTAATTCAAATTTTATAAATTTCAAATTTAGGTGAATATACACATAACTATACAAGATTTTTGATTAATCTGTATGATCCTCTGGTCAACACTTTTGTGTATGTAACATTAATAAAAAGCATTCTTGGGCTGGGGATGTGGCTCAAGTGGTAGCACGCTCACCTGGCATGCGTGCGGCCCGGGTTCAATCCTCAGCACCACATACAAACAAAGATGTTGTGTTCGCCGAAAACTAAAAAATAAATATTAAAAAAAAATTCTCTCTCTCTCTCTCTGTCTCTCACTCTCTTTAAAAAAAAAAAAAAGCATTCTCTTTAAACCATATTATAATTCTGATATTCCCTGAATTTTCAGCTGCTGCATTTTCTACTCTACATCTGGCAGGTTCTTCTTCCTTTCAGTCTGTGCATTTCCTGTATTCTAAAAGTAAATAGAAACAGGACCTTAACTGAGGAAACAGTGAGTCTTTGGCTAAGGAAATGCAAGCAGAGATAGAATACTGTATTTTGCATCTGGGGTTTGTTTCTAACAAAGTATTCCTCATTATCACCATCAAACAGAACTAAAGGTGGCCTTTGTATGGACTCATCCGTCTTGCCCAAGTTACTCATTCACAGTAATTTAGGGTTTCTCCCTAGTTGTAGAGCCTCTTCAAGGGATGCATGCCTATTTCAATATGCCAGAAACAATTTAGTGTACATTTAGGAAATACTTTGATCCTATTTGCTATTCCTGTTTTTATGGGTTTTGTTTTGTATATTGTTGTTGTTTATTTGGCCTTGCTGAGGATCTAATCCAGGCCCTCGTGCATGCTAGGCAAGTGCTACACTCCCAGCCTCCTATCTTATGTTGTTAAAAATGTATCATATCATATTCTCTTGTACTCTCTAAAACTACAGACTCAAAATATCTTTTTTTTTAAATGGAACACTTCATGAATTTGCTGTCATCCTTGTGCAGGGGCCATGCCAATCTTCATTGCACAGTTCCAATTATATAGTATATGTGCTGCCGAAGCAAATGAAGAAATTTTTTTTTTTTTTTTTTTTTTTTTTTTTGGTACTGAGGATTGAACCCAGGGGCACTCAACCACTGAGCCATATACCCAGACCTATTTTTTTTTTCTTTAGAGACAGGGTCTCACTGAGTTGCTTAGCACCTTGTGGTTGCTAAGGCTGGCTTTGAACTCAAGATCCTCCTATGTCAGCCTCCCCAGTCGCTGAGATTATAGGTGTATGTCACTGTGCCCGGGCTAGAAATTTTCTTAATTTGTATATTAATTTATTAAAAGTGTTTGAACTAGCCTTATGATATACCTAGCCTAGTTCTCTCTTCAGATCAGAAGCCAGCTTGCCACAAGTTATGAAGGATTCATTTCTGTTTTCTGTAAAAATATTAGGATGTCTGTATAGCCTGGCCATTAGTTGATGTTGTAAAGCTGATTGGAATGCCTGCCCGTGCCCTGAACTCACCCATGCCTGGTTTTCCCTGACCAGATAACAACCCTTTCCTAAACCTTAGTGATGCCTCAAAAGTTCTGGTCTTCCCTGGCCAGATAATGACCCTCTCTGAGTCTCTAAGACCTCCATAAATTCTGATGTCGGGGCCAGCAAAAATGTAAACTATGTTATGCTCCTCAGAGTTTTGTTATCTGTAACCCCCCTTTGTGTAACTTTTTGGTCTATAAAACTGGGCTGCAAGGAAGCTTCGTGGCTGTCCTTGGCTCCCATGATTTTGATGGGAAAGGCAGCCCGGCCGGTCGAAATAATAAGCTTGCTTTAATTTGATTTTAATTGGAGTCAGTGGTCTTTTCTTGCATCATGGTCCAACACCTTATATGCCATTTCAGTCACCTGTCAGAACTACTTTTGAATAGACAGTACCAATAAACTATAAACAACTGACTTCTGGTTATTTCTAATAATGATTTGTTTTAAGGTCACTCTTTTTAGAAGATCATTTTAGCTGGGTGTGGTGGAGCACACCCATCTTTGATCCCAGTGACTCGGAATTGTAATCCTCCTGCCTCAGCCTCCAAAGTAGCTGGAATTACAGAAGCGTGCCAACACATCCAGCAAAATGGAATTTTAATAGTAAGTACCAAGATAAAGATAAAAAATCTAAACAGGCTCCTTTCCTAAAGTGGGGTGGGAAGCAATGTCAAGGTTGGGAAACGGGTAGCTCAGTGGTCTAGCCTTTGTCTGGTATGTATAAGGCTCTGGGTTTGATCGTCAGCACCACAAAACAATGACATGATTTTCTGGAGAACAAAATAGCATAATATGTTTTCAAGAGAATAAGTAGCCAGGCACTGTGGCCCACACCTGTTATCCCAGTGGCTGGTTTGGCTGAGACAGGAGGATCACGAGTTCAAAGCTAGCCTCAGCAATTTAGTGAGATGCTAAGCAATTCAGTGAGACCCTGTATCCAAATAAATAAAAACACAAAATAGGACTGGGATGTGGCTCAGTGGTGGAGTGCCCCTGAGTTTAATCCCTGGTACCTCACTCCCAAAAAAGTCATCTTTTTAGGAGCTCTATATCACGTGAGGAAGAAAGGGCTCTCCTTACAGTTTCCTGTTTATTTACTATCCTAAAATTGAATTAAGAATTTCTTTTGTTTTATCATTAAAATGGTTTTGTTCCTGGGGCCTTTCATGGAACAGTAAGATAAAAATCTGTAATGCTAGTCTACACAAGTTCAAGAGCTCTAATTCACCCAATCATTCAAAATACATGTAGATGGTGTGCTGTGCAACAAGCTGTAACATTAGTAAGTCACCAAAAGTATAAGTTTAAAGCCACCTTGTTACTTTTATAATGAACAAGCAGATGACCATTAGTGGCTTTCTTGTTTTATTATCTCTTTTCTGCAAAGTGGATTGTGGAATTCTTAACAAGTTCGAGATCAAGACTAAGGCATAGCCCTAATTGCCACAGGGAGCATACATCTAATAGTGTCTAATAATATTGTTCTCCAAATTATGAGTAGCTTTAGTTAAAATGCCTTCTTACAGTTTCAGATAAAAATTTCTGTATTTTTAATTTCTTCAAATTTCCTTAGTAAGTATGTAAAATTTTATCATGAATAAATGTAGCCAATTTTTTTTAAAAAAATAGAGATAATAAAGTTGATAAATAATTTACAGATTTGACCTCAAAAGGGCAGCTAGGAGGCCACCTACATTATTAAACTCACTGGGTTCTCAGCACAGGCTCTTTTTCTTAAAAGAGTACCTTTAAAGGATATTCATTTGGAGTTGAAAACTTCAGAATTTCCAAATAAAATTCAAAAATCTTTCTGGTGAATAGGGGTAGGGGATATTTTAAGAAATTACCTGATAGCTAGCTGAGAGCAAATATTTGTGAAAATAGGACATGTGGGTAAATAGCAGAGATGGGGAATAAATTGGAGAGAAAACAAAAAGAAGCTAAATCGAATATATATGCTGGTGGCCCATGTAACCAGATGTTTATATCTGAACTGTCATTTTCATTGGTATGGATTAATTGCTTGATGTTTGACAACACACATAACACAGTTGCTATTTTCCCTAAGTACTGTGTATTCTTGTCATTCAAAATTCAAATGAGAGCTGATATGCCAGGCATATTTTTTAAAAGTAGAATAGAATACCATTAATACTCCCATATTAATACCATTAATACTGGGGAGGCTGATATGGGAAGATTACTTGAGCCCAAGGGTTCCAGACTAGCCTGGGCAATATAGCAAGGCTCCATCTCAAAAACAAACCAAACATAAAAAATGAGGGCTGTTAATTAATACCCCCCAAAATAACTTTTAGAAACATTTATGATTGGTTATTCTAGAAAGATATAGTTCTCTTTCCAGAGTTTGAAGATTACAGAATTCTGAATTTTTATATAGCTTTCCATTAGTAACAACTGAATTTATAAAGAATCAAGGACTTTAAATAACATTGCTTAGTAAAAGCTGTAAGCAAAAAAGTTTTACCTCTTGTTTTTCTTGGTTTTGACCCATATTAAATAAAGCTGGTATTTTAGATGAATCTGTATTCCTTGACTCCCCTTTCAGCACTTTTATCTGTTTAACTTTTGCAAAAATATATAAAACAATGAAAATTTGTTATTCCTACTTGGAAATTTTACTCTCCTTTTCAAGAATTTCAAATGGAAATTCTGAAGTCCACTACAGTTGGTTTCTTAGTTTATTACAAAGGAAATAAATGAATCATGAGTTATAATAATAAAATACGGTAAACTGTTTTATAATTCAGAGTCTAGTATTAAAGGAATATATTTTTATCCTAAGTATTACTAAGCAGATCAGGTAATTCCTCATAAGTGTACAAGTACTACAGTCTTGCTATTATATCATATTTTCACAAGGTGTCACTATTCTTCAAAAAACATAACTTGGCAAAAAAAAGTTTCATTTTAAGATAAATCTTAAATTTATAAATCAATCTATGAAATCCTTGGGTGCCTAAAGCACATATAACATTCCTGGTCAAATAAATATAGAAAGGTGATTTATTCCAGGTCATTTACTGAACCAAAACCACCTTCTTTGAATGCTGTCCTAACATTTCAACATTGAATGAATTAAAAATTTACCTTTTTAAGCTGTCTTAACACCTCTTTAACCCATTGTGTCCCATTGTACTATATAGAATTGAAAACTTGGGATGTAATGGGTTTTTAAATTATCTCATTTGTATCATCCTTTATTTGAAATCTCAACAATGGAAAATGTTTTTCTCAATAATTTACCATTTTCAAATCATACTATAACCTGTATTACAAAAAAAAGTCCTGTACATGTTATCATCCGAAGATTTATGCAGCTAAGCAGCAAATGTATACCTTCCATTCCTTTCATCTCCTTTGACTGTATTGTGAAAGGCAATTCAGGGAAATGGAATTCTTTCCTGTCAGATCTGGAAAAATTCAGCTTCCGTTTGTTCCCACTTGCCATTTGGTGGCTTGGACCTATTCGCTCATTAAATACATGCTTCTCCATTTGGCTCTAAACAAACAAATGAGAGCTAGTTTAAAGAAATGTGTGTAACTATTGTAGAATGACAAGCCTAGAATTGCTAACCATTTGGATGATGCAAAATATAACAACAATTATTTAAAATTAAGAAGTAGAATAGAATACCATTAAACATATAAACAGATCAAACTCCAATGTAAGTTTCAAAAAACAAACTTTTAGTATATTTATTATTCTGAAAATAACAGTCTTGCTCCAGAGAACCAGAATCTTAACTTTTAAGTTCTAGTACCATCTATTGCATTCTTTGGAAAAATTACTTCAGTTCACTTTCCTATTTTATAAAATTACACACTTTGTGAACACTGGGAAAACTCAAAGAAAAAAAAAACTACTTATGAATGGCTTTTGGAAAACATTTGTCTACCTATTTTTGATCATTTGGTAAAAGATCAAAAAACTTTGTTAAGGCAGTGTAATTGTGCAGTATCCCACTCCACAAATGTACAGAAATGTACTTAAAACACCTACTCTTAGATAGGTTTGTGTTGACATCATTTTCATTATTAAACTGAGCCCGTGCTTCAATTGTGAATAAACCACTTTCCTATGTAAAAATTGGTGAGGGTGGATGAACTACACTGACTATTTTTTTCTAGTGAAAGTAAGTAGTATATATTTGGCAGTTGTTTTTAATCCAGAATAAAATATTTAAAATATTTTTGTGACTTTTAAAGGTAGAAATTTTAATTTATTCTAAGTCTCACGTTAAATACAAAACTTAAGATAAAGAAAATTAACTAAAATTGTGAAAACAATAAGGAAATAATGGCCTATTATCAACTCAAGAACATGAAATCTGGAGATGTAGCTCAGTGGTACATTGCATGTTTACCTTGTACAAGGTTCTGGGTTTAACCCCCAGTATCATTAAAAAAAATAAGTAAATGAAAAAAACTAAAAGCATATTTTTTAAAATGTTGGAATCCCAAAAACAGAGAAAAGGAAAAGGGGACTAATGTTAAAAGAGGCCACATTTTAATGACTAGCTTCTTGTCTTACTTGAGTGGGACCTGTGTCCTCTTGCCTGCTATTAGACATAACTTGTCCAACATATTGTGAAGAAGTGCGTCTCTTTTTTGCTCTTTCAGTTAACCTATTATTTAAAAATAAATGAGAAGTTATTAGAACTCCCCAGAAGTGCCTCTGTTTTAGTTTCAAGATGTGTAAGTTACACCATGGATGTCTACTGTCAGAACACTGAGGACCAAAAAGTGATTGGCTGTCTTTAAGTACCAAGAGCTCTAAAGAGAGAAGTGGTAATGAGGAAAACTAATGCATGGCTAACATGTGGTAATGAATATGTCATGGAGTTACTACTGCTGGCCTAATTGATCTCTTCTGACTGTCCTGAACTTGGATCTCATATGAGCTTACTGTCTAAGACTGGCTTATAATCACAATTATGACACCATGGTTTTGGGATCAAGATCAATTGGGCTATTATAGTGTGTAACCTACTGCACCTTTGGATGGACATGTTCACTTGTTCATGTCTGCAGACCACTAATCCTTAGGATCTGCCAGTCCAAAAAAGTCTGCTAGAATCTGCTTGGATTGCTAAGTATGGTGACGCATGCCTGTAATTCCAGTAACTTGGGAGGCTGGGGCAGGAAGATGGAAAGTTTGAGGCCAATCTCAGCAACTTAGCAAGACCCTGTTTTAAAATAGGGACTAGGCAAGTAACTCAGTGGTAAAACACCCAAGTTCAATCCCCAGGTAGGCCCCCTCAAAAAAAAAAAAAAAAAACACTAAAAGAATCTGCTTGAACTAATTAATAAAGCTTGTCTCCTTCCTTACATACAATCACAATAGATGAATTTATAAATAATCCTAATGATTTGCTAGACAGTCTCTCACCATTCAATATACTGTCCACAATTAATCAGACTCAAGATACCAGTCTCTCATCAGAGGTTAAATCTAAAACTGGCCCAATATGCTGTTTTCCTGCCAAAACATTTGACCTTAAAATGCCATTTGACTAACAAAGATTATTTCTTATTATCCTTTCTATATTTAGAGAATTTGTTATGATATAGAACAAAGCTTACTTTGTTGTATCACCTGCTATGGTTCAGATACGGTTTGTCCCCCAAAGTCCATGTGCTGGAAGCTTGGTCCCAATGTGATTGTGCTGAGAGGTGGTGAAACCTTTAAGAGGGGAGGCCTAGGAGGACCCAAGATGGCGAACTAGAGGGAAGCTTCATTCCTCGTGGCTCCATAACTCAGGATATGAAGAGAGGAACTACTGTTTCTCTGCAAAGTAGCCATCATTGCCCACTGATACCCTGCTGTTTATCTCCCTTCTGGTGTCTACCAGCATATCGCCTGCCTTTCTAGCACAGACTGCTTGTTTACTGCTGCCTATCATCCGCCTTTTGGCCATTTGCCTGCCTCTTGCCTGCCCATTGTCCACCAGCCAACCTCCAGGATTGCTGCTGTTATCTTAAAGACTACCCACAGACTGCCTGCTGCCCCCTGGAAGCTCATTACAGTACCTGCAGATGAGGTATTGGAAGCCTTCAAGGACACTATAAGACTACAGGATAGAAACTGTACTGCCTCAGATCCATACTGCTAGATGGGAAGACACCCAAAAAACATGAAAAAACAAGGAAACAAAGTGCCTCAAATAAACCAAGATTTTCCAACAATAGAAGCCATAGATAACACAGTAGAAGAAATGCCAGAGAAGCAATTTAGAAGGTACATAGTTAGGCTGATCTTCAAAATAAAGAATGGTATCAGAGGGAAAATATAGGAAGTGAAAGATCACTTCAATAAAGAGAGATTATAAAAAGGAATCAAGCAGAAATCCTCAAAATGAAGTAAACAATAAACCAAATTAAAATTTCAATTGAAAGTATCATCAACAGCCTAGACCATTTGGAAGTCAGAGCCTTAGGCAATGAAGACAAAATACATACTCTTGAAACTAAAGTCAACGGCACAGAGAAGATGGGAAGAAACCATGAAAAGAACTTCCAAGAAATATGAGATAACATGAAAAGAGCAAATTTAAGATTTAAGTGAATACATGAAGATATGGAGATATAAACCAAAGGAATGCACAATCTTTTCAAAGACATAATATCAGAAAATTTCCCAAATCTAAAGAATGAAACGGAAAGTTATAAGAGGCTTATAGGACCCCAAATTATAGCAGACCCATACCAAGGCACATTATAAGGAGAATGACTAACATACAGAATAAGAAAAGAATTTTAAAGGCTATGAGAGAAAAAAATCAAATTACATACAGGAGGAAATCAATTCGAATTTCAGCTAATTTCTTAAACCAGACTCTCAATTCGAGGAAGTTCTAGAACAACATATATCAAGCTCTAAAAGAAAATGAATGCCAACCAAGAATCTTTTGTTGTTGTTATTGTTGTTTTGTTTTGTTTCTAGTTGTAGTTGGACACAAACCCTTTATTTTATTTATTTATTTATTTTTATGTGGTGCTGAGGATCGAACCCAGCACCCCGAACTGTTAGGTGAGCACTCTAACATTAAGCCACAACCCCAGCCCCCAACCAAGAATCTTAATCCAGCAAAATCAAGCTTCAGATTTGAAGATGAAATTAAAAACCTTCCATGATAAACAAAAATTAAAAGAATTCACATCTAGAAAGCCTGCACTACAGAACATTCTCAGCAAAATATTTTACAAGGAGGAAATGAAAACCAGCAAAGACAGGAGCTACACTAAAGGAAAAGCCAATCAAAGGAGAAACTTAGTCAAGTTAAAAACCAAAAATAAACCGAAGTGACCAGGAATACAAAGGATATCTCAATAATAACCCTGAATGTTAATGGCCTAAATGCATCAGTCAAAAGACATAGACTTGCAGATTGGATTAAAGAAAAAAATATGCTGTCTTTAAGAGACTCACCTCCTAGGAATAGACATCCACAGACTGAGGTGAAAGGTTAGGAAAAAATATATCTGGGAAAAAACATATCGCTCATAAACAAGCTGCATAAACAAGCAGGGGTTTTCATCCTCATATCAGACAACGTGGACTTCAAACCAAAGTTAGTCAGAAGGGATAAAGAAGGATATTTTATACCGCTTAAGGGAATCGTATGTCAACAAAACATAACAATTATAAATATTTATGCCCCAAACAATGGTGCATCAACATACATCAAACAAATCCTTCTCAATTTTAAGAATTAAATAGGCCACGACACAATAATACTAGGTGACTTTAACACACCTCTTTCACCACTGGATAGATCTTCCAAACAAAAACTAAACAAAGAACCTATAAAACTAAATAATACAACCAATGATTTAGACTTAACAGACAATATATAGAGAGTATTTCATCCATCATTGAGTGAATCACCTTCTTCTCAGTAGAACATAAATCTTTCTCTAAAATACACTATATGTTATGCCACAAAGCAACTCTCAGCAAATAAAAAAAAAATAGAGATACTATCCTGCATTCTATGAGATCATAATGTAATGAAACTAGAAATCAGATAAAATAAAAAATAGAAGCTACTCCTCCAACACCCGGAGACTAAATAATATGCTATTGAAGGAACAACAGACAGCCAAAGACATCAGGGAGGAGATAAAAACATTCTTAGAGATAAATGAGAACACCGATAAAACATAAGAAAATCTCTGGGACACTATGAAGGCAGTGCTAAGAGAAAAGTTCATTGCATTGAGCTCATTCATTAAAAGAGTAAAAAAGTCAACAAATAAATTACCTAACATTGTATCTAAAGCCCTAGAAAAAGAAGAACAAATCAACACTAAAAGTAGTAGAATACAGGAAATAATTAAAATCAGAGCTGAAACCAATGGAATTGAAACAAAAGAAACAATTAAAAAAATTGACAAAACAAAAAATTGATTCTTTGAAAAAATAAATAAAATTGATAGACCCTAGCTACTCTAATAAAGAGAAGGATAGAGAAAACTCAAATTATTAAAATTTGTGATGAAAAAGGAAATATCACAGTGACACTATTGAAACACAGAAGATAATTAGAAACTATTTTGAAAATTTATACTCCAATAAAATAGAAAATATTGAAGACATCAACAAACTTTTAGAGACATATGCTCTCCACAAACTGAATCAGGAGGACACACATAATATAAATAGATCAATTTCAAGAAATGAAAAGCCTACCAACCAAGAAAAGTCCAGGACCAGATGGATTCTCAGCAGAGTTCTACAAGACCTTCAAAGAAGAATTAACATCAATACTCCTCAAATCATTCCATGAAATAGAAAAGGGAGGAACTCTTCCAAACTTGTTCTATGAGGCTAGTTATCACACTGATACCAAAACCAGAAAAAGACATAACAAGGAAAGAAAAATTCAGACCAATATCCCTGATGAGCACAGATGCAAAAATTCTCATTAAAATTCTGGCAAATCACATACAAAAACATATTAAAAAGATAGTGCACCACAATTAAGTGGAGTTCACCTCAAGGGTGCAAGGTTGGTTCAACATATAGAAATCAATAAACATAATACTTAATAGATGTAAAGACAAGAATCATATGATTATCTCAATAGATGCAGAGAAAACATTTGACAAAATGTAGCACCTCTTCATGTTCAAAACACTAGAAAAACTAGGGATAGTAGGAACATACCTCAACATTGTGCTAAGCCCAATGCCAACATCATTCTAAAGGAAGAAAATTGAAAACATTCCCTCTAAAAACTGGAACAAGACAGGGATGCCCTCTTTCACCACTTCTATTTAACATAGTCCTTAAAAATCTAGCAAGAGCAATCAGACAGAAGAAAGAAATTAAAAGTATGCAAATAGCTAAAGAAGAACTCAAACTATCACTGTTTGCTGTTGACATGATTCTATATTTAGAAGATTCAAAAAAATTCCACCAAAAAACTTCTAAAACTAATAAATAAATTCAGCAAAGTAGCAGGATATAAAATCAATACCCATAAATCAAATGTATTTCTATACACAAATAATTGAATCCACTGCAAGAGAAATTAGTAAAACTACTCCATTCACAATACCCTCAAAAACTAAATAAATAAAATACTTGGGAATCAATCTAACAAAAGAGGTGAAAGACCTCTACAATGAAAACTACAGGACACTAAAGAAAGAAATTGAAGAAGACCTTAGAAGATTGAAAGACTTCCCATGCTCTTGGATAGGCAGAATTAATATTGTCAAAGTGGCCATACTACCGAAACTGTTTTACAGATTTAATGCAAATCCTATTAAAATCCCAATTACATTCTTCATAGAAGTAGAAAAAGCAATCATGAAATTCATTTGGAAAAATAAGAGACCCAGAATAGCCAAAGCAATCTTTAGCAAGAAGAGTGAAGCAAGAGGCATCACAATACCAGAACTTAAACTACACTATAGAGCAATAGTAACAAAAATGGCATGGTATTGGCACAAAAATAGACATGTAGACAAATGGTACAAAATAGAAGACACTGAGACAAACTGATATAAATTGGGTTATCTTATTACTAGACAAAGGCACCAAAAACATACATTGGAGAAAAGATAGCCTATTCAACAAATAGTTCTGGGAAAACTGGAACTCTATATGCAGCAAAATGAAATTAAACCTCTATCTCTCACCCTGCACAAAAACCAACTCAAAGTGGATCAAAGACTTAGGCACTAGGACAGAGACCCTGTGACTAAAAGAAGAAAGAGTAGGCCCAAATCTTCATCATGTCAGCTTAGGACCTGACTTCCTTAACAAGACTCCTAAAGCAAAAGAAGAAAAAATAAGAATCAATAAATAGGATAGATTAAAACTAAAAAGTTTCTTTTCAGCAAAGGAAACAATCAATAATGGAAATAGAAAGCCTACAGAATGGGAAAAACTCTTTACCACACACACCTCAGACAAAGCACTAATCCCCAAGATATATAAAGAACTCAAAAATATTAGCACCGAAAAACCAAATAACCCAATTAATAAATGGGCTAAGGAATTGAACAGACACTTCACAGAATAAGAAATACAATCAATCAACAATCATATGGATAAATGTTCATCATCTCTGGGGCTGGGGTTGTGGCTCAGTGGCACAGTGCTTGCCTAGCATGTGTGAGGCACTGGGTTCGATTCTCAGCATTGCATATAAATAAATAAAATAAAGGTCCATGGACTACTAAACAATATTTTAAAAAATGTTAATCATCTTTATCAATTAGAGAAATGCAAATCAACACTACTCTAAGGTTTAACTCACTCCAATCAGAATGGCAATTATCAAGAAAACAAGCAATAATAAGTGTTGGTGAGGATGTGCTCAGTGGTTGAGCACCCCTAGGTTCAATCCCTGTAACCAATAATAAATGTTGGTGAGGATGTGTATCAAAAG
Source organism: Urocitellus parryii (assembly GCF_045843805.1). NCBI lineage: Eukaryota > Metazoa > Chordata > Mammalia > Rodentia > Sciuridae > Urocitellus > Urocitellus parryii. The sequence goes on along the minus strand of NC_135531.1, from coordinate 135,196,095 downwards.
GTACACTCATACACTGCTGGTAGGACTGCAAATTTATGCAACCACTTTGGAAAGCAGAATGAAAATTCCTCAGAAAACTTGGAATGGAACTACCATTTGACGCAGCTATCCCACTCCTCGGTTTAAAATCAGCATACTACAGTGATGCAGCCATATTGATGTTTATAGCAGCTCAATTCACAATAGCTAAACTATGGAACCAACCTAGTTGTCCTTCAACATATGAATTGATAAAGAAAATGTGGTACTTATACATAATGGAATATTACTTAGCTTTAAAGAAAAATGAAATTATGGCATTTGCAATAAATGAATGGAACTAGAGAACCTCATGCTACATGAAATAAGCCAATCCCAAAAAGCCAAAGGCCAAATGTTTTCTCTGATAAGCAGATGCTGATCCATTGTGAGAGGGGGAGATAGGGAAGAATCAAGGAACTTTGCATTGTGCAGAGTGGAGTGAGGGGAAGGGTGGGGTTGTGGGGATGGGAAGAACAATAGAATGAGACAGACATTATTACCCTATATATGTATGATTACACTATTGGTGTGACTCTACACCATGCACAGACAGAGGAATGAGAAATTGTATTCCATTTGTGTACACTGTGTCAAAATGCATACTACTGTAATGTATAACCAATTAGAACAAATTTTTAAAAAATAGAAAGGAGAGCAGCAGAATAGAAGAAGGGATCAGGGGAGGGAGGAGATGGAAAGGGGAGGTACTGAGGAATGAAATTGTTCAAATTATACTGTTTTATTGTGTGCACATATAAATATATTAGAACAAATCCCACTGTTATGTATAATTATAATGTGCCAATAGAAAGAAAAAATGATTATTATTATAATAAAATAATAATTCATGAGTTGAAAACTTAGAACACCACAAAGATTGAAAGTACAGTGATAACCAGGCATGGTGGTGCATTCCTGTGATTACAGCAGCTTGGGAGACTAAGGAGGAGATCCTCATCTCAGGTTCAGGGCCAGCCTTAGCAACTGGGTGAAGCCTTAAGCAACTTAGTGAGACCATGTCTCAAATTAAAAATGTAAAAAGGGATGGGGATGTAACTCAGTTGCAAAAAAAGCACCAGTGTTCAATCCCTGGTACCAAAAAAAAAAAAAAGTACAATGATAATTACTCATCATTTTTTATTCTAAGTATCACTTTGGCCATCTAACACAGCTTTTGATAAATTGTGTTTTTAGTTCAAGAAAGTAGGCAATTTCTGTTTCTACTTCTTCATTAACCTAAGAATTATTCATTTGATTGTTTTTGTTATTTTGGAAGCAGAATTTAACCCAGAGCCACATCTCCACCCTTTATATTTTTTTGTTTTTAGACAGGGTCTTACTGAGTTGCTTGGGGCCTCCTTGGGTTGCTGAACCTGGCTTTGGATTGGCCATCCACCTGCCTCAGCCTCCTGAATTGCTGAGATTACAGGCATACTCCAATACTAGCATATTCCAATACTGGTGCTAAGAATTATTTAGAGTTAACATATTCCAAGATATATGTTTAATTATTTTGATTATATTTTTATTTTTCATTTATTACACTGCATTTGGTGAACTTGTTTAAACAAGCTAAAATTTCCTTTATAAAATAGTACAACACAATTCATTAATATATAAAAGATCTTGTTTCTTATACTTGACCAAAAAACAATAAGATTTGGGCTTAATTCATAATTATTTGATTAGTAACAAGATTAAACAAGTTTTAGATGCAAAAAAATATTTTGAATATGTTGGATTAAATATATCATTAAGATAAAAAAAAAAAGAGGTGAGGCCTAGTGGAAGATGATTAGATCTTTAAGAAGGATTAATGCTTTTCTCTTGGGGGCATGTTTTACTCTTGAAGGACGTTCCATAAAAGAGGGTTGTTACAAGGGAGCCAGGAACTTCCCCTGAATCCCTTTTGCTTCCTTGCTTGTATACATGCTCCTTCCATATATTGCCCATTCCCTCTCCACTTCTTTGTCATGTTATGATGCAGCCAGGGGCCCTTGCCTGGACCCTCTCACCATGAGAATATGGAGCCAAATAAATCTCTTTTCTTAATAAAGTACCCAGCATTGGGTATTTTGTCATAGCAAAAGAAGATGGACTAAGACACCAAGGTACATGTATAACAGAAGTTCAGTCATATCAACTTTTTTCTATTATACAATAACATTTTATTACTTAGGTCTCTTCTCTATTACAGCTCACCTTGGATTGGGGTGGGAGATATTTGAATTGAGACTTGCTGCCATCAAATTAGTGCTAGTTAGATTGATGGGTGGCATTATCATACACCCTCCAGCATGTGGATCTTCTTTCATACCACTGGAGTTAGTGCTGGGATTGACAGGGTTTGATGGCTCATTGATTATAGGTTTTGTATCTTGACACACAGTGTGAGCATTTTCAGTTGCATCCTGTTGACCATGTCCACCTTCATACTCCATCTTTTTCAGTTCTGCAATATCTCCTTTTCCTCCTTTAACTTTAATAACTCTGACCTTGATCTCCTTGGGCTTTTTCTCTTTTTCTACTTCCTGAAATATACACATCCAAAATATGAGTCATGAGAATTTTTTTTCCATTAGAGGGATAATTATAAATCAATTATGTTGGCTGAAATGAAAAGCAAAGTTCTTACCTTTCCCAAAACTGAAGTACTTAGGAACGTATTGCTATAAATTGCTTTTCTTTCATCTTTCACAAGTTCGTTTTCTTTAGAATGCTCTTTTGGTTTTATGAATGAATTGACTTTTGCTTCTTGTAATAATTTAGCTCTCAGCTCTGGCAAGAATCTGATAAAACAAGCAATATCAACAATAATCGTTCTAAAGTTTATGTTGATATTTTATCTTTCAATAATCATTTAGCCAATTATTTCACATTTCAAGTATAGCATAAACAACGCTACATGATTAAAATGGGTGCTAAGAACTGCTTTGGGAGGCTAATGCAGGAGGATCATGAGTTTAAAGCCAGCCTCAGCAACTTAACGAGGCCCTAATCAACTTAATGAGACCTTGTCTCTAAATAAAATATTTTATTTAAAAAGGGCAGGGGACTAGGGTTGTAGCTCAGTGATAGAGTATTTGCCTAGCAGGTTGTGAGGCACTGGGTTCGATTCTTAGCACCACATAAAAATAAATAAATAAAATAAAGGTATTGTGTCTATCTATAACTGAAAAATAAATAAATAAATAAAGGGCTTGGGATGTGACTCAGTGATTGAGCACCCTTGGGTTCAATCCCTGGTACCAAAAAAAAAAAAAAAAAAAAAAAAAAGCACTCAAAGAGATGGCTCAATATTCACCTCTGAAATCTGCTCCCTGGGGGATGGGGATGTGGCTCATTGGTAGGATACTTACTTAGCATGTGTGAGGCCCTAGGTTCAATCTCGAGCCAACAAAAAAAGTAAAAATTTAAAACTTTGCTAGCCAGGCATTGTGATACATGCCTATATAATCCCAGCTACTCCAGAGGCTGAGACAGGAAAATCACAAATTCAACGCCAGCCTGGGTAACATAGCGAGACCCTGTCTCAAAAAAACAAAAATGACTGGGAATATAACTGAATGAAAGAGTGCCCCTGGGTTCAATCCCCAGCATTAAATATATATACATCTGCACATATATATGTATACACACACACACACACACACACACATAATTTCTTTGCTATTGGAATCTACTATGTAAAATTTTTACTAAACAGGTGATTTAGATTCCTTTTGTAATACAAACTCTATTCAATAAATTAAATTTTATTAATAAAAATTTAAAATTAATTTTTCATTTATCAAAAGTAAAGTTTTAATAAATATCTATTCTTTTCAAGGTCAATTCAGGCCACTTTGTGGTTTTTGTGGTTCCTTAAAGTAACAGGACTTAAAAGATGAACTACCTAGTTTCTGAAATATTACTCTGGAGAAATATTTTCAGTACAAAGTTACATAATACATCAAAAATGAAGGACGATTGTTTTGATTTTAGTTTGACTTTCTTTCTTTTGAGAAGTTATTCATTTTTTAATGGAAAATTTATTTCTATGGTTCAAAATTCCAAAATCGATATTCCAAAAGCCACTACTGCCATTGGTTTTGGAAAGTTTTGAAATACTAGTCCATAATGAATTGTTCCCTAGTCCAGTCCACTCTTGTCAGCTGGGCGTTGCACATGTCTAATAACAGGCAGTGTGAGGAGATGTAAAAAATCTCCTATTGGGGCTGGGGTTGTGGCTCAGTGGTAGAGTGCTCGCCTTGCATGCATGAGGCACTGGGTTGGATCCTCAGCACCACATAAATGTAAAAATAAAAATATTATGTCCACCTAAAACTAAAATATCCTGTATGTGCATATCTCCAGTGTGTGCCAGGTGCAGTTCAATCCCCAGTACCAAAAAGAAAAAGAAAGAAAAAAAAATCTCCAGTATGATTAGTTTGACTAAATTAGAAAATGTCACACTTCTGTTAAAATTCCTTGCACAGATGGGTGCAGTGGCGCATGCCTGTAAGCCCAGTGGCTTGGGAGGCTGAAGCAGGAGGATCACCAGTTCAAAGCCAGCCTCAGCAACTTAATGAGACTCTAAGCAATTCAGTGATACCTTGTCTCTAAATCAAATATTAAAAAAGGGTTAGGGATGTGCTTAGTAGTTAAGCACCCCTGGGGGTTCAATCTCTGGTACTTAAAAAACAAAGCAATAAAAACTCCCTTGCACTGAAGAAGGTCCACAAAGGAAAGAGGCGTCATATCAAAGGAAAAAGTCTTACCCAAACATTTTCTGAGAGTTCCATAATTTGAACTCAAGTTGCTTTCACCCTGTAATAGTAAAATCCTAATAGCTAAACACCTAGGAGATATCAACTTAATCTATATGGAATTTATATGAAGCAACTTTCTTATGTAATGATTGGTACTTTTTACCAATGGCATGTTCATTAATAAATCTTCTTATTTTTTGTTTTAGAGTAAAATTCTTAAAATGCTTGAAGTTCTAGTTACTCTCAAGGATTCTCTTTTCTTTGCCTTTTTTCTGTTTAGTGGCAGTTCTCAGACTTTTTCATCCCTGACCTTAACTCCATCACATTTAAATTGCTGTCCACATTTCTGAATTCATGTCCACAGGCAAACTGAGTGATTCTGCAATTAATAAGAAACCTTTCTTGTTTCTTTCAAAACCCAAATACAAAATAATGATTTTTAGAAATAAGGCTGAAGAATGAATCTTAATTGTCCATGTGTGACACACAAGATCTAAAGAATTATGGTCCCTATCTTCAGGGAACTTCAAATTTAGTGGGTAGGATCAGAAAGCAAGTCTCACAGCAGAGAATAAAGAAATAAAAAATAATTTGGGAAGTGCTAATTATAGTATAAAGATCAAAGATGCTATCAAAAGAGGAATAACCAATTATTTTATGACTGAGAGGCCCAAATGGGAGCTAAAAGGTATTGATTGTCTATTTAATGTTATTTCTGCTCTCTGATGACTCTGAAATTGTAGAATGGAAAACATATCACACTGCTTAGAATATTGTAAATGTGTTATGATGTCAGCTTTCATTAATTTTATTTAAATTTTCATCCATGATACCTGTAAGTCTATCATATAGTCTGTACCTGCAACAATAACTCATTACGCTTTTGTTAAGTTATTTCATAACATTAACCTATCCAGCAATTCTCCTGCTAGTAAAATTTCCTAAAGTATCCAAAACATTATTATCCAAAGTACAGGTATGAAGTAATGAACTGGTGTGAATATACTGTGTATACAACCAGAGATATGAAAAATTGTGCTCTATAGTGTAATAAGAATTGTAATACATTCCGCTGTCATGTATAAATTTTTAAAAAAACTTAAAAATACTTAAAAGACCACATTCACTCAAATGCTTACTTTTCAATAAATCCATCTCTAGTAAAATACTCATGATGCAAAAGATCAGTAGAGGATGTCCTCTCAGCAGGATCAATTTGTAAACAAGCCTAGAAAATAAAAAATATTTTGATAATCAGTGAGTTCTAACAGGGCAAAAATTAAATTTATTTGACAAATGATTCTTAGAAATAGTCAATTACCCAGAGATGAGAGAGAAAAGATGAAATTAAAGCTCAGGAATTTCTGACTGTATGTTCTGATCATTTATTTCCCTAAGAAATTTTTACTTGCAAAGCATTATTACAGGTTAAATATTCAATGATTCTAGCCAAAGCAAAGCTCAGTGTATTTCTGTGATGAACAGAAATTATTTAGCTCATTTTGGTCCTCTTGTCAGCCCTGTATGGTAGAAAGTTCATGGGAAATAATTTGCATTTGACAGATCTGGAAACATGATTAGTGATATGCTAAACTGGATAATTTTTTCTGTATATATGATACAGGGGATCAAACCTAGAGACTCACATGTGCTAGGCAAGTGCTCTACCACTAAGCTATATCTCCAGCCCTAAAGTAATATTTTTAAAAAGTATTATAATTTATGCAGATTCTCAGATATACATTATTAATCTTAACATACATGAACTATATCTGCCAGCAATCCATTAAGCTTTGGATATTTTTTCCTTGCGTTTTCGGGGTGTTGAACTTGAGGAAGGACTACCCCAGCAAAAATAGGACTCCTAGTAAAGATATTCTGCAAGTGAGGTGTCAAACTGCCTGAAAAGAGAAATACATACTTATAAGAAAACATAGAAATTATCTACAATCAAAATAATCAAATTGCCATGTGATCTCCACTAAATTACTAAAAACCCAGACAAGAAAGAGTAACAGTTTTTAAAATTTTTCAAAGTTGAACAAGAAATTATCTGAATGTCATAAAAAAATTGAGGTTTCACTAGTAAACTGTTAATAACACACAAGTAGCATAATATGGCACATCAGGTTTGTTTTCTTTTCCCAAACTGTAAGACATGTACTATTACCCCAAAAAGCATTTTTAAACTTTTACATATTTCCTTATTGGTATCTAAATAGTTGAACTACAATTTCATCAGCAAAACAGATTACAGCCTTACTCAAAACAGCTAAAACATTAAAATTATTTTAAAATCAAAATATTACATAAGATGAAACAAGACTACAGACTAGTAGTAGAGTGGAAAGAACTATAAATAAGAGTGGAGAGAACTAAGTCTAGCATCCGTTTTGCTATAACTAGTTCTGTGACTGAGCAAATCTCTTTGTTTTTTATGGCTGAATTTATCTGTAAAATTACGGGATTAATCTAATTTTCTCTAAGATTCCTTCTAACATTAATCTCCTAACCAGAACTTTAAAGAAGACACAAAAGAAGTTGATGTTTTAAGGCTCTGAACAGTATCTTAAGTCAGTATTTATCTAGATTTCATTGTTTTCATAATTGTTCCCAGTTCCTTCCTCATAATCCTGTAAAATTATGTTTATGTATATCTTTCCTACCACACAAAGCGCTCCTTGAGCTCTTCATTCAGAAATATTAAAAACAAATTGTTGAAATACCCTGTGCAAGGCTAACCACCAAAATATTTGAGTAATTAAAGCAGATCATCAAATAGTTAAAACTCTCATCAAATATATTTCTTTAATTTTTGTTTGTCATCAAATATATTCTTTTTCTGAGTGTTGTACTAGGGATGGAATCTAGGGCCTCATGTATGATAGACATGTGTTCTAACACTGAGCTATGCCCCCAGCCCTCATCAAATATATTCTTTTTATATCTTTATTTTTATTTATTTTTATGTGGTGCTAAGGATCGAACCCAGTGCCTCACACATGCCAGGCAAGTGCTCTACCACTGAGCCACCACCCCTGACCTCAAATATATTCTTGAATAATTTATTTTAACTACCCTGAGGTTTTTTGTTTTGTTTTAGTTTGGTTTGGTTGAAAAGAATGGTTTCTAAATAAATAATTGGTGTTTCTATTTCCAAATGCTTTAAAAAATTTTGACTCAATTCTATTGTTCAAAAGATCTTATTTTAAAAGTACAAATATTTGTAGAAGGCAAAAATTAACAACAACTTTTAGACAGTCTGAAATACATTCCTTTTGTACTGTTTTTCTTAGCACCAACCATCAACATATGGCTTAGCTATCTGCATCCTGGAAAAGAAAATATTATTTGTAAAAACAGAAAATTTTCTACCTTCTCTATCAGCCCCAGGCATCCATCTGCCATCATTTATCCAAACAATATGCTTCCCTGTTTTTAGGCAGAAAAACTAACTTTGAAAATCAAACAGAATTTATCTGGTAATATTTATTTAGGCATGTAATAGAATATTTCATTAATACCTACCTACTTTTAAAACAATTTTATGAAGTAAATCTAAGTCAGAACTGCTAGGAAGATAGGGATTTCCAGTGGCCATCTCAATGATCATACAGCCCAAAGCCCAGATATCCACTGGCCTGAAACAAACCCAACTAAATTACTTTTTCATCAAGATCATCTATTTTAAAAATACTTTTAAAATAAGATCAAGGCCAAAGAAACAAGAATGTTAAGTGGTATCATTAAAATTTTCACTGTAGCATCATATGCTAACTTTAAACATTAAATATTATCGCATTTTATTAATAACATTAAATAACTTGTATTTAAGTTGCACAAGAAGCCCTGAAATAATCCAGATAAAAAGTAACTAATTCTAAAATTTTTTCATATACTTATATAAGCATATTATCATAAGCGGTTTATGAATTAGATTTGAATACTAAAGTCTCATGTTTTTTTTTTTTTTTTCTGCAATTGCAGCTCCTATCTGACCCCTTGAGGACAGACAGTTGGAGACAAGGGAAGACTGAAGGGGGGGGGGCGGGAGGGGACACTGGTTTCACACCCTTCTTCTTTTTTTTTTTTTTTTTTTAAAGAGAGAGTGAGAGAAGAGAGAGAGAGAGAGAGAATTTTTAATATTTTATTTTTTAGTTCTCGGCGGACCCACATCTTTGTTGGTATGTGGTGCTGAGGATCGAACCTGGGCAGCACGCATGCCAGGCGAGCGCGCTACCGCTTGAGCCACATCCCCAGCCCCAAGTCTCATGTTTTAAAAGTAAAAATTAAAAGTCTCAAATATTTTACCCTTATTATTTTATTTATCTTAGCCCATTGTGAGTCAGCCATAATCCAAATTTTTTTCCACATGATGCTTTAAAAAAGATTGTTCTTATTCATAGGACTTGTAAATAAATAAAAGATACTCAATCTCACATTTAGAAGAAATATAAATAACCACTATGAGATTTATTTTTCACTGATCCAAATGACAAGGATTATAATAACTGATATGTATTATATTTGTGAAGCTATGGGAAATGAATATTTCCTTGTACTAGTCCAGGAGAGAAAACTTATACAACTTCTTTGGAAGGAAATTAACAAAAGATAACAAATTTTAAAATGTATATACTTTTGATTATATGACTTTATTTTGAGACATTTATTCTACGATATGTTCATCAGGGTAAATTACATGAAAATTTCACTGCAGCATTTTTTGTGGTAGAAAAAATATTGGAAGCAGCCTAAATATTCATCAATAAGGGAATGACTAAGTAAATTTTTGCAAAACCACATAATGAAATAATATTCTTCTCTTTAAAATGATGAAGTAGGTCTATCCATACTTGCCAAAATGGAATTATCTCCAAATTAAACTGGCAGGCACAACAAAAGCAAAATTCATGAAAGAAATCAAAGAAGATCAAATAAATGAAGATATATTCCAGGTTCATGGATGGGCAGACAATCTTACCAACATGTTATTTATTCCAAGCTTTATATAAATATTCAATGCAACCTGAATAAAAATCTAGCAAATTAAATAATTAAACTAGTACTATGGTACACACCTATAATCCCAGCTACTCCAGAGGCTAAGGCAGGAGAATTGTAAATTCAAGGCCAGCCTCAACAATTTAGTGAGAACCTCAGGAAATTAGTGAGACCCTGACTCAAAATAAAAAATAAAAACAGCCAGGGGTATAGCTCCCTGGTAGAGCACTCCTGGATCAATTCCCAGTTTCATACACCAATATAAAAAGATAATTATGTGGGGCCAGGGTTGTAGCTCAGAGGTACAACTGAGCGTTTGCCGGGCACGTGTGAGGCAATGGGTTCAATTCTCAGCACTGCATGTAAATAAATAAAATAAAGTTTCATCAATAACTAAAAAAAAAAAATTCAATAAAAAAGATAATTATGTGAGGTGATACATATGTTAATTAGCTAAATTTAGTTGTTCCACAATGTATATGTACATCATGTTATTGTCTATGATAAATACATATAATTTAATCTATCAATTTAAAAAAAATAATCTGTAGATTTTAACAAATTAATTGTAAAGTTTGTATGGAAAGGAAATAGACCCACCAGAACATTTTAATACAATGTTGAGAGAAAAGAATAAAGTCAGAGCATCAACTCTGCTGGACTTTAAGATATACTGTAAGGCCATCATATACTGTAAGGCCATCATACTGGTAAAACATACCAGTTTGAGGTATTGGTTAAAAAAAAAGACCAAGGTAACAGAATACAGAGCCCAGATACAGAACTCGCACAGAAATATAGTCAACTGGTTTTGGTTTTATTTGGTTGAGTTTTTTGTTTGTTTTTTGAGTTGCTGGAGATCAAACCCAGGGCCTTACATGTGCTAAACTACACTCCCAGCCCCTCAACTAGTCTTTGACAAGTAGTGCAAGACATCCATATGAAAAGAAGAAAACAATTTTGACTAAGATCTTGAAATTTTCCCCAAAATTAATCAAAATAGATGATACACATAATGTAAAAGGCAAAACTATAAAACCTCTAGACAAACATATAGGGAAAAAATCTTGGAGACCCTGGATTTGGTGATAAGTTTTTAGATATAAAGCATAGTTCACTCAGTAAAACCACTGATAAATGGACTTCATTAAAATTAAAACTTCTATTCTGTGAAAGATACTGTTAAGATAATGAAAAGACAAGCCATAGGTTGGGATAAAATATTCACAAAATTTCTGATTAAGGATTTGTATACAAAATATACCAACAAAACTCTTAAAACTCAACAATAAGAAAATAAACCAGTTTTACAATTAGCAAAAGATATAAACACATACCTCACCAAAGAGGACATACAGATGGCAAATGAGCATATTACAAGTTGCTCAACAGTATATACCATCAAGAAATTGAAAATTAAAACAACAGGGGCTGGGGTTATAGCTTAGTGGTTGAGCTCTTGCCTAGCATATGTGAGGCACTGGGTTCAATCCTCAGCATCATATAAAAATAAAAAATAAGGGGCTGGGGTTGTGGCTCAGTGGTAGAGCGCTTGCCTAGCACATGCAAGGCCCTGGGTTTGATCCTCAGCACCACATAAAAATAAATAAATAAAGATATTGTGTCCAACTAAAAAATAAATATTTTAAAAAATAAATTAAATAAAGGTATTGTGTCCTTCTACAATTAAAAATCAAAAAATAAGAAAACAGCTGGACACAGTAGTACCTACCCGTAATCCTAGTGATGCAAGAGGCTAAGGTAAGGGGATCGCCAAGTTTAAGGCCGTCTGGGCAATTTAGTGAGATTCTGTCTCAAAAAGTGAAAACGATTAAAGATGTGGTGTAAAACACCTTTGGTTTCAATCCCCAGTAGCTAAATAAATAAAACAATGTGATATCACTATATACCTATTAGAATGGCTAAAATCTAAAAATACTGACACCTCCAACTGCTGATGAGGATGTGGACCAACAAATTCTCATTCATTGTTGGCAGGAATGCAAAATTATGCAGCCTCTTTGAAGGACACTTTGGCAACTTCTTACAAAGCTAAATATAGTCTTAGCACACAATCTAGCAATTGTACTCCTTGGTAGTTAACCAGCAAGTAAAAAGTTTAGATTCACATAACAACCTGGACATGGATATTTATAGCAACTTGCTTCATAATTGCACAGACTTGATAGGAATTGAAGTGTCCTTCAATAAGTTAATGGATAAATTGTGGTATATGTATGCAATGAATATTATTTAGCAGCAAAAGAGAGAGAGAGAGAGAGAGAGAGAGAGAGAGAGAGAGAAATGAGCTATCAAGCCACCAAAAAAAAAAAAAAATCATAGAACATTATACATGTTGCCAAGTCAATGAAGCTTGTCTAAAAACTCTACATCCTGTATAATTCCAACTATATGGCATTCTGGAAAAAGCTAAAGTAAAATAATGATAAAAAGACCAGGGTTTGCTAGTTAAAGGAGAAGGAGAAAATAATAAAAAGATAGAGGTACAAACGGGGTGCCAGGGTGCCTGCTTGTAATCCCAACAATTTGGAAGCCTCAGAAATTCTTCTGCCTCAGGCTTCCAAATTGTTGGGATTACAGGCAGGTACCCTGGCACCCCGTTTAAATCCTAATGTAAACTATGGGATTTAGGATAGTAAAATTCTATCTCAAAATAAAAAAACATAATAAAAGCTAGGTGTGGTGGTCCAAGTCTGTGATCCCAGAGACTCAGAAGAAGGCCGAGGCATTAGGATCGCAAGTTCAAGCCAGTCTCAGCAAATTAGCAAGGACCTATACAACTTAGCAAGACCCTGACTTAAAATATACAAATAATAAAAAGGGCTGGGGATATGGCTCAGTAAAATACTCAGTTAAATACCCCTGAGTTCAGTCCCTAATACCAAAAAAAAAAAAAAAAGTAAGAAAGAAAGAAAAAGAAAACATAATATAAAGGGCTGTGGGTACAGTTCATTGGTAAAGTGCCTGTGAGTTCAGTCCCAGTACCAATAAGAAAAGGGAAAAAAAAAAGGTAAAATAAAACTATTCTCTATGATACTGAAGTTATGGACATGATATTATATATTTATCAAAACCCAGAAAGTTCAACACAGAAAGTTAAATCCTAATGTAAACTATAGGACTTAGTTGAGAATAATGTATCAGTATTGGCCCATTAATTGTAACAAATATACCATATAATATAAGATGTTAATAACATGGAAATGTAACCAGGTGCAGTGGAGCACACCTACAATCTCTGCAACTTTGAAAGCTGATGCCAGAACATCAAAAGTTCAAGGATAGCCTCAGCAACTTAGAGAGACCCTATCTCAAAATTAAAAAAAAAATTATAGGGTTGGGAGTGTACTTCAATGATAAAAGCCCTCTGGGTTCAATCCCTAGTACCAAAAGAAAATAATGATGATGATGTTATTGGTGATGATGATGATGATAATAATAATAATAATATTGATGAGGAGGAGAAAGAGAAAAAGGAAATGTTGTAGTAGTGAGGTATGAGGTGGAGGGGGTATATGATACCTCTGCACTTTCTGTTCAACTTTTCTACAAACCTAAAACTGCTCTAATTAATTTTAATGAGACACACACAACACTGGGGAGACAGCATGCCCACTGGCATCTGAAGGGTTCCCAAAGGGAACCTGAGAGGACATGGGGCCCTCTAGTTTAGGAATTTTATTATGGGGTTCAGCTCCAGAAAGCTAGATCCAGTTTTGAGGTTGTTATATACAAGGCTTAAGGTCCATTATAAATGTTTGTTTTGTAGAAACTGGAACTGATCATTTATAGGCTCCAACTCATCATGAGAAGTGGAAGGTATATGCTAGGGTACAAACAGACTCTGAAGATTATCAGACAAGGCAAAGCAAAATTGGTCATTGTGTTTGTCAGTTTTCTGTTGCTGTGACAAAATATCTGAGATAAACAACTTTAAAAGAGGCTAAAGATTAATCTGGGCTCATGGTTTCAAAGGTTTCAGTCAGTTGCTTTGGATCTGTGGTAGTGCAGCATATCATGGGGATGGAACACGGGTGTAGGAGATCTGCTCACCTCATAGTGGCCGGGAAGCAAAGAGAGAAGAGGAGGACAAGGGTTCCCATATCCCCTTCAATGGCACACCCCTAATAATGTAACTTCCTTTTACCTCCTGAAATTTCCATGACCTCCAAATAGTGATACAGATGGGCAATTAACACTTAGACATTAACACTTCAGATTTTGGGGGACGTTTCAAAGCTAAACTATAATAGTCATTCCTACCAAAAGCTTCCCAGCTTTGAATATATCCAAAACAGTACTACATCACATTGGCCAAACTAGGATCCATCGCTATGATGGCGATAATATTAAATTTGACACAAGCTGAAGAAAATACTTTTAAGTATGCACACTGGCTGAAATTCATGCAGGTGATTTTGATATCATGGAAACATGCTGAAATAGACTGGTGAAAAGTAAATTATACAAAATTTTTCTTTAATAAAATTTTCTAGAGCTTGTTTTTAAAAAGAGAGACAGATAGACAGACAGACAGACAAGCTTGGTCAATAAAAGCTGATCCAACCAAGCTTTGGTCTAACATGCAGGGGTGAGGGGGGATTAAAAGAACTAAAGCCAGGCACAGTGGCACTGCTTGTAATTCCAACATGAAAGACTGAGACAGGAGGACTGAAAGTTCAAAGCCAGATTCAGAAATTTAGTGAGACCCTCAGCAACTAAGTAAGACCTTGTCTCAAATTTTAAAAATAAAAAGGGCTGGGAATATAACTCAGTGGTAAAGTACTCCTAGGTTTAATCAAAGAAGAAGAAGGAGGAAGAAAGGAAGGAAGAGGAGAGAAAGAAGAACAACAACAATAACAACTGGGGATGGACTTCTTGCATGATATAATGAACAGGTCAGCTGGGCTACTCCTCATTGAAACCAGTGAAAATTATCTTTCTAAAAGTACAACTAGGGCTGGGAATGTAGTTCATTGTGGTCCTAGGCTCAATCCTCAGCATGCAAAAACAAAAACAAAACCCAACAACAAAACAAACAAAAAACTATGAAAATTCAGTAAGGAAGTAAGTGTATTCCCTCCTTCCCCAATCTCAGCTCTAAGTCTAGAGCTGTCTGGCTACCTCTTCACTAGCTCCCGTTTGAAGTTCTTTCTTTCCTGGAGAAACAGAACTTCAGCATTGCTCATACTTTTCCCAGCTATCTGTTGCTGAGGCTAAGTCCTGGGTGAATAAAGTTGAGAGATGAGGGTCAAGGGCTGGGATTGTAGTTCAGTAGTAGAGCACTCACCTAGTATGTGTGAGGCATTGGGTCTGATTCTCAGCAACACATAAAAATAAATAAATAAAATAAAGATACAAAAAAAAAAAGACGAAGGTCACATCTCCCACCAAGCCCCAACTCATGGAACAATGGCTGTACATTGGGTGTAGTACACCAAGAATACTAGGGCCACTCAACCTGGCTGGTGGGGTAGTGATTTCATGTTGGGAGAAGCAAGCTAAGGGGACCTCAGGCTGCTGCTCCTCCCAGTCACTGAGCACTCAGCTCCTAGAGGAAAGAGTATTGCTTAGAGATAAAATTTGCTTTAATCCAAAATAACTCCAGAACCCTACACTTCAGAGATTTTGCCTGGGAAAAGAAGAGGGCCATAAAATCAAAGGCTTCTGATCTCTTCCAAAGGAGTTGACTTTATTGGCTTCTCTCGGCCCGGGCCGAGCGAGCTGGCTGAGCCCCGTTCCTGCAGCTGCTATCTCCGAGCACTGCCTGCGGCACCCCTGCTGAGCGATTCCCTGCTGAGCTGTCAGTGCACGTGGGCTTGCAATCTTGCAACCCGGTTGGGCACAAAAACACAAGCCAGTCAAACTGAGACAAAGTTTTATTTTGAGAGAGGCCGTGTGCGTCCCCTAACAAGTGGGTCCACCACGTGTGTTCTACCTGAGCCGGGGGGCTTCCACTTCCCCCGGAACACCCTCCTATCATCCTTTCCCAACCAATGGGAACTCTCCCATTACAAGAGTGACATGAGTAACCTGAGTCCTGAAATGGGCCCAGCTAAACAGCATGAGTCCAATTACCATATGAATGTGAATTGCTGGCTGGCAGTCATTAAATCCAAAGGTGCCTGTATCAATATTTTTGCTGTGGCTCCTAACACCACCAAGCCCCAACTCATGGAACAATGGCTGTACATTGGGTGTAGTACACCAAGAATACTAGGGCCACTCAACCTGGCTGGTGGGGTAGTGATTTCATGTTGGGAGAAGCAAGCTAAGGGGACCTCAGGCTGCTGCTCCTCCCAGTCACTGAGCACTCAGCTCCTAGAAGAAAGAGTATTGCTTAGAGATAAAATTTGCTTTAATCCAAAATAACTCCAGAACCCTACACTTCAGAGATTTTGCCTGGGAAAAGAAGAGGGCCATAAAATCAAAGGCTTCTGATCTCTTCCAAAGGAGTTGACTTTATTTGCAACTAAGTGTAGAAAAGTTCAGGCCTAAAGGTGCTCTCTAGAACAGTGGAGGATGCAGTGAAAGACAACTGAGTAGAGATTCCTGCATTAAATGACAATTCAATCTAGACTATATCTCAGATAGTTTGTGGGAAAGAGCCATCAAATGAGCCAGTTGAGAGAAGCCTTCTCAAAATCAGAACAAACACTAAATACTGACCATCACAGAAATTATTCCTTCAAAGGAGCCACAGTGTGATTGGAATAGTTCATTGTGCAATTTAAGCCCCATGCCAATTCTGAAAGCAATAGAGCAATCAGCTTATCTTGTGGAGTTCAATGGCTAGGAACAGCAAGGGGAAGACAGAAAGATAACATTACTAATTCCATTGTCATCCCAGAGTGACCATGACTTATCCAAAGCTGTGACTCCCTGAGGAGCAACTATACAGATTTAATACTTTTGTGGGAGGAAACAGATTTCACTAAAATTCACAAAAATAACAATAGCAAGACCCAGAGTGGAAAGTCCTGTACCCAGAGTTTTTAGAATATGTTATCTAAAATACTGAGGTTCCAGCAAAAAAATTCAAGGCATGTAAGAAATCTATGAGAAATTATTCATATGCAAGAAAAAAAAAGCAGGCTGTCCAAACTGACTATAAGAGTAAACATATGTTGGATTGAACAGAAAAAGATTTCAAAATAAATATTAAAAGTGCATTCACACAACTAAGGGAAAGCATGATTAAAGAAGCATGGGAAGATACAATGACAATCTCATATCAAATAGAGAATATTAATCAAGAAACGAATTATATATGGAGAAAGAGGCAGGAGGGTAAGCAGGGAGAAATCTTGGAATTGAAAAGTACAATAACTGAAATTAAAAGTTCACTGGAGGGGCTCAACAGTAGGCTTGAACAGGCAGAAGAAAGAATTCATGGACTTAAAGACAGATCAATGGAGATTTTGCAAGCTGAAGAATAGAGAATAAAAAAATGAGAGTGGGGAGAAGAGACTCAAATGTGCAACACTATTAAACATACATACATATGTATCTGGGAATACCAAAATGAAAAGAGAACGAAAAAGAAGAAAAATATTTAATGAAATAATGGATGACAATTCCCAAATTTATTGCAAAATAATAATCAACAAATCCAGAAAGCCAAACAAACTCCAACTAGGATAAATACAAAGAGATCTACCACAAAGGAATATACCATAGTAAAAATGCCAAAAGTCAAAAACAAGAAGAAAAGCAAGAGAAAATGAATCATCACTTACAAGGAGATCCTCAATCAGACTAAAAGGAGACTTTTCAGTACAAACAATGGAGGCCCAGAAGCAATGACATAATTCAGAGTGTTCCGAAAAAACCCTGTCAACCAAAAATCCCATATTGAGGAAACCTATTTTTTGAAAATGGAGTAAAATTAAAATTTTTTTCCAAGATAAACAAAAAGTTGGAGAACATGTTGCTAGCCAACCTACCAAACAATGAGTAAATTAAATAACTTTGATTAAACAGATTGTTTCCTAGGAAAACACAAACTACTGAAACTGGCTTAAGAAAAAACAGACAATTTTAATAAACCTAAAACAAACAAAAATATTGAGTAAGTAATCAAAAACTATCCACAAACAAAAATCTAGGCCCAGATGGTTTCACTATGTAATTCTACCAAATATTTAAAGAACTCTTTAAGAACTATCAAACAACCTTTCAAGAGCAGGCATGGTAGCACACACTTGTAATCCCATCTATTCAGGAGGCTGAGGCAAGAGGATTGCAAGTTAGAGGCCAGCCTCAGCCATATGAGACCCTTTCTCAAAATAAAAAATAAAACAGGGTAAGAATGTAGCTTAGTGGTAGAATGTTTGTCTAACATGTATGAGACCCTGGACTCAATCCCCAGTACCACAAAAAAGAAAGGAGGAAGAGAATGAAGGAAGGAAAGAAGATAAGAAATGAGAAAGAAGAGAGAGGGAATATTTTCCAATTCATTTTTAAAGGACAGAATTACTTTGATACTTAAACCAGATAAAGGTATCACTAGAAAAGAAAACTACAAATATCCCTCGTGAATAAGGACACAAAATTCTCAATAAAATCTGTCGCGACCCCTTGCCCGCAAGGAAGACGCAACTCGGGAATCTTCTCTCAGCAGTTTATTCAGGTCCTTGATACTTTTTCTTCTTCCTCGGATGCCCCTCCCAGCCTTAATAAAGCACCTCAAGCCCCAATGCGAAGCTGCCACGTGGACTTTTCTCATAGGGTGCCAAGTCACAGCGTGCCAACTCATTCTGATAAGGAGTTGTTTGTCACAGACTACAGGGGAAACCAGCGCCATCTTGTAATGGCGGCCACAGTTCACAGAAACGGCTCACCACAAAAATCCAATAACACCTAAGAAGAATTACATATGACCAATTGGCATGTATTACAGGAACATGAGGTTGGTTTAATATCCAAAAATCAACAAATGCAATACATCAATAGAATAAAAATAACATTCATATTTTGATGATCTTAATAGACAAAAAAATTGATAAAATATAAAAGCACTCAACAAACTAAGAATAAAAGAAAATTATCTCAATTTGATAAAGGGCATCTATGACAATCTACATCTAATATCATAATTAATTATTGAAGACTGGAATCTTTCCCTCTAACATTGTGAATAAGACCAGGATGTTTGCTCCTGCCACTTCTATTCAACATTGTTGATTCCTTTTTGTGTGTGTGTGTGTGTGTGTGTGTGTGTGTGTATCACACATATAAAATTATAAGACAGGTACAGGAGCACTCGCCTGTAATCCCAGCTACTTGGTACAGGACTGAACTCTGGGGTGCTCTACCACTGAGCTATATCCTAAGCCTTTTTTATTATTTTGAGACAAGGTCTCACTAAGTTGCTGAGGTTGGCTTCAAACTTGTCATCCTCCTGCCTCAACCTACTGACACTGGAATTACAGGCCCTTACCATTGTACCCAGCTTCTCTCCAACATTGTGCTAGAGATTCTGGTCAGGGTAATTAGAAAATAAATGAATAAATAAGCAGTGACCCAACCAGGAAAGAAGTGAAACTGTTTCTGTTCATAGATGACATGATCTTCTGTATAGAAAACCCTAGGAAATTCACTAAATAGCTATGAGAACTAATAAACAAATCTATCCAGGTTGCAGGAGATAAGATCAATATACAAAAATCAGTTGTAATTTTACATATTTGTAATGAAAAAATCTGCAAATGAAGAAATCAACTCCATTCCAATAGCACCAAACAGAATGAAATATTTAGATATTTAGAAATAAATTTAACAGAAGAAGTACAAAATGTATTCTGTAAAAAGTACAAAATGTTGAAAGAAATTAAGGAAGATCTAAATAAGTGGGAAAAAATCCTCTGTTCATAGACTTACAATATTGTTAAAATAGCAATAATCTCCAAATTGATCCACAGATGTAATTCAATCCCTATCAGAGTCCCAGTGGCCTCTTATGCAAAAACTGAAGTTGATCCCAAAATTCATATGGATTTGCCAGGAAATTAGAATAGCAAAAACAAACTCATTTAAAAAAGGGAACAAAGTAGAAATATTCACACTTTATGATTTCAAACTTTCTATAAAGCAACAATAATTAAGACAACATGGTATAGACATATAGATCAAGGGAATAGAACCCACAGTTCAGAAATAAACCCTTATATCCACAGTCAATTGATTTTCAACAAGGGTGCCAAAACTATTCAAGAGAAAAGAAAGTCTCCTCAACAAATTGTATTGGGCCAAATGAATAGCCACATGCAAAAGAATGAAGTCGGACCCTTGCCTTATATCATGTACAAAAGTTCACTCAAAGTAAATGAAAGACCTTAATACAAAAGCTAAAGTTATAAGACAGGTACAGGAGCACTCGCCTGTAATCCCAGCTACTTGGGAGGCCAAGGCAGGAGGAAGGCAAGTTCAAGGCCAGCCTGAACAACTTAATGAGACCCTATTGCAAATAAAATATAAGAAGGGCTGGGTATGTACCTCAGTGGTAGAGTGCCCCTGGATTCAATCCCAAATACTGAGGGGAAAATCATATCATCAAGAAGAAAGTGTTGAAAATTCACAAATGAAGGAATGAAATGATTGGATCATGTGATAACTACGTTTAATTCACAAAAATATTTGCAAGTCATGTCTGATAAAGAATTGCATAAAGAACAGAATATATAAAGAATTCTTATAACTCAATAATAAAAAGACAATCCAATATACTCAAAAGATTCTGAACAGAAATTTCTCTGATAGCAAAGAGTCCATAAGCCCAGAAAAAAAAGGAATGTTCAGTATCATTAGTCAATAGGGAAATGTAAATCAAATATACAGTAAAATATGAGCTGCTGAGAAAAATAAATAAATTCCCCAGGATCTCTCTGTATTGAGTGGCAGAAACTTGAGTTTCTCCTAGCCCTGTGGTATCTCTAAGAATGATTTAGTTTATAGGTCTCTAGAAGATATTCTTTCATTGGCCTTATAAATTCACCCACTGTCCACTTTGTCAATTTGAGTAATTCAAAAAGCAGATTCCAAGAAGGGCATTTGACATGTAAGAAGTTTATTAAAGTAAATGCTATAAAGAAAAATGAGACAGGAGCCAGGGGAAGCTAGACAGTTATATGATTGCAATGCAGGTCTGACCCTTGTGAAAGAGGGATAAGAAAGAAAGGCTGAATGGAAGATATTTAAAGGCATTCTGCATTTCTCAAAAACAGGACCTGCCTTCCTATTCCTGAGAAATCCAGTCATTAGCTGGGATTAACAAGAAGTCTGGCCTGGGTGCAAATGTGGTAACAAATTCCAGAGTTCAGCAGTTAAGGACATTAGTCAATTATGCTCTTCACAGAGTTCTAAGAGGTACATTTCTCCTTTTTTTAAATTGGCGAATTATAATTATACAGGTTTTGGGGTTCATTTTGACAAAATTATACATAAAGGAATTTTTTTCCATAGGACAGTTTACTTAAGGTGAAGCCAACTGCTTTGGTTCAGTACTTGGTCTCTGAAGTACTTTCATTATTTTATGTGGTGCTGGGAATTGAACCCAGGACCTTATGCATGTTAGGCATGCACTCTACCACTGAGCTTCACCCCCAGCTCAACAAGGAATTTTATTTCAATCCCCATTCCCCCTCACTATTTTCCTCTCCTCCTCCCTACCCCATCTCCCCCTTTCTCCCTCCTCTACTGATCTTCCATTTATTTATTTGTTTATATACTGAGGACTGAACCCAGGAGTATTCAACCACTGAGCCACATCCCCAGCCTTTTATTTATTTATTTATTTATATTTTTTATTTTTAACTATTAAATCTGTTTAGTAAAGACAAATTCTTTCATACAAAATAACAGTTTACAACAGTCTGAGTGCTTGACACACCATCACAGACAAGGGCGGTGCTGTAGGCACCCAGGGCCCTGCCCCCAGACCCAGAGAAGACTCAGGGACTCTCCACCACCAGCCCCTGAGGGAGCCACCCCCTCCTCCAGAGGGAGGGAGGAATGTGGGACCATGGCACTGAGGACTCTCCCCACGCTGCTGCTCCTCAAATACTGGGGGCACCCCCTCTCGTCACAGGCTGAGTCAGGGGGATACAGTGACTAATGGGCAGGGGGCAAAATGGGGACATCTTTGATGCGAAGACTACCCCCACCCACTAGGCCACACAGTGGAAATTTGAGGGAGGGCCACAAAAGTGGTCCTACCCTTGCCCACAAAGGGTAGCTGGCTGATGCCCTAGAGCCCAGGAGAGACGCTTGAAACACAGAAGATCTGCAGTCTGACCTACCCGGGCTTACCCACATGACCTGAGAGGCAGCCCACTGAGAAATGGCTAAAAATTTAAGAAAAATCAACAAGAATGGATTAATAATGGCAAGAAGGGAAAACAGAAGCTGTTCCAGTAGGTCAGTGCCTCAAGCGGCCCTAGGACCAGCACTACATGGGCAGTAGTCCTTAGGGTCCAGACTTCCTGAGCACTGTGACAGTGCCCAAGTCGCTCCTCTCTGCCTCCAGGAACGCAGCTAACAGGCCACAGGGGCCTGGCTCTGGATCTGGACAGGCTTCCCAGGCACTTAGGCAGGCTCAGTGCAGGCAGGGACAGGGAAGTTCTGGAGTCCCACCTGCCCAGACCCTTGAATGCACAGTCCCAGACACAGATCTGGGCACGCGCACATGCACACACTCACACACTCACTCCTATCTGTCAAGCACACTGGTGACACCTGAGGACTCTCCAGGAGAGGAGGTGGGTAGCAACCCTTCCAAGGGTAGCCTTGAGTCCCCAGAATGCCTGAGCCAGTGGGGACCCAGGTACAAGCTTAGATCAATTATTGCTATGGTTTGATTGTCCTACAAAGGTTCATACATTAAAGGCTTGATTGTTAAAGGCCAGGCTGTGGCACTATTGGGAGATGTTGAAACCTTTCAAAGGTTGGAGTCTAGTTAAAGGAAGTTAGGTCACTAGGGGCATGTCCTTGTATTGTGACTTCAATCTCTCCTCTCTCTCTCTCTCTCTCTCTCTCTCTCTCTCTCTCTCTCTCTCTCTCTCTCTCTCTCTCTCTCTCTCCTTCCTCTGTTTTCTCTACCATGTGCTCCCACCAACATGCATAGCTCTTCCACGGGCCCAAAACAAAGGAATGAAGACATTATGTACTGAAACCTCTCAAACCATAAGCCAAAATAAACTTTTTCCTCTTTTAAAGATTCTTCTTCTCAGATTATTTTGTCATAATGATGGAAATTTGAGTAACACTTTGACATTAACCTTCATTTTTTTCTAGCAAATGTTTTTGTTGTTGTTGCTGCTGCTGTTGTTTTGCAGCACTGCAGATGGAACCCAGGGCTTTGTGAGGCTAGGCAAGCACTCTACCACTGAGCCATACTTCAGCCCTAGCATCTATGTTTAAAGATTTATGCTTCCTTCCAGCCAGTGTTTAACCTGTATTCCAGAAGTTCTGAAATGCCCTATCTTCATTATTATTCTGTTACAAATATTTTCTAATTTCTATTGTGTTCTCTCTCTTTTTTCCAACCTGTGGATTACTCAGAAATGTACTTCTTTTTTTAAATATCTTTATTTTACTTATTTACTGATTTTATGTGGTGCTGAGGATCAAACCCAGTGCCTCGCGCATGGGAGGCAAGCGCTCAACCACTGAGCTACAACCCCAGCCCTGTACTTCTTAATTTCTATTATTGAGTTCATTTTTATTATTGACGTCTGGCTTAACACCACTGTGATCAGAGAACACATTATAAACATTTCCAACCCTTTGGAACTCTGTCAAAGCTTGTTGTATTGTTCTCTTTGATAAATTAACCATGTACACTTAAAAAAACGATATATATCATATATTTCAAAACTATGTTATTTATTGCATATGTATTTAGGTTTGTTATATCTTCTTGTGGATTGACCTCTTTATTGTGAAAGAATATTCCTTGTTATCTTTAATTATGTTTTTTGCCCTAATGTCTATTTTTATCTTATAAAAGTATAGCAACATCAGCTTTCTTTGGTTGGCTTTTACATACTATATTTTTCCCATTTTTAATTTCAACATTTATGTCTTTAGTATAAGACATTCTTGGGGATGGGATTGTTGCTCATCAGTACAGCACTCGCCTAGCATGTGTGAGGTACTGGGTTCGATCCTCAGCACCACATAAAAATAAATAATTTATTGAAGATATTGTGTCCAACTATAGCTTAAAATTTTTTAAAAGTATAAGATTTTTTTTGTAAGTGCATATGGTTGGATAATTTTAAATCCAATCTGATAATGTTAATATTCACTTGGAGAATTTATTTATTTTTAATGTTTATTTATTTATTTATTTATTTCATAGATGACAATAGTGGAGTGCATTATATTCATAATTATCCACTCACAGCACAATTTTTTGTAACTCTGTATATAAAGTATGTTCATACCAAATTATGCCATTATACATGAGCTCTTATTTTTTTGCATATAATTCTTAATACACCTTTATACCACCATTTATCGTATCTCTCTTTGTATATAACGTATGTTAACACCAAATTCATATCTTCATACATGTATTTTGTAGAATGATGACCGTCTCCTTCTACCATCCTAGCTATTCCCCTTCTCCCTCCCTTTCCTCCCACCCCTATTCCCTAACTAGAGGTAATTTTCCTCCCATGCTCTCCCTTCCTACCCCACTTTGAGTCACCCCATTTATATCAGAGAAAACTTTCGGCGTTTGTTTTTTTGGGATTGGCTAACTTCACTTAGCATAATCTTCTCTAATGCCATCCATTTCCCTGCAAATGCCATGATCTTATTCTTTTTTAGTGCTGAGTAATATTTCATTGTGTATAAATGCCACATTTTTTTTTATCCATTCATCCACTGAAGGACATCTAGGTTGGCTCCACAGTTTAGCTATTGTGAATTGTGCTGCTATAAACATTGATGTGGCTGTGTCCCTGTAGAATGCTGTTTTTAGGTCCTTTGGGTATAGTCAGAGAAGAGGAATAGCTAGGTCAAATGGTGGTTCCATTCCCAGTTTTCCAAGGAATCTCCATACTGCTTTCCAAATTAGCTGCACTAATTTGCAGTCCCACCAGCAGTATATGAGTGTACCTCCCCACCTCGAATCCTTGCCAACACTTTTTGTTGTTTGTCTTCATAATGGCTGCCATTCTTACTGAGATGAGATGGTATCTTAGCTTTGATTTGCATTTCTCTGAATGCTAGAGATAATGAGCATTTTTTCGTATATTTGTTGATTGATTTCGTATATTTGTTGATGGCCCATTTATTGATTGGATTATTTGTTTTTTTGGTGCTTATCTTGTTGAGCTACTTATATACCCTAGAGATTGGAGCTCTATCTGATGTGTGAGGGGTAAAAATTTGTTCCCAGGATGTAGGCTCCTGTTCACCTCACAGATTCTTTCTTTTGCTGAGAAAAAAACTTTTTTAGTTTGAATCCATCCCATTTTTTGATTCTTGGTTTTAATGCTACAGGCGTCTTATTAAGGAAGTTGGGGCCTAGCCCCACATGATGAAGATTAGGGCCTACTTTTTTTTCTATTAGACGCAGAGTTTCTGGTTTAATTCCTAGATCCTTGATCCATTTTGAGTTAAGTTTTGTGCATGATGAGAGATAGAGATTCAATTTCATTTTGTTGCATGTGGATTTCCAGTTTTCCCCGCACCATTTGTTAAAGATGCTATCCTGGAGAATTTATAATATTTGTTATAAACTGAATACATTGGAAATTAAATCTACCATCTTTTTTCCTTAAATACAAATAATTACTTTCACTACTTCCTTGATAATGCTAAAACCTTAGAAACTTTAAGCTTTATTAACCCCCCTCCTGCTTTTTGTTTTATTGTGGTCAAACACTGTAATTCTGCATATATTATGTTTTATTTTTTTGTGTATTGTGTATGTGTTGCTGGGTATTGAGCCCAGGGCCCTACACATAATAGACAAGCACTCTATCACTGAGATATGAGCCCAGGCTTCTACAGGTATTTTAAGTCCTCTTATCACCATTATTGATTTTTGCATTCAATGTTCATTTATATTAACCCACACATTTCCCCCTTTTGTTATTTGTGATTGTTTTTCTTTTGCCTAAAGCTGAAGCTTTTTTCTTAAGGTAGATCTGCTGGCAAGTAAAGTTCTTTTGCTTTTGTTTGTATAGACAAAAATCTTTATTTTGCCCTCATTTTTTAAATGTAATTTCACT
Organism: Urocitellus parryii; assembly: GCF_045843805.1. Classification (NCBI taxonomy): domain Eukaryota; kingdom Metazoa; phylum Chordata; class Mammalia; order Rodentia; family Sciuridae; genus Urocitellus; species Urocitellus parryii. The sequence continues at coordinate 135,170,051 of NC_135531.1, read as the reverse complement.
GGATATAGAAAAGTGTTTGGTAGTTATTTCTTTCAGCACTTCAAAGATGTCATTTTAGGGGCTGGGGATGTGGCTCAAGCGGTAGCGCGCTCGCCTGGCATGCGTGCTGCCTGGGTTCGATCCTCAGCACCACATACCAACAAAGATGTTGTGTCCGCAGAGAATTAAAAAAAATTCTCTTTCTCTATCTCTCTCTCTCCTCTCTCACTCTCTCTTTAAAAAATAAATAAATAAATAATCCTTAAAAAAAAAAAGATGTCATTTTATTGGCTTCTAGATTTCATCCTTCGTTGAGATGAGCCTTTGAAGAAAACATGTCTCTCTTTTTAAGAATATTTTTTTTAGTAGTAGATGAATACAATACCTTTATTTTTATTTATTTATTTATTTATTTTTAATGTGGTGCTGAGTTTTAAACCCACTTCTTCACACATGCTAGGCAAGCGCTCTACCACTGAGTCACAACTCCAGCCCCATGTCTCTCTTTTTCTTCTTGCTTTTTAGATTTTTAATCTTCTGTATTCAGCAGTTTTACTATGACATGCCTAGGTGAGATTTTTTTAAATTTGATTCCATTTTGGGTTTCACAGCTTCTCTTATACATAAGTCTTTATCTTTCATCACCTTGAGAATATTTTTGGATGTTTTCTCTTTAAATGAGGCTTCTGCCTTATTTATCTTTCTAGTACTTATGGGAACCCAGTTACATGTACATTATATCTTTTCACTCTTTTTTTTTCTTGATAAGCATTTTGTTTTCTCATGTATTTTTTTCTCTTTCCACATTTTTTATTGGTACATTGTAGTTGGACTATTGTTGTTACACATTTTCTATTTTGTTTTGAAGGTAACACTGATCACCCATTTGAGAGCTTTTATTTTTACAAAGTTTTCTCTTTACCCAGTAGTGGCCCTCTTCCAGAGCCAAATTTGAACTCTCTGTTTCTTCCCTGTTTCAAGAATTAGTATGTACCCTCTTGGGGAAAAGCCACCATAAATCATCAGCTAAATTCTCTAGAATTATCCCTTCAAGTCATTTTTGTATCTTCGCTTTTAAAACACATTGTATTTTCTCCAGTTTCAGTTGTTCAGTGGATGTTTAATTTTGTTGCAAATGACTTTACCCTATCCAGAAGCACATCTTCTGTTCCATAGGTTTTGAAATTTGATTCTTTTCTATGTGTTTCTAATTTCCATTGTTCTTTATTCTTTTACACTTTCAGAAAGTACATTTTAAAAATTCATTCTATGAGTTATTTTTATTTGGGGGTATAATAGTTTCTTATATTTCCATTAAATCAAATTTAAACATTGTGTGTTATTCAAATATACATCTATATTTGGGTTTGTTTTTTGTCTACTTGTTTTGACAGTCACTGAAAGAAATGTTAAGAATCTCACCCTACAATCAGGCATGGTGGCACATGCCTATAATCCTGCTGAGGCAGGATGATCACTAGTTCAAGGCCAGCCTGGGAATCTTAGTGAGACCCTGTCTCAAAATTTTAAAAGGGCTGAGGATGTAGCTCAGTGATAAAGCATTCCTGGGTTCAACCTTCAGTCTCTCTCTCTCTCTCTCTCTCTCTCTCTCTCACACACACACACACACACACATGCACAAAATGAAATAAAACAAACAGAAAACTCACACAATGATAACAGATTTTTCAAGTTCTCATTAGGTTCACTAAATTTGTCTTTCATATATTTTTAAGGTATATTATTTGATGCAAAACTTTTGTGTTTTTGGTGCTGGGGATAGAACTCAGGATCTGTGCATTCTAACAACGCATCCTACTTCTATACCCCCAGTCTGACACTTCAAAAATTTTTAGCTTTTAAATCTTCTTGGTGAATTAAGTAAATCATCATATGAAATGACCTTTATAATTGTTTGCTTTACAATATTTTTCTAATATTAATATACCTACAAAAGCTATTTTTTAGTATTTTCTTTATATATCTTTTCCAACATGTTTTCACTATTTTGGGGTATTTTATGAATAATAACAGTAGCTATATTTTCATTCATTACATTTTTAAATTGTGCTGAACTACATTCCTAGTTTTGGTATTGTTGTTAAGGATTTTTTGTTTGTTTTAAGACCAGGTCTCACTAAGTTGCCCAGGTTAGCCTTGAATTTGCCATACTACTGCCTCAACTTCCTGAGTAGCTAAGATTACGGGTATGCACCACTGTGCCTGGCTAGATCTCTGTCTCTTTTTTTTTTTTTTTTTTTTAGGATTACTGATATATTTTAATTTATTTGTGTCATGTTATTTTGTGCTTATTTCTTCTTTTTCTATATTCTTTCTTTATAAATCTGTCTTTATAAATCTGTCTCTTCTTTTGGAGAACGTTGCAGTTTATTTTGGTTGCCAACTTGGCTGGGTTAAGGGATGCCTAGATAGAAAAGCATAATTGTGGGTGTGTCTGTGGGGTATTTGCAGAGAAAATTGGCTCATGGGTCAATGAGCTGTAGGAAAGACCTATCCTGAAGAACATGGACAGTTCCATTGAATAGGCTAGGGGCCCAGATAGAATAAAAAAGTAGAAGGAAGAAGTGCATGCACACACTTGATCCTTCTCGAATGGATGTGGTTTTTGCTGCTGGTGGTGGCCTTGGTCTCCTGATTCATCAGCCTTTGAATGAAGACTTACATCAACAGCTCTACAACAGAGGCTTTGAGGCCTTTGGCGTCAGATTGCAACCACATTATTGGCCTATGTCTTGTTCTGAGTTTTCAGCCTTCTCAAACTGAGCAATTACCAGTTTCCCTGAATCTCTAGGCTGCAGACAGTCATTGTGGGACTATTTGACCTCTGATCACAAAAGTCAATCTAATAACCTCCTATTGGTTCTCTTTCTCTGGAGAACTCTAACTAATACAAAACTAAATATAATAATGTGAAAGTATGTTTCACATAAACAAAATAAAGGTTTATTTTGGCAGTGACAGTCAAGAACCCAGTTTCCAACTATTTTGATGTTCTACCATCCTCTGTGTGCTACTTTTGGTTCACAATGGCTGCTTGAGGTCCGTCTTCATGCTTGTCTTATAACCAGAAGAAAAGGGCAAATAAGGGCTTTTTATTTTATATTTTTATTTTTTGGTACTAGAGATTGAACCCAGGGGTACTTTACTACTGAGTACTTTTTACTTTTTATTTTAAGATGGGGGAAGGGGTGTCTCACTAAGTTGTTGAGGCTGGTCTTGAACTTGTGATCCTCCTGCCTCAGCATCCAGTGTCACTGGGATCACAGGCATGCACCTCCATACCTATCAAACATCACTTTCTTTTACATTTCATTGATCTTAATGAAGTAAGGCATATGACCAAATCTAACTGTAAGGAAGGGTAGGAAAATTTTTTTTTTATTCCAGGAATTCTTGTGCTCAGTTAAAAGTTAGGGATTTTATATTACACAAGAATAATGAAGAACAGATGTTAGTAGAAAACTATTAAAGTACCACACTATTTCAGGTTTACAGTTATTTTTCTCTTGGTCCTTGAAAGATATTATTTCACTGTCTTCTAGCTTCCATTGCTTATATGAGAAGTCAGCTGTCATTCCACCTGTCACTCATTTATAGTAATTTATCCTTTTCTCTGATTGCTTTTAATTTCCTCACTTCTTGGGTGTTTTATACTTTCATGATGATTATCTGATAATGGGCTTCAATTGGGTTATTTGCTTAGGGTTCTTTGGGATTGATTCTTGTGTCATCAATTCTGGAAAATTATCAACAGTTACTTCCTTTAATATTGTCTTCTCTCATTCTATTTCTCCCTTTTGAATTCTAATTATTTCATATGTTAGCTTTTCTCACACTTTACCCATGTCTCTTAACCTCCATTTTATCTTTTCCACTTCTTTGTCTACCTGGAATAGAATCTGGGTAATTTCTTTAGATTTTTCAGTTCACTAACTTTCACTTTAGCTCTGTATAATATGCTATTTAATCAATCCACTAGGATTCTAATTTCAATTATTACATTTAAAAAATCACCTGGTATATAGTATAGGCTAATTTTAAAAAAATTTTTTTAGTTTGAGATGGACATGATATCTTTATATTTATATGGTTCTGAGGATCGAATCCAGTGCCTCTCGCTTGACAGGCGAGTAGTCTACCACTGAGCAAAAACCCCAGCACTGTCAATTATTACATTTTTGTTTCTAGATGTTCTATTTTTGTGCTTTTTCCAAACTTTTAATAACCTATTTCTTCCCCACTCCATCTCACCCCTTTTTTCCCTTTCAATGTTGGGGATTGAACCCAGTGCCTCACATATGCTAAGCAAGCACTCTTCCTCTGAGCTATACTCTCAGGCCCTGAAAGTCTGTTTCCTATTCATGTGTTCAATATTTTGGGATGAAAGTATAGCTCAGTGGTAGAGCATTTACCTAGGACAACTTGAATTTGCCCCAAGACTAAATATATATATATATATATATATATATATATATATATATATATATATATATATATTTACATACAGTAAATAAACTTCTGTATGTTATGTATCTGACAAGCTTAATTTATGAAGTTTCTGTAAGTTTGAGTCTGTTAGTTCTGCAAACTCTCATTCTAGTTGGCTTATTTCTTCATGTGTTTTGTGAATCCTCTCTGTGGGATTCTGTCAAACCCTAGTTTACATTCCTCTGGAAGAGGATTTGTGTTAGTTTATAGAAGGTACTTGGTTTTGTACCTATCTATTATGACTTTATACTACATTTTGGATCACATAGCTATTGAGAATTCTGATGCCAAACCTGCATGAAGGATGGTTTTTAATTTTCAGGGGAAAGGTTTTGTTTTGTTTATTTCTTCCCATCCAGAGCCATGAACAAGAAAGGTAAATTTCCATGCCATTAATGATTTTTTTTCTAATTCACTCTTTACTAAGGATATCACTTTTTTTTCAGAGTAATAGGCAGGAATTTATTACAAGGAAAGGAAGATGGGGAAACAGACACTCAAACAAGTAAGGGAGAGAATGGGTGGGACCTAAGGGTATAACTTTTTCTTTTATTAGAGCATTATAGCTATACATAGTAGTTGGGTTCATTTTGAAAGGGTATCGATTTAAGGACTCAATCAGTGGGTTGTGTCTTTTTGTTTTTGTTTTATTTTGTTTTTTGAGATGGGGGTTCTCACTCTATTGGGTAGGCTAGCCTCAAACTCCTGGGATCAAGCAATCCTCCTGCCTCAGCCTCCAAAGAAGCTGGGATTAACAGGTGTGAGCCATGGTGCCCATCTCAGGATTCAGCTTTATATACAGTCTCCAACATAACTTCCCACCTTTCTTGGTCTCTTATCTTACTTTCTTCCACCTGAGTGGCATGTTCAAACCAATGTGGTAAGCCACTGTAACTTCTGTCCTTTAATGAGAAGTTTTATGATTGGAGTTTTCTAGGATACACAATACATATATTGTCAGATATCTACTACCTTATGGCCAGAATGAAAAAGTAGATTTGCTTTTTATCTAAGAAATTGAAAAATCAGAAGATCTTCAACTACACCTTCCTAAAAGTCAACAGAACTGTGAGTGTCCTGAAGTTTAAAGAGGAAGTACATCACGGCAGTATTGTACCAAGATTTCTTCTGGCAAGCTCACTCAGCAATATCCATGCCTACTGTTCTTTTTTTTTTTTTCCTTCAGTGCTGGCGATGACCCAAGGCTTCCTAACGTGCCAGGCAAATGCTCTACTTCTAGGTTATAACCCTACACCTTACTGATCATTTTTAACATGATTCACTAAGACTTCAGTAAGAGGGCCGGGCATGGTGGTGCACACCTGTAATCCCAGATGCTCGGGAGGCAGAGGCAGGGGATGTGGCTCAGTGGTTAAGTGCTCTTGGATTCAATCCCCAGTAACCTCTCCCCTCTCAAAAAAAAAAAAAAAAAAAAGACTTCGGCAAGTCTCTAAACAAAAAAGTTTATTTTGAATTTAATTATCTGTTCCATATATATTAAGGAACATAACTAGAGGCTGGGGTTGTGGCTCAGTGGTAATGCGATTGCCTGGCATGCGGAGGCACTGGGTTCGATTCTCTGTACCACATACAAATAAATAAAATAAAGGTCCATCAACAACTTTAAAATATTAAAAAAAGGAACATAACTATATAAAGATATTGGGGGAGGGATGATAAAGGTATGAAGCTATTTATGGAGGACACACAGAAATTAAGAGAACTGATATCACAAAGCAGAATGTAAAATGTAGTATAAACAACAAATAATATGGGATTCTAGGGAGTAGAGATCACCTGATATGAGAAGAGTCCAGGCCATACAAGGCAGCCTACATAAGCTTAAACACAAAATATTTAATACAATTGAGGAGGATCAAAATGTGCTACAAAGAATAAATTAAGCTGGGTACGGGCCAGTAATCCCAGTGGTTCAGGAGGCTGAGTCAGGAGGATCACAAGTTCAAAGTCATCCTCAGCAACAGCAAGGTGCTTAGCAACTCAGTGAGACCCTGTCTCTAAATAAAATACAAAATTGGGATGGGATATAACCATTGGTTGAGTGCCCAATCCCCAGTACAAAAAAAAAAAAAAAAAGATTAAATTTAGTAGGCCTGGTGTCTGAATGGCTGATACACGGAGGCTGAAAAAATCAAGTTTAATTCAAGTTTCAAGCCAGGAAATATCATGGTACCACATTTAAAAATGAGAAAAGCTAGGATGGAAAGATGGTTTGGGGAGAAATTAATCCAGTTCAGATAAATGTGAGGGGATAGCAAAATTATAAAGTGGAAATACATATATGTGTGTATGTATGTTTCTAGGGATTAAACCCACTGGGTTACATCCCCAGGCCTTCTTTTTTCATTTTTTATTTTGAGATAGGTTCTCACTAGATTGCTGAGGCTGGTCTTGAATTTACAATCCTCCTGCCTCACCCTCCCAAATTGGTGGGATTACAGGCATGTGCCACTGCACCTGGTTCATAAAGTGGAAATATTTAACAAACATGTAGAACTGGGGCTTCAGAAAAATGTCAGTGTCAGAACTACAAATTTTGGGGTACTAGCCTCAAATACTCTCAGGGGTGGTAGTCAAGCTGTATCTCTCAAAGAAACAGGGAAGAATAGATAATTTAAGAACTGAACTCCAGATGATAACAAGGTAACAGGTGGGAAGATAAATTATCAGTAGAGCAGAAAAGCATTTGAAGATGAGAAGAAAATGATGACATGTGACAAAAAAGAGATCTCAAGAATTAAAAGATGATTCATAGTGTCAAATGTGACACAAAGCTCAGAGGAAATAAGGACTAAAGAAAGCCAGTGAATTTGATAATTAGGAGATAATTAGAGCCCATCAGAAGCAAGGTTTTATTACTCTGGTGAAAAAAAGAAGCCAGGTTTGATTATTTAATGGCTCAAATTTTAATTTTATTTTTTAAGTTGTTAATGCAGTAGGGAGCTTGTTACTTCATTGTGATTTTCTGTTTCTTTTTCCAAATGAAAGGAAATGAGTGCCACATAGCAGCAACTCACTGGCCAACCAGTTGCAATCCCTTTCACTTATAACAACTCCATATGGTCAAAGGACTGGAGCCTGGACTCCTACATCATCACATGGATGACTACCCAATTGATTTTAAAACCCGAACACTTGATTACCAATTCAGCTGTCACTGCCACTGTCATAACCCACTTTGCTGAATGACTATTGGTTGTCACAGAGATAAGTCGCCATAATCCTATCCGCAGAGAAAGCAATTAGCTCCTTCCTTGTGCAAGCTCCTTCCACAGCCATGGAAGCAAACCTAGCAAATTTGCACTTGAAATCTTATATTGTTTTTCTCAAAAAGGGCCCTCATTTAAAAGTTTCAGCATCCATATAACCTGGATCTACCAAAATTAACTAGTAACTCATCTTCTCAACACTACCATTGTCATGTTTGTAACATCACCTTACAAAATCCATGAGTGCACAAAGATTCTGAGAAAATCCAATGTAACCTCAAAAGTAAAAATTGTGAACTACTGGTCTAGATTTGATGTTTCCAGGATGAAAAATAACTATATCACTAGTGTCTCCTCTTTGATATGGGGTACAATTCTAAAAAGTGCTACCAGGTCTCTGGAGATTAATTTTCTTCCCATCTGAAATACAGGACACTTTAGATAGTTCTCTTTCAAAATTCTAAATACCATGTTTGTTCCTTTTTTTTTTTTTTGGCACTCCTGAGATTGAACCCAGGACCCGGAACATGCTAGGCAAGCACTCTACAAGAACTCTATCTCTGGGCTACACTCTCAGTCCCCTATTTATTCTTGTATTTAATGAAACATTTTGAATATGCTTAGCAGATAATGAATGTATTTGTCACTCACACTAACTTCATGTCTGAATAAATGAAGACCAGTGCACAGACACCCTCAGAACTATACAGGTAGTATGTAACAAGAGTAGAGGGCATCTCTAGACTTAATTTATTCCAGAGGAATCAAGTCAGAATTAACTCAGACAACTGGGACAACAGAACTAAAATAAAGACCTTAATTCTTATTCTTTTTTTTTTTTTTTAGTATTGGTGAATTGAATCTCTCTTAGTTGCTTAGGGCCTCATTAAGTTGCTAAGGCTGGCTTTGAACTTGCAGTTCTCCAGCCTCAGCCTCCCAAATTGCTGGGATTATAGGCATGCACTCCCATGCCCAACTCTCCTAATTCTGCATTCTTGAAAGATGCTCTACAAACCATTAAATTTCATCAGTACAAATCCACTATTCTCTGTGCATAAGTCCTCACAATATCTCTAAAAGATAAGCTTTTCTTGTCTCCCTTTTCCAGCTGGGAAAACTGAGGCAACAAAGCACCACACATACAAGCACTCCCCAGTTTAAAAAAAAAAAAAAAGTGGTAAAGATAGTAACTACTTAAGCATCTGGTTTTTTTAAAAAAAATTATTTATTTATTTATGTATCTTTAGTTTTAGGTGGATACATTAGTTTGTTTTTATGTGGTGCGAGGATAGAACCCAGTGCCTCATGCATGCCAGTCGGGCACGCTACCACTGAGCCACCACCCCAGCCCCAGCATCTGTTTTTTTTAACTCAGGCAATCTAATATTAACTCAAACACTAACAGTTATGCTACATTCCATTTAACAAAAGTAGAATGTGCATTCATTAAACCTTTTTTTAAAATGAAAGAATCTCCCAGAGTCTATTGGCAGTTTCAATAACTATTCTGGCACACATCTGAAATCTCAGTGACTGGGGAGGCTGAGGCAGAAGGATCACCAAGTTCCAGACCAGCCTTGGCAACTCAGTGAGGCCCTGTGTCAAAATAAAAAAGGTCTGGAGCTGTAGCTCAGTTGTAGAGTGTCCCTAGGTTCAATCCCCAGTACAAAAAAAAAAAAATCAATCATTCAAATAAAAATAAATAAATAATTATTTTGATGCTACAAAATGTTCTCTGGTGAACAGAAAGAAATTAAAGAAAATGACTTTCCAAATTGAAAAACAATCCAAGGAAGACTACTGATGGCAGAATTATTCCATAATCTCGTTTTTCATGAGGAATCAGATCTTTTTAACATTGTAATAATACTGTTCAATGTAATGATTAGTAGCCAAAAAGAAATTACTCAAAGGAGAGGCTGAAGAGTAAATGTTCCTAAAATGTGCTTAAATATTCCAGGGATTGGTTTGAATGTTCTAAGATATTCAGACAAAGAAACCCAATTCTTGCTTTGCATTTTTATGGCATCTCTCACCTAGGGTATTTAGAGCAAAAATCACTGCCAAAGAAACACCCTATCTTCATAAATTAGTTCAATCCAACAACCAAATGACTTGTCCTGTTAGACATGGGAAGAAACTGGCTCCAGGTCCTGAAAATGCTGGCCTTGGGCTCCCTCTGGAGGAGACTAGGACTATATGATTTTGAAGAGAACTTCAGAGCATCCTTACTCTCAGAGGATAGGGCACATAGACCATGTAATAAGTACCTGTGATTTATATACTGCAATCCATAAAATGAAATTAATACCAGTATAATACCAGCACAGTAGTATGTGCCTATAGTCCAAGCAACTTGGAGGTTGAGGCCAGGAGAATCACTGGAGCCCAGGACATTCTGGTCAGCCTGGGCAACATGGTAAGACCCTGCTTCAGAAAACAAAAAGAAAAATCTAGTATGCTACAGAAAGCATACTCTATACCACCAGTAAAATTATCCCATATTCATTTTTCTCAAGTGACTTAACAGGTGGGTTTTTTAAATCAATTCACTCACTCACAAAGCAAATGTTGTTGAGTGCCAATATATGGTAGGCACTATTCTTTTGGGTGGGAGCAAGTACTTGGAATTGAACCCATGGGCATTTTACCATTGAGCCACATACCCAGCCCTTTTCATTTTTTTTTTTTTATTTTGAGACAGGGTCTCGATAAATTGCTGAGGGTCTTGATGAATTCCTGACACTGGCTTGCTACTTTAGTCTCCCAAGGCTAGGATTAAAGACATGCATCATCAGACCAGGCTGCTAGACACTCTAAGCATGAGAAATGCAGAAATTGAACAAAGCACTAAATACTAAATCCCTGCCCTCATGGGGCCATATTTTAATGGCAATTAATGAACAAGATGAAAGAGACGGCTTATCAAATAGGAAGATGCTATTGAAAAAATAAAACAGGAAAGAGGAATAGGAATGGAAAGTTATGATCTTATGTAAGATGGTAGTGAAGGGTTTATATATAAGTAATGACCAGTAAAGAGGCTGTTTTGAACAATTGGAAAGAGATGAAGGAGGAAATCATGCAAATACCTGGGGAAAGAGTTGTCTAGGCACCGGAAACAGCAAAAGCAAAGGTTCTGTGGCAGGAACACAATTTGTGTACACTAAGAACTGTAAGGGGGAAAAAAAACTGTAAGGGAGACAGTGGGCCTGGAACAGAAAAAACAATAGAGAGAAAAGTAGAGAATTGTGTCAAAGAAGCAGCAGAGGCCTACTATGTGGGGTCTTATAGGTTACGGTAACATCTGGTTTTTACTCTGAAACGAGAAGCCAGGGCTGGGGTTGTGGCTCAGCGGTAGAGTGCACGCCTAGCACATGCGTGGCCCTGGGTTCGATCCTCAGCACTACATATAAATAATTAAAATAAAGGTATTGTGTCCAACTACAGCTAAAAAAGAAATGAGAAGCCATCAGAGTTTTGAGCAGAACAATGACATCATCTGATTTAAATTTTATTAAGAACACCTAGGCAGAGCATTTATAAGAAAATGAAAGTTGGACATTGGTAAAAAACAGAGAGACTGGTAAGGGGACTTCTACAAAATCTGGACAAGAGATGTGAATAGAAATGGAGAGTTAAAAAGTGGTCAGACCCTGAAAATAAGTCAAAGATAGAGCTGAAAGAATGTAGGAAGAGGGAAATAGAGATTGACTCCAAGATTTTTCTCTCTGAGCAACTGGAGAAACAGAGTTGTCCTTAACAAAGATATGGAAAATAATGAAGAGAACAAGCAGGAGTAGGGAAGAGAGCAGGGACCTCAATTTTAGGTGCATTAAGTTTGAGCTACCTCTTAGATGTCTTACTGGAGCTGTTGAATGGGCAACTGGAAATCTGAGTCTGGAGTTTGAATATGGAGTTCAGGCTAGAGCATATAAATGGTATATGCTACTTTAGCCTCCCAACAGTCTGGATCAGATTGCTGAGTGAATATAGACAGGAAAGAGCAGCCCAAATTCTTGTTGATTATTCAAGTTACAAAAAATCATCTTTTGCTTTCCCACAGAATCATTAAATTATTATAAAGAGAAACTAATCAGACTTTTTAAAAAAAGATAAAATACCAAATTTAGGGCTGGGGTTGTGGCTCAGTAGTAGACCACTCACCTAGCACACGTGAGGCCCTGGGTTTGATAAATAAAATAAAGGTACTGTGTCCAACTACAACTAAACAATGAATATTAAAAAAACCAAATTTATAGTGATTATGAACTCAGTAATTCTTTCTAGAGCTCCAGGTTTCAAAATTAAGGTGAATAAGCCTATTTTTTCTTTGTCCAAGTGCATGTGTGTGTGTGTGTGTGTATGTGTGTGTGTTACTAGTTATTGAACCCAGGGCTGTGTGTGTGCGTGTGTGTGTGCGCGCAAGCGCTACTAGGTATTGAACCCAGGGCCTTGCCTCAAATATGCTAGGTAGAATGCTTGCTGAGCTACATCCTTAACCTTTCTTTCTTTCTTTTTTTTTTTTTTTTTTTTTTTTTTTAATTTTGAGTCAGGGTCTTGATAAATTGCCCAGACTGGGCTCGAACTTGCAATCTTCCTGCCTCAGTCTCCCAAGTAGCTGGGATTATAGGCATGTGCCACAGTGCCCTGCCAAAGACATATTTAAGAAGGGTTGTCTGCCCTGAGATTTCTCAAATAATAATTCAAAACTAATCAATAACAAGCAACTACTGTATAGCAAATCTAGGATGAATGGCAATATATTGTACAAGTTTGAATAGAATATAGCCTAATGAACACTTTCATCTTTCTTCCTTTTAGTTTGGCTTTAATACCCATAAGGACATTCCTCTGGGTATCTGATCTCAGAATTACTTTTTTAGAAAAGAAAAACAATGGTTATAAACCTGTCTCTGCAGGAGAGAATATACAGGAAGTTAGTAGAATAGCAGGACATTTTGTTTGTATACTTTCACCTTTTATTAAATAAAAGAATGCTTTACTGACATTTTACATGGTGATCCATTAATGGGTACAATTTTGTTTATTATTATTTATTTTTATGTGGTGCTGAGGATCAAACCCAGTGCCTCACATGTGTAAGGCAAGCACTTTGCCACTGAGCCACAACCCCAGCCCAAATTTTAAGAATTAACTTAATTTAAAATTTTTTGTTTAAATGCTAGCTTGTTGCCTTTAATATGCTTGTAACTAAAGGCTCCCACATCACCTAAGATCTCCTGATCACTTTCCTATGCAATTCTGCTAATTGTTTTAGTAACCTAGCCTAACTTTAATTTAGACTTTATTTACAATTTAGACTATTTTTGGCAGCTGTATGATTTTGAACTTAACTTTTCCTCTTCTCGGTATTCCTATGTACTATTATAATTTGGTTCCTAGATATACAAAACAATGTATGTGCTTTAAGAGGTATGATTTCCTTAACGCCTGAATTTAAAGAAAATGTTGATTTTTTCACTCTGTCACAACCATGGCCTTACACTATTTTTACTCAGATCCTGGAAATAAAATTTATTGAGAACAGTTGATAAAAAGGCTGCAAGAATGAAATACAAATGAAAAAACAAAATATCTTCTTTCAATGACTCCTGGCTTATCCTAATGTTATCATGTTCTAGCCAATATAGGTCATTTTCATTTTTGACGTAAGCAACTCATTACTTCAACCACTTGCTTTTTAAAAAAGCACATTATAACAAATAACATGAAGTCACATGTGAAAATAGACCAGAAAAAGAACTCAGATACATTTACCTAATAATACATTTTGACAAATGTTATTAGCCAATAAAATCTATCCTACCATCAACAATCACTGATGAAATTTCCTTTTACTATTGGCAAGAAGTTAACATGTAATCACCAATTATTTTTTTATCGTATATGATAATTATAATAACTAGAATAAGGATAAAAAATAAAGTATGAATAAGACCCTACCTTTATAATAAGAGGAAGCTGGAAGGTACAGTGCAGTGGAAGTTCACTTGCCTACCATGCACAAGACCCTAGGTTCAACACCTAGCATCACAAAAATACATTATTAATTAAATATTTATAACAAGGGGACAAATTCCTGTTCCATATCCATACCCTTAGGTATGGTCATTAATTAAAACATTGTTCAATCAAGGGCAATTTATATAAAACAGAACTATAACTTTTACTAATGACTCTGGGGATTTTTTTTAATTCTTAAGATAAATGTCAGTGCGTTATTCAACAGATTTCCATTATTCAAAACAGTCACTAAATACTCTTTAAGTACTTTTTAACTGAACTTCTAGTTCCAGCAATAATGGAGTAATAGTATTTTTGTCTTAATCTCAAACAAATATAAAACTGTTTTCAGGCAGTATATAGCAGATAAGGATCATTTTCATTAGAAATATAATAGTCCTAAATATATATGTACCTATTAACAGAATTTCAAAATACATAAAGAAACTATTGATACAGATGAAAGGAGAAACATATAAATCCAGGATTATAGTTGAAGATTTCAATATGCCTCCCTCAGTAATTTATAAAACAAGTAGACTAAAGATCAGTAAATAAGCAGTTGTGCATGCCTGTAATCCCAGCAACTTGGAAAGCTGAGGCAGGAGGATCACAAATTCAAAGCCAGACACAGCAATTTAGCAAGGTCTTAAGCAACTTAGCAAGACTCTGTCTCTAAATAAAATATTTTAAAAAGGGTTGGGAAGTTGGGGCTGGGTCTTAGTGGTAGAGCACCCTCCTGGCATACATGAGGCACTGGGTTCAATCCTCAGCACCACATAAAAATAAAATAAAGATATTGTGTCGACCTACAACTAAAAAATAAATATATTTTATTGGGGATGTGGCTCAGTAGTTGAGTGCCCCTAAGTTCAATCCCCACTCCCCCCCCCATATCAGTAAACATATCAGACCTAAAGGTGCTATTGTAAAAGTAAAATTTCTAAGCTGATTCTAAGTTGCAAAAGTCTGAGTTAAAGTGTAAAAGACCAGGCATTGTAAAGTTTCTAAATTGCAAGGCCTGGGCTAAAAAGTAATAGACCAGGTATTGTTAAAATTCCTCTGCTACCCCCAGAACCTGTAATCTCTGTAGCTGTTAGGACAATAATGGAACTGCCCAAAATATTTCTTTTTTTTAATATTTATTTAATTTTTAGTTATTGGAGGACACAACATCTTTGTTTGTATGTGGTGCTGGAGGATCGAACCCGGGCCGCATGCATGCCAGGCGAGCACGCTACCGCTTGAGCCATATCCCCAGCCCCCCCCAGTAAATATTTCCATTGATTCCCTTGTTGTTTAATAGCTAAGAGCTCCAAGTAGCTCGGCACGTAAGCATCCAGGCCACAAAACCAATCAGTTTAAATGTGTACCCCGCTTAGGAGTGACCAATCACCCCTGCCCAGACTGTTCCCGCCAATGAATGTACTAATCATGTCTCAGAGTTGTTGTTCAATTTTCCCGCGCCTCATGATGATTTGTTCTGATGTATGCAAAGCCCCCTGCCCTCTCCAAAAAGTGTACTTAAGCTCTGCTTGACCTCTGCTCTGGGCTCTGGGCTGCTCTCCTTTCTTGAGTGGGCACAGAGCCCCAGCATGCTGGTTCAATAAAATTCCCCCCTGCTTATTGCATGAAGTTGGTCTCTTTTTTTTTTTTTAAGTGAGAGAGGAGAGAGAGAGATAGAGAGAATTTTTTTAATATTTATTTTTTAGTTCTCGGCAGACACAACATCTTTTGTTGGTATGTGGTGCTGAGGATCGAACCTGGGCCGCACGCATGCCAGGTGAGCGCGCTACCGCTTGAGCCACATCCCCAGCCCCTGAAGTTGGTCTCCTGTGGTCTTTCTCCGATGCTCCGCCGGACCCTTACACTATCACTAACTCAACTTAGTTGCAGTTTTGTTTATTTTGTGTGGGTTTTTTTTTTTTCAGTACTAGTTTTGCATCACTGATATAATACCTGAGATAATCAACTTAAAAAAGGAAAGGTTTATTTTGACTCACAGTTTTAGGGTTTATGGGATGTAGGAGAAGAAATTTAAAGTTTTAGTTGCTTATATTAGAAAATAGAATGATCTCAGCCTCCACTTTCAGAAGTCAGCAAATTAAAAAAAACATAATAGGAAGAAATAATAAAGATAATATTCAGTAGAAACAATCAGTAAAACCAAAAGCTGGTTGTTTGGAAAGATTAGCCAAATTGATAAATCTCAATCTAAACTTACAAGGGAAAATAAAAGAAAGAAATAGAGAAAACATAGATTATTAAGAACAGGAATGCTAAAGATAACATCACGGGGCTGGGGATGTGGCTCAAGCGGTAGCGCGCTCGCCTGGCATGCGTGCGGCCCGGGTTCGATCCTCAGCACCACATACAGACAAAGATGTTGTGTCCGCCGAGAACTAAAAAATAAATATTAAAAAAATTCTCTCTATCTCTCTCTCTCTCTTTCCTCTCTCACTCTCTCTAAAAAAAAAAAAAAGATACATCACTATAGGTGTCAGTAACTGTAAAGTGGTAACAAAGAAAACAATGAATAATTGTATGCCAATAAAACTAGCAACTTAGATGGAATGAATAAATTCCTTGAAAGAGGCAAATTATCAAAACTGACAAGGAAAACTAACTAACATGGAAATTTAATTTATATATAAAAATCTTTCCACAGTGAAAACCCTAGTACCTGTTGGCTTTACTGTTGATTTCTAACAAATAGTTAAGGAAGAAACAAAATCAATACTACATAAATTCTTTCAAGAAACAGAAGAAGGATGTATTGGTCAGTTTTGCATCACTGTGATAAAAAAAACTGAGGTAATCAACTTAAAAAAGGATAGGTTTATTTTGACTCAGTTTTAGTGGTTTTGTTCCATAGTTGGTTAGCCCATTACTATTGAGCCTCAGGGTGAAGCAGCACATCATAGTGGGAGCAAGTGGTGGTAAAGGCTTGTTCACCTTATAGTGATCAAGAAGCAAAAAGAAAGACAGTGGGGGGGGGGCTTGGGTTCCGATATCCCTTTCAAAAGCACATCTTAATGATCTAACTTTCTTCCACAGTTCCACCTCTTAAAGGTTCTTCTACAGACTGGGGAATCAAACCTTCAGCATGTAGGCCTTTGGGGAACATTTAAGATCCAAATTATTAGGAGAAATAATTCCTAACTCATTTTATGAAGCACAATAACAAATATAACAAAACCAGATAAGGAAAATATAAGGAAAATGGATAAACAGACAAAAAAATCCTTCATTAACATAGATGCCAAAATCCTTACTAAAATTTTAGCCAATTAAATTCAACAATACATACAAAAAATCAGGTGGAGTTTATTCTTAGGAATTCAGGGTTGTTTTGCTATTGAAATATCAATCACTGTCATTCACATTAACAGAATGAAGGAAGAGAATCATTAAGAACAACTCAATAGAGACAAAAAGGCATTTGACAAAAGTCAACACCCATTCATGGTAAAGACTTTCAGAAAATAGGAATAGAAGGAACATTCCTCAGTTGAACAGAGGTTATCTACCTAAAACCTCACAATCAATAGTACACTTAGTGGAAAAGAGCTAAGTACTTACTCTGTAGTATAGGAAAACAAGCAAGATTGTCCACTCGCTACTTTTACTCAATATTTTACCACATGTTCTAGGGAATGCAATAAAGCAAGAAAAAAATAATAAAAGACATAAACATTGGAGAGAAAAAAGGAAAACATTTTTGACTACACAGGTTGCATGTCCCTTACTTGAAATATTTGGAACCAGAAGTGTTTCAGATTTTAAAGGTTTTCAGATTTTAGATTATTTGCATAGACCGAACCAGCTAAGCATTCCTAATTCCAAAATCTGAAATCTGAAGTTTGAAATGCTGTAAAAAAAAAAAAAAAAGAAAAGAAAAAGAAACACTTTTTGAGTGTAATGTAGTTGCTCAGAAAGTTTTGAATGCTAGAGCATTTTTTATTTTAAATTTTCAACCATTTTGGATTTTGAATTTCTGGATTGGGGATTCTCAACCTGTAAAGAAAATCCTGAAAAATATACAAAAAAAAAAAATAAGGAGGAAAGAAGGGAAGGACAGAGGAAGAGAAGAACAAAGGGAAAGAGAAAAGGAAAGAAAGAAACCTACTACAACTAGTAATTGAATTTATTAAGGTCTCAGGACACATGATCAATGTATAAATAGAAATTGTATCTCCATGTATTAGCAACAAACAACTGAAAGTTGAAATTAAAAAGTAATGCCATTTATAAGTATATCAAAATTAAAATATATAGAAAACAAATATATACAAAATATATATGAATAAATTTAACAAGTGATGTATAAGACTGCTACATTGAAAACTACAAAACATTGCTGGAGAAAGAAGATCTAAATAGATGGTTCATATCATGCTTGTAGATTGTAGATATTGTTAATATATCCCTTCTCATCCAATTGATATATAGATTTAACACAGTCCCTTCCAAAATCCCAGGAAGCATTTTTGTAGAAACTGGTGTAAGGATAGACAAATATACAAATCCAACAGGCTTGGACAGACATAGACATACCTGTTGACGTACCACAAGAAACAAATGTTAATTTCTATGCTAAAGCTAACAAGAAATTGATTAGAAAGGTCTATTATATATAATAATCTCAGTACTAATGCTAATTTTTTCTGAAATGAAAAAAGATCACAATATGTAATAAAGAAATTATGTTTTCTGCTGGATGTAGTGGTGCATGCCTATAATCCCAGATATTCGGGAGGCTGAGACAGGAGGATTACAAGTTCAAGGCCATTCTCACCAATTTAGCAAGACCCTTTCTCAAAATAAAAGTAAGTCTACATCATGTTCGGCCAAGGAAGGAGAAGTTATGTTCCATTTGTGCACAATGTGTCAAAATGCATTTTATTGTCATGTATAACTCATTAGAACAAATTAAAAAATAAAATTAAAAAAATACAGGTACCCCTGTACATATACAATTATACAACCAGTGTGATTCTATATCATGTACAACCAGAATAATGAGAAGTTATACTCCATTTATGTATAATATGTCAAAATGCATCCTACGGTCATGTATATTAATTAGAACAAATTAAAAAAAATTATTGATGATGCCAAAATAGGATGATCAAACCTCTAGAAAATAAGCATAAATTGTAATAAATGAAACCCATTATAATAAATGAAAAGGATAAATTATAATAAATGAAAGTGAAAAGGATTGATTTAAAAATAAATAAAGGAATAGAGAGGAAAATCACTGGCAGAGCACTTGCCCAGCATGTGCAAGACCCTGGGTTTTATCCCCAGTCCCGCAAAAATGAAATGAACTAAAAATTTCAAAAAAAAAAAAAAAACATAATAAAATTATGTTTTCCTTTATTTCCGTGTTGATTCAGTAAATACAGAATCAGGTAGAATCCTGGTAAAACATCAAGTAGGACAATTGTATTAACTTTTCTTGAAGAGTAGAAAAATCCAGAATTTTGGTAGCGCCAAGGTTCAAATATATCCCTCAAAAGTTCATGTGTTGAAGGGTTGGGAATGTAGCTCTTGGTATAGTGCTTTTCTAGTGTGTTCAACATCCCATGTTCAGTCCCCAGCACCACACACACACACACACACACACACACACACACACACAGTTCAGATATTGGAAACTCAATCCCCAAATTTATATGTTCAGAGATTTGGAAATTGGAGCCTTTAAAGGAAATTAGGATTAGATGAGGTCATACTAGTGGGTCCCCTATGATGACATTAATGACTTTATAAGAAAAGTAAGAGTGACTAAACTAGCATATTTGCCCTGTCTCACCATGTAATGACCTCTGCCATGTTTATAATACAGTAAGAAGGCCCTCCCTCATCGGCTGCCTTACAGATGCAAGCACCATGCTCTTAGGCTTCTTAGGGGCCAACCCCCCCCTTTTTTAATAAACTATCCAATCTGAGTTGTTTGGTTACAGCAATAGAAAAGTCAGATAGTATACCATCTCTGGGTTGTGCACAGTTTATTTTATGAAATAGAAAAAGTCCTTACCACATAAAAGTACTATTACATGGAACTAGGAAACTGGAAGAGTGTAGCCAATTATTTAAAATGATAAAAGAATTAACATCTCAAAGTCATATTATCTTTAGATATTTTATAAGTATTATATTTTTATTGCTGACCAATAGAAGACATATTTCATCATGTAATGGTAATGATTAGCTTTTAAAATAATGGGAGTCTGAGGCAGGAGGAACACAAGTTCAAGGTCAACCTCAGCAATTCAATGAGGCCCTAAGCAATTTAGTGAGAACTTGTCTCAAAAAAAAAAAAAAAAAAAAAAAAAAAAAAAAAAAAAGGGCTAGAGCTCACTTGTAATACTAAAAATAAAATAAAATAAAATAATGGATTAGTTATTTCATTAAGAATATGTTTTCAGGAAACTGGAGAGTTCTAGGAGATAATTGACTTTTGAAGTTCTGTGACTCTCAGTATAAGTATAATGTGTGTCATGTAACAGGGAATGTTACCCACTCAGTAATCATGGCAAGTAAAAAACAGACAGAGAGGAGATGACTTTATAATTCCAAATCAAAGCATCACAACAACAGAGTTCTTAGAAGAAAGAAGAAAACAGTGAATATTTTCCTAACAAAACAAAAACAATTGGATGAGGCTAATGCAGATGGATGGATGGCTCTCTTAGCAACAGCTCAAGGTACATTTCTATTGTATATAACATTAAAAAGGGAAGTTGTCAGTTTGTATTTTTACCATTATTTAAAAGACACTACCAGAAAAAAAATCTGTTCCTCTTCGAATTCTTCCCCTCACAATGGCCATCTCCACCCTAAAATTAGAAACCAAGCTAGTAAGAATCAAAGATAAGAATGTAAATATATGCTGCTAAAACCTTGACTGTGTTAACGTTATATTATATGTAAAAAACTAAATTATAAATACGCTGGTCAGGCCAAAAGAATTGCTTCCTTGCTTTATCCAGTTTCCATCTTTTTAAACAATTTCTCAATCTGTTTAAATGCTGTTTCAGAGCGTACAGTGTGGAACCAAACCCATGTTTCATGTTTATCAAGTATACTTGTTTGCCCACAAATGTTTGGTGCTCTCAGACATTGGGATCTCACTTTATGACGTATTTAGAAACTCCCTTCTGTAATTATAAAACTCTGAGCCAAAGCTGAGATTGACCACTAATCAAACATGCCTGAAATAACAGATGTTCAAATAAAATTATTTGACTTAATGTAAATTGCAATTTTATTAGAATATACAGATCAGGCAATTTTTTATAAATTAATATTCAAGTTAAGACAACAAGTAATTCAAATTTTATAAATTTCAAATTTAGGTGAATATACACATAACTATACAAGATTTTTGATTAATCTGTATGATCCTCTGGTCAACACTTTTGTGTATGTAACATTAATAAAAAGCATTCTTGGGCTGGGGATGTGGCTCAAGTGGTAGCACGCTCACCTGGCATGCGTGCGGCCCGGGTTCAATCCTCAGCACCACATACAAACAAAGATGTTGTGTTCGCCGAAAACTAAAAAATAAATATTAAAAAAAAATTCTCTCTCTCTCTCTCTGTCTCTCACTCTCTTTAAAAAAAAAAAAAAGCATTCTCTTTAAACCATATTATAATTCTGATATTCCCTGAATTTTCAGCTGCTGCATTTTCTACTCTACATCTGGCAGGTTCTTCTTCCTTTCAGTCTGTGCATTTCCTGTATTCTAAAAGTAAATAGAAACAGGACCTTAACTGAGGAAACAGTGAGTCTTTGGCTAAGGAAATGCAAGCAGAGATAGAATACTGTATTTTGCATCTGGGGTTTGTTTCTAACAAAGTATTCCTCATTATCACCATCAAACAGAACTAAAGGTGGCCTTTGTATGGACTCATCCGTCTTGCCCAAGTTACTCATTCACAGTAATTTAGGGTTTCTCCCTAGTTGTAGAGCCTCTTCAAGGGATGCATGCCTATTTCAATATGCCAGAAACAATTTAGTGTACATTTAGGAAATACTTTGATCCTATTTGCTATTCCTGTTTTTATGGGTTTTGTTTTGTATATTGTTGTTGTTTATTTGGCCTTGCTGAGGATCTAATCCAGGCCCTCGTGCATGCTAGGCAAGTGCTACACTCCCAGCCTCCTATCTTATGTTGTTAAAAATGTATCATATCATATTCTCTTGTACTCTCTAAAACTACAGACTCAAAATATCTTTTTTTTTAAATGGAACACTTCATGAATTTGCTGTCATCCTTGTGCAGGGGCCATGCCAATCTTCATTGCACAGTTCCAATTATATAGTATATGTGCTGCCGAAGCAAATGAAGAAATTTTTTTTTTTTTTTTTTTTTTTTGGTACTGAGGATTGAACCCAGGGGCACTCAACCACTGAGCCATATACCCAGACCTATTTTTTTTTTCTTTAGAGACAGGGTCTCACTGAGTTGCTTAGCACCTTGTGGTTGCTAAGGCTGGCTTTGAACTCAAGATCCTCCTATGTCAGCCTCCCCAGTCGCTGAGATTATAGGTGTATGTCACTGTGCCCGGGCTAGAAATTTTCTTAATTTGTATATTAATTTATTAAAAGTGTTTGAACTAGCCTTATGATATACCTAGCCTAGTTCTCTCTTCAGATCAGAAGCCAGCTTGCCACAAGTTATGAAGGATTCATTTCTGTTTTCTGTAAAAATATTAGGATGTCTGTATAGCCTGGCCATTAGTTGATGTTGTAAAGCTGATTGGAATGCCTGCCCATGCCCTGAACTCACCCATGCCTGGTTTTCCCTGACCAGATAACAACCCTTTCCTAAACCTTAGTGATGCCTCAAAAGTTCTGGTCTTCCCTGGCCAGATAATGACCCTCTCTGAGTCTCTAAGACCTCCATAAATTCTGATGTCGGGGCCAGCAAAAATGTAAACTATGTTATGCTCCTCAGAGTTTTGTTATCTGTAACCCCCCTTTGTGTAACTTTTTGGTCTATAAAACTGGGCTGCAAGGAAGCTTCGTGGCTGTCCTTGGCTCCCATGATTTTGATGGGAAAGGCAGCCCGGCCGGTCGAAATAATAAGCTTGCTTTAATTTGATTTTAATTGGAGTCAGTGGTCTTTTCTTGCATCATGGTCCAACACCTTATATGCCATTTCAGTCACCTGTCAGAACTACTTTTGAATAGACAGTACCAATAAACTATAAACAACTGACTTCTGGTTATTTCTAATAATGATTTGTTTTAAGGTCACTCTTTTTAGAAGATCATTTTAGCTGGGTGTGGTGGAGCACACCCATCTTTGATCCCAGTGACTCGGAATTGTAATCCTCCTGCCTCAGCCTCCAAAGTAGCTGGAATTACAGAAGCGTGCCAACACATCCAGCAAAATGGAATTTTAATAGTAAGTACCAAGATAAAGATAAAAAATCTAAACAGGCTCCTTTCCTAAAGTGGGGTGGGAAGCAATGTCAAGGTTGGGAAACGGGTAGCTCAGTGGTCTAGCCTTTGTCTGGTATGTATAAGGCTCTGGGTTTGATCGTCAGCACCACAAAACAATGACATGATTTTCTGGAGAACAAAATAGCATAATATGTTTTCAAGAGAATAAGTAGCCAGGCACTGTGGCCCACACCTGTTATCCCAGTGGCTGGTTTGGCTGAGACAGGAGGATCACGAGTTCAAAGCTAGCCTCAGCAATTTAGTGAGATGCTAAGCAATTCAGTGAGACCCTGTATCCAAATAAATAAAAACACAAAATAGGACTGGGATGTGGCTCAGTGGTGGAGTGCCCCTGAGTTTAATCCCTGGTACCTCACTCCCAAAAAAGTCATCTTTTTAGGAGCTCTATATCACGTGAGGAAGAAAGGGCTCTCCTTACAGTTTCCTGTTTATTTACTATCCTAAAATTGAATTAAGAATTTCTTTTGTTTTATCATTAAAATGGTTTTGTTCCTGGGGCCTTTCATGGAACAGTAAGATAAAAATCTGTAATGCTAGTCTACACAAGTTCAAGAGCTCTAATTCACCCAATCATTCAAAATACATGTAGATGGTGTGCTGTGCAACAAGCTGTAACATTAGTAAGTCACCAAAAGTATAAGTTTAAAGCCACCTTGTTACTTTTATAATGAACAAGCAGATGACCATTAGTGGCTTTCTTGTTTTATTATCTCTTTTCTGCAAAGTGGATTGTGGAATTCTTAACAAGTTCGAGATCAAGACTAAGGCATAGCCCTAATTGCCACAGGGAGCATACATCTAATAGTGTCTAATAATATTGTTCTCCAAATTATGAGTAGCTTTAGTTAAAATGCCTTCTTACAGTTTCAGATAAAAATTTCTGTATTTTTAATTTCTTCAAATTTCCTTAGTAAGTATGTAAAATTTTATCATGAATAAATGTAGCCAATTTTTTTTAAAAAAATAGAGATAATAAAGTTGATAAATAATTTACAGATTTGACCTCAAAAGGGCAGCTAGGAGGCCACCTACATTATTAAACTCACTGGGTTCTCAGCACAGGCTCTTTTTCTTAAAAGAGTACCTTTAAAGGATATTCATTTGGAGTTGAAAACTTCAGAATTTCCAAATAAAATTCAAAAATCTTTCTGGTGAATAGGGGTAGGGGATATTTTAAGAAATTACCTGATAGCTAGCTGAGAGCAAATATTTGTGAAAATAGGACATGTGGGTAAATAGCAGAGATGGGGAATAAATTGGAGAGAAAACAAAAAGAAGCTAAATCGAATATATATGCTGGTGGCCCATGTAACCAGATGTTTATATCTGAACTGTCATTTTCATTGGTATGGATTAATTGCTTGATGTTTGACAACACACATAACACAGTTGCTATTTTCCCTAAGTACTGTGTATTCTTGTCATTCAAAATTCAAATGAGAGCTGATATGCCAGGCATATTTTTTAAAAGTAGAATAGAATACCATTAATACTCCCATATTAATACCATTAATACTGGGGAGGCTGATATGGGAAGATTACTTGAGCCCAAGGGTTCCAGACTAGCCTGGGCAATATAGCAAGGCTCCATCTCAAAAACAAACCAAACATAAAAAATGAGGGCTGTTAATTAATACCCCCCAAAATAACTTTTAGAAACATTTATGATTGGTTATTCTAGAAAGATATAGTTCTCTTTCCAGAGTTTGAAGATTACAGAATTCTGAATTTTTATATAGCTTTCCATTAGTAACAACTGAATTTATAAAGAATCAAGGACTTTAAATAACATTGCTTAGTAAAAGCTGTAAGCAAAAAAGTTTTACCTCTTGTTTTTCTTGGTTTTGACCCATATTAAATAAAGCTGGTATTTTAGATGAATCTGTATTCCTTGACTCCCCTTTCAGCACTTTTATCTGTTTAACTTTTGCAAAAATATATAAAACAATGAAAATTTGTTATTCCTACTTGGAAATTTTACTCTCCTTTTCAAGAATTTCAAATGGAAATTCTGAAGTCCACTACAGTTGGTTTCTTAGTTTATTACAAAGGAAATAAATGAATCATGAGTTATAATAATAAAATACGGTAAACTGTTTTATAATTCAGAGTCTAGTATTAAAGGAATATATTTTTATCCTAAGTATTACTAAGCAGATCAGGTAATTCCTCATAAGCGTACAAGTACTACAGTCTTGCTATTATATCATATTTTCACAAGGTGTCACTATTCTTCAAAAAACATAACTTGGCAAAAAAAAGTTTCATTTTAAGATAAATCTTAAATTTATAAATCAATCTATGAAATCCTTGGGTGCCTAAAGCACATATAACATTCCTGGTCAAATAAATATAGAAAGGTGATTTATTCCAGGTCATTTACTGAACCAAAACCACCTTCTTTGAATGCTGTCCTAACATTTCAACATTGAATGAATTAAAAATTTACCTTTTTAAGCTGTCTTAACACCTCTTTAACCCATTGTGTCCCATTGTACTATATAGAATTGAAAACTTGGGATGTAATGGGTTTTTAAATTATCTCATTTGTATCATCCTTTATTTGAAATCTCAACAATGGAAAATGTTTTTCTCAATAATTTACCATTTTCAAATCATACTATAACCTGTATTACAAAAAAAAGTCCTGTACATGTTATCATCCGAAGATTTATGCAGCTAAGCAGCAAATGTATACCTTCCATTCCTTTCATCTCCTTTGACTGTATTGTGAAAGGCAATTCAGGGAAATGGAATTCTTTCCTGTCAGATCTGGAAAAATTCAGCTTCCGTTTGTTCCCACTTGCCATTTGGTGGCTTGGACCTATTCGCTCATTAAATACATGCTTCTCCATTTGGCTCTAAACAAACAAATGAGAGCTAGTTTAAAGAAATGTGTGTAACTATTGTAGAATGACAAGCCTAGAATTGCTAACCATTTGGATGATGCAAAATATAACAACAATTATTTAAAATTAAGAAGTAGAATAGAATACCATTAAACATATAAACAGATCAAACTCCAATGTAAGTTTCAAAAAACAAACTTTTAGTATATTTATTATTCTGAAAATAACAGTCTTGCTCCAGAGAACCAGAATCTTAACTTTTAAGTTCTAGTACCATCTATTGCATTCTTTGGAAAAATTACTTCAGTTCACTTTCCTATTTTATAAAATTACACACTTTGTGAACACTGGGAAAACTCAAAGAAAAAAAAAACTACTTATGAATGGCTTTTGGAAAACATTTGTCTACCTATTTTTGATCATTTGGTAAAAGATCAAAAAACTTTGTTAAGGCAGTGTAATTGTGCAGTATCCCACTCCACAAATGTACAGAAATGTACTTAAAACACCTACTCTTAGATAGGTTTGTGTTGACATCATTTTCATTATTAAACTGAGCCCGTGCTTCAATTGTGAATAAACCACTTTCCTATGTAAAAATTGGTGAGGGTGGATGAACTACACTGACTATTTTTTTCTAGTGAAAGTAAGTAGTATATATTTGGCAGTTGTTTTTAATCCAGAATAAAATATTTAAAATATTTTTGTGACTTTTAAAGGTAGAAATTTTAATTTATTCTAAGTCTCACGTTAAATACAAAACTTAAGATAAAGAAAATTAACTAAAATTGTGAAAACAATAAGGAAATAATGGCCTATTATCAACTCAAGAACATGAAATCTGGAGATGTAGCTCAGTGGTACATTGCATGTTTACCTTGTACAAGGTTCTGGGTTTAACCCCCAGTATCATTAAAAAAAATAAGTAAATGAAAAAAACTAAAAGCATATTTTTTAAAATGTTGGAATCCCAAAAACAGAGAAAAGGAAAAGGGGACTAATGTTAAAAGAGGCCACATTTTAATGACTAGCTTCTTGTCTTACTTGAGTGGGACCTGTGTCCTCTTGCCTGCTATTAGACATAACTTGTCCAACATATTGTGAAGAAGTGCGTCTCTTTTTT
Source organism: Urocitellus parryii (assembly GCF_045843805.1). Classification (NCBI taxonomy): domain Eukaryota; kingdom Metazoa; phylum Chordata; class Mammalia; order Rodentia; family Sciuridae; genus Urocitellus; species Urocitellus parryii. Next base: position 135,142,851 of record NC_135531.1, on the reverse strand, counting down.
GCTCTTTCAGTTAACCTATTATTTAAAAATAAATGAGAAGTTATTAGAACTCCCCAGAAGTGCCTCTGTTTTAGTTTCAAGATGTGTAAGTTACACCATGGATGTCTACTGTCAGAACACTGAGGACCAAAAAGTGATTGGCTGTCTTTAAGTACCAAGAGCTCTAAAGAGAGAAGTGGTAATGAGGAAAACTAATGCATGGCTAACATGTGGTAATGAATATGTCATGGAGTTACTACTGCTGGCCTAATTGATCTCTTCTGACTGTCCTGAACTTGGATCTCATATGAGCTTACTGTCTAAGACTGGCTTATAATCACAATTATGACACCATGGTTTTGGGATCAAGATCAATTGGGCTATTATAGTGTGTAACCTACTGCACCTTTGGATGGACATGTTCACTTGTTCATGTCTGCAGACCACTAATCCTTAGGATCTGCCAGTCCAAAAAAGTCTGCTAGAATCTGCTTGGATTGCTAAGTATGGTGACGCATGCCTGTAATTCCAGTAACTTGGGAGGCTGGGGCAGGAAGATGGAAAGTTTGAGGCCAATCTCAGCAACTTAGCAAGACCCTGTTTTAAAATAGGGACTAGGCAAGTAACTCAGTGGTAAAACACCCAAGTTCAATCCCCAGGTAGGCCCCCTCAAAAAAAAAAAAAAAAACACTAAAAGAATCTGCTTGAACTAATTAATAAAGCTTGTCTCCTTCCTTACATACAATCACAATAGATGAATTTATAAATAATCCTAATGATTTGCTAGACAGTCTCTCACCATTCAATATACTGTCCACAATTAATCAGACTCAAGATACCAGTCTCTCATCAGAGGTTAAATCTAAAACTGGCCCAATATGCTGTTTTCCTGCCAAAACATTTGACCTTAAAATGCCATTTGACTAACAAAGATTATTTCTTATTATCCTTTCTATATTTAGAGAATTTGTTATGATATAGAACAAAGCTTACTTTGTTGTATCACCTGCTATGGTTCAGATACGGTTTGTCCCCCAAAGTCCATGTGCTGGAAGCTTGGTCCCAATGTGATTGTGCTGAGAGGTGGTGAAACCTTTAAGAGGGGAGGCCTAGGAGGACCCAAGATGGCGAACTAGAGGGAAGCTTCATTCCTCGTGGCTCCATAACTCAGGATATGAAGAGAGGAACTACTGTTTCTCTGCAAAGTAGCCATCATTGCCCACTGATACCCTGCTGTTTATCTCCCTTCTGGTGTCTACCAGCATATCGCCTGCCTTTCTAGCACAGACTGCTTGTTTACTGCTGCCTATCATCCGCCTTTTGGCCATTTGCCTGCCTCTTGCCTGCCCATTGTCCACCAGCCAACCTCCAGGATTGCTGCTGTTATCTTAAAGACTACCCACAGACTGCCTGCTGCCCCCTGGAAGCTCATTACAGTACCTGCAGATGAGGTATTGGAAGCCTTCAAGGACACTATAAGACTACAGGATAGAAACTGTACTGCCTCAGATCCATACTGCTAGATGGGAAGACACCCAAAAAACATGAAAAAACAAGGAAACAAAGTGCCTCAAATAAACCAAGATTTTCCAACAATAGAAGCCATAGATAACACAGTAGAAGAAATGCCAGAGAAGCAATTTAGAAGGTACATAGTTAGGCTGATCTTCAAAATAAAGAATGGTATCAGAGGGAAAATATAGGAAGTGAAAGATCACTTCAATAAAGAGAGATTATAAAAAGGAATCAAGCAGAAATCCTCAAAATGAAGTAAACAATAAACCAAATTAAAATTTCAATTGAAAGTATCATCAACAGCCTAGACCATTTGGAAGTCAGAGCCTTAGGCAATGAAGACAAAATACATACTCTTGAAACTAAAGTCAACGGCACAGAGAAGATGGGAAGAAACCATGAAAAGAACTTCCAAGAAATATGAGATAACATGAAAAGAGCAAATTTAAGATTTAAGTGAATACATGAAGATATGGAGATATAAACCAAAGGAATGCACAATCTTTTCAAAGACATAATATCAGAAAATTTCCCAAATCTAAAGAATGAAACGGAAAGTTATAAGAGGCTTATAGGACCCCAAATTATAGCAGACCCATACCAAGGCACATTATAAGGAGAATGACTAACATACAGAATAAGAAAAGAATTTTAAAGGCTATGAGAGAAAAAAATCAAATTACATACAGGAGGAAATCAATTCGAATTTCAGCTAATTTCTTAAACCAGACTCTCAATTCGAGGAAGTTCTAGAACAACATATATCAAGCTCTAAAAGAAAATGAATGCCAACCAAGAATCTTTTGTTGTTGTTATTGTTGTTTTGTTTTGTTTCTAGTTGTAGTTGGACACAAACCCTTTATTTTATTTATTTATTTATTTTTATGTGGTGCTGAGGATCGAACCCAGCACCCCGAACTGTTAGGTGAGCACTCTAACATTAAGCCACAACCCCAGCCCCCAACCAAGAATCTTAATCCAGCAAAATCAAGCTTCAGATTTGAAGATGAAATTAAAAACCTTCCATGATAAACAAAAATTAAAAGAATTCACATCTAGAAAGCCTGCACTACAGAACATTCTCAGCAAAATATTTTACAAGGAGGAAATGAAAACCAGCAAAGACAGGAGCTACACTAAAGGAAAAGCCAATCAAAGGAGAAACTTAGTCAAGTTAAAAACCAAAAATAAACCGAAGTGACCAGGAATACAAAGGATATCTCAATAATAACCCTGAATGTTAATGGCCTAAATGCATCAGTCAAAAGACATAGACTTGCAGATTGGATTAAAGAAAAAAATATGCTGTCTTTAAGAGACTCACCTCCTAGGAATAGACATCCACAGACTGAGGTGAAAGGTTAGGAAAAAATATATCTGGGAAAAAACATATCGCTCATAAACAAGCTGCATAAACAAGCAGGGGTTTTCATCCTCATATCAGACAACGTGGACTTCAAACCAAAGTTAGTCAGAAGGGATAAAGAAGGATATTTTATACCGCTTAAGGGAATCGTATGTCAACAAAACATAACAATTATAAATATTTATGCCCCAAACAATGGTGCATCAACATACATCAAACAAATCCTTCTCAATTTTAAGAATTAAATAGGCCACGACACAATAATACTAGGTGACTTTAACACACCTCTTTCACCACTGGATAGATCTTCCAAACAAAAACTAAACAAAGAACCTATAAAACTAAATAATACAACCAATGATTTAGACTTAACAGACAATATATAGAGAGTATTTCATCCATCATTGAGTGAATCACCTTCTTCTCAGTAGAACATAAATCTTTCTCTAAAATACACTATATGTTATGCCACAAAGCAACTCTCAGCAAATAAAAAAAAAATAGAGATACTATCCTGCATTCTATGAGATCATAATGTAATGAAACTAGAAATCAGATAAAATAAAAAATAGAAGCTACTCCTCCAACACCCGGAGACTAAATAATATGCTATTGAAGGAACAACAGACAGCCAAAGACATCAGGGAGGAGATAAAAACATTCTTAGAGATAAATGAGAACACCGATAAAACATAAGAAAATCTCTGGGACACTATGAAGGCAGTGCTAAGAGAAAAGTTCATTGCATTGAGCTCATTCATTAAAAGAGTAAAAAAGTCAACAAATAAATTACCTAACATTGTATCTAAAGCCCTAGAAAAAGAAGAACAAATCAACACTAAAAGTAGTAGAATACAGGAAATAATTAAAATCAGAGCTGAAACCAATGGAATTGAAACAAAAGAAACAATTAAAAAAATTGACAAAACAAAAAATTGATTCTTTGAAAAAATAAATAAAATTGATAGACCCTAGCTACTCTAATAAAGAGAAGGATAGAGAAAACTCAAATTATTAAAATTTGTGATGAAAAAGGAAATATCACAGTGACACTATTGAAACACAGAAGATAATTAGAAACTATTTTGAAAATTTATACTCCAATAAAATAGAAAATATTGAAGACATCAACAAACTTTTAGAGACATATGCTCTCCACAAACTGAATCAGGAGGACACACATAATATAAATAGATCAATTTCAAGAAATGAAAAGCCTACCAACCAAGAAAAGTCCAGGACCAGATGGATTCTCAGCAGAGTTCTACAAGACCTTCAAAGAAGAATTAACATCAATACTCCTCAAATCATTCCATGAAATAGAAAAGGGAGGAACTCTTCCAAACTTGTTCTATGAGGCTAGTTATCACACTGATACCAAAACCAGAAAAAGACATAACAAGGAAAGAAAAATTCAGACCAATATCCCTGATGAGCACAGATGCAAAAATTCTCATTAAAATTCTGGCAAATCACATACAAAAACATATTAAAAAGATAGTGCACCACAATTAAGTGGAGTTCACCTCAAGGGTGCAAGGTTGGTTCAACATATAGAAATCAATAAACATAATACTTAATAGATGTAAAGACAAGAATCATATGATTATCTCAATAGATGCAGAGAAAACATTTGACAAAATGTAGCACCTCTTCATGTTCAAAACACTAGAAAAACTAGGGATAGTAGGAACATACCTCAACATTGTGCTAAGCCCAATGCCAACATCATTCTAAAGGAAGAAAATTGAAAACATTCCCTCTAAAAACTGGAACAAGACAGGGATGCCCTCTTTCACCACTTCTATTTAACATAGTCCTTAAAAATCTAGCAAGAGCAATCAGACAGAAGAAAGAAATTAAAAGTATGCAAATAGCTAAAGAAGAACTCAAACTATCACTGTTTGCTGTTGACATGATTCTATATTTAGAAGATTCAAAAAAATTCCACCAAAAAACTTCTAAAACTAATAAATAAATTCAGCAAAGTAGCAGGATATAAAATCAATACCCATAAATCAAATGTATTTCTATACACAAATAATTGAATCCACTGCAAGAGAAATTAGTAAAACTACTCCATTCACAATACCCTCAAAAACTAAATAAATAAAATACTTGGGAATCAATCTAACAAAAGAGGTGAAAGACCTCTACAATGAAAACTACAGGACACTAAAGAAAGAAATTGAAGAAGACCTTAGAAGATTGAAAGACTTCCCATGCTCTTGGATAGGCAGAATTAATATTGTCAAAGTGGCCATACTACCGAAACTGTTTTACAGATTTAATGCAAATCCTATTAAAATCCCAATTACATTCTTCATAGAAGTAGAAAAAGCAATCATGAAATTCATTTGGAAAAATAAGAGACCCAGAATAGCCAAAGCAATCTTTAGCAAGAAGAGTGAAGCAAGAGGCATCACAATACCAGAACTTAAACTACACTATAGAGCAATAGTAACAAAAATGGCATGGTATTGGCACAAAAATAGACATGTAGACAAATGGTACAAAATAGAAGACACTGAGACAAACTGATATAAATTGGGTTATCTTATTACTAGACAAAGGCACCAAAAACATACATTGGAGAAAAGATAGCCTATTCAACAAATAGTTCTGGGAAAACTGGAACTCTATATGCAGCAAAATGAAATTAAACCTCTATCTCTCACCCTGCACAAAAACCAACTCAAAGTGGATCAAAGACTTAGGCACTAGGACAGAGACCCTGTGACTAAAAGAAGAAAGAGTAGGCCCAAATCTTCATCATGTCAGCTTAGGACCTGACTTCCTTAACAAGACTCCTAAAGCAAAAGAAGAAAAAATAAGAATCAATAAATAGGATAGATTAAAACTAAAAAGTTTCTTTTCAGCAAAGGAAACAATCAATAATGGAAATAGAAAGCCTACAGAATGGGAAAAACTCTTTACCACACACACCTCAGACAAAGCACTAATCCCCAAGATATATAAAGAACTCAAAAATATTAGCACCGAAAAACCAAATAACCCAATTAATAAATGGGCTAAGGAATTGAACAGACACTTCACAGAATAAGAAATACAATCAATCAACAATCATATGGATAAATGTTCATCATCTCTGGGGCTGGGGTTGTGGCTCAGTGGCACAGTGCTTGCCTAGCATGTGTGAGGCACTGGGTTCGATTCTCAGCATTGCATATAAATAAATAAAATAAAGGTCCATGGACTACTAAACAATATTTTAAAAAATGTTAATCATCTTTATCAATTAGAGAAATGCAAATCAACACTACTCTAAGGTTTAACTCACTCCAATCAGAATGGCAATTATCAAGAAAACAAGCAATAATAAGTGTTGGTGAGGATGTGCTCAGTGGTTGAGCACCCCTAGGTTCAATCCCTGTAACCAATAATAAATGTTGGTGAGGATGTGTATCAAAAGGTACACTCATACACTGCTGGTAGGACTGCAAATTTATGCAACCACTTTGGAAAGCAGAATGAAAATTCCTCAGAAAACTTGGAATGGAACTACCATTTGACGCAGCTATCCCACTCCTCGGTTTAAAATCAGCATACTACAGTGATGCAGCCATATTGATGTTTATAGCAGCTCAATTCACAATAGCTAAACTATGGAACCAACCTAGTTGTCCTTCAACATATGAATTGATAAAGAAAATGTGGTACTTATACATAATGGAATATTACTTAGCTTTAAAGAAAAATGAAATTATGGCATTTGCAATAAATGAATGGAACTAGAGAACCTCATGCTACATGAAATAAGCCAATCCCAAAAAGCCAAAGGCCAAATGTTTTCTCTGATAAGCAGATGCTGATCCATTGTGAGAGGGGGAGATAGGGAAGAATCAAGGAACTTTGCATTGTGCAGAGTGGAGTGAGGGGAAGGGTGGGGTTGTGGGGATGGGAAGAACAATAGAATGAGACAGACATTATTACCCTATATATGTATGATTACACTATTGGTGTGACTCTACACCATGCACAGACAGAGGAATGAGAAATTGTATTCCATTTGTGTACACTGTGTCAAAATGCATACTACTGTAATGTATAACCAATTAGAACAAATTTTTAAAAAATAGAAAGGAGAGCAGCAGAATAGAAGAAGGGATCAGGGGAGGGAGGAGATGGAAAGGGGAGGTACTGAGGAATGAAATTGTTCAAATTATACTGTTTTATTGTGTGCACATATAAATATATTAGAACAAATCCCACTGTTATGTATAATTATAATGTGCCAATAGAAAGAAAAAATGATTATTATTATAATAAAATAATAATTCATGAGTTGAAAACTTAGAACACCACAAAGATTGAAAGTACAGTGATAACCAGGCATGGTGGTGCATTCCTGTGATTACAGCAGCTTGGGAGACTAAGGAGGAGATCCTCATCTCAGGTTCAGGGCCAGCCTTAGCAACTGGGTGAAGCCTTAAGCAACTTAGTGAGACCATGTCTCAAATTAAAAATGTAAAAAGGGATGGGGATGTAACTCAGTTGCAAAAAAAGCACCAGTGTTCAATCCCTGGTACCAAAAAAAAAAAAAAGTACAATGATAATTACTCATCATTTTTTATTCTAAGTATCACTTTGGCCATCTAACACAGCTTTTGATAAATTGTGTTTTTAGTTCAAGAAAGTAGGCAATTTCTGTTTCTACTTCTTCATTAACCTAAGAATTATTCATTTGATTGTTTTTGTTATTTTGGAAGCAGAATTTAACCCAGAGCCACATCTCCACCCTTTATATTTTTTTGTTTTTAGACAGGGTCTTACTGAGTTGCTTGGGGCCTCCTTGGGTTGCTGAACCTGGCTTTGGATTGGCCATCCACCTGCCTCAGCCTCCTGAATTGCTGAGATTACAGGCATACTCCAATACTAGCATATTCCAATACTGGTGCTAAGAATTATTTAGAGTTAACATATTCCAAGATATATGTTTAATTATTTTGATTATATTTTTATTTTTCATTTATTACACTGCATTTGGTGAACTTGTTTAAACAAGCTAAAATTTCCTTTATAAAATAGTACAACACAATTCATTAATATATAAAAGATCTTGTTTCTTATACTTGACCAAAAAACAATAAGATTTGGGCTTAATTCATAATTATTTGATTAGTAACAAGATTAAACAAGTTTTAGATGCAAAAAAATATTTTGAATATGTTGGATTAAATATATCATTAAGATAAAAAAAAAAAGAGGTGAGGCCTAGTGGAAGATGATTAGATCTTTAAGAAGGATTAATGCTTTTCTCTTGGGGGCATGTTTTACTCTTGAAGGACGTTCCATAAAAGAGGGTTGTTACAAGGGAGCCAGGAACTTCCCCTGAATCCCTTTTGCTTCCTTGCTTGTATACATGCTCCTTCCATATATTGCCCATTCCCTCTCCACTTCTTTGTCATGTTATGATGCAGCCAGGGGCCCTTGCCTGGACCCTCTCACCATGAGAATATGGAGCCAAATAAATCTCTTTTCTTAATAAAGTACCCAGCATTGGGTATTTTGTCATAGCAAAAGAAGATGGACTAAGACACCAAGGTACATGTATAACAGAAGTTCAGTCATATCAACTTTTTTCTATTATACAATAACATTTTATTACTTAGGTCTCTTCTCTATTACAGCTCACCTTGGATTGGGGTGGGAGATATTTGAATTGAGACTTGCTGCCATCAAATTAGTGCTAGTTAGATTGATGGGTGGCATTATCATACACCCTCCAGCATGTGGATCTTCTTTCATACCACTGGAGTTAGTGCTGGGATTGACAGGGTTTGATGGCTCATTGATTATAGGTTTTGTATCTTGACACACAGTGTGAGCATTTTCAGTTGCATCCTGTTGACCATGTCCACCTTCATACTCCATCTTTTTCAGTTCTGCAATATCTCCTTTTCCTCCTTTAACTTTAATAACTCTGACCTTGATCTCCTTGGGCTTTTTCTCTTTTTCTACTTCCTGAAATATACACATCCAAAATATGAGTCATGAGAATTTTTTTTCCATTAGAGGGATAATTATAAATCAATTATGTTGGCTGAAATGAAAAGCAAAGTTCTTACCTTTCCCAAAACTGAAGTACTTAGGAACGTATTGCTATAAATTGCTTTTCTTTCATCTTTCACAAGTTCGTTTTCTTTAGAATGCTCTTTTGGTTTTATGAATGAATTGACTTTTGCTTCTTGTAATAATTTAGCTCTCAGCTCTGGCAAGAATCTGATAAAACAAGCAATATCAACAATAATCGTTCTAAAGTTTATGTTGATATTTTATCTTTCAATAATCATTTAGCCAATTATTTCACATTTCAAGTATAGCATAAACAACGCTACATGATTAAAATGGGTGCTAAGAACTGCTTTGGGAGGCTAATGCAGGAGGATCATGAGTTTAAAGCCAGCCTCAGCAACTTAACGAGGCCCTAATCAACTTAATGAGACCTTGTCTCTAAATAAAATATTTTATTTAAAAAGGGCAGGGGACTAGGGTTGTAGCTCAGTGATAGAGTATTTGCCTAGCAGGTTGTGAGGCACTGGGTTCGATTCTTAGCACCACATAAAAATAAATAAATAAAATAAAGGTATTGTGTCTATCTATAACTGAAAAATAAATAAATAAATAAAGGGCTTGGGATGTGACTCAGTGATTGAGCACCCTTGGGTTCAATCCCTGGTACCAAAAAAAAAAAAAAAAAAAAAAAAAGCACTCAAAGAGATGGCTCAATATTCACCTCTGAAATCTGCTCCCTGGGGGATGGGGATGTGGCTCATTGGTAGGATACTTACTTAGCATGTGTGAGGCCCTAGGTTCAATCTCGAGCCAACAAAAAAAGTAAAAATTTAAAACTTTGCTAGCCAGGCATTGTGATACATGCCTATATAATCCCAGCTACTCCAGAGGCTGAGACAGGAAAATCACAAATTCAACGCCAGCCTGGGTAACATAGCGAGACCCTGTCTCAAAAAAACAAAAATGACTGGGAATATAACTGAATGAAAGAGTGCCCCTGGGTTCAATCCCCAGCATTAAATATATATACATCTGCACATATATATGTATACACACACACACACACACACACATAATTTCTTTGCTATTGGAATCTACTATGTAAAATTTTTACTAAACAGGTGATTTAGATTCCTTTTGTAATACAAACTCTATTCAATAAATTAAATTTTATTAATAAAAATTTAAAATTAATTTTTCATTTATCAAAAGTAAAGTTTTAATAAATATCTATTCTTTTCAAGGTCAATTCAGGCCACTTTGTGGTTTTTGTGGTTCCTTAAAGTAACAGGACTTAAAAGATGAACTACCTAGTTTCTGAAATATTACTCTGGAGAAATATTTTCAGTACAAAGTTACATAATACATCAAAAATGAAGGACGATTGTTTTGATTTTAGTTTGACTTTCTTTCTTTTGAGAAGTTATTCATTTTTTAATGGAAAATTTATTTCTATGGTTCAAAATTCCAAAATCGATATTCCAAAAGCCACTACTGCCATTGGTTTTGGAAAGTTTTGAAATACTAGTCCATAATGAATTGTTCCCTAGTCCAGTCCACTCTTGTCAGCTGGGCGTTGCACATGTCTAATAACAGGCAGTGTGAGGAGATGTAAAAAATCTCCTATTGGGGCTGGGGTTGTGGCTCAGTGGTAGAGTGCTCGCCTTGCATGCATGAGGCACTGGGTTGGATCCTCAGCACCACATAAATGTAAAAATAAAAATATTATGTCCACCTAAAACTAAAATATCCTGTATGTGCATATCTCCAGTGTGTGCCAGGTGCAGTTCAATCCCCAGTACCAAAAAGAAAAAGAAAGAAAAAAAAATCTCCAGTATGATTAGTTTGACTAAATTAGAAAATGTCACACTTCTGTTAAAATTCCTTGCACAGATGGGTGCAGTGGCGCATGCCTGTAAGCCCAGTGGCTTGGGAGGCTGAAGCAGGAGGATCACCAGTTCAAAGCCAGCCTCAGCAACTTAATGAGACTCTAAGCAATTCAGTGATACCTTGTCTCTAAATCAAATATTAAAAAAGGGTTAGGGATGTGCTTAGTAGTTAAGCACCCCTGGGGGTTCAATCTCTGGTACTTAAAAAACAAAGCAATAAAAACTCCCTTGCACTGAAGAAGGTCCACAAAGGAAAGAGGCGTCATATCAAAGGAAAAAGTCTTACCCAAACATTTTCTGAGAGTTCCATAATTTGAACTCAAGTTGCTTTCACCCTGTAATAGTAAAATCCTAATAGCTAAACACCTAGGAGATATCAACTTAATCTATATGGAATTTATATGAAGCAACTTTCTTATGTAATGATTGGTACTTTTTACCAATGGCATGTTCATTAATAAATCTTCTTATTTTTTGTTTTAGAGTAAAATTCTTAAAATGCTTGAAGTTCTAGTTACTCTCAAGGATTCTCTTTTCTTTGCCTTTTTTCTGTTTAGTGGCAGTTCTCAGACTTTTTCATCCCTGACCTTAACTCCATCACATTTAAATTGCTGTCCACATTTCTGAATTCATGTCCACAGGCAAACTGAGTGATTCTGCAATTAATAAGAAACCTTTCTTGTTTCTTTCAAAACCCAAATACAAAATAATGATTTTTAGAAATAAGGCTGAAGAATGAATCTTAATTGTCCATGTGTGACACACAAGATCTAAAGAATTATGGTCCCTATCTTCAGGGAACTTCAAATTTAGTGGGTAGGATCAGAAAGCAAGTCTCACAGCAGAGAATAAAGAAATAAAAAATAATTTGGGAAGTGCTAATTATAGTATAAAGATCAAAGATGCTATCAAAAGAGGAATAACCAATTATTTTATGACTGAGAGGCCCAAATGGGAGCTAAAAGGTATTGATTGTCTATTTAATGTTATTTCTGCTCTCTGATGACTCTGAAATTGTAGAATGGAAAACATATCACACTGCTTAGAATATTGTAAATGTGTTATGATGTCAGCTTTCATTAATTTTATTTAAATTTTCATCCATGATACCTGTAAGTCTATCATATAGTCTGTACCTGCAACAATAACTCATTACGCTTTTGTTAAGTTATTTCATAACATTAACCTATCCAGCAATTCTCCTGCTAGTAAAATTTCCTAAAGTATCCAAAACATTATTATCCAAAGTACAGGTATGAAGTAATGAACTGGTGTGAATATACTGTGTATACAACCAGAGATATGAAAAATTGTGCTCTATAGTGTAATAAGAATTGTAATACATTCCGCTGTCATGTATAAATTTTTAAAAAAACTTAAAAATACTTAAAAGACCACATTCACTCAAATGCTTACTTTTCAATAAATCCATCTCTAGTAAAATACTCATGATGCAAAAGATCAGTAGAGGATGTCCTCTCAGCAGGATCAATTTGTAAACAAGCCTAGAAAATAAAAAATATTTTGATAATCAGTGAGTTCTAACAGGGCAAAAATTAAATTTATTTGACAAATGATTCTTAGAAATAGTCAATTACCCAGAGATGAGAGAGAAAAGATGAAATTAAAGCTCAGGAATTTCTGACTGTATGTTCTGATCATTTATTTCCCTAAGAAATTTTTACTTGCAAAGCATTATTACAGGTTAAATATTCAATGATTCTAGCCAAAGCAAAGCTCAGTGTATTTCTGTGATGAACAGAAATTATTTAGCTCATTTTGGTCCTCTTGTCAGCCCTGTATGGTAGAAAGTTCATGGGAAATAATTTGCATTTGACAGATCTGGAAACATGATTAGTGATATGCTAAACTGGATAATTTTTTCTGTATATATGATACAGGGGATCAAACCTAGAGACTCACATGTGCTAGGCAAGTGCTCTACCACTAAGCTATATCTCCAGCCCTAAAGTAATATTTTTAAAAAGTATTATAATTTATGCAGATTCTCAGATATACATTATTAATCTTAACATACATGAACTATATCTGCCAGCAATCCATTAAGCTTTGGATATTTTTTCCTTGCGTTTTCGGGGTGTTGAACTTGAGGAAGGACTACCCCAGCAAAAATAGGACTCCTAGTAAAGATATTCTGCAAGTGAGGTGTCAAACTGCCTGAAAAGAGAAATACATACTTATAAGAAAACATAGAAATTATCTACAATCAAAATAATCAAATTGCCATGTGATCTCCACTAAATTACTAAAAACCCAGACAAGAAAGAGTAACAGTTTTTAAAATTTTTCAAAGTTGAACAAGAAATTATCTGAATGTCATAAAAAAATTGAGGTTTCACTAGTAAACTGTTAATAACACACAAGTAGCATAATATGGCACATCAGGTTTGTTTTCTTTTCCCAAACTGTAAGACATGTACTATTACCCCAAAAAGCATTTTTAAACTTTTACATATTTCCTTATTGGTATCTAAATAGTTGAACTACAATTTCATCAGCAAAACAGATTACAGCCTTACTCAAAACAGCTAAAACATTAAAATTATTTTAAAATCAAAATATTACATAAGATGAAACAAGACTACAGACTAGTAGTAGAGTGGAAAGAACTATAAATAAGAGTGGAGAGAACTAAGTCTAGCATCCGTTTTGCTATAACTAGTTCTGTGACTGAGCAAATCTCTTTGTTTTTTATGGCTGAATTTATCTGTAAAATTACGGGATTAATCTAATTTTCTCTAAGATTCCTTCTAACATTAATCTCCTAACCAGAACTTTAAAGAAGACACAAAAGAAGTTGATGTTTTAAGGCTCTGAACAGTATCTTAAGTCAGTATTTATCTAGATTTCATTGTTTTCATAATTGTTCCCAGTTCCTTCCTCATAATCCTGTAAAATTATGTTTATGTATATCTTTCCTACCACACAAAGCGCTCCTTGAGCTCTTCATTCAGAAATATTAAAAACAAATTGTTGAAATACCCTGTGCAAGGCTAACCACCAAAATATTTGAGTAATTAAAGCAGATCATCAAATAGTTAAAACTCTCATCAAATATATTTCTTTAATTTTTGTTTGTCATCAAATATATTCTTTTTCTGAGTGTTGTACTAGGGATGGAATCTAGGGCCTCATGTATGATAGACATGTGTTCTAACACTGAGCTATGCCCCCAGCCCTCATCAAATATATTCTTTTTATATCTTTATTTTTATTTATTTTTATGTGGTGCTAAGGATCGAACCCAGTGCCTCACACATGCCAGGCAAGTGCTCTACCACTGAGCCACCACCCCTGACCTCAAATATATTCTTGAATAATTTATTTTAACTACCCTGAGGTTTTTTGTTTTGTTTTAGTTTGGTTTGGTTGAAAAGAATGGTTTCTAAATAAATAATTGGTGTTTCTATTTCCAAATGCTTTAAAAAATTTTGACTCAATTCTATTGTTCAAAAGATCTTATTTTAAAAGTACAAATATTTGTAGAAGGCAAAAATTAACAACAACTTTTAGACAGTCTGAAATACATTCCTTTTGTACTGTTTTTCTTAGCACCAACCATCAACATATGGCTTAGCTATCTGCATCCTGGAAAAGAAAATATTATTTGTAAAAACAGAAAATTTTCTACCTTCTCTATCAGCCCCAGGCATCCATCTGCCATCATTTATCCAAACAATATGCTTCCCTGTTTTTAGGCAGAAAAACTAACTTTGAAAATCAAACAGAATTTATCTGGTAATATTTATTTAGGCATGTAATAGAATATTTCATTAATACCTACCTACTTTTAAAACAATTTTATGAAGTAAATCTAAGTCAGAACTGCTAGGAAGATAGGGATTTCCAGTGGCCATCTCAATGATCATACAGCCCAAAGCCCAGATATCCACTGGCCTGAAACAAACCCAACTAAATTACTTTTTCATCAAGATCATCTATTTTAAAAATACTTTTAAAATAAGATCAAGGCCAAAGAAACAAGAATGTTAAGTGGTATCATTAAAATTTTCACTGTAGCATCATATGCTAACTTTAAACATTAAATATTATCGCATTTTATTAATAACATTAAATAACTTGTATTTAAGTTGCACAAGAAGCCCTGAAATAATCCAGATAAAAAGTAACTAATTCTAAAATTTTTTCATATACTTATATAAGCATATTATCATAAGCGGTTTATGAATTAGATTTGAATACTAAAGTCTCATGTTTTTTTTTTTTTTTCTGCAATTGCAGCTCCTATCTGACCCCTTGAGGACAGACAGTTGGAGACAAGGGAAGACTGAAGGGGGGGGGGCGGGAGGGGACACTGGTTTCACACCCTTCTTCTTTTTTTTTTTTTTTTTTTAAAGAGAGAGTGAGAGAAGAGAGAGAGAGAGAGAGAATTTTTAATATTTTATTTTTTAGTTCTCGGCGGACCCACATCTTTGTTGGTATGTGGTGCTGAGGATCGAACCTGGGCCGCACGCATGCCAGGCGAGCGCGCTACCGCTTGAGCCACATCCCCAGCCCCAAGTCTCATGTTTTAAAAGTAAAAATTAAAAGTCTCAAATATTTTACCCTTATTATTTTATTTATCTTAGCCCATTGTGAGTCAGCCATAATCCAAATTTTTTTCCACATGATGCTTTAAAAAAGATTGTTCTTATTCATAGGACTTGTAAATAAATAAAAGATACTCAATCTCACATTTAGAAGAAATATAAATAACCACTATGAGATTTATTTTTCACTGATCCAAATGACAAGGATTATAATAACTGATATGTATTATATTTGTGAAGCTATGGGAAATGAATATTTCCTTGTACTAGTCCAGGAGAGAAAACTTATACAACTTCTTTGGAAGGAAATTAACAAAAGATAACAAATTTTAAAATGTATATACTTTTGATTATATGACTTTATTTTGAGACATTTATTCTACGATATGTTCATCAGGGTAAATTACATGAAAATTTCACTGCAGCATTTTTTGTGGTAGAAAAAATATTGGAAGCAGCCTAAATATTCATCAATAAGGGAATGACTAAGTAAATTTTTGCAAAACCACATAATGAAATAATATTCTTCTCTTTAAAATGATGAAGTAGGTCTATCCATACTTGCCAAAATGGAATTATCTCCAAATTAAACTGGCAGGCACAACAAAAGCAAAATTCATGAAAGAAATCAAAGAAGATCAAATAAATGAAGATATATTCCAGGTTCATGGATGGGCAGACAATCTTACCAACATGTTATTTATTCCAAGCTTTATATAAATATTCAATGCAACCTGAATAAAAATCTAGCAAATTAAATAATTAAACTAGTACTATGGTACACACCTATAATCCCAGCTACTCCAGAGGCTAAGGCAGGAGAATTGTAAATTCAAGGCCAGCCTCAACAATTTAGTGAGAACCTCAGGAAATTAGTGAGACCCTGACTCAAAATAAAAAATAAAAACAGCCAGGGGTATAGCTCCCTGGTAGAGCACTCCTGGATCAATTCCCAGTTTCATACACCAATATAAAAAGATAATTATGTGGGGCCAGGGTTGTAGCTCAGAGGTACAACTGAGCGTTTGCCGGGCACGTGTGAGGCAATGGGTTCAATTCTCAGCACTGCATGTAAATAAATAAAATAAAGTTTCATCAATAACTAAAAAAAAAAATTCAATAAAAAAGATAATTATGTGAGGTGATACATATGTTAATTAGCTAAATTTAGTTGTTCCACAATGTATATGTACATCATGTTATTGTCTATGATAAATACATATAATTTAATCTATCAATTTAAAAAAAATAATCTGTAGATTTTAACAAATTAATTGTAAAGTTTGTATGGAAAGGAAATAGACCCACCAGAACATTTTAATACAATGTTGAGAGAAAAGAATAAAGTCAGAGCATCAACTCTGCTGGACTTTAAGATATACTGTAAGGCCATCATATACTGTAAGGCCATCATACTGGTAAAACATACCAGTTTGAGGTATTGGTTAAAAAAAAAGACCAAGGTAACAGAATACAGAGCCCAGATACAGAACTCGCACAGAAATATAGTCAACTGGTTTTGGTTTTATTTGGTTGAGTTTTTTGTTTGTTTTTTGAGTTGCTGGAGATCAAACCCAGGGCCTTACATGTGCTAAACTACACTCCCAGCCCCTCAACTAGTCTTTGACAAGTAGTGCAAGACATCCATATGAAAAGAAGAAAACAATTTTGACTAAGATCTTGAAATTTTCCCCAAAATTAATCAAAATAGATGATACACATAATGTAAAAGGCAAAACTATAAAACCTCTAGACAAACATATAGGGAAAAAATCTTGGAGACCCTGGATTTGGTGATAAGTTTTTAGATATAAAGCATAGTTCACTCAGTAAAACCACTGATAAATGGACTTCATTAAAATTAAAACTTCTATTCTGTGAAAGATACTGTTAAGATAATGAAAAGACAAGCCATAGGTTGGGATAAAATATTCACAAAATTTCTGATTAAGGATTTGTATACAAAATATACCAACAAAACTCTTAAAACTCAACAATAAGAAAATAAACCAGTTTTACAATTAGCAAAAGATATAAACACATACCTCACCAAAGAGGACATACAGATGGCAAATGAGCATATTACAAGTTGCTCAACAGTATATACCATCAAGAAATTGAAAATTAAAACAACAGGGGCTGGGGTTATAGCTTAGTGGTTGAGCTCTTGCCTAGCATATGTGAGGCACTGGGTTCAATCCTCAGCATCATATAAAAATAAAAAATAAGGGGCTGGGGTTGTGGCTCAGTGGTAGAGCGCTTGCCTAGCACATGCAAGGCCCTGGGTTTGATCCTCAGCACCACATAAAAATAAATAAATAAAGATATTGTGTCCAACTAAAAAATAAATATTTTAAAAAATAAATTAAATAAAGGTATTGTGTCCTTCTACAATTAAAAATCAAAAAATAAGAAAACAGCTGGACACAGTAGTACCTACCCGTAATCCTAGTGATGCAAGAGGCTAAGGTAAGGGGATCGCCAAGTTTAAGGCCGTCTGGGCAATTTAGTGAGATTCTGTCTCAAAAAGTGAAAACGATTAAAGATGTGGTGTAAAACACCTTTGGTTTCAATCCCCAGTAGCTAAATAAATAAAACAATGTGATATCACTATATACCTATTAGAATGGCTAAAATCTAAAAATACTGACACCTCCAACTGCTGATGAGGATGTGGACCAACAAATTCTCATTCATTGTTGGCAGGAATGCAAAATTATGCAGCCTCTTTGAAGGACACTTTGGCAACTTCTTACAAAGCTAAATATAGTCTTAGCACACAATCTAGCAATTGTACTCCTTGGTAGTTAACCAGCAAGTAAAAAGTTTAGATTCACATAACAACCTGGACATGGATATTTATAGCAACTTGCTTCATAATTGCACAGACTTGATAGGAATTGAAGTGTCCTTCAATAAGTTAATGGATAAATTGTGGTATATGTATGCAATGAATATTATTTAGCAGCAAAAAAGAGAGAGAGAGAGAGAGAGAGAGAGAGAGAGAGAGAGAGAAATGAGCTATCAAGCCACCAAAAAAAAAAAAAATCATAGAACATTATACATGTTGCCAAGTCAATGAAGCTTGTCTAAAAACTCTACATCCTGTATAATTCCAACTATATGGCATTCTGGAAAAAGCTAAAGTAAAATAATGATAAAAAGACCAGGGTTTGCTAGTTAAAGGAGAAGGAGAAAATAATAAAAAGATAGAGGTACAAACGGGGTGCCAGGGTGCCTGCTTGTAATCCCAACAATTTGGAAGCCTCAGAAATTCTTCTGCCTCAGGCTTCCAAATTGTTGGGATTACAGGCAGGTACCCTGGCACCCCGTTTAAATCCTAATGTAAACTATGGGATTTAGGATAGTAAAATTCTATCTCAAAATAAAAAAACATAATAAAAGCTAGGTGTGGTGGTCCAAGTCTGTGATCCCAGAGACTCAGAAGAAGGCCGAGGCATTAGGATCGCAAGTTCAAGCCAGTCTCAGCAAATTAGCAAGGACCTATACAACTTAGCAAGACCCTGACTTAAAATATACAAATAATAAAAAGGGCTGGGGATATGGCTCAGTAAAATACTCAGTTAAATACCCCTGAGTTCAGTCCCTAATACCAAAAAAAAAAAAAAAAGTAAGAAAGAAAGAAAAAGAAAACATAATATAAAGGGCTGTGGGTACAGTTCATTGGTAAAGTGCCTGTGAGTTCAGTCCCAGTACCAATAAGAAAAGGGAAAAAAAAAAAGGTAAAATAAAACTATTCTCTATGATACTGAAGTTATGGACATGATATTATATATTTATCAAAACCCAGAAAGTTCAACACAGAAAGTTAAATCCTAATGTAAACTATAGGACTTAGTTGAGAATAATGTATCAGTATTGGCCCATTAATTGTAACAAATATACCATATAATATAAGATGTTAATAACATGGAAATGTAACCAGGTGCAGTGGAGCACACCTACAATCTCTGCAACTTTGAAAGCTGATGCCAGAACATCAAAAGTTCAAGGATAGCCTCAGCAACTTAGAGAGACCCTATCTCAAAATTAAAAAAAAAATTATAGGGTTGGGAGTGTACTTCAATGATAAAAGCCCTCTGGGTTCAATCCCTAGTACCAAAAGAAAATAATGATGATGATGTTATTGGTGATGATGATGATGATAATAATAATAATAATATTGATGAGGAGGAGAAAGAGAAAAAGGAAATGTTGTAGTAGTGAGGTATGAGGTGGAGGGGGTATATGATACCTCTGCACTTTCTGTTCAACTTTTCTACAAACCTAAAACTGCTCTAATTAATTTTAATGAGACACACACAACACTGGGGAGACAGCATGCCCACTGGCATCTGAAGGGTTCCCAAAGGGAACCTGAGAGGACATGGGGCCCTCTAGTTTAGGAATTTTATTATGGGGTTCAGCTCCAGAAAGCTAGATCCAGTTTTGAGGTTGTTATATACAAGGCTTAAGGTCCATTATAAATGTTTGTTTTGTAGAAACTGGAACTGATCATTTATAGGCTCCAACTCATCATGAGAAGTGGAAGGTATATGCTAGGGTACAAACAGACTCTGAAGATTATCAGACAAGGCAAAGCAAAATTGGTCATTGTGTTTGTCAGTTTTCTGTTGCTGTGACAAAATATCTGAGATAAACAACTTTAAAAGAGGCTAAAGATTAATCTGGGCTCATGGTTTCAAAGGTTTCAGTCAGTTGCTTTGGATCTGTGGTAGTGCAGCATATCATGGGGATGGAACACGGGTGTAGGAGATCTGCTCACCTCATAGTGGCCGGGAAGCAAAGAGAGAAGAGGAGGACAAGGGTTCCCATATCCCCTTCAATGGCACACCCCTAATAATGTAACTTCCTTTTACCTCCTGAAATTTCCATGACCTCCAAATAGTGATACAGATGGGCAATTAACACTTAGACATTAACACTTCAGATTTTGGGGGACGTTTCAAAGCTAAACTATAATAGTCATTCCTACCAAAAGCTTCCCAGCTTTGAATATATCCAAAACAGTACTACATCACATTGGCCAAACTAGGATCCATCGCTATGATGGCGATAATATTAAATTTGACACAAGCTGAAGAAAATACTTTTAAGTATGCACACTGGCTGAAATTCATGCAGGTGATTTTGATATCATGGAAACATGCTGAAATAGACTGGTGAAAAGTAAATTATACAAAATTTTTCTTTAATAAAATTTTCTAGAGCTTGTTTTTAAAAAGAGAGACAGATAGACAGACAGACAGACAAGCTTGGTCAATAAAAGCTGATCCAACCAAGCTTTGGTCTAACATGCAGGGGTGAGGGGGGATTAAAAGAACTAAAGCCAGGCACAGTGGCACTGCTTGTAATTCCAACATGAAAGACTGAGACAGGAGGACTGAAAGTTCAAAGCCAGATTCAGAAATTTAGTGAGACCCTCAGCAACTAAGTAAGACCTTGTCTCAAATTTTAAAAATAAAAAGGGCTGGGAATATAACTCAGTGGTAAAGTACTCCTAGGTTTAATCAAAGAAGAAGAAGGAGGAAGAAAGGAAGGAAGAGGAGAGAAAGAAGAACAACAACAATAACAACTGGGGATGGACTTCTTGCATGATATAATGAACAGGTCAGCTGGGCTACTCCTCATTGAAACCAGTGAAAATTATCTTTCTAAAAGTACAACTAGGGCTGGGAATGTAGTTCATTGTGGTCCTAGGCTCAATCCTCAGCATGCAAAAACAAAAACAAAACCCAACAACAAAACAAACAAAAAACTATGAAAATTCAGTAAGGAAGTAAGTGTATTCCCTCCTTCCCCAATCTCAGCTCTAAGTCTAGAGCTGTCTGGCTACCTCTTCACTAGCTCCCGTTTGAAGTTCTTTCTTTCCTGGAGAAACAGAACTTCAGCATTGCTCATACTTTTCCCAGCTATCTGTTGCTGAGGCTAAGTCCTGGGTGAATAAAGTTGAGAGATGAGGGTCAAGGGCTGGGATTGTAGTTCAGTAGTAGAGCACTCACCTAGTATGTGTGAGGCATTGGGTCTGATTCTCAGCAACACATAAAAATAAATAAATAAAATAAAGATACAAAAAAAAAAAGACGAAGGTCACATCTCCCACCAAGCCCCAACTCATGGAACAATGGCTGTACATTGGGTGTAGTACACCAAGAATACTAGGGCCACTCAACCTGGCTGGTGGGGTAGTGATTTCATGTTGGGAGAAGCAAGCTAAGGGGACCTCAGGCTGCTGCTCCTCCCAGTCACTGAGCACTCAGCTCCTAGAGGAAAGAGTATTGCTTAGAGATAAAATTTGCTTTAATCCAAAATAACTCCAGAACCCTACACTTCAGAGATTTTGCCTGGGAAAAGAAGAGGGCCATAAAATCAAAGGCTTCTGATCTCTTCCAAAGGAGTTGACTTTATTGGCTTCTCTCGGCCCGGGCCGAGCGAGCTGGCTGAGCCCCGTTCCTGCAGCTGCTATCTCCGAGCACTGCCTGCGGCACCCCTGCTGAGCGATTCCCTGCTGAGCTGTCAGTGCACGTGGGCTTGCAATCTTGCAACCCGGTTGGGCACAAAAACACAAGCCAGTCAAACTGAGACAAAGTTTTATTTTGAGAGAGGCCGTGTGCGTCCCCTAACAAGTGGGTCCACCACGTGTGTTCTACCTGAGCCGGGGGGCTTCCACTTCCCCCGGAACACCCTCCTATCATCCTTTCCCAACCAATGGGAACTCTCCCATTACAAGAGTGACATGAGTAACCTGAGTCCTGAAATGGGCCCAGCTAAACAGCATGAGTCCAATTACCATATGAATGTGAATTGCTGGCTGGCAGTCATTAAATCCAAAGGTGCCTGTATCAATATTTTTGCTGTGGCTCCTAACACCACCAAGCCCCAACTCATGGAACAATGGCTGTACATTGGGTGTAGTACACCAAGAATACTAGGGCCACTCAACCTGGCTGGTGGGGTAGTGATTTCATGTTGGGAGAAGCAAGCTAAGGGGACCTCAGGCTGCTGCTCCTCCCAGTCACTGAGCACTCAGCTCCTAGAAGAAAGAGTATTGCTTAGAGATAAAATTTGCTTTAATCCAAAATAACTCCAGAACCCTACACTTCAGAGATTTTGCCTGGGAAAAGAAGAGGGCCATAAAATCAAAGGCTTCTGATCTCTTCCAAAGGAGTTGACTTTATTTGCAACTAAGTGTAGAAAAGTTCAGGCCTAAAGGTGCTCTCTAGAACAGTGGAGGATGCAGTGAAAGACAACTGAGTAGAGATTCCTGCATTAAATGACAATTCAATCTAGACTATATCTCAGATAGTTTGTGGGAAAGAGCCATCAAATGAGCCAGTTGAGAGAAGCCTTCTCAAAATCAGAACAAACACTAAATACTGACCATCACAGAAATTATTCCTTCAAAGGAGCCACAGTGTGATTGGAATAGTTCATTGTGCAATTTAAGCCCCATGCCAATTCTGAAAGCAATAGAGCAATCAGCTTATCTTGTGGAGTTCAATGGCTAGGAACAGCAAGGGGAAGACAGAAAGATAACATTACTAATTCCATTGTCATCCCAGAGTGACCATGACTTATCCAAAGCTGTGACTCCCTGAGGAGCAACTATACAGATTTAATACTTTTGTGGGAGGAAACAGATTTCACTAAAATTCACAAAAATAACAATAGCAAGACCCAGAGTGGAAAGTCCTGTACCCAGAGTTTTTAGAATATGTTATCTAAAATACTGAGGTTCCAGCAAAAAAATTCAAGGCATGTAAGAAATCTATGAGAAATTATTCATATGCAAGAAAAAAAAAGCAGGCTGTCCAAACTGACTATAAGAGTAAACATATGTTGGATTGAACAGAAAAAGATTTCAAAATAAATATTAAAAGTGCATTCACACAACTAAGGGAAAGCATGATTAAAGAAGCATGGGAAGATACAATGACAATCTCATATCAAATAGAGAATATTAATCAAGAAACGAATTATATATGGAGAAAGAGGCAGGAGGGTAAGCAGGGAGAAATCTTGGAATTGAAAAGTACAATAACTGAAATTAAAAGTTCACTGGAGGGGCTCAACAGTAGGCTTGAACAGGCAGAAGAAAGAATTCATGGACTTAAAGACAGATCAATGGAGATTTTGCAAGCTGAAGAATAGAGAATAAAAAAATGAGAGTGGGGAGAAGAGACTCAAATGTGCAACACTATTAAACATACATACATATGTATCTGGGAATACCAAAATGAAAAGAGAACGAAAAAGAAGAAAAATATTTAATGAAATAATGGATGACAATTCCCAAATTTATTGCAAAATAATAATCAACAAATCCAGAAAGCCAAACAAACTCCAACTAGGATAAATACAAAGAGATCTACCACAAAGGAATATACCATAGTAAAAATGCCAAAAGTCAAAAACAAGAAGAAAAGCAAGAGAAAATGAATCATCACTTACAAGGAGATCCTCAATCAGACTAAAAGGAGACTTTTCAGTACAAACAATGGAGGCCCAGAAGCAATGACATAATTCAGAGTGTTCCGAAAAAACCCTGTCAACCAAAAATCCCATATTGAGGAAACCTATTTTTTGAAAATGGAGTAAAATTAAAATTTTTTTCCAAGATAAACAAAAAGTTGGAGAACATGTTGCTAGCCAACCTACCAAACAATGAGTAAATTAAATAACTTTGATTAAACAGATTGTTTCCTAGGAAAACACAAACTACTGAAACTGGCTTAAGAAAAAACAGACAATTTTAATAAACCTAAAACAAACAAAAATATTGAGTAAGTAATCAAAAACTATCCACAAACAAAAATCTAGGCCCAGATGGTTTCACTATGTAATTCTACCAAATATTTAAAGAACTCTTTAAGAACTATCAAACAACCTTTCAAGAGCAGGCATGGTAGCACACACTTGTAATCCCATCTATTCAGGAGGCTGAGGCAAGAGGATTGCAAGTTAGAGGCCAGCCTCAGCCATATGAGACCCTTTCTCAAAATAAAAAATAAAACAGGGTAAGAATGTAGCTTAGTGGTAGAATGTTTGTCTAACATGTATGAGACCCTGGACTCAATCCCCAGTACCACAAAAAAGAAAGGAGGAAGAGAATGAAGGAAGGAAAGAAGATAAGAAATGAGAAAGAAGAGAGAGGGAATATTTTCCAATTCATTTTTAAAGGACAGAATTACTTTGATACTTAAACCAGATAAAGGTATCACTAGAAAAGAAAACTACAAATATCCCTCGTGAATAAGGACACAAAATTCTCAATAAAATCTGTCGCGACCCCT
Source organism: Urocitellus parryii (assembly GCF_045843805.1). Classification (NCBI taxonomy): domain Eukaryota; kingdom Metazoa; phylum Chordata; class Mammalia; order Rodentia; family Sciuridae; genus Urocitellus; species Urocitellus parryii. Next base: position 135,118,181 of record NC_135531.1, on the reverse strand, counting down.
TGCCCGCAAGGAAGACGCAACTCGGGAATCTTCTCTCAGCAGTTTATTCAGGTCCTTGATACTTTTTCTTCTTCCTCGGATGCCCCTCCCAGCCTTAATAAAGCACCTCAAGCCCCAATGCGAAGCTGCCACGTGGACTTTTCTCATAGGGTGCCAAGTCACAGCGTGCCAACTCATTCTGATAAGGAGTTGTTTGTCACAGACTACAGGGGAAACCAGCGCCATCTTGTAATGGCGGCCACAGTTCACAGAAACGGCTCACCACAAAAATCCAATAACACCTAAGAAGAATTACATATGACCAATTGGCATGTATTACAGGAACATGAGGTTGGTTTAATATCCAAAAATCAACAAATGCAATACATCAATAGAATAAAAATAACATTCATATTTTGATGATCTTAATAGACAAAAAAATTGATAAAATATAAAAGCACTCAACAAACTAAGAATAAAAGAAAATTATCTCAATTTGATAAAGGGCATCTATGACAATCTACATCTAATATCATAATTAATTATTGAAGACTGGAATCTTTCCCTCTAACATTGTGAATAAGACCAGGATGTTTGCTCCTGCCACTTCTATTCAACATTGTTGATTCCTTTTGTGTGTGTGTGTGTGTGTGTGTGTGTGTGTGTGTGTATCACACATATAAAATTATAAGACAGGTACAGGAGCACTCGCCTGTAATCCCAGCTACTTGGTACAGGACTGAACTCTGGGGTGCTCTACCACTGAGCTATATCCTAAGCCTTTTTTATTATTTTGAGACAAGGTCTCACTAAGTTGCTGAGGTTGGCTTCAAACTTGTCATCCTCCTGCCTCAACCTACTGACACTGGAATTACAGGCCCTTACCATTGTACCCAGCTTCTCTCCAACATTGTGCTAGAGATTCTGGTCAGGGTAATTAGAAAATAAATGAATAAATAAGCAGTGACCCAACCAGGAAAGAAGTGAAACTGTTTCTGTTCATAGATGACATGATCTTCTGTATAGAAAACCCTAGGAAATTCACTAAATAGCTATGAGAACTAATAAACAAATCTATCCAGGTTGCAGGAGATAAGATCAATATACAAAAATCAGTTGTAATTTTACATATTTGTAATGAAAAAATCTGCAAATGAAGAAATCAACTCCATTCCAATAGCACCAAACAGAATGAAATATTTAGATATTTAGAAATAAATTTAACAGAAGAAGTACAAAATGTATTCTGTAAAAAGTACAAAATGTTGAAAGAAATTAAGGAAGATCTAAATAAGTGGGAAAAAATCCTCTGTTCATAGACTTACAATATTGTTAAAATAGCAATAATCTCCAAATTGATCCACAGATGTAATTCAATCCCTATCAGAGTCCCAGTGGCCTCTTATGCAAAAACTGAAGTTGATCCCAAAATTCATATGGATTTGCCAGGAAATTAGAATAGCAAAAACAAACTCATTTAAAAAAGGGAACAAAGTAGAAATATTCACACTTTATGATTTCAAACTTTCTATAAAGCAACAATAATTAAGACAACATGGTATAGACATATAGATCAAGGGAATAGAACCCACAGTTCAGAAATAAACCCTTATATCCACAGTCAATTGATTTTCAACAAGGGTGCCAAAACTATTCAAGAGAAAAGAAAGTCTCCTCAACAAATTGTATTGGGCCAAATGAATAGCCACATGCAAAAGAATGAAGTCGGACCCTTGCCTTATATCATGTACAAAAGTTCACTCAAAGTAAATGAAAGACCTTAATACAAAAGCTAAAGTTATAAGACAGGTACAGGAGCACTCGCCTGTAATCCCAGCTACTTGGGAGGCCAAGGCAGGAGGAAGGCAAGTTCAAGGCCAGCCTGAACAACTTAATGAGACCCTATTGCAAATAAAATATAAGAAGGGCTGGGTATGTACCTCAGTGGTAGAGTGCCCCTGGATTCAATCCCAAATACTGAGGGGAAAATCATATCATCAAGAAGAAAGTGTTGAAAATTCACAAATGAAGGAATGAAATGATTGGATCATGTGATAACTACGTTTAATTCACAAAAATATTTGCAAGTCATGTCTGATAAAGAATTGCATAAAGAACAGAATATATAAAGAATTCTTATAACTCAATAATAAAAAGACAATCCAATATACTCAAAAGATTCTGAACAGAAATTTCTCTGATAGCAAAGAGTCCATAAGCCCAGAAAAAAAAGGAATGTTCAGTATCATTAGTCAATAGGGAAATGTAAATCAAATATACAGTAAAATATGAGCTGCTGAGAAAAATAAATAAATTCCCCAGGATCTCTCTGTATTGAGTGGCAGAAACTTGAGTTTCTCCTAGCCCTGTGGTATCTCTAAGAATGATTTAGTTTATAGGTCTCTAGAAGATATTCTTTCATTGGCCTTATAAATTCACCCACTGTCCACTTTGTCAATTTGAGTAATTCAAAAAGCAGATTCCAAGAAGGGCATTTGACATGTAAGAAGTTTATTAAAGTAAATGCTATAAAGAAAAATGAGACAGGAGCCAGGGGAAGCTAGACAGTTATATGATTGCAATGCAGGTCTGACCCTTGTGAAAGAGGGATAAGAAAGAAAGGCTGAATGGAAGATATTTAAAGGCATTCTGCATTTCTCAAAAACAGGACCTGCCTTCCTATTCCTGAGAAATCCAGTCATTAGCTGGGATTAACAAGAAGTCTGGCCTGGGTGCAAATGTGGTAACAAATTCCAGAGTTCAGCAGTTAAGGACATTAGTCAATTATGCTCTTCACAGAGTTCTAAGAGGTACATTTCTCCTTTTTTTAAATTGGCGAATTATAATTATACAGGTTTTGGGGTTCATTTTGACAAAATTATACATAAAGGAATTTTTTTCCATAGGACAGTTTACTTAAGGTGAAGCCAACTGCTTTGGTTCAGTACTTGGTCTCTGAAGTACTTTCATTATTTTATGTGGTGCTGGGAATTGAACCCAGGACCTTATGCATGTTAGGCATGCACTCTACCACTGAGCTTCACCCCCAGCTCAACAAGGAATTTTATTTCAATCCCCATTCCCCCTCACTATTTTCCTCTCCTCCTCCCTACCCCATCTCCCCCTTTCTCCCTCCTCTACTGATCTTCCATTTATTTATTTGTTTATATACTGAGGACTGAACCCAGGAGTATTCAACCACTGAGCCACATCCCCAGCCTTTTATTTATTTATTTATTTATATTTTTTATTTTTAACTATTAAATCTGTTTAGTAAAGACAAATTCTTTCATACAAAATAACAGTTTACAACAGTCTGAGTGCTTGACACACCATCACAGACAAGGGCGGTGCTGTAGGCACCCAGGGCCCTGCCCCCAGACCCAGAGAAGACTCAGGGACTCTCCACCACCAGCCCCTGAGGGAGCCACCCCCTCCTCCAGAGGGAGGGAGGAATGTGGGACCATGGCACTGAGGACTCTCCCCACGCTGCTGCTCCTCAAATACTGGGGGCACCCCCTCTCGTCACAGGCTGAGTCAGGGGGATACAGTGACTAATGGGCAGGGGGCAAAATGGGGACATCTTTGATGCGAAGACTACCCCCACCCACTAGGCCACACAGTGGAAATTTGAGGGAGGGCCACAAAAGTGGTCCTACCCTTGCCCACAAAGGGTAGCTGGCTGATGCCCTAGAGCCCAGGAGAGACGCTTGAAACACAGAAGATCTGCAGTCTGACCTACCCGGGCTTACCCACATGACCTGAGAGGCAGCCCACTGAGAAATGGCTAAAAATTTAAGAAAAATCAACAAGAATGGATTAATAATGGCAAGAAGGGAAAACAGAAGCTGTTCCAGTAGGTCAGTGCCTCAAGCGGCCCTAGGACCAGCACTACATGGGCAGTAGTCCTTAGGGTCCAGACTTCCTGAGCACTGTGACAGTGCCCAAGTCGCTCCTCTCTGCCTCCAGGAACGCAGCTAACAGGCCACAGGGGCCTGGCTCTGGATCTGGACAGGCTTCCCAGGCACTTAGGCAGGCTCAGTGCAGGCAGGGACAGGGAAGTTCTGGAGTCCCACCTGCCCAGACCCTTGAATGCACAGTCCCAGACACAGATCTGGGCACGCGCACATGCACACACTCACACACTCACTCCTATCTGTCAAGCACACTGGTGACACCTGAGGACTCTCCAGGAGAGGAGGTGGGTAGCAACCCTTCCAAGGGTAGCCTTGAGTCCCCAGAATGCCTGAGCCAGTGGGGACCCAGGTACAAGCTTAGATCAATTATTGCTATGGTTTGATTGTCCTACAAAGGTTCATACATTAAAGGCTTGATTGTTAAAGGCCAGGCTGTGGCACTATTGGGAGATGTTGAAACCTTTCAAAGGTTGGAGTCTAGTTAAAGGAAGTTAGGTCACTAGGGGCATGTCCTTGTATTGTGACTTCAATTCCTCCCTCTCTCTCTCTCTCTCTCTCTCTCTCTCTCTCTCTCTCTCTCTCTCTCTCTCTCTCTCTCTCTCTCTCCTTCCTCTGTTTTCTCTACCATGTGCTCCCACCAACATGCATAGCTCTTCCACGGGCCCAAAACAAAGGAATGAAGACATTATGTACTGAAACCTCTCAAACCATAAGCCAAAATAAACTTTTTCCTCTTTTAAAGATTCTTCTTCTCAGATTATTTTGTCATAATGATGGAAATTTGAGTAACACTTTGACATTAACCTTCATTTTTTTCTAGCAAATGTTTTTGTTGTTGTTGCTGCTGCTGTTGTTTTGCAGCACTGCAGATGGAACCCAGGGCTTTGTGAGGCTAGGCAAGCACTCTACCACTGAGCCATACTTCAGCCCTAGCATCTATGTTTAAAGATTTATGCTTCCTTCCAGCCAGTGTTTAACCTGTATTCCAGAAGTTCTGAAATGCCCTATCTTCATTATTATTCTGTTACAAATATTTTCTAATTTCTATTGTGTTCTCTCTCTTTTTTCCAACCTGTGGATTACTCAGAAATGTACTTCTTTTTTTAAATATCTTTATTTTACTTATTTACTGATTTTATGTGGTGCTGAGGATCAAACCCAGTGCCTCGCGCATGGGAGGCAAGCGCTCAACCACTGAGCTACAACCCCAGCCCTGTACTTCTTAATTTCTATTATTGAGTTCATTTTTATTATTGACGTCTGGCTTAACACCACTGTGATCAGAGAACACATTATAAACATTTCCAACCCTTTGGAACTCTGTCAAAGCTTGTTGTATTGTTCTCTTTGATAAATTAACCATGTACACTTAAAAAAACGATATATATCATATATTTCAAAACTATGTTATTTATTGCATATGTATTTAGGTTTGTTATATCTTCTTGTGGATTGACCTCTTTATTGTGAAAGAATATTCCTTGTTATCTTTAATTATGTTTTTTGCCCTAATGTCTATTTTTATCTTATAAAAGTATAGCAACATCAGCTTTCTTTGGTTGGCTTTTACATACTATATTTTTCCCATTTTTAATTTCAACATTTATGTCTTTAGTATAAGACATTCTTGGGGATGGGATTGTTGCTCATCAGTACAGCACTCGCCTAGCATGTGTGAGGTACTGGGTTCGATCCTCAGCACCACATAAAAATAAATAATTTATTGAAGATATTGTGTCCAACTATAGCTTAAAATTTTTTAAAAGTATAAGATTTTTTTTGTAAGTGCATATGGTTGGATAATTTTAAATCCAATCTGATAATGTTAATATTCACTTGGAGAATTTATTTATTTTTAATGTTTATTTATTTATTTATTTATTTCATAGATGACAATAGTGGAGTGCATTATATTCATAATTATCCACTCACAGCACAATTTTTTGTAACTCTGTATATAAAGTATGTTCATACCAAATTATGCCATTATACATGAGCTCTTATTTTTTTGCATATAATTCTTAATACACCTTTATACCACCATTTATCGTATCTCTCTTTGTATATAACGTATGTTAACACCAAATTCATATCTTCATACATGTATTTTGTAGAATGATGACCGTCTCCTTCTACCATCCTAGCTATTCCCCTTCTCCCTCCCTTTCCTCCCACCCCTATTCCCTAACTAGAGGTAATTTTCCTCCCATGCTCTCCCTTCCTACCCCACTTTGAGTCACCCCATTTATATCAGAGAAAACTTTCGGCGTTTGTTTTTTTGGGATTGGCTAACTTCACTTAGCATAATCTTCTCTAATGCCATCCATTTCCCTGCAAATGCCATGATCTTATTCTTTTTTAGTGCTGAGTAATATTTCATTGTGTATAAATGCCACATTTTTTTTTATCCATTCATCCACTGAAGGACATCTAGGTTGGCTCCACAGTTTAGCTATTGTGAATTGTGCTGCTATAAACATTGATGTGGCTGTGTCCCTGTAGAATGCTGTTTTTAGGTCCTTTGGGTATAGTCAGAGAAGAGGAATAGCTAGGTCAAATGGTGGTTCCATTCCCAGTTTTCCAAGGAATCTCCATACTGCTTTCCAAATTAGCTGCACTAATTTGCAGTCCCACCAGCAGTATATGAGTGTACCTCCCCACCTCGAATCCTTGCCAACACTTTTTGTTGTTTGTCTTCATAATGGCTGCCATTCTTACTGAGATGAGATGGTATCTTAGCTTTGATTTGCATTTCTCTGAATGCTAGAGATAATGAGCATTTTTTCGTATATTTGTTGATTGATTTCGTATATTTGTTGATGGCCCATTTATTGATTGGATTATTTGTTTTTTTGGTGCTTATCTTGTTGAGCTACTTATATACCCTAGAGATTGGAGCTCTATCTGATGTGTGAGGGGTAAAAATTTGTTCCCAGGATGTAGGCTCCTGTTCACCTCACAGATTCTTTCTTTTGCTGAGAAAAAAACTTTTTTAGTTTGAATCCATCCCATTTTTTGATTCTTGGTTTTAATGCTACAGGCGTCTTATTAAGGAAGTTGGGGCCTAGCCCCACATGATGAAGATTAGGGCCTACTTTTTTTTCTATTAGACGCAGAGTTTCTGGTTTAATTCCTAGATCCTTGATCCATTTTGAGTTAAGTTTTGTGCATGATGAGAGATAGAGATTCAATTTCATTTTGTTGCATGTGGATTTCCAGTTTTCCCCGCACCATTTGTTAAAGATGCTATCCTGGAGAATTTATAATATTTGTTATAAACTGAATACATTGGAAATTAAATCTACCATCTTTTTTCCTTAAATACAAATAATTACTTTCACTACTTCCTTGATAATGCTAAAACCTTAGAAACTTTAAGCTTTATTAACCCCCCTCCTGCTTTTTGTTTTATTGTGGTCAAACACTGTAATTCTGCATATATTATGTTTTATTTTTTTGTGTATTGTGTATGTGTTGCTGGGTATTGAGCCCAGGGCCCTACACATAATAGACAAGCACTCTATCACTGAGATATGAGCCCAGGCTTCTACAGGTATTTTAAGTCCTCTTATCACCATTATTGATTTTTGCATTCAATGTTCATTTATATTAACCCACACATTTCCCCCTTTTGTTATTTGTGATTGTTTTTCTTTTGCCTAAAGCTGAAGCTTTTTTCTTAAGGTAGATCTGCTGGCAAGTAAAGTTCTTTTGCTTTTGTTTGTATAGACAAAAATCTTTATTTTGCCCTCATTTTTTAAATGTAATTTCACTGGATATAGAAAAGTGTTTGGTAGTTATTTCTTTCAGCACTTCAAAGATGTCATTTTAGGGGCTGGGGATGTGGCTCAAGCGGTAGCGCGCTCGCCTGGCATGCGTGCTGCCTGGGTTCGATCCTCAGCACCACATACCAACAAAGATGTTGTGTCCGCAGAGAATTAAAAAAAATTCTCTTTCTCTATCTCTCTCTCTCCTCTCTCACTCTCTCTTTAAAAAATAAATAAATAAATAATCCTTAAAAAAAAAAAGATGTCATTTTATTGGCTTCTAGATTTCATCCTTCGTTGAGATGAGCCTTTGAAGAAAACATGTCTCTCTTTTTAAGAATATTTTTTTTAGTAGTAGATGAATACAATACCTTTATTTTTATTTATTTATTTATTTATTTTTAATGTGGTGCTGAGTTTTAAACCCACTTCTTCACACATGCTAGGCAAGCGCTCTACCACTGAGTCACAACTCCAGCCCCATGTCTCTCTTTTTCTTCTTGCTTTTTAGATTTTTAATCTTCTGTATTCAGCAGTTTTACTATGACATGCCTAGGTGAGATTTTTTTAAATTTGATTCCATTTTGGGTTTCACAGCTTCTCTTATACATAAGTCTTTATCTTTCATCACCTTGAGAATATTTTTGGATGTTTTCTCTTTAAATGAGGCTTCTGCCTTATTTATCTTTCTAGTACTTATGGGAACCCAGTTACATGTACATTATATCTTTTCACTCTTTTTTTTTCTTGATAAGCATTTTGTTTTCTCATGTATTTTTTTCTCTTTCCACATTTTTTATTGGTACATTGTAGTTGGACTATTGTTGTTACACATTTTCTATTTTGTTTTGAAGGTAACACTGATCACCCATTTGAGAGCTTTTATTTTTACAAAGTTTTCTCTTTACCCAGTAGTGGCCCTCTTCCAGAGCCAAATTTGAACTCTCTGTTTCTTCCCTGTTTCAAGAATTAGTATGTACCCTCTTGGGGAAAAGCCACCATAAATCATCAGCTAAATTCTCTAGAATTATCCCTTCAAGTCATTTTTGTATCTTCGCTTTTAAAACACATTGTATTTTCTCCAGTTTCAGTTGTTCAGTGGATGTTTAATTTTGTTGCAAATGACTTTACCCTATCCAGAAGCACATCTTCTGTTCCATAGGTTTTGAAATTTGATTCTTTTCTATGTGTTTCTAATTTCCATTGTTCTTTATTCTTTTACACTTTCAGAAAGTACATTTTAAAAATTCATTCTATGAGTTATTTTTATTTGGGGGTATAATAGTTTCTTATATTTCCATTAAATCAAATTTAAACATTGTGTGTTATTCAAATATACATCTATATTTGGGTTTGTTTTTTGTCTACTTGTTTTGACAGTCACTGAAAGAAATGTTAAGAATCTCACCCTACAATCAGGCATGGTGGCACATGCCTATAATCCTGCTGAGGCAGGATGATCACTAGTTCAAGGCCAGCCTGGGAATCTTAGTGAGACCCTGTCTCAAAATTTTAAAAGGGCTGAGGATGTAGCTCAGTGATAAAGCATTCCTGGGTTCAACCTTCAGTCTCTCTCTCTCTCTCTCTCTCTCTCTCTCTCACACACACACACACACACACATGCACAAAATGAAATAAAACAAACAGAAAACTCACACAATGATAACAGATTTTTCAAGTTCTCATTAGGTTCACTAAATTTGTCTTTCATATATTTTTAAGGTATATTATTTGATGCAAAACTTTTGTGTTTTTGGTGCTGGGGATAGAACTCAGGATCTGTGCATTCTAACAACGCATCCTACTTCTATACCCCCAGTCTGACACTTCAAAAATTTTTAGCTTTTAAATCTTCTTGGTGAATTAAGTAAATCATCATATGAAATGACCTTTATAATTGTTTGCTTTACAATATTTTTCTAATATTAATATACCTACAAAAGCTATTTTTTAGTATTTTCTTTATATATCTTTTCCAACATGTTTTCACTATTTTGGGGTATTTTATGAATAATAACAGTAGCTATATTTTCATTCATTACATTTTTAAATTGTGCTGAACTACATTCCTAGTTTTGGTATTGTTGTTAAGGATTTTTTGTTTGTTTTAAGACCAGGTCTCACTAAGTTGCCCAGGTTAGCCTTGAATTTGCCATACTACTGCCTCAACTTCCTGAGTAGCTAAGATTACGGGTATGCACCACTGTGCCTGGCTAGATCTCTGTCTCTTTTTTTTTTTTTTTTTTTTAGGATTACTGATATATTTTAATTTATTTGTGTCATGTTATTTTGTGCTTATTTCTTCTTTTTCTATATTCTTTCTTTATAAATCTGTCTTTATAAATCTGTCTCTTCTTTTGGAGAACGTTGCAGTTTATTTTGGTTGCCAACTTGGCTGGGTTAAGGGATGCCTAGATAGAAAAGCATAATTGTGGGTGTGTCTGTGGGGTATTTGCAGAGAAAATTGGCTCATGGGTCAATGAGCTGTAGGAAAGACCTATCCTGAAGAACATGGACAGTTCCATTGAATAGGCTAGGGGCCCAGATAGAATAAAAAAGTAGAAGGAAGAAGTGCATGCACACACTTGATCCTTCTCGAATGGATGTGGTTTTTGCTGCTGGTGGTGGCCTTGGTCTCCTGATTCATCAGCCTTTGAATGAAGACTTACATCAACAGCTCTACAACAGAGGCTTTGAGGCCTTTGGCGTCAGATTGCAACCACATTATTGGCCTATGTCTTGTTCTGAGTTTTCAGCCTTCTCAAACTGAGCAATTACCAGTTTCCCTGAATCTCTAGGCTGCAGACAGTCATTGTGGGACTATTTGACCTCTGATCACAAAAGTCAATCTAATAACCTCCTATTGGTTCTCTTTCTCTGGAGAACTCTAACTAATACAAAACTAAATATAATAATGTGAAAGTATGTTTCACATAAACAAAATAAAGGTTTATTTTGGCAGTGACAGTCAAGAACCCAGTTTCCAACTATTTTGATGTTCTACCATCCTCTGTGTGCTACTTTTGGTTCACAATGGCTGCTTGAGGTCCGTCTTCATGCTTGTCTTATAACCAGAAGAAAAGGGCAAATAAGGGCTTTTTATTTTATATTTTTATTTTTTGGTACTAGAGATTGAACCCAGGGGTACTTTACTACTGAGTACTTTTTACTTTTTATTTTAAGATGGGGGAAGGGGTGTCTCACTAAGTTGTTGAGGCTGGTCTTGAACTTGTGATCCTCCTGCCTCAGCATCCAGTGTCACTGGGATCACAGGCATGCACCTCCATACCTATCAAACATCACTTTCTTTTACATTTCATTGATCTTAATGAAGTAAGGCATATGACCAAATCTAACTGTAAGGAAGGGTAGGAAAATTTTTTTTTTATTCCAGGAATTCTTGTGCTCAGTTAAAAGTTAGGGATTTTATATTACACAAGAATAATGAAGAACAGATGTTAGTAGAAAACTATTAAAGTACCACACTATTTCAGGTTTACAGTTATTTTTCTCTTGGTCCTTGAAAGATATTATTTCACTGTCTTCTAGCTTCCATTGCTTATATGAGAAGTCAGCTGTCATTCCACCTGTCACTCATTTATAGTAATTTATCCTTTTCTCTGATTGCTTTTAATTTCCTCACTTCTTGGGTGTTTTATACTTTCATGATGATTATCTGATAATGGGCTTCAATTGGGTTATTTGCTTAGGGTTCTTTGGGATTGATTCTTGTGTCATCAATTCTGGAAAATTATCAACAGTTACTTCCTTTAATATTGTCTTCTCTCATTCTATTTCTCCCTTTTGAATTCTAATTATTTCATATGTTAGCTTTTCTCACACTTTACCCATGTCTCTTAACCTCCATTTTATCTTTTCCACTTCTTTGTCTACCTGGAATAGAATCTGGGTAATTTCTTTAGATTTTTCAGTTCACTAACTTTCACTTTAGCTCTGTATAATATGCTATTTAATCAATCCACTAGGATTCTAATTTCAATTATTACATTTAAAAAATCACCTGGTATATAGTATAGGCTAATTTTAAAAAATTTTTTTTAGTTTGAGATGGACATGATATCTTTATATTTATATGGTTCTGAGGATCGAATCCAGTGCCTCTCGCTTGACAGGCGAGTAGTCTACCACTGAGCAAAAACCCCAGCACTGTCAATTATTACATTTTTGTTTCTAGATGTTCTATTTTTGTGCTTTTTCCAAACTTTTAATAACCTATTTCTTCCCCACTCCATCTCACCCCTTTTTTCCCTTTCAATGTTGGGGATTGAACCCAGTGCCTCACATATGCTAAGCAAGCACTCTTCCTCTGAGCTATACTCTCAGGCCCTGAAAGTCTGTTTCCTATTCATGTGTTCAATATTTTGGGATGAAAGTATAGCTCAGTGGTAGAGCATTTACCTAGGACAACTTGAATTTGCCCCAAGACTAAATATATATATATATATATATATATATATATATATATATATATATATATATATATATATATATTTACATACAGTAAATAAACTTCTGTATGTTATGTATCTGACAAGCTTAATTTATGAAGTTTCTGTAAGTTTGAGTCTGTTAGTTCTGCAAACTCTCATTCTAGTTGGCTTATTTCTTCATGTGTTTTGTGAATCCTCTCTGTGGGATTCTGTCAAACCCTAGTTTACATTCCTCTGGAAGAGGATTTGTGTTAGTTTATAGAAGGTACTTGGTTTTGTACCTATCTATTATGACTTTATACTACATTTTGGATCACATAGCTATTGAGAATTCTGATGCCAAACCTGCATGAAGGATGGTTTTTAATTTTCAGGGGAAAGGTTTTGTTTTGTTTATTTCTTCCCATCCAGAGCCATGAACAAGAAAGGTAAATTTCCATGCCATTAATGATTTTTTTTCTAATTCACTCTTTACTAAGGATATCACTTTTTTTTCAGAGTAATAGGCAGGAATTTATTACAAGGAAAGGAAGATGGGGAAACAGACACTCAAACAAGTAAGGGAGAGAATGGGTGGGACCTAAGGGTATAACTTTTTCTTTTATTAGAGCATTATAGCTATACATAGTAGTTGGGTTCATTTTGAAAGGGTATCGATTTAAGGACTCAATCAGTGGGTTGTGTCTTTTTGTTTTTGTTTTATTTTGTTTTTTGAGATGGGGGTTCTCACTCTATTGGGTAGGCTAGCCTCAAACTCCTGGGATCAAGCAATCCTCCTGCCTCAGCCTCCAAAGAAGCTGGGATTAACAGGTGTGAGCCATGGTGCCCATCTCAGGATTCAGCTTTATATACAGTCTCCAACATAACTTCCCACCTTTCTTGGTCTCTTATCTTACTTTCTTCCACCTGAGTGGCATGTTCAAACCAATGTGGTAAGCCACTGTAACTTCTGTCCTTTAATGAGAAGTTTTATGATTGGAGTTTTCTAGGATACACAATACATATATTGTCAGATATCTACTACCTTATGGCCAGAATGAAAAAGTAGATTTGCTTTTTATCTAAGAAATTGAAAAATCAGAAGATCTTCAACTACACCTTCCTAAAAGTCAACAGAACTGTGAGTGTCCTGAAGTTTAAAGAGGAAGTACATCACGGCAGTATTGTACCAAGATTTCTTCTGGCAAGCTCACTCAGCAATATCCATGCCTACTGTTCTTTTTTTTTTTTTCCTTCAGTGCTGGCGATGACCCAAGGCTTCCTAACGTGCCAGGCAAATGCTCTACTTCTAGGTTATAACCCTACACCTTACTGATCATTTTTAACATGATTCACTAAGACTTCAGTAAGAGGGCCGGGCATGGTGGTGCACACCTGTAATCCCAGATGCTCGGGAGGCAGAGGCAGGGGATGTGGCTCAGTGGTTAAGTGCTCTTGGATTCAATCCCCAGTAACCTCTCCCCTCTCAAAAAAAAAAAAAAAAAAAAAGACTTCGGCAAGTCTCTAAACAAAAAAGTTTATTTTGAATTTAATTATCTGTTCCATATATATTAAGGAACATAACTAGAGGCTGGGGTTGTGGCTCAGTGGTAATGCGATTGCCTGGCATGCGGAGGCACTGGGTTCGATTCTCTGTACCACATACAAATAAATAAAATAAAGGTCCATCAACAACTTTAAAATATTAAAAAAAGGAACATAACTATATAAAGATATTGGGGGAGGGATGATAAAGGTATGAAGCTATTTATGGAGGACACACAGAAATTAAGAGAACTGATATCACAAAGCAGAATGTAAAATGTAGTATAAACAACAAATAATATGGGATTCTAGGGAGTAGAGATCACCTGATATGAGAAGAGTCCAGGCCATACAAGGCAGCCTACATAAGCTTAAACACAAAATATTTAATACAATTGAGGAGGATCAAAATGTGCTACAAAGAATAAATTAAGCTGGGTACGGGCCAGTAATCCCAGTGGTTCAGGAGGCTGAGTCAGGAGGATCACAAGTTCAAAGTCATCCTCAGCAACAGCAAGGTGCTTAGCAACTCAGTGAGACCCTGTCTCTAAATAAAATACAAAATTGGGATGGGATATAACCATTGGTTGAGTGCCCAATCCCCAGTACAAAAAAAAAAAAAAAAAGATTAAATTTAGTAGGCCTGGTGTCTGAATGGCTGATACACGGAGGCTGAAAAAATCAAGTTTAATTCAAGTTTCAAGCCAGGAAATATCATGGTACCACATTTAAAAATGAGAAAAGCTAGGATGGAAAGATGGTTTGGGGAGAAATTAATCCAGTTCAGATAAATGTGAGGGGATAGCAAAATTATAAAGTGGAAATACATATATGTGTGTATGTATGTTTCTAGGGATTAAACCCACTGGGTTACATCCCCAGGCCTTCTTTTTTCATTTTTTATTTTGAGATAGGTTCTCACTAGATTGCTGAGGCTGGTCTTGAATTTACAATCCTCCTGCCTCACCCTCCCAAATTGCTGGGATTACAGGCATGTGCCACTGCACCTGGTTCATAAAGTGGAAATATTTAACAAACATGTAGAACTGGGGCTTCAGAAAAATGTCAGTGTCAGAACTACAAATTTTGGGGTACTAGCCTCAAATACTCTCAGGGGTGGTAGTCAAGCTGTATCTCTCAAAGAAACAGGGAAGAATAGATAATTTAAGAACTGAACTCCAGATGATAACAAGGTAACAGGTGGGAAGATAAATTATCAGTAGAGCAGAAAAGCATTTGAAGATGAGAAGAAAATGATGACATGTGACAAAAAAGAGATCTCAAGAATTAAAAGATGATTCATAGTGTCAAATGTGACACAAAGCTCAGAGGAAATAAGGACTAAAGAAAGCCAGTGAATTTGATAATTAGGAGATAATTAGAGCCCATCAGAAGCAAGGTTTTATTACTCTGGTGAAAAAAAGAAGCCAGGTTTGATTATTTAATGGCTCAAATTTTAATTTTATTTTTTAAGTTGTTAATGCAGTAGGGAGCTTGTTACTTCATTGTGATTTTCTGTTTCTTTTTCCAAATGAAAGGAAATGAGTGCCACATAGCAGCAACTCACTGGCCAACCAGTTGCAATCCCTTTCACTTATAACAACTCCATATGGTCAAAGGACTGGAGCCTGGACTCCTACATCATCACATGGATGACTACCCAATTGATTTTAAAACCCGAACACTTGATTACCAATTCAGCTGTCACTGCCACTGTCATAACCCACTTTGCTGAATGACTATTGGTTGTCACAGAGATAAGTCGCCATAATCCTATCCGCAGAGAAAGCAATTAGCTCCTTCCTTGTGCAAGCTCCTTCCACAGCCATGGAAGCAAACCTAGCAAATTTGCACTTGAAATCTTATATTGTTTTTCTCAAAAAGGGCCCTCATTTAAAAGTTTCAGCATCCATATAACCTGGATCTACCAAAATTAACTAGTAACTCATCTTCTCAACACTACCATTGTCATGTTTGTAACATCACCTTACAAAATCCATGAGTGCACAAAGATTCTGAGAAAATCCAATGTAACCTCAAAAGTAAAAATTGTGAACTACTGGTCTAGATTTGATGTTTCCAGGATGAAAAATAACTATATCACTAGTGTCTCCTCTTTGATATGGGGTACAATTCTAAAAAGTGCTACCAGGTCTCTGGAGATTAATTTTCTTCCCATCTGAAATACAGGACACTTTAGATAGTTCTCTTTCAAAATTCTAAATACCATGTTTGTTCCTTTTTTTTTTTTTTTGGCACTCCTGAGATTGAACCCAGGACCCGGAACATGCTAGGCAAGCACTCTACAAGAACTCTATCTCTGGGCTACACTCTCAGTCCCCTATTTATTCTTGTATTTAATGAAACATTTTGAATATGCTTAGCAGATAATGAATGTATTTGTCACTCACACTAACTTCATGTCTGAATAAATGAAGACCAGTGCACAGACACCCTCAGAACTATACAGGTAGTATGTAACAAGAGTAGAGGGCATCTCTAGACTTAATTTATTCCAGAGGAATCAAGTCAGAATTAACTCAGACAACTGGGACAACAGAACTAAAATAAAGACCTTAATTCTTATTCTTTTTTTTTTTTTTTAGTATTGGTGAATTGAATCTCTCTTAGTTGCTTAGGGCCTCATTAAGTTGCTAAGGCTGGCTTTGAACTTGCAGTTCTCCAGCCTCAGCCTCCCAAATTGCTGGGATTATAGGCATGCACTACCATGCCCAACTCTCCTAATTCTGCATTCTTGAAAGATGCTCTACAAACCATTAAATTTCATCAGTACAAATCCACTATTCTCTGTGCATAAGTCCTCACAATATCTCTAAAAGATAAGCTTTTCTTGTCTCCCTTTTCCAGCTGGGAAAACTGAGGCAACAAAGCACCACACATACAAGCACTCCCCAGTTTAAAAAAAAAAAAAGTGGTAAAGATAGTAACTACTTAAGCATCTGGTTTTTTTAAAAAAAAATTATTTATTTATTTATGTATCTTTAGTTTTAGGTGGATACATTAGTTTGTTTTTATGTGGTGCGAGGATAGAACCCAGTGCCTCATGCATGCCAGTCGGGCACGCTACCACTGAGCCACCACCCCAGCCCCAGCATCTGTTTTTTTTAACTCAGGCAATCTAATATTAACTCAAACACTAACAGTTATGCTACATTCCATTTAACAAAAGTAGAATGTGCATTCATTAAACCTTTTTTTAAAATGAAAGAATCTCCCAGAGTCTATTGGCAGTTTCAATAACTATTCTGGCACACATCTGAAATCTCAGTGACTGGGGAGGCTGAGGCAGAAGGATCACCAAGTTCCAGACCAGCCTTGGCAACTCAGTGAGGCCCTGTGTCAAAATAAAAAAGGTCTGGAGCTGTAGCTCAGTTGTAGAGTGTCCCTAGGTTCAATCCCCAGTACAAAAAAAAAAAAAATCAATCATTCAAATAAAAATAAATAAATAATTATTTTGATGCTACAAAATGTTCTCTGGTGAACAGAAAGAAATTAAAGAAAATGACTTTCCAAATTGAAAAACAATCCAAGGAAGACTACTGATGGCAGAATTATTCCATAATCTCGTTTTTCATGAGGAATCAGATCTTTTTAACATTGTAATAATACTGTTCAATGTAATGATTAGTAGCCAAAAAGAAATTACTCAAAGGAGAGGCTGAAGAGTAAATGTTCCTAAAATGTGCTTAAATATTCCAGGGATTGGTTTGAATGTTCTAAGATATTCAGACAAAGAAACCCAATTCTTGCTTTGCATTTTTATGGCATCTCTCACCTAGGGTATTTAGAGCAAAAATCACTGCCAAAGAAACACCCTATCTTCATAAATTAGTTCAATCCAACAACCAAATGACTTGTCCTGTTAGACATGGGAAGAAACTGGCTCCAGGTCCTGAAAATGCTGGCCTTGGGCTCCCTCTGGAGGAGACTAGGACTATATGATTTTGAAGAGAACTTCAGAGCATCCTTACTCTCAGAGGATAGGGCACATAGACCATGTAATAAGTACCTGTGATTTATATACTGCAATCCATAAAATGAAATTAATACCAGTATAATACCAGCACAGTAGTATGTGCCTATAGTCCAAGCAACTTGGAGGTTGAGGCCAGGAGAATCACTGGAGCCCAGGACATTCTGGTCAGCCTGGGCAACATGGTAAGACCCTGCTTCAGAAAACAAAAAGAAAAATCTAGTATGCTACAGAAAGCATACTCTATACCACCAGTAAAATTATCCCATATTCATTTTTCTCAAGTGACTTAACAGGTGGGTTTTTTAAATCAATTCACTCACTCACAAAGCAAATGTTGTTGAGTGCCAATATATGGTAGGCACTATTCTTTTGGGTGGGAGCAAGTACTTGGAATTGAACCCATGGGCATTTTACCATTGAGCCACATACCCAGCCCTTTTCATTTTTTTTTTTTTATTTTGAGACAGGGTCTCGATAAATTGCTGAGGGTCTTGATGAATTCCTGACACTGGCTTGCTACTTTAGTCTCCCAAGGCTAGGATTAAAGACATGCATCATCAGACCAGGCTGCTAGACACTCTAAGCATGAGAAATGCAGAAATTGAACAAAGCACTAAATACTAAATCCCTGCCCTCATGGGGCCATATTTTAATGGCAATTAATGAACAAGATGAAAGAGACGGCTTATCAAATAGGAAGATGCTATTGAAAAAATAAAACAGGAAAGAGGAATAGGAATGGAAAGTTATGATCTTATGTAAGATGGTAGTGAAGGGTTTATATATAAGTAATGACCAGTAAAGAGGCTGTTTTGAACAATTGGAAAGAGATGAAGGAGGAAATCATGCAAATACCTGGGGAAAGAGTTGTCTAGGCACCGGAAACAGCAAAAGCAAAGGTTCTGTGGCAGGAACACAATTTGTGTACACTAAGAACTGTAAGGGGGAAAAAAAACTGTAAGGGAGACAGTGGGCCTGGAACAGAAAAAACAATAGAGAGAAAAGTAGAGAATTGTGTCAAAGAAGCAGCAGAGGCCTACTATGTGGGGTCTTATAGGTTACGGTAACATCTGGTTTTTACTCTGAAACGAGAAGCCAGGGCTGGGGTTGTGGCTCAGCGGTAGAGTGCACGCCTAGCACATGCGTGGCCCTGGGTTCGATCCTCAGCACCACATATAAATAATTAAAATAAAGGTATTGTGTCCAACTACAGCTAAAAAAGAAATGAGAAGCCATCAGAGTTTTGAGCAGAACAATGACATCATCTGATTTAAATTTTATTAAGAACACCTAGGCAGAGCATTTATAAGAAAATGAAAGTTGGACATTGGTAAAAAACAGAGAGACTGGTAAGGGGACTTCTACAAAATCTGGACAAGAGATGTGAATAGAAATGGAGAGTTAAAAAGTGGTCAGACCCTGAAAATAAGTCAAAGATAGAGCTGAAAGAATGTAGGAAGAGGGAAATAGAGATTGACTCCAAGATTTTTCTCTCTGAGCAACTGGAGAAACAGAGTTGTCCTTAACAAAGATATGGAAAATAATGAAGAGAACAAGCAGGAGTAGGGAAGAGAGCAGGGACCTCAATTTTAGGTGCATTAAGTTTGAGCTACCTCTTAGATGTCTTACTGGAGCTGTTGAATGGGCAACTGGAAATCTGAGTCTGGAGTTTGAATATGGAGTTCAGGCTAGAGCATATAAATGGTATATGCTACTTTAGCCTCCCAACAGTCTGGATCAGATTGCTGAGTGAATATAGACAGGAAAGAGCAGCCCAAATTCTTGTTGATTATTCAAGTTACAAAAAATCATCTTTTGCTTTCCCACAGAATCATTAAATTATTATAAAGAGAAACTAATCAGACTTTTTAAAAAAAGATAAAATACCAAATTTAGGGCTGGGGTTGTGGCTCAGTAGTAGACCACTCACCTAGCACACGTGAGGCCCTGGGTTTGATAAATAAAATAAAGGTACTGTGTCCAACTACAACTAAACAATGAATATTAAAAAAACCAAATTTATAGTGATTATGAACTCAGTAATTCTTTCTAGAGCTCCAGGTTTCAAAATTAAGGTGAATAAGCCTATTTTTTCTTTGTCCAAGTGCATGTGTGTGTGTGTGTGTGTATGTGTGTGTGTTACTAGTTATTGAACCCAGGGCTGTGTGTGTGCGTGTGTGTGTGCGCGCAAGCGCTACTAGGTATTGAACCCAGGGCCTTGCCTCAAATATGCTAGGTAGAATGCTTGCTGAGCTACATCCTTAACCTTTCTTTCTTTCTTTTTTTTTTTTTTTTTTTTTTTTTTTTAATTTTGAGTCAGGGTCTTGATAAATTGCCCAGACTGGGCTCGAACTTGCAATCTTCCTGCCTCAGTCTCCCAAGTAGCTGGGATTATAGGCATGTGCCACAGTGCCCTGCCAAAGACATATTTAAGAAGGGTTGTCTGCCCTGAGATTTCTCAAATAATAATTCAAAACTAATCAATAACAAGCAACTACTGTATAGCAAATCTAGGATGAATGGCAATATATTGTACAAGTTTGAATAGAATATAGCCTAATGAACACTTTCATCTTTCTTCCTTTTAGTTTGGCTTTAATACCCATAAGGACATTCCTCTGGGTATCTGATCTCAGAATTACTTTTTTAGAAAAGAAAAACAATGGTTATAAACCTGTCTCTGCAGGAGAGAATATACAGGAAGTTAGTAGAATAGCAGGACATTTTGTTTGTATACTTTCACCTTTTATTAAATAAAAGAATGCTTTACTGACATTTTACATGGTGATCCATTAATGGGTACAATTTTGTTTATTATTATTTATTTTTATGTGGTGCTGAGGATCAAACCCAGTGCCTCACATGTGTAAGGCAAGCACTTTGCCACTGAGCCACAACCCCAGCCCAAATTTTAAGAATTAACTTAATTTAAAATTTTTTGTTTAAATGCTAGCTTGTTGCCTTTAATATGCTTGTAACTAAAGGCTCCCACATCACCTAAGATCTCCTGATCACTTTCCTATGCAATTCTGCTAATTGTTTTAGTAACCTAGCCTAACTTTAATTTAGACTTTATTTACAATTTAGACTATTTTTGGCAGCTGTATGATTTTGAACTTAACTTTTCCTCTTCTCGGTATTCCTATGTACTATTATAATTTGGTTCCTAGATATACAAAACAATGTATGTGCTTTAAGAGGTATGATTTCCTTAACGCCTGAATTTAAAGAAAATGTTGATTTTTTCACTCTGTCACAACCATGGCCTTACACTATTTTTACTCAGATCCTGGAAATAAAATTTATTGAGAACAGTTGATAAAAAGGCTGCAAGAATGAAATACAAATGAAAAAACAAAATATCTTCTTTCAATGACTCCTGGCTTATCCTAATGTTATCATGTTCTAGCCAATATAGGTCATTTTCATTTTTGACGTAAGCAACTCATTACTTCAACCACTTGCTTTTTAAAAAAGCACATTATAACAAATAACATGAAGTCACATGTGAAAATAGACCAGAAAAAGAACTCAGATACATTTACCTAATAATACATTTTGACAAATGTTATTAGCCAATAAAATCTATCCTACCATCAACAATCACTGATGAAATTTCCTTTTACTATTGGCAAGAAGTTAACATGTAATCACCAATTATTTTTTTATCGTATATGATAATTATAATAACTAGAATAAGGATAAAAAATAAAGTATGAATAAGACCCTACCTTTATAATAAGAGGAAGCTGGAAGGTACAGTGCAGTGGAAGTTCACTTGCCTACCATGCACAAGACCCTAGGTTCAACACCTAGCATTACAAAAATACATTATTAATTAAATATTTATAACAAGGGGACAAATTCCTGTTCCATATCCATACCCTTAGGTATGGTCATTAATTAAAACATTGTTCAATCAAGGGCAATTTATATAAAACAGAACTATAACTTTTACTAATGACTCTGGGGATTTTTTTTAATTCTTAAGATAAATGTCAGTGCGTTATTCAACAGATTTCCATTATTCAAAACAGTCACTAAATACTCTTTAAGTACTTTTTAACTGAACTTCTAGTTCCAGCAATAATGGAGTAATAGTATTTTTGTCTTAATCTCAAACAAATATAAAACTGTTTTCAGGCAGTATATAGCAGATAAGGATCATTTTCATTAGAAATATAATAGTCCTAAATATATATGTACCTATTAACAGAATTTCAAAATACATAAAGAAACTATTGATACAGATGAAAGGAGAAACATATAAATCCAGGATTATAGTTGAAGATTTCAATATGCCTCCCTCAGTAATTTATAAAACAAGTAGACTAAAGATCAGTAAATAAGCAGTTGTGCATGCCTGTAATCCCAGCAACTTGGAAAGCTGAGGCAGGAGGATCACAAATTCAAAGCCAGACACAGCAATTTAGCAAGGTCTTAAGCAACTTAGCAAGACTCTGTCTCTAAATAAAATATTTTAAAAAGGGTTGGGAAGTTGGGGCTGGGTCTTAGTGGTAGAGCACCCTCCTGGCATACATGAGGCACTGGGTTCAATCCTCAGCACCACATAAAAATAAAATAAAGATATTGTGTCGACCTACAACTAAAAAATAAATATATTTTATTGGGGATGTGGCTCAGTAGTTGAGTGCCCCTAAGTTCAATCCCCACTCCCCCCCCCATATCAGTAAACATATCAGACCTAAAGGTGCTATTGTAAAAGTAAAATTTCTAAGCTGATTCTAAGTTGCAAAAGTCTGAGTTAAAGTGTAAAAGACCAGGCATTGTAAAGTTTCTAAATTGCAAGGCCTGGGCTAAAAAGTAATAGACCAGGTATTGTTAAAATTCCTCTGCTACCCCCAGAACCTGTAATCTCTGTAGCTGTTAGGACAATAATGGAACTGCCCAAAATATTTCTTTTTTTTAATATTTATTTAATTTTTAGTTATTGGAGGACACAACATCTTTGTTTGTATGTGGTGCTGGAGGATCGAACCCGGGCCGCATGCATGCCAGGCGAGCACGCTACCGCTTGAGCCATATCCCCAGCCCCCCCAGTAAATATTTCCATTGATTCCCTTGTTGTTTAATAGCTAAGAGCTCCAAGTAGCTCGGCACGTAAGCATCCAGGCCACAAAACCAATCAGTTTAAATGTGTACCCCGCTTAGGAGTGACCAATCACCCCTGCCCAGACTGTTCCCGCCAATGAATGTACTAATCATGTCTCAGAGTTGTTGTTCAATTTTCCCGCGCCTCATGATGATTTGTTCTGATGTATGCAAAGCCCCCTGCCCTCTCCAAAAAGTGTACTTAAGCTCTGCTTGACCTCTGCTCTGGGCTCTGGGCTGCTCTCCTTTCTTGAGTGGGCACAGAGCCCCAGCATGCTGGTTCAATAAAATTCCCCCCTGCTTATTGCATGAAGTTGGTCTCTTTTTTTTTTTTTTTAAGTGAGAGAGGAGAGAGAGAGATAGAGAGAATTTTTTTAATATTTATTTTTTAGTTCTCGGCAGACACAACATCTTTTGTTGGTATGTGGTGCTGAGGATCGAACCTGGGCCGCACGCATGCCAGGTGAGCGCACTACCGCTTGAGCCACATCCCCAGCCCCTGAAGTTGGTCTCCTGTGGTCTTTCTCCGATGCTCCGCCGGACCCTTACACTATCACTAACTCAACTTAGTTGCAGTTTTGTTTATTTTGTGTGGGTTTTTTTTTTTCAGTACTAGTTTTGCATCACTGATATAATACCTGAGATAATCAACTTAAAAAAGGAAAGGTTTATTTTGACTCACAGTTTTAGGGTTTATGGGATGTAGGAGAAGAAATTTAAAGTTTTAGTTGCTTATATTAGAAAATAGAATGATCTCAGCCTCCACTTTCAGAAGTCAGCAAATTAAAAAAAACATAATAGGAAGAAATAATAAAGATAATATTCAGTAGAAACAATCAGTAAAACCAAAAGCTGGTTGTTTGGAAAGATTAGCCAAATTGATAAATCTCAATCTAAACTTACAAGGGAAAATAAAAGAAAGAAATAGAGAAAACATAGATTATTAAGAACAGGAATGCTAAAGATAACATCACGGGGCTGGGGATGTGGCTCAAGCGGTAGCGCGCTCGCCTGGCATGCGTGCGGCCCGGGTTCGATCCTCAGCACCACATACAGACAAAGATGTTGTGTCCGCCGAGAACTAAAAAATAAATATTAAAAAAATTCTCTCTATCTCTCTCTCTCTCTTTCCTCTCTCACTCTCTCTAAAAAAAAAAAAAGATACATCACTATAGGTGTCAGTAACTGTAAAGTGGTAACAAAGAAAACAATGAATAATTGTATGCCAATAAAACTAGCAACTTAGATGGAATGAATAAATTCCTTGAAAGAGGCAAATTATCAAAACTGACAAGGAAAACTAACTAACATGGAAATTTAATTTATATATAAAAATCTTTCCACAGTGAAAACCCTAGTACCTGTTGGCTTTACTGTTGATTTCTAACAAATAGTTAAGGAAGAAACAAAATCAATACTACATAAATTCTTTCAAGAAACAGAAGAAGGATGTATTGGTCAGTTTTGCATCACTGTGATAAAAAAAACTGAGGTAATCAACTTAAAAAAGGATAGGTTTATTTTGACTCAGTTTTAGTGGTTTTGTTCCATAGTTGGTTAGCCCATTACTATTGAGCCTCAGGGTGAAGCAGCACATCATAGTGGGAGCAAGTGGTGGTAAAGGCTTGTTCACCTTATAGTGATCAAGAAGCAAAAAGAAAGACAGTGGGGGGGGGGGGCTTGGGTTCCGATATCCCTTTCAAAAGCACATCTTAATGATCTAACTTTCTTCCACAGTTCCACCTCTTAAAGGTTCTTCTACAGACTGGGGAATCAAACCTTCAGCATGTAGGCCTTTGGGGAACATTTAAGATCCAAATTATTAGGAGAAATAATTCCTAACTCATTTTATGAAGCACAATAACAAATATAACAAAACCAGATAAGGAAAATATAAGGAAAATGGATAAACAGACAAAAAAATCCTTCATTAACATAGATGCCAAAATCCTTACTAAAATTTTAGCCAATTAAATTCAACAATACATACAAAAAATCAGGTGGAGTTTATTCTTAGGAATTCAGGGTTGTTTTGCTATTGAAATATCAATCACTGTCATTCACATTAACAGAATGAAGGAAGAGAATCATTAAGAACAACTCAATAGAGACAAAAAGGCATTTGACAAAAGTCAACACCCATTCATGGTAAAGACTTTCAGAAAATAGGAATAGAAGGAACATTCCTCAGTTGAACAGAGGTTATCTACCTAAAACCTCACAATCAATAGTACACTTAGTGGAAAAGAGCTAAGTACTTACTCTGTAGTATAGGAAAACAAGCAAGATTGTCCACTCGCTACTTTTACTCAATATTTTACCACATGTTCTAGGGAATGCAATAAAGCAAGAAAAAAATAATAAAAGACATAAACATTGGAGAGAAAAAAGGAAAACATTTTTGACTACACAGGTTGCATGTCCCTTACTTGAAATATTTGGAACCAGAAGTGTTTCAGATTTTAAAGGTTTTCAGATTTTAGATTATTTGCATAGACCGAACCAGCTAAGCATTCCTAATTCCAAAATCTGAAATCTGAAGTTTGAAATGCTGTAAAAAAAAAAAAAAGAAAAGAAAAAGAAACACTTTTTGAGTGTAATGTAGTTGCTCAGAAAGTTTTGAATGCTAGAGCATTTTTTATTTTAAATTTTCAACCATTTTGGATTTTGAATTTCTGGATTGGGGATTCTCAACCTGTAAAGAAAATCCTGAAAAATATACAAAAAAAAAATAAGGAGGAAAGAAGGGAAGGACAGAGGAAGAGAAGAACAAAGGGAAAGAGAAAAGGAAAGAAAGAAACCTACTACAACTAGTAATTGAATTTATTAAGGTCTCAGGACACATGATCAATGTATAAATAGAAATTGTATCTCCATGTATTAGCAACAAACAACTGAAAGTTGAAATTAAAAAGTAATGCCATTTATAAGTATATCAAAATTAAAATATATAGAAAACAAATATATACAAAATATATATGAATAAATTTAACAAGTGATGTATAAGACTGCTACATTGAAAACTACAAAACATTGCTGGAGAAAGAAGATCTAAATAGATGGTTCATATCATGCTTGTAGATTGTAGATATTGTTAATATATCCCTTCTCATCCAATTGATATATAGATTTAACACAGTCCCTTCCAAAATCCCAGGAAGCATTTTTGTAGAAACTGGTGTAAGGATAGACAAATATACAAATCCAACAGGCTTGGACAGACATAGACATACCTGTTGACGTACCACAAGAAACAAATGTTAATTTCTATGCTAAAGCTAACAAGAAATTGATTAGAAAGGTCTATTATATATAATAATCTCAGTACTAATGCTAATTTTTTCTGAAATGAAAAAAGATCACAATATGTAATAAAGAAATTATGTTTTCTGCTGGATGTAGTGGTGCATGCCTATAATCCCAGATATTCGGGAGGCTGAGACAGGAGGATTACAAGTTCAAGGCCATTCTCACCAATTTAGCAAGACCCTTTCTCAAAATAAAAGTAAGTCTACATCATGTTCGGCCAAGGAAGGAGAAGTTATGTTCCATTTGTGCACAATGTGTCAAAATGCATTTTATTGTCATGTATAACTCATTAGAACAAATTAAAAAATAAAATTAAAAAAATACAGGTACCCCTGTACATATACAATTATACAACCAGTGTGATTCTATATCATGTACAACCAGAATAATGAGAAGTTATACTCCATTTATGTATAATATGTCAAAATGCATCCTACGGTCATGTATATTAATTAGAACAAATTAAAAAAAATTATTGATGATGCCAAAATAGGATGATCAAACCTCTAGAAAATAAGCATAAATTGTAATAAATGAAACCCATTATAATAAATGAAAAGGATAAATTATAATAAATGAAAGTGAAAAGGATTGATTTAAAAATAAATAAAGGAATAGAGAGGAAAATCACTGGCAGAGCACTTGCCCAGCATGTGCAAGACCCTGGGTTTTATCCCCAGTCCCGCAAAAATGAAATGAACTAAAAATTTCAAAAAAAAAAAAAAACATAATAAAATTATGTTTTCCTTTATTTCCGTGTTGATTCAGTAAATACAGAATCAGGTAGAATCCTGGTAAAACATCAAGTAGGACAATTGTATTAACTTTTCTTGAAGAGTAGAAAAATCCAGAATTTTGGTAGCGCCAAGGTTCAAATATATCCCTCAAAAGTTCATGTGTTGAAGGGTTGGGAATGTAGCTCTTGGTATAGTGCTTTTCTAGTGTGTTCAACATCCCATGTTCAGTCCCCAGCACCACACACACACACACACACACACACACACACACACACAGTTCAGATATTGGAAACTCAATCCCCAAATTTATATGTTCAGAGATTTGGAAATTGGAGCCTTTAAAGGAAATTAGGATTAGATGAGGTCATACTAGTGGGTCCCCTATGATGACATTAATGACTTTATAAGAAAAGTAAGAGTGACTAAACTAGCATATTTGCCCTGTCTCACCATGTAATGACCTCTGCCATGTTTATAATACAGTAAGAAGGCCCTCCCTCATCGGCTGCCTTACAGATGCAAGCACCATGCTCTTAGGCTTCTTAGGGGCCAACCCCCCCCTTTTTTAATAAACTATCCAATCTGAGTTGTTTGGTTACAGCAATAGAAAAGTCAGATAGTATACCATCTCTGGGTTGTGCACAGTTTATTTTATGAAATAGAAAAAGTCCTTACCACATAAAAGTACTATTACATGGAACTAGGAAACTGGAAGAGTGTAGCCAATTATTTAAAATGATAAAAGAATTAACATCTCAAAGTCATATTATCTTTAGATATTTTATAAGTATTATATTTTTATTGCTGACCAATAGAAGACATATTTCATCATGTAATGGTAATGATTAGCTTTTAAAATAATGGGAGTCTGAGGCAGGAGGAACACAAGTTCAAGGTCAACCTCAGCAATTCAATGAGGCCCTAAGCAATTTAGTGAGAACTTGTCTCAAAAAAAAAAAAAAAAAAAAAAAAAAAAAAAAAAAAAGGGCTAGAGCTCACTTGTAATACTAAAAATAAAATAAAATAAAATAATGGATTAGTTATTTCATTAAGAATATGTTTTCAGGAAACTGGAGAGTTCTAGGAGATAATTGACTTTTGAAGTTCTGTGACTCTCAGTATAAGTATAATGTGTGTCATGTAACAGGGAATGTTACCCACTCAGTAATCATGGCAAGTAAAAAACAGACAGAGAGGAGATGACTTTATAATTCCAAATCAAAGCATCACAACAACAGAGTTCTTAGAAGAAAGAAGAAAACAGTGAATATTTTCCTAACAAAACAAAAACAATTGGATGAGGCTAATGCAGATGGATGGATGGCTCTCTTAGCAACAGCTCAAGGTACATTTCTATTGTATATAACATTAAAAAGGGAAGTTGTCAGTTTGTATTTTTACCATTATTTAAAAGACACTACCAGAAAAAAAATCTGTTCCTCTTCGAATTCTTCCCCTCACAATGGCCATCTCCACCCTAAAATTAGAAACCAAGCTAGTAAGAATCAAAGATAAGAATGTAAATATATGCTGCTAAAACCTTGACTGTGTTAACGTTATATTATATGTAAAAAACTAAATTATAAATACGCTGGTCAGGCCAAAAGAATTGCTTCCTTGCTTTATCCAGTTTCCATCTTTTTAAACAATTTCTCAATCTGTTTAAATGCTGTTTCAGAGCGTACAGTGTGGAACCAAACCCATGTTTCATGTTTATCAAGTATACTTGTTTGCCCACAAATGTTTGGTGCTCTCAGACATTGGGATCTCACTTTATGACGTATTTAGAAACTCCCTTCTGTAATTATAAAACTCTGAGCCAAAGCTGAGATTGACCACTAATCAAACATGCCTGAAATAACAGATGTTCAAATAAAATTATTTGACTTAATGTAAATTGCAATTTTATTAGAATATACAGATCAGGCAATTTTTTATAAATTAATATTCAAGTTAAGACAACAAGTAATTCAAATTTTATAAATTTCAAATTTAGGTGAATATACACATAACTATACAAGATTTTTGATTAATCTGTATGATCCTCTGGTCAACACTTTTGTGTATGTAACATTAATAAAAAGCATTCTTGGGCTGGGGATGTGGCTCAAGTGGTAGCACGCTCACCTGGCATGCGTGCGGCCCGGGTTCAATCCTCAGCACCACATACAAACAAAGATGTTGTGTTCGCCGAAAACTAAAAAATAAATATTAAAAAAAAATTCTCTCTCTCTCTCTCTGTCTCTCACTCTCTTTAAAAAAAAAAAAAAGCATTCTCTTTAAACCATATTATAATTCTGATATTCCCTGAATTTTCAGCTGCTGCATTTTCTACTCTACATCTGGCAGGTTCTTCTTCCTTTCAGTCTGTGCATTTCCTGTATTCTAAAAGTAAATAGAAACAGGACCTTAACTGAGGAAACAGTGAGTCTTTGGCTAAGGAAATGCAAGCAGAGATAGAATACTGTATTTTGCATCTGGGGTTTGTTTCTAACAAAGTATTCCTCATTATCACCATCAAACAGAACTAAAGGTGGCCTTTGTATGGACTCATCCGTCTTGCCCAAGTTACTCATTCACAGTAATTTAGGGTTTCTCCCTAGTTGTAGAGCCTCTTCAAGGGATGCATGCCTATTTCAATATGCCAGAAACAATTTAGTGTACATTTAGGAAATACTTTGATCCTATTTGCTATTCCTGTTTTTATGGGTTTTGTTTTGTATATTGTTGTTGTTTATTTGGCCTTGCTGAGGATCTAATCCAGGCCCTCGTGCATGCTAGGCAAGTGCTACACTCCCAGCCTCCTATCTTATGTTGTTAAAAATGTATCATATCATATTCTCTTGTACTCTCTAAAACTACAGACTCAAAATATCTTTTTTTTTAAATGGAACACTTCATGAATTTGCTGTCATCCTTGTGCAGGGGCCATGCCAATCTTCATTGCACAGTTCCAATTATATAGTATATGTGCTGCCGAAGCAAATGAAGAAATTTTTTTTTTTTTTTTTTTTTTTTTTGGTACTGAGGATTGAACCCAGGGGCACTCAACCACTGAGCCATATACCCAGACCTATTTTTTTTTTCTTTAGAGACAGGGTCTCACTGAGTTGCTTAGCACCTTGTGGTTGCTAAGGCTGGCTTTGAACTCAAGATCCTCCTATGTCAGCCTCCCCAGTCGCTGAGATTATAGGTGTATGTCACTGTGCCCGGGCTAGAAATTTTCTTAATTTGTATATTAATTTATTAAAAGTGTTTGAACTAGCCTTATGATATACCTAGCCTAGTTCTCTCTTCAGATCAGAAGCCAGCTTGCCACAAGTTATGAAGGATTCATTTCTGTTTTCTGTAAAAATATTAGGATGTCTGTATAGCCTGGCCATTAGTTGATGTTGTAAAGCTGATTGGAATGCCTGCCCGTGCCCTGAACTCACCCATGCCTGGTTTTCCCTGACCAGATAACAACCCTTTCCTAAACCTTAGTGATGCCTCAAAAGTTCTGGTCTTCCCTGGCCAGATAATGACCCTCTCTGAGTCTCTAAGACCTCCATAAATTCTGATGTCGGGGCCAGCAAAAATGTAAACTATGTTATGCTCCTCAGAGTTTTGTTATCTGTAACCCCCCTTTGTGTAACTTTTTGGTCTATAAAACTGGGCTGCAAGGAAGCTTCGTGGCTGTCCTTGGCTCCCATGATTTTGATGGGAAAGGCAGCCCGGCCGGTTGAAATAATAAGCTTGCTTTAATTTGATTTTAATTGGAGTCAGTGGTCTTTTCTTGCATCATGGTCCAACACCTTATATGCCATTTCAGTCACCTGTCAGAACTACTTTTGAATAGACAGTACCAATAAACTATAAACAACTGACTTCTGGTTATTTCTAATAATGATTTGTTTTAAGGTCACTCTTTTTAGAAGATCATTTTAGCTGGGTGTGGTGGAGCACACCCATCTTTGATCCCAGTGACTCGGAATTGTAATCCTCCTGCCTCAGCCTCCAAAGTAGCTGGAATTACAGAAGCGTGCCAACACATCCAGCAAAATGGAATTTTAATAGTAAGTACCAAGATAAAGATAAAAAATCTAAACAGGCTCCTTTCCTAAAGTGGGGTGGGAAGCAATGTCAAGGTTGGGAAACGGGTAGCTCAGTGGTCTAGCCTTTGTCTGGTATGTATAAGGCTCTGGGTTTGATCGTCAGCACCACAAAACAATGACATGATTTTCTGGAGAACAAAATAGCATAATATGTTTTCAAGAGAATAAGTAGCCAGGCACTGTGGCCCACACCTGTTATCCCAGTGGCTGGTTTGGCTGAGACAGGAGGATCACGAGTTCAAAGCTAGCCTCAGCAATTTAGTGAGATGCTAAGCAATTCAGTGAGACCCTGTATCCAAATAAATAAAAACACAAAATAGGACTGGGATGTGGCTCAGTGGTGGAGTGCCCCTGAGTTTAATCCCTGGTACCTCACTCCCAAAAAAGTCATCTTTTTAGGAGCTCTATATCACGTGAGGAAGAAAGGGCTCTCCTTACAGTTTCCTGTTTATTTACTATCCTAAAATTGAATTAAGAATTTCTTTTGTTTTATCATTAAAATGGTTTTGTTCCTGGGGCCTTTCATGGAACAGTAAGATAAAAATCTGTAATGCTAGTCTACACAAGTTCAAGAGCTCTAATTCACCCAATCATTCAAAATACATGTAGATGGTGTGCTGTGCAACAAGCTGTAACATTAGTAAGTCACCAAAAGTATAAGTTTAAAGCCACCTTGTTACTTTTATAATGAACAAGCAGATGACCATTAGTGGCTTTCTTGTTTTATTATCTCTTTTCTGCAAAGTGGATTGTGGAATTCTTAACAAGTTCGAGATCAAGACTAAGGCATAGCCCTAATTGCCACAGGGAGCATACATCTAATAGTGTCTAATAATATTGTTCTCCAAATTATGAGTAGCTTTAGTTAAAATGCCTTCTTACAGTTTCAGATAAAAATTTCTGTATTTTTAATTTCTTCAAATTTCCTTAGTAAGTATGTAAAATTTTATCATGAATAAATGTAGCCAATTTTTTTTAAAAAAATAGAGATAATAAAGTTGATAAATAATTTACAGATTTGACCTCAAAAGGGCAGCTAGGAGGCCACCTACATTATTAAACTCACTGGGTTCTCAGCACAGGCTCTTTTTCTTAAAAGAGTACCTTTAAAGGATATTCATTTGGAGTTGAAAACTTCAGAATTTCCAAATAAAATTCAAAAATCTTTCTGGTGAATAGGGGTAGGGGATATTTTAAGAAATTACCTGATAGCTAGCTGAGAGCAAATATTTGTGAAAATAGGACATGTGGGTAAATAGCAGAGATGGGGAATAAATTGGAGAGAAAACAAAAAGAAGCTAAATCGAATATATATGCTGGTGGCCCATGTAACCAGATGTTTATATCTGAACTGTCATTTTCATTGGTATGGATTAATTGCTTGATGTTTGACAACACACATAACACAGTTGCTATTTTCCCTAAGTACTGTGTATTCTTGTCATTCAAAATTCAAATGAGAGCTGATATGCCAGGCATATTTTTTAAAAGTAGAATAGAATACCATTAATACTCCCATATTAATACCATTAATACTGGGGAGGCTGATATGGGAAGATTACTTGAGCCCAAGGGTTCCAGACTAGCCTGGGCAATATAGCAAGGCTCCATCTCAAAAACAAACCAAACATAAAAAATGAGGGCTGTTAATTAATACCCCCCAAAATAACTTTTAGAAACATTTATGATTGGTTATTCTAGAAAGATATAGTTCTCTTTCCAGAGTTTGAAGATTACAGAATTCTGAATTTTTATATAGCTTTCCATTAGTAACAACTGAATTTATAAAGAATCAAGGACTTTAAATAACATTGCTTAGTAAAAGCTGTAAGCAAAAAAGTTTTACCTCTTGTTTTTCTTGGTTTTGACCCATATTAAATAAAGCTGGTATTTTAGATGAATCTGTATTCCTTGACTCCCCTTTCAGCACTTTTATCTGTTTAACTTTTGCAAAAATATATAAAACAATGAAAATTTGTTATTCCTACTTGGAAATTTTACTCTCCTTTTCAAGAATTTCAAATGGAAATTCTGAAGTCCACTACAGTTGGTTTCTTAGTTTATTACAAAGGAAATAAATGAATCATGAGTTATAATAATAAAATACGGTAAACTGTTTTATAATTCAGAGTCTAGTATTAAAGGAATATATTTTTATCCTAAGTATTACTAAGCAGATCAGGTAATTCCTCATAAGTGTACAAGTACTACAGTCTTGCTATTATATCATATTTTCACAAGGTGTCACTATTCTTCAAAAAACATAACTTGGCAAAAAAAAGTTTCATTTTAAGATAAATCTTAAATTTATAAATCAATCTATGAAATCCTTGGGTGCCTAAAGCACATATAACATTCCTGGTCAAATAAATATAGAAAGGTGATTTATTCCAGGTCATTTACTGAACCAAAACCACCTTCTTTGAATGCTGTCCTAACATTTCAACATTGAATGAATTAAAAATTTACCTTTTTAAGCTGTCTTAACACCTCTTTAACCCATTGTGTCCCATTGTACTATATAGAATTGAAAACTTGGGATGTAATGGGTTTTTAAATTATCTCATTTGTATCATCCTTTATTTGAAATCTCAACAATGGAAAATGTTTTTCTCAATAATTTACCATTTTCAAATCATACTATAACCTGTATTACAAAAAAAAGTCCTGTACATGTTATCATCCGAAGATTTATGCAGCTAAGCAGCAAATGTATACCTTCCATTCCTTTCATCTCCTTTGACTGTATTGTGAAAGGCAATTCAGGGAAATGGAATTCTTTCCTGTCAGATCTGGAAAAATTCAGCTTCCGTTTGTTCCCACTTGCCATTTGGTGGCTTGGACCTATTCGCTCATTAAATACATGCTTCTCCATTTGGCTCTAAACAAACAAATGAGAGCTAGTTTAAAGAAATGTGTGTAACTATTGTAGAATGACAAGCCTAGAATTGCTAACCATTTGGATGATGCAAAATATAACAACAATTATTTAAAATTAAGAAGTAGAATAGAATACCATTAAACATATAAACAGATCAAACTCCAATGTAAGTTTCAAAAAACAAACTTTTAGTATATTTATTATTCTGAAAATAACAGTCTTGCTCCAGAGAACCAGAATCTTAACTTTTAAGTTCTAGTACCATCTATTGCATTCTTTGGAAAAATTACTTCAGTTCACTTTCCTATTTTATAAAATTACACACTTTGTGAACACTGGGAAAACTCAAAGAAAAAAAAAACTACTTATGAATGGCTTTTGGAAAACATTTGTCTACCTATTTTTGATCATTTGGTAAAAGATCAAAAAACTTTGTTAAGGCAGTGTAATTGTGCAGTATCCCACTCCACAAATGTACAGAAATGTACTTAAAACACCTACTCTTAGATAGGTTTGTGTTGACATCATTTTCATTATTAAACTGAGCCCGTGCTTCAATTGTGAATAAACCACTTTCCTATGTAAAAATTGGTGAGGGTGGATGAACTACACTGACTATTTTTTTCTAGTGAAAGTAAGTAGTATATATTTGGCAGTTGTTTTTAATCCAGAATAAAATATTTAAAATATTTTTGTGACTTTTAAAGGTAGAAATTTTAATTTATTCTAAGTCTCACGTTAAATACAAAACTTAAGATAAAGAAAATTAACTAAAATTGTGAAAACAATAAGGAAATAATGGCCTATTATCAACTCAAGAACATGAAATCTGGAGATGTAGCTCAGTGGTACATTGCATGTTTACCTTGTACAAGGTTCTGGGTTTAACCCCCAGTATCATTAAAAAAAATAAGTAAATGAAAAAAACTAAAAGCATATTTTTTAAAATGTTGGAATCCCAAAAACAGAGAAAAGGAAAAGGGGACTAATGTTAAAAGAGGCCACATTTTAATGACTAGCTTCTTGTCTTACTTGAGTGGGACCTGTGTCCTCTTGCCTGCTATTAGACATAACTTGTCCAACATATTGTGAAGAAGTGCGTCTCTTTTTTGCTCTTTCAGTTAACCTATTATTTAAAAATAAATGAGAAGTTATTAGAACTCCCCAGAAGTGCCTCTGT
This sequence comes from Urocitellus parryii, assembly GCF_045843805.1. Lineage (NCBI taxonomy): Eukaryota > Metazoa > Chordata > Mammalia > Rodentia > Sciuridae > Urocitellus > Urocitellus parryii. The sequence goes on along the minus strand of NC_135531.1, from coordinate 135,083,233 downwards.
TTTAGTTTCAAGATGTGTAAGTTACACCATGGATGTCTACTGTCAGAACACTGAGGACCAAAAAGTGATTGGCTGTCTTTAAGTACCAAGAGCTCTAAAGAGAGAAGTGGTAATGAGGAAAACTAATGCATGGCTAACATGTGGTAATGAATATGTCATGGAGTTACTACTGCTGGCCTAATTGATCTCTTCTGACTGTCCTGAACTTGGATCTCATATGAGCTTACTGTCTAAGACTGGCTTATAATCACAATTATGACACCATGGTTTTGGGATCAAGATCAATTGGGCTATTATAGTGTGTAACCTACTGCACCTTTGGATGGACATGTTCACTTGTTCATGTCTGCAGACCACTAATCCTTAGGATCTGCCAGTCCAAAAAAGTCTGCTAGAATCTGCTTGGATTGCTAAGTATGGTGACGCATGCCTGTAATTCCAGTAACTTGGGAGGCTGGGGCAGGAAGATGGAAAGTTTGAGGCCAATCTCAGCAACTTAGCAAGACCCTGTTTTAAAATAGGGACTAGGCAAGTAACTCAGTGGTAAAACACCCAAGTTCAATCCCCAGGTAGGCCCCCTCAAAAAAAAAAAAAAAAAAACACTAAAAGAATCTGCTTGAACTAATTAATAAAGCTTGTCTCCTTCCTTACATACAATCACAATAGATGAATTTATAAATAATCCTAATGATTTGCTAGACAGTCTCTCACCATTCAATATACTGTCCACAATTAATCAGACTCAAGATACCAGTCTCTCATCAGAGGTTAAATCTAAAACTGGCCCAATATGCTGTTTTCCTGCCAAAACATTTGACCTTAAAATGCCATTTGACTAACAAAGATTATTTCTTATTATCCTTTCTATATTTAGAGAATTTGTTATGATATAGAACAAAGCTTACTTTGTTGTATCACCTGCTATGGTTCAGATACGGTTTGTCCCCCAAAGTCCATGTGCTGGAAGCTTGGTCCCAATGTGATTGTGCTGAGAGGTGGTGAAACCTTTAAGAGGGGAGGCCTAGGAGGACCCAAGATGGCGAACTAGAGGGAAGCTTCATTCCTCGTGGCTCCATAACTCAGGATATGAAGAGAGGAACTACTGTTTCTCTGCAAAGTAGCCATCATTGCCCACTGATACCCTGCTGTTTATCTCCCTTCTGGTGTCTACCAGCATATCGCCTGCCTTTCTAGCACAGACTGCTTGTTTACTGCTGCCTATCATCCGCCTTTTGGCCATTTGCCTGCCTCTTGCCTGCCCATTGTCCACCAGCCAACCTCCAGGATTGCTGCTGTTATCTTAAAGACTACCCACAGACTGCCTGCTGCCCCCTGGAAGCTCATTACAGTACCTGCAGATGAGGTATTGGAAGCCTTCAAGGACACTATAAGACTACAGGATAGAAACTGTACTGCCTCAGATCCATACTGCTAGATGGGAAGACACCCAAAAAACATGAAAAAACAAGGAAACAAAGTGCCTCAAATAAACCAAGATTTTCCAACAATAGAAGCCATAGATAACACAGTAGAAGAAATGCCAGAGAAGCAATTTAGAAGGTACATAGTTAGGCTGATCTTCAAAATAAAGAATGGTATCAGAGGGAAAATATAGGAAGTGAAAGATCACTTCAATAAAGAGAGATTATAAAAAGGAATCAAGCAGAAATCCTCAAAATGAAGTAAACAATAAACCAAATTAAAATTTCAATTGAAAGTATCATCAACAGCCTAGACCATTTGGAAGTCAGAGCCTTAGGCAATGAAGACAAAATACATACTCTTGAAACTAAAGTCAACGGCACAGAGAAGATGGGAAGAAACCATGAAAAGAACTTCCAAGAAATATGAGATAACATGAAAAGAGCAAATTTAAGATTTAAGTGAATACATGAAGATATGGAGATATAAACCAAAGGAATGCACAATCTTTTCAAAGACATAATATCAGAAAATTTCCCAAATCTAAAGAATGAAACGGAAAGTTATAAGAGGCTTATAGGACCCCAAATTATAGCAGACCCATACCAAGGCACATTATAAGGAGAATGACTAACATACAGAATAAGAAAAGAATTTTAAAGGCTATGAGAGAAAAAAATCAAATTACATACAGGAGGAAATCAATTCGAATTTCAGCTAATTTCTTAAACCAGACTCTCAATTCGAGGAAGTTCTAGAACAACATATATCAAGCTCTAAAAGAAAATGAATGCCAACCAAGAATCTTTTGTTGTTGTTATTGTTGTTTTGTTTTGTTTCTAGTTGTAGTTGGACACAAACCCTTTATTTTATTTATTTATTTATTTTTATGTGGTGCTGAGGATCGAACCCAGCACCCCGAACTGTTAGGTGAGCACTCTAACATTAAGCCACAACCCCAGCCCCCAACCAAGAATCTTAATCCAGCAAAATCAAGCTTCAGATTTGAAGATGAAATTAAAAACCTTCCATGATAAACAAAAATTAAAAGAATTCACATCTAGAAAGCCTGCACTACAGAACATTCTCAGCAAAATATTTTACAAGGAGGAAATGAAAACCAGCAAAGACAGGAGCTACACTAAAGGAAAAGCCAATCAAAGGAGAAACTTAGTCAAGTTAAAAACCAAAAATAAACCGAAGTGACCAGGAATACAAAGGATATCTCAATAATAACCCTGAATGTTAATGGCCTAAATGCATCAGTCAAAAGACATAGACTTGCAGATTGGATTAAAGAAAAAAATATGCTGTCTTTAAGAGACTCACCTCCTAGGAATAGACATCCACAGACTGAGGTGAAAGGTTAGGAAAAAATATATCTGGGAAAAAACATATCGCTCATAAACAAGCTGCATAAACAAGCAGGGGTTTTCATCCTCATATCAGACAACGTGGACTTCAAACCAAAGTTAGTCAGAAGGGATAAAGAAGGATATTTTATACCGCTTAAGGGAATCGTATGTCAACAAAACATAACAATTATAAATATTTATGCCCCAAACAATGGTGCATCAACATACATCAAACAAATCCTTCTCAATTTTAAGAATTAAATAGGCCACGACACAATAATACTAGGTGACTTTAACACACCTCTTTCACCACTGGATAGATCTTCCAAACAAAAACTAAACAAAGAACCTATAAAACTAAATAATACAACCAATGATTTAGACTTAACAGACAATATATAGAGAGTATTTCATCCATCATTGAGTGAATCACCTTCTTCTCAGTAGAACATAAATCTTTCTCTAAAATACACTATATGTTATGCCACAAAGCAACTCTCAGCAAATAAAAAAAAAATAGAGATACTATCCTGCATTCTATGAGATCATAATGTAATGAAACTAGAAATCAGATAAAATAAAAAATAGAAGCTACTCCTCCAACACCCGGAGACTAAATAATATGCTATTGAAGGAACAACAGACAGCCAAAGACATCAGGGAGGAGATAAAAACATTCTTAGAGATAAATGAGAACACCGATAAAACATAAGAAAATCTCTGGGACACTATGAAGGCAGTGCTAAGAGAAAAGTTCATTGCATTGAGCTCATTCATTAAAAGAGTAAAAAAGTCAACAAATAAATTACCTAACATTGTATCTAAAGCCCTAGAAAAAGAAGAACAAATCAACACTAAAAGTAGTAGAATACAGGAAATAATTAAAATCAGAGCTGAAACCAATGGAATTGAAACAAAAGAAACAATTAAAAAAATTGACAAAACAAAAAATTGATTCTTTGAAAAAATAAATAAAATTGATAGACCCTAGCTACTCTAATAAAGAGAAGGATAGAGAAAACTCAAATTATTAAAATTTGTGATGAAAAAGGAAATATCACAGTGACACTATTGAAACACAGAAGATAATTAGAAACTATTTTGAAAATTTATACTCCAATAAAATAGAAAATATTGAAGACATCAACAAACTTTTAGAGACATATGCTCTCCACAAACTGAATCAGGAGGACACACATAATATAAATAGATCAATTTCAAGAAATGAAAAGCCTACCAACCAAGAAAAGTCCAGGACCAGATGGATTCTCAGCAGAGTTCTACAAGACCTTCAAAGAAGAATTAACATCAATACTCCTCAAATCATTCCATGAAATAGAAAAGGGAGGAACTCTTCCAAACTTGTTCTATGAGGCTAGTTATCACACTGATACCAAAACCAGAAAAAGACATAACAAGGAAAGAAAAATTCAGACCAATATCCCTGATGAGCACAGATGCAAAAATTCTCATTAAAATTCTGGCAAATCACATACAAAAACATATTAAAAAGATAGTGCACCACAATTAAGTGGAGTTCACCTCAAGGGTGCAAGGTTGGTTCAACATATAGAAATCAATAAACATAATACTTAATAGATGTAAAGACAAGAATCATATGATTATCTCAATAGATGCAGAGAAAACATTTGACAAAATGTAGCACCTCTTCATGTTCAAAACACTAGAAAAACTAGGGATAGTAGGAACATACCTCAACATTGTGCTAAGCCCAATGCCAACATCATTCTAAAGGAAGAAAATTGAAAACATTCCCTCTAAAAACTGGAACAAGACAGGGATGCCCTCTTTCACCACTTCTATTTAACATAGTCCTTAAAAATCTAGCAAGAGCAATCAGACAGAAGAAAGAAATTAAAAGTATGCAAATAGCTAAAGAAGAACTCAAACTATCACTGTTTGCTGTTGACATGATTCTATATTTAGAAGATTCAAAAAAATTCCACCAAAAAACTTCTAAAACTAATAAATAAATTCAGCAAAGTAGCAGGATATAAAATCAATACCCATAAATCAAATGTATTTCTATACACAAATAATTGAATCCACTGCAAGAGAAATTAGTAAAACTACTCCATTCACAATACCCTCAAAAACTAAATAAATAAAATACTTGGGAATCAATCTAACAAAAGAGGTGAAAGACCTCTACAATGAAAACTACAGGACACTAAAGAAAGAAATTGAAGAAGACCTTAGAAGATTGAAAGACTTCCCATGCTCTTGGATAGGCAGAATTAATATTGTCAAAGTGGCCATACTACCGAAACTGTTTTACAGATTTAATGCAAATCCTATTAAAATCCCAATTACATTCTTCATAGAAGTAGAAAAAGCAATCATGAAATTCATTTGGAAAAATAAGAGACCCAGAATAGCCAAAGCAATCTTTAGCAAGAAGAGTGAAGCAAGAGGCATCACAATACCAGAACTTAAACTACACTATAGAGCAATAGTAACAAAAATGGCATGGTATTGGCACAAAAATAGACATGTAGACAAATGGTACAAAATAGAAGACACTGAGACAAACTGATATAAATTGGGTTATCTTATTACTAGACAAAGGCACCAAAAACATACATTGGAGAAAAGATAGCCTATTCAACAAATAGTTCTGGGAAAACTGGAACTCTATATGCAGCAAAATGAAATTAAACCTCTATCTCTCACCCTGCACAAAAACCAACTCAAAGTGGATCAAAGACTTAGGCACTAGGACAGAGACCCTGTGACTAAAAGAAGAAAGAGTAGGCCCAAATCTTCATCATGTCAGCTTAGGACCTGACTTCCTTAACAAGACTCCTAAAGCAAAAGAAGAAAAAATAAGAATCAATAAATAGGATAGATTAAAACTAAAAAGTTTCTTTTCAGCAAAGGAAACAATCAATAATGGAAATAGAAAGCCTACAGAATGGGAAAAACTCTTTACCACACACACCTCAGACAAAGCACTAATCCCCAAGATATATAAAGAACTCAAAAATATTAGCACCGAAAAACCAAATAACCCAATTAATAAATGGGCTAAGGAATTGAACAGACACTTCACAGAATAAGAAATACAATCAATCAACAATCATATGGATAAATGTTCATCATCTCTGGGGCTGGGGTTGTGGCTCAGTGGCACAGTGCTTGCCTAGCATGTGTGAGGCACTGGGTTCGATTCTCAGCATTGCATATAAATAAATAAAATAAAGGTCCATGGACTACTAAACAATATTTTAAAAAATGTTAATCATCTTTATCAATTAGAGAAATGCAAATCAACACTACTCTAAGGTTTAACTCACTCCAATCAGAATGGCAATTATCAAGAAAACAAGCAATAATAAGTGTTGGTGAGGATGTGCTCAGTGGTTGAGCACCCCTAGGTTCAATCCCTGTAACCAATAATAAATGTTGGTGAGGATGTGTATCAAAAGGTACACTCATACACTGCTGGTAGGACTGCAAATTTATGCAACCACTTTGGAAAGCAGAATGAAAATTCCTCAGAAAACTTGGAATGGAACTACCATTTGACGCAGCTATCCCACTCCTCGGTTTAAAATCAGCATACTACAGTGATGCAGCCATATTGATGTTTATAGCAGCTCAATTCACAATAGCTAAACTATGGAACCAACCTAGTTGTCCTTCAACATATGAATTGATAAAGAAAATGTGGTACTTATACATAATGGAATATTACTTAGCTTTAAAGAAAAATGAAATTATGGCATTTGCAATAAATGAATGGAACTAGAGAACCTCATGCTACATGAAATAAGCCAATCCCAAAAAGCCAAAGGCCAAATGTTTTCTCTGATAAGCAGATGCTGATCCATTGTGAGAGGGGGAGATAGGGAAGAATCAAGGAACTTTGCATTGTGCAGAGTGGAGTGAGGGGAAGGGTGGGGTTGTGGGGATGGGAAGAACAATAGAATGAGACAGACATTATTACCCTATATATGTATGATTACACTATTGGTGTGACTCTACACCATGCACAGACAGAGGAATGAGAAATTGTATTCCATTTGTGTACACTGTGTCAAAATGCATACTACTGTAATGTATAACCAATTAGAACAAATTTTTAAAAAATAGAAAGGAGAGCAGCAGAATAGAAGAAGGGATCAGGGGAGGGAGGAGATGGAAAGGGGAGGTACTGAGGAATGAAATTGTTCAAATTATACTGTTTTATTGTGTGCACATATAAATATATTAGAACAAATCCCACTGTTATGTATAATTATAATGTGCCAATAGAAAGAAAAAATGATTATTATTATAATAAAATAATAATTCATGAGTTGAAAACTTAGAACACCACAAAGATTGAAAGTACAGTGATAACCAGGCATGGTGGTGCATTCCTGTGATTACAGCAGCTTGGGAGACTAAGGAGGAGATCCTCATCTCAGGTTCAGGGCCAGCCTTAGCAACTGGGTGAAGCCTTAAGCAACTTAGTGAGACCATGTCTCAAATTAAAAATGTAAAAAGGGATGGGGATGTAACTCAGTTGCAAAAAAAGCACCAGTGTTCAATCCCTGGTACCAAAAAAAAAAAAAAGTACAATGATAATTACTCATCATTTTTTATTCTAAGTATCACTTTGGCCATCTAACACAGCTTTTGATAAATTGTGTTTTTAGTTCAAGAAAGTAGGCAATTTCTGTTTCTACTTCTTCATTAACCTAAGAATTATTCATTTGATTGTTTTTGTTATTTTGGAAGCAGAATTTAACCCAGAGCCACATCTCCACCCTTTATATTTTTTTGTTTTTAGACAGGGTCTTACTGAGTTGCTTGGGGCCTCCTTGGGTTGCTGAACCTGGCTTTGGATTGGCCATCCACCTGCCTCAGCCTCCTGAATTGCTGAGATTACAGGCATACTCCAATACTAGCATATTCCAATACTGGTGCTAAGAATTATTTAGAGTTAACATATTCCAAGATATATGTTTAATTATTTTGATTATATTTTTATTTTTCATTTATTACACTGCATTTGGTGAACTTGTTTAAACAAGCTAAAATTTCCTTTATAAAATAGTACAACACAATTCATTAATATATAAAAGATCTTGTTTCTTATACTTGACCAAAAAACAATAAGATTTGGGCTTAATTCATAATTATTTGATTAGTAACAAGATTAAACAAGTTTTAGATGCAAAAAAATATTTTGAATATGTTGGATTAAATATATCATTAAGATAAAAAAAAAAAAGAGGTGAGGCCTAGTGGAAGATGATTAGATCTTTAAGAAGGATTAATGCTTTTCTCTTGGGGGCATGTTTTACTCTTGAAGGACGTTCCATAAAAGAGGGTTGTTACAAGGGAGCCAGGAACTTCCCCTGAATCCCTTTTGCTTCCTTGCTTGTATACATGCTCCTTCCATATATTGCCCATTCCCTCTCCACTTCTTTGTCATGTTATGATGCAGCCAGGGGCCCTTGCCTGGACCCTCTCACCATGAGAATATGGAGCCAAATAAATCTCTTTTCTTAATAAAGTACCCAGCATTGGGTATTTTGTCATAGCAAAAGAAGATGGACTAAGACACCAAGGTACATGTATAACAGAAGTTCAGTCATATCAACTTTTTTCTATTATACAATAACATTTTATTACTTAGGTCTCTTCTCTATTACAGCTCACCTTGGATTGGGGTGGGAGATATTTGAATTGAGACTTGCTGCCATCAAATTAGTGCTAGTTAGATTGATGGGTGGCATTATCATACACCCTCCAGCATGTGGATCTTCTTTCATACCACTGGAGTTAGTGCTGGGATTGACAGGGTTTGATGGCTCATTGATTATAGGTTTTGTATCTTGACACACAGTGTGAGCATTTTCAGTTGCATCCTGTTGACCATGTCCACCTTCATACTCCATCTTTTTCAGTTCTGCAATATCTCCTTTTCCTCCTTTAACTTTAATAACTCTGACCTTGATCTCCTTGGGCTTTTTCTCTTTTTCTACTTCCTGAAATATACACATCCAAAATATGAGTCATGAGAATTTTTTTTCCATTAGAGGGATAATTATAAATCAATTATGTTGGCTGAAATGAAAAGCAAAGTTCTTACCTTTCCCAAAACTGAAGTACTTAGGAACGTATTGCTATAAATTGCTTTTCTTTCATCTTTCACAAGTTCGTTTTCTTTAGAATGCTCTTTTGGTTTTATGAATGAATTGACTTTTGCTTCTTGTAATAATTTAGCTCTCAGCTCTGGCAAGAATCTGATAAAACAAGCAATATCAACAATAATCGTTCTAAAGTTTATGTTGATATTTTATCTTTCAATAATCATTTAGCCAATTATTTCACATTTCAAGTATAGCATAAACAACGCTACATGATTAAAATGGGTGCTAAGAACTGCTTTGGGAGGCTAATGCAGGAGGATCATGAGTTTAAAGCCAGCCTCAGCAACTTAACGAGGCCCTAATCAACTTAATGAGACCTTGTCTCTAAATAAAATATTTTATTTAAAAAGGGCAGGGGACTAGGGTTGTAGCTCAGTGATAGAGTATTTGCCTAGCAGGTTGTGAGGCACTGGGTTCGATTCTTAGCACCACATAAAAATAAATAAATAAAATAAAGGTATTGTGTCTATCTATAACTGAAAAATAAATAAATAAATAAAGGGCTTGGGATGTGACTCAGTGATTGAGCACCCTTGGGTTCAATCCCTGGTACCAAAAAAAAAAAAAAAAAAAAAAAAAGCACTCAAAGAGATGGCTCAATATTCACCTCTGAAATCTGCTCCCTGGGGGATGGGGATGTGGCTCATTGGTAGGATACTTACTTAGCATGTGTGAGGCCCTAGGTTCAATCTCGAGCCAACAAAAAAAGTAAAAATTTAAAACTTTGCTAGCCAGGCATTGTGATACATGCCTATATAATCCCAGCTACTCCAGAGGCTGAGACAGGAAAATCACAAATTCAACGCCAGCCTGGGTAACATAGCGAGACCCTGTCTCAAAAAAACAAAAATGACTGGGAATATAACTGAATGAAAGAGTGCCCCTGGGTTCAATCCCCAGCATTAAATATATATACATCTGCACATATATATGTATACACACACACACACACACACACACATAATTTCTTTGCTATTGGAATCTACTATGTAAAATTTTTACTAAACAGGTGATTTAGATTCCTTTTGTAATACAAACTCTATTCAATAAATTAAATTTTATTAATAAAAATTTAAAATTAATTTTTCATTTATCAAAAGTAAAGTTTTAATAAATATCTATTCTTTTCAAGGTCAATTCAGGCCACTTTGTGGTTTTTGTGGTTCCTTAAAGTAACAGGACTTAAAAGATGAACTACCTAGTTTCTGAAATATTACTCTGGAGAAATATTTTCAGTACAAAGTTACATAATACATCAAAAATGAAGGACGATTGTTTTGATTTTAGTTTGACTTTCTTTCTTTTGAGAAGTTATTTATTTTTTAATGGAAAATTTATTTCTATGGTTCAAAATTCCAAAATCGATATTCCAAAAGCCACTACTGCCATTGGTTTTGGAAAGTTTTGAAATACTAGTCCATAATGAATTGTTCCCTAGTCCAGTCCACTCTTGTCAGCTGGGCGTTGCACATGTCTAATAACAGGCAGTGTGAGGAGATGTAAAAAATCTCCTATTGGGGCTGGGGTTGTGGCTCAGTGGTAGAGTGCTCGCCTTGCATGCATGAGGCACTGGGTTGGATCCTCAGCACCACATAAATGTAAAAATAAAAATATTATGTCCACCTAAAACTAAAATATCCTGTATGTGCATATCTCCAGTGTGTGCCAGGTGCAGTTCAATCCCCAGTACCAAAAAGAAAAAGAAAGAAAAAAAAATCTCCAGTATGATTAGTTTGACTAAATTAGAAAATGTCACACTTCTGTTAAAATTCCTTGCACAGATGGGTGCAGTGGCGCATGCCTGTAAGCCCAGTGGCTTGGGAGGCTGAAGCAGGAGGATCACCAGTTCAAAGCCAGCCTCAGCAACTTAATGAGACTCTAAGCAATTCAGTGATACCTTGTCTCTAAATCAAATATTAAAAAAGGGTTAGGGATGTGCTTAGTAGTTAAGCACCCCTGGGGGTTCAATCTCTGGTACTTAAAAAACAAAGCAATAAAAACTCCCTTGCACTGAAGAAGGTCCACAAAGGAAAGAGGCGTCATATCAAAGGAAAAAGTCTTACCCAAACATTTTCTGAGAGTTCCATAATTTGAACTCAAGTTGCTTTCACCCTGTAATAGTAAAATCCTAATAGCTAAACACCTAGGAGATATCAACTTAATCTATATGGAATTTATATGAAGCAACTTTCTTATGTAATGATTGGTACTTTTTACCAATGGCATGTTCATTAATAAATCTTCTTATTTTTTGTTTTAGAGTAAAATTCTTAAAATGCTTGAAGTTCTAGTTACTCTCAAGGATTCTCTTTTCTTTGCCTTTTTTCTGTTTAGTGGCAGTTCTCAGACTTTTTCATCCCTGACCTTAACTCCATCACATTTAAATTGCTGTCCACATTTCTGAATTCATGTCCACAGGCAAACTGAGTGATTCTGCAATTAATAAGAAACCTTTCTTGTTTCTTTCAAAACCCAAATACAAAATAATGATTTTTAGAAATAAGGCTGAAGAATGAATCTTAATTGTCCATGTGTGACACACAAGATCTAAAGAATTATGGTCCCTATCTTCAGGGAACTTCAAATTTAGTGGGTAGGATCAGAAAGCAAGTCTCACAGCAGAGAATAAAGAAATAAAAAATAATTTGGGAAGTGCTAATTATAGTATAAAGATCAAAGATGCTATCAAAAGAGGAATAACCAATTATTTTATGACTGAGAGGCCCAAATGGGAGCTAAAAGGTATTGATTGTCTATTTAATGTTATTTCTGCTCTCTGATGACTCTGAAATTGTAGAATGGAAAACATATCACACTGCTTAGAATATTGTAAATGTGTTATGATGTCAGCTTTCATTAATTTTATTTAAATTTTCATCCATGATACCTGTAAGTCTATCATATAGTCTGTACCTGCAACAATAACTCATTACGCTTTTGTTAAGTTATTTCATAACATTAACCTATCCAGCAATTCTCCTGCTAGTAAAATTTCCTAAAGTATCCAAAACATTATTATCCAAAGTACAGGTATGAAGTAATGAACTGGTGTGAATATACTGTGTATACAACCAGAGATATGAAAAATTGTGCTCTATAGTGTAATAAGAATTGTAATACATTCCGCTGTCATGTATAAATTTTTAAAAAAACTTAAAAATACTTAAAAGACCACATTCACTCAAATGCTTACTTTTCAATAAATCCATCTCTAGTAAAATACTCATGATGCAAAAGATCAGTAGAGGATGTCCTCTCAGCAGGATCAATTTGTAAACAAGCCTAGAAAATAAAAAATATTTTGATAATCAGTGAGTTCTAACAGGGCAAAAATTAAATTTATTTGACAAATGATTCTTAGAAATAGTCAATTACCCAGAGATGAGAGAGAAAAGATGAAATTAAAGCTCAGGAATTTCTGACTGTATGTTCTGATCATTTATTTCCCTAAGAAATTTTTACTTGCAAAGCATTATTACAGGTTAAATATTCAATGATTCTAGCCAAAGCAAAGCTCAGTGTATTTCTGTGATGAACAGAAATTATTTAGCTCATTTTGGTCCTCTTGTCAGCCCTGTATGGTAGAAAGTTCATGGGAAATAATTTGCATTTGACAGATCTGGAAACATGATTAGTGATATGCTAAACTGGATAATTTTTTCTGTATATATGATACAGGGGATCAAACCTAGAGACTCACATGTGCTAGGCAAGTGCTCTACCACTAAGCTATATCTCCAGCCCTAAAGTAATATTTTTAAAAAGTATTATAATTTATGCAGATTCTCAGATATACATTATTAATCTTAACATACATGAACTATATCTGCCAGCAATCCATTAAGCTTTGGATATTTTTTCCTTGCGTTTTCGGGGTGTTGAACTTGAGGAAGGACTACCCCAGCAAAAATAGGACTCCTAGTAAAGATATTCTGCAAGTGAGGTGTCAAACTGCCTGAAAAGAGAAATACATACTTATAAGAAAACATAGAAATTATCTACAATCAAAATAATCAAATTGCCATGTGATCTCCACTAAATTACTAAAAACCCAGACAAGAAAGAGTAACAGTTTTTAAAATTTTTCAAAGTTGAACAAGAAATTATCTGAATGTCATAAAAAAATTGAGGTTTCACTAGTAAACTGTTAATAACACACAAGTAGCATAATATGGCACATCAGGTTTGTTTTCTTTTCCCAAACTGTAAGACATGTACTATTACCCCAAAAAGCATTTTTAAACTTTTACATATTTCCTTATTGGTATCTAAATAGTTGAACTACAATTTCATCAGCAAAACAGATTACAGCCTTACTCAAAACAGCTAAAACATTAAAATTATTTTAAAATCAAAATATTACATAAGATGAAACAAGACTACAGACTAGTAGTAGAGTGGAAAGAACTATAAATAAGAGTGGAGAGAACTAAGTCTAGCATCCGTTTTGCTATAACTAGTTCTGTGACTGAGCAAATCTCTTTGTTTTTTATGGCTGAATTTATCTGTAAAATTACGGGATTAATCTAATTTTCTCTAAGATTCCTTCTAACATTAATCTCCTAACCAGAACTTTAAAGAAGACACAAAAGAAGTTGATGTTTTAAGGCTCTGAACAGTATCTTAAGTCAGTATTTATCTAGATTTCATTGTTTTCATAATTGTTCCCAGTTCCTTCCTCATAATCCTGTAAAATTATGTTTATGTATATCTTTCCTACCACACAAAGCGCTCCTTGAGCTCTTCATTCAGAAATATTAAAAACAAATTGTTGAAATACCCTGTGCAAGGCTAACCACCAAAATATTTGAGTAATTAAAGCAGATCATCAAATAGTTAAAACTCTCATCAAATATATTTCTTTAATTTTTGTTTGTCATCAAATATATTCTTTTTCTGAGTGTTGTACTAGGGATGGAATCTAGGGCCTCATGTATGATAGACATGTGTTCTAACACTGAGCTATGCCCCCAGCCCTCATCAAATATATTCTTTTTATATCTTTATTTTTATTTATTTTTATGTGGTGCTAAGGATCGAACCCAGTGCCTCACACATGCCAGGCAAGTGCTCTACCACTGAGCCACCACCCCTGACCTCAAATATATTCTTGAATAATTTATTTTAACTACCCTGAGGTTTTTTGTTTTGTTTTAGTTTGGTTTGGTTGAAAAGAATGGTTTCTAAATAAATAATTGGTGTTTCTATTTCCAAATGCTTTAAAAAATTTTGACTCAATTCTATTGTTCAAAAGATCTTATTTTAAAAGTACAAATATTTGTAGAAGGCAAAAATTAACAACAACTTTTAGACAGTCTGAAATACATTCCTTTTGTACTGTTTTTCTTAGCACCAACCATCAACATATGGCTTAGCTATCTGCATCCTGGAAAAGAAAATATTATTTGTAAAAACAGAAAATTTTCTACCTTCTCTATCAGCCCCAGGCATCCATCTGCCATCATTTATCCAAACAATATGCTTCCCTGTTTTTAGGCAGAAAAACTAACTTTGAAAATCAAACAGAATTTATCTGGTAATATTTATTTAGGCATGTAATAGAATATTTCATTAATACCTACCTACTTTTAAAACAATTTTATGAAGTAAATCTAAGTCAGAACTGCTAGGAAGATAGGGATTTCCAGTGGCCATCTCAATGATCATACAGCCCAAAGCCCAGATATCCACTGGCCTGAAACAAACCCAACTAAATTACTTTTTCATCAAGATCATCTATTTTAAAAATACTTTTAAAATAAGATCAAGGCCAAAGAAACAAGAATGTTAAGTGGTATCATTAAAATTTTCACTGTAGCATCATATGCTAACTTTAAACATTAAATATTATCGCATTTTATTAATAACATTAAATAACTTGTATTTAAGTTGCACAAGAAGCCCTGAAATAATCCAGATAAAAAGTAACTAATTCTAAAATTTTTTCATATACTTATATAAGCATATTATCATAAGCGGTTTATGAATTAGATTTGAATACTAAAGTCTCATGTTTTTTTTTTTTTTTCTGCAATTGCAGCTCCTATCTGACCCCTTGAGGACAGACAGTTGGAGACAAGGGAAGACTGAAGGGGGGGGGCGGGAGGGGACACTGGTTTCACACCCTTCTTCTTTTTTTTTTTTTTTTTTAAAGAGAGAGTGAGAGAAGAGAGAGAGAGAGAGAGAATTTTTAATATTTTATTTTTTAGTTCTCGGCGGACCCACATCTTTGTTGGTATGTGGTGCTGAGGATCGAACCTGGGCCGCACGCATGCCAGGCGAGCGCGCTACCGCTTGAGCCACATCCCCAGCCCCAAGTCTCATGTTTTAAAAGTAAAAATTAAAAGTCTCAAATATTTTACCCTTATTATTTTATTTATCTTAGCCCATTGTGAGTCAGCCATAATCCAAATTTTTTTCCACATGATGCTTTAAAAAAGATTGTTCTTATTCATAGGACTTGTAAATAAATAAAAGATACTCAATCTCACATTTAGAAGAAATATAAATAACCACTATGAGATTTATTTTTCACTGATCCAAATGACAAGGATTATAATAACTGATATGTATTATATTTGTGAAGCTATGGGAAATGAATATTTCCTTGTACTAGTCCAGGAGAGAAAACTTATACAACTTCTTTGGAAGGAAATTAACAAAAGATAACAAATTTTAAAATGTATATACTTTTGATTATATGACTTTATTTTGAGACATTTATTCTACGATATGTTCATCAGGGTAAATTACATGAAAATTTCACTGCAGCATTTTTTGTGGTAGAAAAAATATTGGAAGCAGCCTAAATATTCATCAATAAGGGAATGACTAAGTAAATTTTTGCAAAACCACATAATGAAATAATATTCTTCTCTTTAAAATGATGAAGTAGGTCTATCCATACTTGCCAAAATGGAATTATCTCCAAATTAAACTGGCAGGCACAACAAAAGCAAAATTCATGAAAGAAATCAAAGAAGATCAAATAAATGAAGATATATTCCAGGTTCATGGATGGGCAGACAATCTTACCAACATGTTATTTATTCCAAGCTTTATATAAATATTCAATGCAACCTGAATAAAAATCTAGCAAATTAAATAATTAAACTAGTACTATGGTACACACCTATAATCCCAGCTACTCCAGAGGCTAAGGCAGGAGAATTGTAAATTCAAGGCCAGCCTCAACAATTTAGTGAGAACCTCAGGAAATTAGTGAGACCCTGACTCAAAATAAAAAATAAAAACAGCCAGGGGTATAGCTCCCTGGTAGAGCACTCCTGGATCAATTCCCAGTTTCATACACCAATATAAAAAGATAATTATGTGGGGCCAGGGTTGTAGCTCAGAGGTACAACTGAGCGTTTGCCGGGCACGTGTGAGGCAATGGGTTCAATTCTCAGCACTGCATGTAAATAAATAAAATAAAGTTTCATCAATAACTAAAAAAAAAAAATTCAATAAAAAAGATAATTATGTGAGGTGATACATATGTTAATTAGCTAAATTTAGTTGTTCCACAATGTATATGTACATCATGTTATTGTCTATGATAAATACATATAATTTAATCTATCAATTTAAAAAAAATAATCTGTAGATTTTAACAAATTAATTGTAAAGTTTGTATGGAAAGGAAATAGACCCACCAGAACATTTTAATACAATGTTGAGAGAAAAGAATAAAGTCAGAGCATCAACTCTGCTGGACTTTAAGATATACTGTAAGGCCATCATATACTGTAAGGCCATCATACTGGTAAAACATACCAGTTTGAGGTATTGGTTAAAAAAAAAGACCAAGGTAACAGAATACAGAGCCCAGATACAGAACTCGCACAGAAATATAGTCAACTGGTTTTGGTTTTATTTGGTTGAGTTTTTTGTTTGTTTTTTGAGTTGCTGGAGATCAAACCCAGGGCCTTACATGTGCTAAACTACACTCCCAGCCCCTCAACTAGTCTTTGACAAGTAGTGCAAGACATCCATATGAAAAGAAGAAAACAATTTTGACTAAGATCTTGAAATTTTCCCCAAAATTAATCAAAATAGATGATACACATAATGTAAAAGGCAAAACTATAAAACCTCTAGACAAACATATAGGGAAAAAATCTTGGAGACCCTGGATTTGGTGATAAGTTTTTAGATATAAAGCATAGTTCACTCAGTAAAACCACTGATAAATGGACTTCATTAAAATTAAAACTTCTATTCTGTGAAAGATACTGTTAAGATAATGAAAAGACAAGCCATAGGTTGGGATAAAATATTCACAAAATTTCTGATTAAGGATTTGTATACAAAATATACCAACAAAACTCTTAAAACTCAACAATAAGAAAATAAACCAGTTTTACAATTAGCAAAAGATATAAACACATACCTCACCAAAGAGGACATACAGATGGCAAATGAGCATATTACAAGTTGCTCAACAGTATATACCATCAAGAAATTGAAAATTAAAACAACAGGGGCTGGGGTTATAGCTTAGTGGTTGAGCTCTTGCCTAGCATATGTGAGGCACTGGGTTCAATCCTCAGCATCATATAAAAATAAAAAATAAGGGGCTGGGGTTGTGGCTCAGTGGTAGAGCGCTTGCCTAGCACATGCAAGGCCCTGGGTTTGATCCTCAGCACCACATAAAAATAAATAAATAAAGATATTGTGTCCAACTAAAAAATAAATATTTTAAAAAATAAATTAAATAAAGGTATTGTGTCCTTCTACAATTAAAAATCAAAAAATAAGAAAACAGCTGGACACAGTAGTACCTACCCGTAATCCTAGTGATGCAAGAGGCTAAGGTAAGGGGATCGCCAAGTTTAAGGCCGTCTGGGCAATTTAGTGAGATTCTGTCTCAAAAAGTGAAAACGATTAAAGATGTGGTGTAAAACACCTTTGGTTTCAATCCCCAGTAGCTAAATAAATAAAACAATGTGATATCACTATATACCTATTAGAATGGCTAAAATCTAAAAATACTGACACCTCCAACTGCTGATGAGGATGTGGACCAACAAATTCTCATTCATTGTTGGCAGGAATGCAAAATTATGCAGCCTCTTTGAAGGACACTTTGGCAACTTCTTACAAAGCTAAATATAGTCTTAGCACACAATCTAGCAATTGTACTCCTTGGTAGTTAACCAGCAAGTAAAAAGTTTAGATTCACATAACAACCTGGACATGGATATTTATAGCAACTTGCTTCATAATTGCACAGACTTGATAGGAATTGAAGTGTCCTTCAATAAGTTAATGGATAAATTGTGGTATATGTATGCAATGAATATTATTTAGCAGCAAAAAAGAGAGAGAGAGAGAGAGAGAGAGAGAGAGAGAGAGAGAGAAATGAGCTATCAAGCCACCAAAAAAAAAAAAAATCATAGAACATTATACATGTTGCCAAGTCAATGAAGCTTGTCTAAAAACTCTACATCCTGTATAATTCCAACTATATGGCATTCTGGAAAAAGCTAAAGTAAAATAATGATAAAAAGACCAGGGTTTGCTAGTTAAAGGAGAAGGAGAAAATAATAAAAAGATAGAGGTACAAACGGGGTGCCAGGGTGCCTGCTTGTAATCCCAACAATTTGGAAGCCTCAGAAATTCTTCTGCCTCAGGCTTCCAAATTGTTGGGATTACAGGCAGGTACCCTGGCACCCCGTTTAAATCCTAATGTAAACTATGGGATTTAGGATAGTAAAATTCTATCTCAAAATAAAAAAACATAATAAAAGCTAGGTGTGGTGGTCCAAGTCTGTGATCCCAGAGACTCAGAAGAAGGCCGAGGCATTAGGATCGCAAGTTCAAGCCAGTCTCAGCAAATTAGCAAGGACCTATACAACTTAGCAAGACCCTGACTTAAAATATACAAATAATAAAAAGGGCTGGGGATATGGCTCAGTAAAATACTCAGTTAAATACCCCTGAGTTCAGTCCCTAATACCAAAAAAAAAAAAAAAAGTAAGAAAGAAAGAAAAAGAAAACATAATATAAAGGGCTGTGGGTACAGTTCATTGGTAAAGTGCCTGTGAGTTCAGTCCCAGTACCAATAAGAAAAGGGAAAAAAAAAAAGGTAAAATAAAACTATTCTCTATGATACTGAAGTTATGGACATGATATTATATATTTATCAAAACCCAGAAAGTTCAACACAGAAAGTTAAATCCTAATGTAAACTATAGGACTTAGTTGAGAATAATGTATCAGTATTGGCCCATTAATTGTAACAAATATACCATATAATATAAGATGTTAATAACATGGAAATGTAACCAGGTGCAGTGGAGCACACCTACAATCTCTGCAACTTTGAAAGCTGATGCCAGAACATCAAAAGTTCAAGGATAGCCTCAGCAACTTAGAGAGACCCTATCTCAAAATTAAAAAAAAAATTATAGGGTTGGGAGTGTACTTCAATGATAAAAGCCCTCTGGGTTCAATCCCTAGTACCAAAAGAAAATAATGATGATGATGTTATTGGTGATGATGATGATGATAATAATAATAATAATATTGATGAGGAGGAGAAAGAGAAAAAGGAAATGTTGTAGTAGTGAGGTATGAGGTGGAGGGGGTATATGATACCTCTGCACTTTCTGTTCAACTTTTCTACAAACCTAAAACTGCTCTAATTAATTTTAATGAGACACACACAACACTGGGGAGACAGCATGCCCACTGGCATCTGAAGGGTTCCCAAAGGGAACCTGAGAGGACATGGGGCCCTCTAGTTTAGGAATTTTATTATGGGGTTCAGCTCCAGAAAGCTAGATCCAGTTTTGAGGTTGTTATATACAAGGCTTAAGGTCCATTATAAATGTTTGTTTTGTAGAAACTGGAACTGATCATTTATAGGCTCCAACTCATCATGAGAAGTGGAAGGTATATGCTAGGGTACAAACAGACTCTGAAGATTATCAGACAAGGCAAAGCAAAATTGGTCATTGTGTTTGTCAGTTTTCTGTTGCTGTGACAAAATATCTGAGATAAACAACTTTAAAAGAGGCTAAAGATTAATCTGGGCTCATGGTTTCAAAGGTTTCAGTCAGTTGCTTTGGATCTGTGGTAGTGCAGCATATCATGGGGATGGAACACGGGTGTAGGAGATCTGCTCACCTCATAGTGGCCGGGAAGCAAAGAGAGAAGAGGAGGACAAGGGTTCCCATATCCCCTTCAATGGCACACCCCTAATAATGTAACTTCCTTTTACCTCCTGAAATTTCCATGACCTCCAAATAGTGATACAGATGGGCAATTAACACTTAGACATTAACACTTCAGATTTTGGGGGACGTTTCAAAGCTAAACTATAATAGTCATTCCTACCAAAAGCTTCCCAGCTTTGAATATATCCAAAACAGTACTACATCACATTGGCCAAACTAGGATCCATCGCTATGATGGCGATAATATTAAATTTGACACAAGCTGAAGAAAATACTTTTAAGTATGCACACTGGCTGAAATTCATGCAGGTGATTTTGATATCATGGAAACATGCTGAAATAGACTGGTGAAAAGTAAATTATACAAAATTTTTCTTTAATAAAATTTTCTAGAGCTTGTTTTTAAAAAGAGAGACAGATAGACAGACAGACAGACAAGCTTGGTCAATAAAAGCTGATCCAACCAAGCTTTGGTCTAACATGCAGGGGTGAGGGGGGATTAAAAGAACTAAAGCCAGGCACAGTGGCACTGCTTGTAATTCCAACATGAAAGACTGAGACAGGAGGACTGAAAGTTCAAAGCCAGATTCAGAAATTTAGTGAGACCCTCAGCAACTAAGTAAGACCTTGTCTCAAATTTTAAAAATAAAAAGGGCTGGGAATATAACTCAGTGGTAAAGTACTCCTAGGTTTAATCAAAGAAGAAGAAGGAGGAAGAAAGGAAGGAAGAGGAGAGAAAGAAGAACAACAACAATAACAACTGGGGATGGACTTCTTGCATGATATAATGAACAGGTCAGCTGGGCTACTCCTCATTGAAACCAGTGAAAATTATCTTTCTAAAAGTACAACTAGGGCTGGGAATGTAGTTCATTGTGGTCCTAGGCTCAATCCTCAGCATGCAAAAACAAAAACAAAACCCAACAACAAAACAAACAAAAAACTATGAAAATTCAGTAAGGAAGTAAGTGTATTCCCTCCTTCCCCAATCTCAGCTCTAAGTCTAGAGCTGTCTGGCTACCTCTTCACTAGCTCCCGTTTGAAGTTCTTTCTTTCCTGGAGAAACAGAACTTCAGCATTGCTCATACTTTTCCCAGCTATCTGTTGCTGAGGCTAAGTCCTGGGTGAATAAAGTTGAGAGATGAGGGTCAAGGGCTGGGATTGTAGTTCAGTAGTAGAGCACTCACCTAGTATGTGTGAGGCATTGGGTCTGATTCTCAGCAACACATAAAAATAAATAAATAAAATAAAGATACAAAAAAAAAAAGACGAAGGTCACATCTCCCACCAAGCCCCAACTCATGGAACAATGGCTGTACATTGGGTGTAGTACACCAAGAATACTAGGGCCACTCAACCTGGCTGGTGGGGTAGTGATTTCATGTTGGGAGAAGCAAGCTAAGGGGACCTCAGGCTGCTGCTCCTCCCAGTCACTGAGCACTCAGCTCCTAGAGGAAAGAGTATTGCTTAGAGATAAAATTTGCTTTAATCCAAAATAACTCCAGAACCCTACACTTCAGAGATTTTGCCTGGGAAAAGAAGAGGGCCATAAAATCAAAGGCTTCTGATCTCTTCCAAAGGAGTTGACTTTATTGGCTTCTCTCGGCCCGGGCCGAGCGAGCTGGCTGAGCCCCGTTCCTGCAGCTGCTATCTCCGAGCACTGCCTGCGGCACCCCTGCTGAGCGATTCCCTGCTGAGCTGTCAGTGCACGTGGGCTTGCAATCTTGCAACCCGGTTGGGCACAAAAACACAAGCCAGTCAAACTGAGACAAAGTTTTATTTTGAGAGAGGCCGTGTGCGTCCCCTAACAAGTGGGTCCACCACGTGTGTTCTACCTGAGCCGGGGGGCTTCCACTTCCCCCGGAACACCCTCCTATCATCCTTTCCCAACCAATGGGAACTCTCCCATTACAAGAGTGACATGAGTAACCTGAGTCCTGAAATGGGCCCAGCTAAACAGCATGAGTCCAATTACCATATGAATGTGAATTGCTGGCTGGCAGTCATTAAATCCAAAGGTGCCTGTATCAATATTTTTGCTGTGGCTCCTAACACCACCAAGCCCCAACTCATGGAACAATGGCTGTACATTGGGTGTAGTACACCAAGAATACTAGGGCCACTCAACCTGGCTGGTGGGGTAGTGATTTCATGTTGGGAGAAGCAAGCTAAGGGGACCTCAGGCTGCTGCTCCTCCCAGTCACTGAGCACTCAGCTCCTAGAAGAAAGAGTATTGCTTAGAGATAAAATTTGCTTTAATCCAAAATAACTCCAGAACCCTACACTTCAGAGATTTTGCCTGGGAAAAGAAGAGGGCCATAAAATCAAAGGCTTCTGATCTCTTCCAAAGGAGTTGACTTTATTTGCAACTAAGTGTAGAAAAGTTCAGGCCTAAAGGTGCTCTCTAGAACAGTGGAGGATGCAGTGAAAGACAACTGAGTAGAGATTCCTGCATTAAATGACAATTCAATCTAGACTATATCTCAGATAGTTTGTGGGAAAGAGCCATCAAATGAGCCAGTTGAGAGAAGCCTTCTCAAAATCAGAACAAACACTAAATACTGACCATCACAGAAATTATTCCTTCAAAGGAGCCACAGTGTGATTGGAATAGTTCATTGTGCAATTTAAGCCCCATGCCAATTCTGAAAGCAATAGAGCAATCAGCTTATCTTGTGGAGTTCAATGGCTAGGAACAGCAAGGGGAAGACAGAAAGATAACATTACTAATTCCATTGTCATCCCAGAGTGACCATGACTTATCCAAAGCTGTGACTCCCTGAGGAGCAACTATACAGATTTAATACTTTTGTGGGAGGAAACAGATTTCACTAAAATTCACAAAAATAACAATAGCAAGACCCAGAGTGGAAAGTCCTGTACCCAGAGTTTTTAGAATATGTTATCTAAAATACTGAGGTTCCAGCAAAAAAATTCAAGGCATGTAAGAAATCTATGAGAAATTATTCATATGCAAGAAAAAAAAAGCAGGCTGTCCAAACTGACTATAAGAGTAAACATATGTTGGATTGAACAGAAAAAGATTTCAAAATAAATATTAAAAGTGCATTCACACAACTAAGGGAAAGCATGATTAAAGAAGCATGGGAAGATACAATGACAATCTCATATCAAATAGAGAATATTAATCAAGAAACGAATTATATATGGAGAAAGAGGCAGGAGGGTAAGCAGGGAGAAATCTTGGAATTGAAAAGTACAATAACTGAAATTAAAAGTTCACTGGAGGGGCTCAACAGTAGGCTTGAACAGGCAGAAGAAAGAATTCATGGACTTAAAGACAGATCAATGGAGATTTTGCAAGCTGAAGAATAGAGAATAAAAAAATGAGAGTGGGGAGAAGAGACTCAAATGTGCAACACTATTAAACATACATACATATGTATCTGGGAATACCAAAATGAAAAGAGAACGAAAAAGAAGAAAAATATTTAATGAAATAATGGATGACAATTCCCAAATTTATTGCAAAATAATAATCAACAAATCCAGAAAGCCAAACAAACTCCAACTAGGATAAATACAAAGAGATCTACCACAAAGGAATATACCATAGTAAAAATGCCAAAAGTCAAAAACAAGAAGAAAAGCAAGAGAAAATGAATCATCACTTACAAGGAGATCCTCAATCAGACTAAAAGGAGACTTTTCAGTACAAACAATGGAGGCCCAGAAGCAATGACATAATTCAGAGTGTTCCAAAAAAACCCTGTCAACCAAAAATCCCATATTGAGGAAACCTATTTTTTGAAAATGGAGTAAAATTAAAATTTTTTTCCAAGATAAACAAAAAGTTGGAGAACATGTTGCTAGCCAACCTACCAAACAATGAGTAAATTAAATAACTTTGATTAAACAGATTGTTTCCTAGGAAAACACAAACTACTGAAACTGGCTTAAGAAAAAACAGACAATTTTAATAAACCTAAAACAAACAAAAATATTGAGTAAGTAATCAAAAACTATCCACAAACAAAAATCTAGGCCCAGATGGTTTCACTATGTAATTCTACCAAATATTTAAAGAACTCTTTAAGAACTATCAAACAACCTTTCAAGAGCAGGCATGGTAGCACACACTTGTAATCCCATCTATTCAGGAGGCTGAGGCAAGAGGATTGCAAGTTAGAGGCCAGCCTCAGCCATATGAGACCCTTTCTCAAAATAAAAAATAAAACAGGGTAAGAATGTAGCTTAGTGGTAGAATGTTTGTCTAACATGTATGAGACCCTGGACTCAATCCCCAGTACCACAAAAAAGAAAGGAGGAAGAGAATGAAGGAAGGAAAGAAGATAAGAAATGAGAAAGAAGAGAGAGGGAATATTTTCCAATTCATTTTTAAAGGACAGAATTACTTTGATACTTAAACCAGATAAAGGTATCACTAGAAAAGAAAACTACAAATATCCCTCGTGAATAAGGACACAAAATTCTCAATAAAATCCAATAATACCTAAGAAGAATTACATATGACCAATTGGCATGTATTACAGGAACATGAGGTTGGTTTAATATCCAAAAATCAACAAATGCAATACATCAATAGAATAAAAATAACATTCATATTTTGATGATCTTAATAGACAAAAAAAATTGATAAAATATAAAAGCACTCAACAAACTAAGAATAAAAGAAAATTATCTCAATTTGATAAAGGGCATCTATGACAATCTACATCTAATATCATAATTAATTATTGAAGACTGGAATCTTTCCCTCTAACATTGTGAATAAGACCAGGATGTTTGCTCCTGCCACTTCTATTCAACATTGTTGATTCCTTTTTGTGTGTGTGTGTGTGTGTGTGTGTGTGTGTATCACACATATAAAATTATAAGACAGGTACAGGAGCACTCGCCTGTAATCCCAGCTACTTGGTACAGGACTGAACTCTGGGGTGCTCTACCACTGAGCTATATCCTAAGCCTTTTTTATTATTTTGAGACAAGGTCTCACTAAGTTGCTGAGGTTGGCTTCAAACTTGTCATCCTCCTGCCTCAACCTACTGACACTGGAATTACAGGCCCTTACCATTGTACCCAGCTTCTCTCCAACATTGTGCTAGAGATTCTGGTCAGGGTAATTAGAAAATAAATGAATAAATAAGCAGTGACCCAACCAGGAAAGAAGTGAAACTGTTTCTGTTCATAGATGACATGATCTTCTGTATAGAAAACCCTAGGAAATTCACTAAATAGCTATGAGAACTAATAAACAAATCTATCCAGGTTGCAGGAGATAAGATCAATATACAAAAATCAGTTGTAATTTTACATATTTGTAATGAAAAAATCTGCAAATGAAGAAATCAACTCCATTCCAATAGCACCAAACAGAATGAAATATTTAGATATTTAGAAATAAATTTAACAGAAGAAGTACAAAATGTATTCTGTAAAAAGTACAAAATGTTGAAAGAAATTAAGGAAGATCTAAATAAGTGGGAAAAAATCCTCTGTTCATAGACTTACAATATTGTTAAAATAGCAATAATCTCCAAATTGATCCACAGATGTAATTCAATCCCTATCAGAGTCCCAGTGGCCTCTTATGCAAAAACTGAAGTTGATCCCAAAATTCATATGGATTTGCCAGGAAATTAGAATAGCAAAAACAAACTCATTTAAAAAAGGGAACAAAGTAGAAATATTCACACTTTATGATTTCAAACTTTCTATAAAGCAACAATAATTAAGACAACATGGTATAGACATATAGATCAAGGGAATAGAACCCACAGTTCAGAAATAAACCCTTATATCCACAGTCAATTGATTTTCAACAAGGGTGCCAAAACTATTCAAGAGAAAAGAAAGTCTCCTCAACAAATTGTATTGGGCCAAATGAATAGCCACATGCAAAAGAATGAAGTCGGACCCTTGCCTTATATCATGTACAAAAGTTCACTCAAAGTAAATGAAAGACCTTAATACAAAAGCTAAAGTTATAAGACAGGTACAGGAGCACTCGCCTGTAATCCCAGCTACTTGGGAGGCCAAGGCAGGAGGAAGGCAAGTTCAAGGCCAGCCTGAACAACTTAATGAGACCCTATTGCAAATAAAATATAAGAAGGGCTGGGTATGTACCTCAGTGGTAGAGTGCCCCTGGATTCAATCCCAAATACTGAGGGGAAAATCATATCATCAAGAAGAAAGTGTTGAAAATTCACAAATGAAGGAATGAAATGATTGGATCACGTGATAACTACGTTTAATTCACAAAAATATTTGCAAGTCATGTCTGATAAAGAATTGCATAAAGAACAGAATATATAAAGAATTCTTATAACTCAATAATAAAAAGACAATCCAATATACTCAAAAGATTCTGAACAGAAATTTCTCTGATAGCAAAGAGTCCATAAGCCCAGAAAAAAAAGGAATGTTCAGTATCATTAGTCAATAGGGAAATGTAAATCAAATATACAGTAAAATATCACTTCATACCCATTAGGATGGCTAGAATAAAAAAAATCATATAATAACAAGTGTTGGAAAGGATGTGGGGAAATTATAGCCCTCATACTCTATTGACAATGATATAAAATAATGAAGACTTTTGGAAAACAATCTGGCAGTTCAAACAATTAAACGTAGTTATCACATGATCCAATCATTTCATTCCTAGGTGTATACCTAAGAGAAATGAAAACATATGTCCACACAAAAACTAGAGTATAAATGTCTATAGTAGCATTATTCATAGGCAAAAGTAGTAAAGGTTCATCAATGGGCAGGTGAATAAACCAAATATGTTAAATCCAAACTACAGAATATTATTGGCTATGAGAAGGAATGAAGTACTGGCTGGGGGTGGGGGGCGGTGTTTCAGTGGTGGAGCACTTGTCTAGCATGCATGAGGCTCTGGGTTCAATCCCTAGCACTGGAGGAAAAAATGAGTGAAATATCAATATATGCTACAACTTGAATGAATCTTGAAAATATTATGCTAGGTGAAAGAAGCCAGTCACAAAAGACCACATATTATATGATTCTATTCAAATGAAAGTTCAGAATAGGGAAACTGCAAAGATAGAGCGTAGACTAGTGGTTGCCAAGAGTTGGGCAAAAGGAGTCCAAGATACAGGGGTGTAAAGAGAATGAGGTTTTTTGAGGTAATAAAAATGTTCTAAAATTGTGTGATGGCTGCACTTACCAATAAATATACTAAAAACTACTGAAATTCACACTTTAAATGAGTGAATTATATTGTATGTGAATTATATCACTATAAAGCTGATTTTTAAAAGATATTTATACATGGCAGACTCCCTAAAGAAAAAAAAAAGTAAAAATAAGCCTAGAACATCTTGTCAGCTAGGTAACAAAGAAGCTATCAAAGACTGTATACTGGGTCATGTTAAAAGGACATAGGAGCCACCTTGAAAGGCTTCCATTGGCCAAAGATGAAAAATTTTGAACTTCAATAATAAAAATACTGTGTAGGAGCTCAAATATGTTATCCCAAAATATGGTTCCTTGACATGCTGAGTACTTTGAACTGAAAGAGACCAGAAGAACCTCAGAAGCAAGATCTGACCTTCTCTTGCCCTCCTTTCTCCCCACTTTCCCAAGGTATGTCATAGAAACTAAAATTCCTCTCCCCCAAAACAAGTCATAAAAGCTAGAAAGGATACTCTCTGACCTACTTTCCCTGATTCTCTGACTTCCTACTTTATCTCATGCCACAGGGATCTTGTCCCTTATGGAGGTAGGGGTAGTGAGCATGCTATACAGAGAAGAAAGAAGAATTGGAATGAACAGCCATTTCTGGGTTTCCCCTCTCTGTTTATTACCATTAGATCGTGTTCTTTTAGTACAATCATGTTTTCCCACAACTACCCATATCTTTTATCATACTTAGCATAAAAACACAAAAGTTTTCCTTGGGTCTTCATTTCTGAAGGCTTCTATGCCACATACAATTTTTTAAAAGTAAATCTAGGTGGTACACATCTGTAATCTCAGCTACTCAGGAGGCTGAGGCAGGAGGATCACAAGTTCAGGGCCAGCCTGGGCAACTTAGTGAGACCCTATCTCAAATAAATAATAAAAGGTCTGGGGATGTAATTCAGTGGTAGAGTACCCCTGGGTTCAATCCTGTATGCTTGGCGGGGGGTACCTGTGATCTTGTGATGAGTGGGAGAAGGCCTTTTTCTCTTGCCCCAAAAAACTGCAATGCAAAGAAACCCATTAAATAAGTTTAGGTCCATGAGTTCCATGCTGGGTATGGAACCCAGAACTTTGCACACATGCTAAACAAATAGTGTACCAATGAACTACATCACTGGCCTGGTCATATTTTTAGAAAATTAATTGTAGATTTTCAAAGTTTATTTTTTGGAGCCAATTCATCCTAAACATTGATAAATCAAGCATTTATTCTGCTTTCTATATATGAACTATTATCCCTGAGTAATCAAATGAGGAGAAATGTCCCTTCATAAAAGTATTCTAAGTAATAAATTTTAAAAGGATGATGCAGTTAAAATATCACCATTTTGCAAACCCCTAAGAGTTGTTGAATCTAGCCATTAAGGATTAAAAGCTGCTAGCATCACATTATGTGCCTCCTAATAAAAGAAGAAAATAAAGCCTGTTCTCTTGCCAAAGGCACTGAACTTCAGACTATCCAGCCTCTGGATCTAGTTGCCAATTTCCAGAAAATATAAAGTCAGGGAAGCACATTGAACTTCCCTACAAGAATGTAATAAGCAAAATTTGCACTGTGAGAAATTGACAAAGCAAATGATCTGGCCTTAACAGATAAGCCGTAAGAAAAAGAAAGAGATAAAGGAAATTTCTGTAGTTTTTTTTTTTGTTTATTGGTTTCTTATCATTTGTTTTGCAGTGAGTGCTGGGGATCAAACCCAAGGCCTTACTGCATGCAAGGCACTCATTCTGCCACTGAGCTACATCCCCAGCCCCAAATTCCTGTAGCTTAAAAGGAATTTTTAAAAACATACCAAATCTTATTTAAATACAAAAAGCAAGCATCATTTTCACAAATATACCACATATGGGTAACATAACATTAGGATAAAAAGCAAATGGGTAAGGGATATATGGAAGCTGTCTGTACTATCCTTTGAAAACTGTCTATAAATCTAAAATTTTCCCAAAAGATGATTGAATAAAAAGGTGAGGATGGCCATATTTAAAAAAAAAAGAACAATAATAAGTATTAGCAAAGATACAGAGAAATTGTAACCCTCATATTCAGCTTGTAGGAATGTGAAAATAATAGAAACACTTTGGAAAACAGTATGACAGTTCCTCAAAAGATTAAACAGAGCTACCATATGACCCACAGTTCCAATTCCTAGGTATACACCCCAAAAGAAATTAAAACATTTATCTATACAAAAACATGTACACAAATGTTCACAGCAGCATTATTCTTTTTTTAATATTTATTTTTTACTTATAGGTGGACACATATCTTTTTTTTTTTTTTTTTAATGTGGTGCTGAGGATCAAACCCAGGGCCTCACACATGCTAGGCAAGTGCGCTACCTCTGAGCCACAACCCCAGCCCCAGCATTATTTTTAACAGCAAAAAAATGGAGAACAAAGCCAAATGTTCATTAATTGATGAATGGGTAGATGACATGTGATATATCCACACAATGGAATATTATTCAGCTATAAAGAGAAATGGAGTACAACATGGGTGAACCTTGAAAAGTATAAATGAAAGAAGGCAGTCTCAAAGGACCATATATTGTATAGTTTCATTTACATGAAACATCCAGAATAGGCAAATCCACAGAGAATAATAGTACATAAGTAGTTGCTTAGACCTGGAGAGTTTGGAAAGAAATGGAAAGCAACTGTTAATAAATATAAGGCTTAAAGACTGGGGATGTAGCTCAGTGATAGAGCACTTGCCTAGCATACTGAAGGCCCTGGGTTCAATAATTCCCAGTACCACAAAAAAACAAACAACAACAACAACATAAAAAACAGATACAGGATTTCTTTTGGGTGTGATAAATATGGTCTAAAATTATTGTGGTTATGGTTGCACAACTCTGTGAATATAATAAAGATGACTGAATTGAACACTTTAAATGAGTGAAATATATGGTATGCAAATTATATCTTTAAAAAGCTGTCATTAAAAAGGTTACATTCAACTAAATGAATGTATTCATGAATGATAAAACTATTAGAAAATGCAAGGAATTGATTACAATAAAAGTCAACACTATGGTTAGTTTTGGGAGAAGGAATGGGTTACAAAGGGTTTCTTGGGGTAGCTAGCAAAATTCAAGTTTTGATTTTATGGTACAACTGTACATTTGTTATATGAAGCTTTCTGTCTGGTTTTGTTTGTTTATTACAATTACAACTTTTTTAAGAAAAGACTCACTGACAAATTTGTTTCAAACACAATGTGAAATAGAATCCAACCTTATCCAGTGCAAAGCACCAAGTTTGGCTATGTGGAATACAACAGATACTCAAAAAACTAGGCATGGAACCAGGTATACCACTCCTCATTATTTATCCTAAAGAATTAAAGTCAGCATACATCCACACCCATGTTTATAGCAGCAAAATTCACAATAGCCAAAATATGGAACCAGCCTAGGTGTCCATAATGAATGAATGGATAGAGAAAATGTAGTGTATGTACACAATGTGGTTTTATTCAGCCATAAAGAATGAAATTATAGGGCTGGGGATGTGGCTCAAGCGGTAGCGCGCTCGCCTGGCATGTGTGCTGCCCGGGTTCGATCCTCAGCACCACATACCAACAAAGATGTTATGTCCGTCGAGAACTAAAAAAATAAAATAAAAAATATTAAAAAAAGAATGAAATTATATCATTTGTAGGACAGTGAAACTTGAGAACACTGCTAAGCAAAATAAACCAAACTCAGAAAGTGAAGGGGCATATATTTTCTCTCACATGTGGAAGCTAGAAAGGAAAAAGGAAAAGAAAGGTATGTGGGGGAACCTTATGAAAATCAAAGGGTGATCAATAAAGTAGAGGAAAGGGATCAGAAAAGGGAAAAAGGGAGAGTAAGGGAAAACACTGGGGAATGATATTGGTGAAATTATTGTTATATTGTGTGCATGTACAAATATGTAATAACAAATCCCACTATTATGTGCAACTATAATGCACCAATTAAAAATATGGAAAAATACAACAGATTATGCCTGTCCTCAAGGAACACATCTTTTAGAAAGAAGTTAAAAAAGAAAGAGAGAGTGAAAGAAGGCTAGAGAAAGAGTGAAACTGTTAACGTTAACTGACATAACATTGGCAGATAAAACAGAAGATTTAGAGAAAGGATACAATTTAAGAGCAAGGGATAATGCTAGAGAATGTATCAGAAAAGGGTTTTGCCAGGCTTGTCTTGCACATTCTATAAGATCAATAATTGCACATGCCTGCAATTCCAAATACTTGGGAGACTGAGGGAGAATGATGACACGTTCGTAGACAGCTTGGGCAGTTTAGTGAAACCCTATCTGGCTGGGATGTAGTTCAGTGGTAGAGTGCCCTTGTGTTCAATCCACAGTACAAAGAAGAAAACAAAAACAAAGCGTGGTGGTGCACACCTGTAGTCCCAGCAATTCGGGAGGCAGGAGGATGGCAAATTCAGAGCTAGCCTCAGCAACTTATGGAAGCCCTAAGCAACTTAGTGAGACCCTATCTCAAAATAAAAAATGAAGTTGGTTGGAGATGTGGTTTAGTGGTTAAGTGCCCCTGGGTTCAATCCCTAGTATATATATTTTTTAAAAAAAGACATAGATCTTACAAAGGCTATATTATACCTAGGGACAAAAAGAATTGGGGGAAAAAGTTCATAATATTCTATATAAAATTAGCTAACATCTATTGAGCATTTTCTATATTTTAATTCTTTTAGTATATCAAATCATTTAATTCTCACAACAAACCTATGAAGGAGGTCCTATTATTATTATCACTTCACAGATGAGGCATAGAGATGGTTTTGTGCAGGGCCTCAGGGACAGGTACAATTGAAAACTTACTCTGGGCCTGGATACCCCTCTAATCCCAGAGACTCAAGAGGCTGAGACAGGAGGATCCCAACTTTGAGGCCAGCCTCAGCAATTTAGCAAAACCCTGTCTCAAAATTTTTAAAATTTTTGGGGCTGGGGATGTGGCTCAAGCGGTAGCGCGCTTGCCTGGCATGCGTGCTGCCCGGGTTCGATCCTCAGCACCACATACCAACAAAGATGTTGTGTCCACCGAGAACTAAAAAATAAATATTAAAAATTCTCTCTCTCTCTCTCTCACTAAAAAAAAAATTTAAAAAAAATTTTAAAAAAGGAATGGGATAATATAGCTCAGGGATAATGTTCACCTAGGTTCAAACACCAGTACCAAAAAAAGAAGAAGAAAGTACTGGGGGTGCATGCATTGTGAATCTAGACCACCTAGGTTAGAATCTGGGCGACTTAACCAGCTATGTGACTTCAGGTAATTATTTTACCTCTGTGCCTCAGTGTGCTCTTATTTAAACTGAGAATGGGTTGGGTGTAGTGTCGCATGCCTGTGATCCCATCAATTCAGGAGGCAGGAGGATCACAAGTTCAAGACCAGCTGCAGCAATTTAGTGAAGCCCTCAGCAACTTAGTGAGACCCTGTCTCAAAATAAAAAATAAAAAAGGGATGGGGTGTAGCTCAGTGGTAGAGTGACTGCCTGACATGTGCAAGGCTCTGGGTTCAATCCAAAGTACCAGCTGGGTGTGGTGGCACACATCTGTAATTCCAACTATTCTGGAGGCTGAGGCAAGAGGATTGAAAGTTTGAGGCCAGCCCGAATGATTTAATGAGACCCTGTCTCAAAATAAAAAAGGCTGGGGGCTGGGGATGTGGCTCAAGCGGTAGCGCGCTTGCCTCACATGCGTGCGGCCCGGGTTCGATCCTCAGCACCACATACCAACAAAGATGTTGTGTCCGCAGAGAACTAGAAAATAAATATTAAAAATTCAAAAAAAAAATTAAAAAATAAAAAAAATAAAAATAAAAAAGGCTGGGATTATAGCTCAGTGGTAGAGCACTTGCCTAGCATGTGTGGGGCCCTAGATTCCATTCCACTGCCAATATTAGATATTACCATAACAGAATAATAGTTTCCAGGAAAAGTGTATGAGAATTATCCCTGCAATTCTATTAAATAAAGTATTAAATTGTGTTGGGAGCCATTCTCACACGTGATCGGGTGCCTCCCGTTGAGGGTCTGAGGTACTTTGGCATAAGTGGAAGTTTTTCCCGGCCCTCTCCTGATGAGAGAGCCCATCCGTGTGGGGGTGTGCCTGACCACTGACCCCGGGGACCCAATCGCTGACCCTGACCTTGGAGTGCAGCCCCCCCTCAACCTTCATTGGATGGAATTCTCCCCTGAATCTCTGGTTCCCTAATAAAAGGCTACTCCCCGGCGTGCTCGCTCTCTCTCTCCTGCTAGCCCTGAGTAATCCTTGCTGCCCTGCTGGGCGGCTAGAGGAGCGAACCAGAGAGGGGAGCCATCTCGGACCTAGCAATAGAATTAAGGTAATTGAGTCTTGTGTTTTTATTTCGATCTCGTCTAACCAACTTTATGCCTAGAACCTCATTAATGAAACCACTGCGCAGGCCGCGTGGTAGATTTGGCGCCCAACGTGGGGCATTCTAGATTAGTTAGATTGAGTGGGAGCGCGCTATAAAGATAAGGAAAAAAGATATAAGGATAAGGAAAAAGGAAATAAAGAAATAAAGGAAAAAGATAAAGATAAAGGAAGAGGTGACGTTTGGGTCACAAAAGTACCTGGAGTTATTGAAGGAAAGAGACATTAAATTAATTAAAATGGGAAATTCAACTTCTACTGATAAGGAAATGTACCTGACTATTTTAGACAGTATAATTAATCAGAAAGGGAAACAGATAAAGAAAACTCAGTTATTACAATTTTTAAAGATTGTAGGTGAATATTGTCCTTGGTTTTGCGAACAGGAATCTCCAAATTTACTTACTTGGGAGAAATTAGGAAGGAAATTACAGAGAGTTTGTATTTCTAATGAATTACCTGGAGGCATTGAAAATATACAGAAAACATGGACAGCTCTAGAAGTTTGTCTTTTTGAATATATGGGCCAGAGTTCGTGGCCCCCTGAGGACCTTTTAAAAGGCATTCAACGAGCTGTTAGGTCTATTCAAATGGAGAATCAGCCTGAGGCTAAGTTAATTCCCTTTCCCTTAAGCCCTTTAAAAACAAAGGCACTAAGGGCCAAGCCAAAGGTTCGAAATGTGAACTTAAACTCGCAGCGCCATGCGGAGGATTCAGATGGCGTGGATGAGCCCACCTTCTCGCCGCCATCATTCCCTCCTGGCGGGAGCCGAGCAACAATATGGGGAATTCCAGGGAAGGTCGCACAGTGTGACGTCACTGGCGCCGACCAGAACAGTCCGCGATTTTTACCGGGACAGGGACAAAGATCACAGACAGTTTTCTTAGGACCTTCAAGGACAGTTGAATTAAATCCTGAAACGGGGCCAGAACAAATTCCTACTGGGATTTTCAGGCCGCTTCCTGATAATACTGTAGGTTTAATTTTGGGACGAAATAATTTGAAGGGAGCCATTGAGGTAATACCTGGTGTGATAGATTCAGGATTTAAAGAACAGCTATATGTTACTGTAAAAGCCAATTATCCCCTAAGACTCACCCCAAAGGATACTTTTGCCCAATTAATATTATTGCCTTGTGTCTCTGAAAGGCACCTGCTGGCAGATTCAGTTTCTAAGCAGCCAGACAGAGTATATTGGTCACAGTTAGTAAGACAAGAACGCCCTTTATTAAAACTTAGAATTAATAATAAAAATTTTCTAGGAATAATCGACACAGGAGCCGATATTTCGGTATTGTCTAGTCGGTTTTGGCCTAGAAACTGGCCTTTGCATGTAGCACCAGCTAACCTAGAGGGAATAGGACAGGTTTCACAGCCTGCTCAAAGTGCCAACTATCTCCATTGGGAAGATTCTGATGGGAACAGTGGAGTATTTAAGCCTTATGTGTTAGAGTCTTTACCAGCTAACCTATGGGGAAGAGATATTTTAACCAAAATGGGATTATTATTAGTTACTCCAAATTCTATAAGGTCAGTTGAGGAAGTTAATCAGAGGTATTTTCCTAGAGATGACAGGGAGACCTTTCAGGAAGAGTATCTGTTTACAAGCCAGTCTCCACGACAAAGATTAGTAAATGCTCCAAACCAAAATTTTTACTAGGGGCCCTGAGCACTTCCCCAATCCCTAAGACAGCTGAAAAAATCACCTGGCTCACAGAGGAGCCTATATGGATTTCTCAGTGGCCCATCTCAGGGGAAAAACTTAAAATAATTCATAGATTAGTTGAGGAACAATTTCAGGCTGTTAGGTCTATTGAACCAACGCTTAGTCCTTGGAACACACCTATTTTTGTTATTAGGAAAAAGTCAGGAAATTGGAGATTACTACAGGATTTAAGGGCAATAAATCATGCAATTCAGCCTATGGGATCATTACAGCCAGGACTTCCCTCCCCCACAGCCATTAGATTATAGCTTGATGGTAATAGATTTAAAAGACTGCTTTTTCTCTATAAGGTTGCATCCTGAAGATTGTGAAAGGTTTGCTTTCACTGTCCCAGCAATTAATTTTAAGGAACCTGTTAAGAGATATTGCTGGAAGGTTCTTCCTCAGGGAATGCGTAATAGTCCTACACTGTGTCAAAAATACGTTGATCAGGCAATAGATCCCATAAGGAATAGCTTTCCTGATGCATATATTATTCATTTTATGGATGATATATTATTGGCTCATGCTAATCCAGAGACACTTTCAGAAATTTTTACTCAGTTAGAGGCTTCACTTACAGCAATGGGTTTATGTATAGCTCCTCAAAAAATTCAAAAGGTGTCTCCTTTTCAATATTTAGGCCAGATAATTCAAGGACGTACAATCCGTCCTCAAAATCTTCAGATAAGAGTTAAGGAGTTACGTACCCTTAACGATTTTCAAAAATTATTGGGAGATATTAATTGGCTAAAGCCATCCTTAAAACTAACTACTTCTGAGTTAAGTCCTTTATTTCAGATATTACAAGGGAATCCTTCTCCAACCTCTCCACGTCAGCTAACTTTGGAAGCTAAGGCAGCCTTGAAAAAAGTTGAAGTTGCAATTAAAAATGCACAGCTTACTAGAATAGATCCTAAAGAAATAGTGTATTTATTAATATTTCCAACTGAACATACCCCAACAGGAGCCATATGGCAAAGATTAGGAGTTATTGAGTGGATTTATTTATCCCACTCTCCTCAAAAAACATTAATTCCTTTTCATGATTCTATAGCTCAATTAGTAATTAAAGGTAGAACTAGGATTTTACAATTAATTGGATCTGAGCCTGATATCATAATTATTCCATTTTCTGCTCAACAAACTAACTGGCTTTTTCAAACTTCTAACTATTGGCAGATAGCTTTTGCTGATTTCCCTGGACAGATAGATAGCCATTATCCTCGTGATAAGATTGTACAATTTGCATCATTAACATCACTCATTTTTCCAAAAATTGTACGAACTTATCCAATAGAGGGAGCCTTATCGGTATTCACAGATGGTTCTAACTCCGGTAAGGCAGGTTTTTTCAGTCGTGTTCACACAGAGGTGATATAAACTTCTTATACTTCTGCCCAAAAAGCAGAGCTTCAAGCTCTGATCTGTGCCTTAGATTACTTTTCAAATGAGCCTATTAATATTTATTCTGACAGCTTATATGCAGTCGGAGTTACCAAAAATATTGAAACTTCAATGATTGGGTTTACTTCATCACAAGAGTTATTTGAATTATTTCATAATTTACAAAAGACAATGCTAATGCGAAAGTACCCATGTTTCATAGGACACATTCGAGCCCATACTAATCTTCCTGGACCTCTAGTTTCAGGTAATGACAAAATTGATAAGTTAGTAGCCTTTTGTCAACAGATGTCTTCATATGACTGTGCACTAGCTTCCCATTCCTTGCACCATCAAAATGCTTCTAGCTTACGTAAAAAATTTAGTATTACCAGAGAACAAGCTCGTCAGATTGTAAGCCAATGCCCAAAGTGTGTTATTCACACTCCATCTCCGCCATCAGGGGTAAATCCCCGTGGATTAAAACCAAATCAGATATGACAAATGGATGTAACTCATATTCCTCAATTTGGTAAGCAATGTTATGTGCATGTCATAGTGGACACTTATTCTAGATTTATTTTTGCCACAGCACATACTAAGGAAAATGCTCAACATGTAATTTCTCATTGCTTAGCAGCTTTTTCCGTTTTAGGGTGCCCTATGCAGATTAAAACAGATAATGCTCCAGCTTACGTAAGCTCTTCTTTTCAACAATTTTGTCAAGAGTTTAAAATTAATCATAAAACAGAAATTCCTTATAACCCCCAAGGTCAAGCCATTGTGGAACGAGCTCATTTATCTATTAAGCTTCAATTACAAAAATTAAAAGGGGGGAATAGGATTGTCACTCCCCAAAATAGCCTTAATCATGCCTTGTTTGTTTTAAATTTTTTAAACTGTGATGCAGAAGGTCACACTGCTGCTGAGAGACAAATGTCTCCTTCAGTAACAGGCCCCTTAGGCAGAGTTCTGTGGAAAGACTTACAGACTGGTCAGTGGAAGGGACCAGATCCGGTAATAATGTGGGGAAAAGGCCATGCTTGTATCTTCCCAGAAGGTGCCTTCCGTCCTATTTGGGTGCCTGAATGTGCTATCAGACATGGAGGAGATAGAACCCAGATTCCAGCGACTGAGGATCAACCCAGAGGAGCCACTACCCAGAAGGAGGAGATTTCGGAAAAGGATGAAGAAAGACCAGATTGAACCAGTCGAAAAGCTGATTTCGTGGAAAGACGTAAAGAAGCTAACAACCCAGGCTTCCCAAATACTTCGACGCCTAGGAAAAAACAGGACCCCAGTCTTGATGGTAGCGACAGTAATTGCCCTACTGGGCTGTTAGGTAAAAGGGAATCAAGTAGACACTTATTGGACATATTCCCCAGATCCACCCCTGGTAAATCCAGCTGTGTGGACTGGAGAATCTATTCCAGTATTTACTAATGACTCACTCATGATGGGAGGATTTACAGATACTCATATTACTCCCCATCATGTGACTAGATTTAATTATTCTGGCTACAGTGCCCAATTACCCTTGTGTTGGTCACATGATAAACATGCTGGCTGTCTGAAAGTATCATTTGAAGAAAAGACAGCGATTGGTAAACCTAGATTGACAAATAATTCTATTTATGGGGACTTAAAACTTAATATTAGATCAGTAATTAAAATGGGACTTTCCCATAACAAGCCAGTCATTTCTGCAAAACCTCCACAGATATCCCACTGTCCAAATAGTTCTATAATTGAGATCGACACCTTTCCTAAATGGATGGATTGTGTAAATGCCTTTCCTGTACAACATAAGGTGTCTAAAGATAGTGGGTATATTTTAGACTGGTCTCCAAAGATTGATAAAAGACAATTACGAAGAAATTCTGCTATGACACCTGCAGGATTTGTCAGTAATATTTTGACTTATAGTGAAGGAGGTATTCAAAAAGATATTTGGCGCTTAATTGCTGCCTCAGAGTATTTACATTTTACAGATAAGCCTTTACCAAAATTTGTCGGCAAGAACTGTAAAGAGGGATCTTGCTATGGCTTAAGAGCTTGTGTCCAATCTCCTTATGTTTTAATTATTGGAAATGTAAAAGTTAAATGGATGGGTGACAGATATGTTATTGCTTGTAATAAGTGCAACCTAACCAATTGTATTACTAGGTACAATGGAGTAAAAGGAGTACTGATACTTCATCAGCCCTCTTTTGTTTTATTACCTGCTAATATTTCAGAGCCATAGTATGCTGATGCTGGTTTACAAGTCTTGCAGCAAATTCATGCTCAGCTAACAAGACCTAAACGTGCTATTGGAGTCATAATAGTTGGTGTCTTAGCACTGGTCTCATTTATTGCCTCAACTGTCTCTGCGTCTCTGACGTTGTCTCAAAATATTCAGCATGCAAAATTTCTTAATAATTTAGCTCAAAATACTTCCAAGGCTCTGCGTAATCAAGTAAATATTGATGAAAGGATTGAAACTAAATTAAATGCCTTAGAGGCAACTGTTATAGACATAGGTAATGAACTTTCAGCCTTAAAATTTAAGGAGAGGCTTAAATGCCATGCTAATTATAAGTATGTATGTGTTACAGCTGCCAAGTACAATGCTTCTCTCTGGGATTGGGAGAAAGTTAAAAACCATTTATTAGGTATTTGGCAAAATAGTAATAATAGCTTGGATATTCTGGAACTTCATCACCATATCCAAGACATTCAAAATAATAAAGCTGATTTTTCAGATCCTTCTTCTTTGGCTAACCAAATATTGAAGGAGTTAAATGGATTCAACCCTGGAAATATTCTTAAACACTCCGCTTGGTACATTATTGGATTATTCTCTTTGCTGTTAATTCTCTTTTGTATTGTAACTATAGGATGGCGAGTCTTCCAATCAAGAATCCAGGAACTCCAGAGAATGAACCGCCGCCTCATTTTTAAGACAAAAAAGGGGGAATATGTTGGGAGCCATTCTCACACGTGATCGGGTGCCTCCCGTTGAGGGTCTGAGGCACTTTGGCATAAGTGGAAGTTTTTCCCGGCCCTCTCCTGATGAGAGAGCCCATCCGTGTGGGGGTGTGCCTGACCACTGACCCCGGGGACCCAATCGCTGACCCTGACCTTGGAGTGCAGCCCCCCCTCAACCTTCATTGGATGGAATTCTCCCCTGAATCTCTGGTTCCCTAATAAAAGGCTACTCCCCGGCGTGCTCGCTCTCTCTCTCCTGCTAGCCCTGAGTAATCCTTGCTGCCCTGCTGGGCGGCTAGAGGAGCGAACCAGAGAGGGGAGCCATCTCGGACCTAGCAATAGAATTAAGGTAATTGAGTCTTGTGTTTTTATTTCGATCTCGTCTAACTAACTTTATGCCTAGAACCTCATTAATGAAACCACTGCGCAGGCCGCGTGGTAGAAAATTGTATACCATTGCCCCTTTATGTTCTTCAAGACTGATTATTTGAAGATGGCGACTGTGGAACCGGAAACCACCCCTTCTCCTAATCCCCCGCCTACAGAAGAGGAGAAAACAGAATCTAATCAGGAGGTTGCTAACCCAGAACACTATATAAAACATCCTCTACAGAACAGATGGGCACTCTGGTTTTTTAAAAATGATAAAAGTAAAACTTGGCAAGCAAACCTTCGACTGATCTCTAAGTTTGATACTGTTGAAGACTTTTGGGCTCTATACAACCATATCCAGTTGTCTAGTAATTTAATGCCTGGCTGTGACTACTCACTTTTTAAGGATGGTATTGAGCCTATGTGGGAAGACGAGAAAAACAAACGGGGCGGAAGATGGCTCATTACATTGAACAAACAGCAGAGACGAAGTGACCTCGATCGTTTTTGGCTAGAGACACTGCTGTGCCTTATTGGAGAATCTTTTGATGACTACAGTGATGATGTATGTGGAGCTGTTGTTAATGTTAGAGCTAAAGGTGATAAGATAGCAATATGGACTACTGAATGTGAAAACAGAGAGGCTGTTACACATATAGGGAGAGTATACAAGGAAAGGTTAGGACTTCCTCCAAAGATAGTGATTGGTTATCAGTCCCATGCAGACACAGCTACTAAGAGCGGCTCCACCACTAAAAATAGGTTTGTTGTTTAAGAAGACACCTTCTGAGTATTCTCATAGGAGACTGCGTCAAGCAATCGAGATTTGGGAGCTGAACCAAAGCCTCTTCAAAAGCAGAGTGGACTGCATTTAAATTTGATTCCATCTAAATGTTACTCAGATATAAGAGAAGTCTCATTCGCCTTTGTCTTGTACTTCTGTGTTCATTTTTTTTTTTTAATTTTTATTATAGTGTCCACTATCCCAATCAAAGAATTCACAGTCCACATCATCCCCAGAATCCATAAATGTGTTCCTGGCCCACTCTGTATTAGCTTAGTAGAATTACCATTACAAACAAGTTTTACCCATCCACAATATTCAAAAGAACTTGCGTTTCTATACCTTAATAGGAAAAAAATTGAGTTTATG
Organism: Urocitellus parryii; assembly: GCF_045843805.1. Lineage (NCBI taxonomy): Eukaryota > Metazoa > Chordata > Mammalia > Rodentia > Sciuridae > Urocitellus > Urocitellus parryii. The sequence goes on along the minus strand of NC_135531.1, from coordinate 135,041,905 downwards.
TTCCATTGTATGCAGGGGCATATTTTGCTGGTTTGAAAGAGTATGATGCATACAGTTTTCTAGCAATTTTCTTTGTTTCTTTTGACAGCATTATCTTTGCTGTACTCTTGCTGATGGCTGCTAGATTTTAATTTATTTGTTTCCCTACTTGATAACATTAGTGATTCTGATTTCAGTTTTCCATTTGTTTTGCTTTTGTTTTTCCTCATGTAACATTGGTGAAGGATCCAGGAATATGACACAAAGGTGGAATAAACATTAATTTTGTGCATTCTTTGGTAATTTTTTTGTTTTTTGTAACTACAAAACTTTGCTACAAATTTATGCATTTCATTCAAATCAGTGATCTATGTTTGTGTGATTTCCTAAACATAATTGTGGATTATAAAAAAATGTAACATCATAATTACATTCCTAACTAGAATTAGTATGTCTGTTTTTGTATCTTTATGCTGTATTTTAACACTTTGTATTACTTAGGTTATTTTGCTTTGGTTAAAAATGGCTCAAGTAGAAAAGCGGTCCCATTCATATTAAGACAGTGTACAAAACTGTAAATAAAATGTGTACAGTGAATTGTCTTTTAGACAACTAGATTTGTCCTTTTATTTCTCCCATTTCTATAGAAGGAATTTGTACTTCTTATTGCAAGGCAGTCTCTATTGTGTCTTCTCTTGTAGTGTCTTCCACTTGAACAGCATAAGTTTGGAGCACTAGTTTGATTATGTTTATTACAATTTTTAATAAATTGAATAGGTAGTATCATATATATGGATGAAACTGATGTGGCTATCTTTGTTTTTTTATAAAGTAAGGCCCAGTTCTTTAGTCTTAAGTAAATAATGTAATTTCAATATGTAAAAATTCATGAGAATTGGGATTTTGGTGCATCACCATTTGATTGATAGGAACAGTGGTTGTAAATCTTGGTTGCAAGTTGAGATATTCTTAAGTGTCAGAATGATAGCATAGGGAAAGTACAGGTGGGGGCATATGCATTAGTATTCTTATCAATAGAACAGAATAAGTATTAAGATATTTATATTGGTCAATTGTTGTAGTATGGTTTTTCTGTAAACTTGAAAACTTCATTTCTTCTTTGTAGGTATCATTTGAAAGCAAACTTGAAAAATATTTTGTCTCTGATACATAATTGTATAGTTCAGATCCTGTGAAATGAAGTGTGGCTATCATAGAGCAAAGAGTAAGGTGAACTGTAGGTAGCAGAATGGAAATCATTAGTCTATAGGAGATTTTGTCTTTAAGTGGTGATTATGAATGGATTGTTTTCAAACTGATAAACTTGACAAAGACCCTTATAAAATAAAATGGAATTAATAGCAAAAAAAAAAAAGACTGATTATTTGTATTTTAGATAGTTATTTTACATTAGACTGAGACCATGCTCCTTTTTGAGTCATTGAGAACAGTACAATTTAAAAATTACTATTTGCCAGTCTTTGCAAAGAGGGTGCCATTTTTCCAGGAAACAGGAAACTTGGTAGATCCTATTATAACACTGGCAGAGGGAGGTAAATGATTTAAAACCTTTGCAAAATGTAGAGACCAAAGATAAACAGAGGGGGCAGATCTCCAAAGGTATGGCTCAGCTTAAAGCAAGCATGGATATACCCTGAGACGTCTGCCTCTGTCTCCTGGTGCTGTAGCTATTTGACCAGAGGTTAAGCACAACAGCAGCTGCCAGCAGTACAGGTGCTCATAGGATCTTTATTACCTTTAGAAGTGTCCCTCTTCTTTGCCCCAATCTAGATCCAGAGGGCAGAGAATATCAGTATTAGGGGCAAAAAAGAGATGCCTTGGAAAGGCCAGGCAGATTCCCAAAATATACATACTTTCCATAAGAAGTATCTTTTAATACTAGTTCTGGAGCTCTATACCAGCGTGTGGCCACATAGTCTGTATAAATGTCCCCAGGAGCTGCTAGTGTTCGTGCAAAACCAAAATCACAGAGCTTAGTAATTCCTGACTGTGATACTAAAATATTCTCAGGTTTTATATCTCGGTGAATAATCTAAAAAACAAACAGAAGATGAAATACATTAAAATAAGGTTTCATTTTCTAGAAAATCTCTCAAAAATTACACTGAGAAAATCTAGTTAAGACAATGAATTTATTTCCTTAGCACATGTAAAAATATTTACATATTTTTAATTCTTACCTATCTATCACTTGAAAATTAAATAAAACCTGCCTAGCATGGTGTTTTATGCCTGTAATCTTAGCTACTTGGGAGGCTGAAGCAGGAGGATTGCAAGTTCAAAGCCAGCCTCTGCAACTTAGTGAGACCCTGTCTCAAAATAAAAAATAAAAAGAGTTGGGAATGTAGCTCAGTGGTAGAGTACACCTAGGTTCAATTCCCAGTACCAAAAAAGAAAGAAAGAGAGGGGGGGGGAGAGAGAGAGAGAGAGAGAGAGAGAGAGAGAGAGAGAGAGAGAAAGAGAGAGAGAAAGAAAGAAAGAAAGAAAGAAAGAAAGGAAGGAAGGAAGGAAGGAAGGAAGGAAGGAAGGAAGGAAGGAAGGAAGGAAGGAAGGAAGGATAGCCAGGATAGACATAATACTAAAAAGGTAAATCACATTTCTATAAGATCAAAAGCACTTATGAAATTTTAACTTTCCTTTATCCCCATGGCCCATTCCAGTTACTGTCCTTCTCATTTCTTTCACAGCTAACCCTCTTGAAGATATATTCTTATACTCTCTACCCAACTATTCATTATTCACTCTGAGTTCAACTTGTTTAGATTCCACATATAAGTGAAATCACATTATATTTATCCTGTGCCTTATTTCATTTTGGTTTTAATTCCATTTATTGGTTATTAAGAATAATGCTGCCGGGCTGGACCTGTAGCTCAGTGGTAGAGTGCTTGCCTTGCACATGCAAGGCTCTGGTTTCAATCCTCAGCACCACATAAAAGTAAATAAATGAAAAAAGATATTGTGTCCATCTACAACTAAAAAAAAATATTTTAAAGAAGAATAATGTAGGCTGGGGTTGTTGCTCAGAGCGATTGCCTAGCATGTGTGAGGCACTGGGTTCGATTCTCAGCACTGCATATAAATAAAGTCCACTGACAACTAAAAAAATTTTTAAAAAACAATAATGCTGCAATAAACAAGAGAGTATAGATGTATCTTCGACATACTGATTTCATTTCCTTTGGATATATATTAGTGGTGTTGATAGAGCATATGAAAGTTTATTTTTTTTTTTACTTATTTATTTTACTTCTGGGGATTGAATCCAGGGCTTTACACATGCTAGGCATGTACTCTATCCCTCAGCCCATAATTTCTATTTTTGGGGAACCACCATGCTGTTTTATATAATGTCTATACTAATTTGCATTCCCACCAACATTGTGCAAAGGTTCTCTTCTTTTCTTTTTTCCTCATACTAGGGATTGGACCCAGAGGGTGCTCTACCACTGAGCTACTGTCCCCTCCTTCCCACCTTTTTAAATTTTGAAATAGTCTAAGTTCCCAAGATTGGTCTTGAAATTATGACACTCATGCCTCAGCTTCTAGAGTAGCTGGGATTACAGACATGCTACACTGAGCCTGGTTGTATGACTTTTTTTTTTTTTTCCTTTTACTGGGTATTGAACGCAGGGTGCTTAATCAGTGAGCCATATCCACGGCCCTTTTTTATTTTTTATTTTGAGACAGGGTCTCGATAAGTTGCTCAGGGCCTCACTATAATTGTTGAGGCTGGCTATGAACTTGCAATCCTCCTGCCTCAGCCTCCTGAGCTGCTGGAATTATAGGACCACTGGGATTAAAGGCAAGTGCTACCGAGCCTGGCTGAGAAATATCTGTTTATATCCTTTGTCCATTTTTAAATCAGTTTATCTGTTGCATTGTTTAAATTCTTTACATATTTTGAATGTTAAGTCAACATCAGAGGTATTATTTTCAAACATTTCTCCCCTTCTGTGGGTTGTCTCTTCACTCTGCAGGTTGTTTCTTTGGTTAAGAAATTAAACTGAAAGAAGGCTTTTAGTTTAATGTAATTCCATTTGTCTATTTTTGCTTTTGCTGCATGTGCTTTTGGAGACATATATCTCAGCCCAGATCAGTGTCATGGAGTCTCCTCCTACTTTTTCTTCTAGTAAAGAAAATTTTAGTTTCAGGTCTTATATTTAAATTTTTAGTCAACTTTGAGTTGATTTTATATATGGTTCATCTACTCATAAGCTTTAGTAACTATCCATACATTAATGATTTCTACATTTCTGTTTCTCACCAAGATCTCTCTCTCTTACTTTCCAGGAGTGAAAGTCCACAAGAAATCCCACAAGACTGACCACAGGCCCCTCAAATTCAGCAAATCCAAAGCTAAATGCATCTCCTTCTCCCCTAAACCTACTCATTCTCAATAATACATTATTTCAATGAGTGGAGCCACCACTGACCCCATGGCTCAGGCCAAAAACCAAGGCCTTTTTCCCATCCTTCACACTATTACAATCTTCCTAGCTCAAATCTCCTCAGCTCTCTCACCAAAACTACACAACTATCAATTGCTCTTCCTGAATCCATTCTGATCCCTTCCACTCTACATCCACAACGAAGTCACAGTACTATTCTAAAATCACATGTGTGATCATATCACTTCTCTGTTTGTCACCCTTTAAGGATTCCCCATCCCATAGGATAAATATCAAACTCCAAAAATTGGCTTGAAAGGACTTATAAGATTTGGCCCCTGCCTACCTTCTCAACCTCCCCTCCCTTGTCCATAGAATATTAGTTTCCAAATTTGCCAGAGCCAATATTAATTTCCCAGTCTCTATGCATTTGTTGATGTTGTTCCAGTTGCCTGGCCAACCATTTTCTTGGATATAAGCTTAAATGTTTATTCTTCCATACATTCACATCATGTGTACTTCCCCTTTCACAATATTTATCATGCTGAACTGTCAATTATTTACTTGTCTGAAACTCCCAGTGTACTGTAAATTACATGAGGGCAAGATACATGCTTTGTTCAAGCAATATTCTCAGTGTCCAATGTAATGCCTACAGCAAAGAAGGCATTTAAATTTAATCAGATGAATGATACAGACATACACTCATCATCTGCAAAGTGTAATAGCATGAGTGAAAATGTCTCAGTATTAGAAATCTGAGATCTTTCAAAGTTCATACAAACTACTGCCATAAATCTTTGGAAGTTGCTCTTGTTTGGCCTCAGTCTTCCTCCATAAATAGCCAAAATAACTAAATAAATAACTTAGGGTAAGCCTTTCTAATTGAGCTTCCTTAAGGTTGTATCTGTCAAACTACATTAATCCTTTTTTATTTCCACAGTTGTTATTGAGTTCCTGCTATATGCCAGTCACTATGTCAAGGTCTGAGTATATAATGTGCATGAAAATAGAAATAAATAAGCACATTATGATACTACTTCACATATTCTGCCCACCACATACCCATCAAACACCTTAATGTTATAAACATGGGGCATGAAGAGTCTCTCATTCCATTCCTTAACATTCTCAGTCTTTTCAGCAACCAACACTATTACTACAGGGAGAATATTATTAGAAACCAAACACTCTCTGAATTCTGACTTTTACAATTCTGGAATTTTTAAAGTTTTTTTTTAGTTGTTGACTGACCTTTATTTTATTCATTTATTATTTGTATGTGATATTGGGATTTGAACCCAGTGCCTCACACAGGCAAGCGCTCTGCCACTGAGCCACAACTCCAGCCCTACAATTCTGTTTTGAAGCATCTTCCTTGATCTTTCATCATAATATAGAGACTTCCATAAAAGCAATTTCTCTTCATTTGTTTAGATGATCTTTAATATTTCTTATCAATGTTTAGTTTTCACTGTACAAGTTTTGAACATCTTTTGTCAAATTTTCCCTATTATTTCGTATTTTGTAAATGATATTTGTAAATTTGAATTTCTGATTGTTACTAATATATAGAAATACAACTGATTTTGGTATGTTGATCTTGAATTCCTCAACCTTGATAAATTCACTTAATAGTTGTTAGCTTTGTTGTATATTTTATAGGATTTTGTACATAGATAATTGCACTATGAATAAAGAAAATTAACCCTCCACACACAAAAGATGCCATTTTACACCTACTAGAATAGCAACAATTAAAAAGTCAATAATAAGCCAGGTGCAGTGGCATACACCTATAATCTCAGTGATTCCAAAGGCTGAGGCATGAGGACAGCAAGTTCAAGGCCAACCTCTACCTCTGCAACTTTTTAATATTTATTTAGTTGCAGATGAATACACAGTATCTTTATTTATTTTTATATGGTGGTGAGGATTGAACCCAGTGCCTCACACATGTGAGGCAAGCACTTTACCACTAAGCTACAGCCTCAGCCCCTACTTCTGCAACTTAATGAAGTCCTAAGCAACTTAGATCCTGGGCCCCCCAACAAAAAATGAAGAAGGCTGGAGATGTAGCTCAGTAGTAAAGTGTCCCTGGGTACAATCCCTAGTACCATAAATAAATAAATAAATACATACATACATACATACATACAATAATAGGGCTGGGGGTAATGGCCAGTGGTAAAGCACCTAACACGCACAAGCCCCTGGGTTAGATTTCTAGAGTGCATGCACACACACACAATGACATTAACAAATATTGGGGCGTCAGTGGAAGAAATGGAACCCATTGCTGGTGGGAATTCAAAATGATAGTCACTTTGGAAAACAATTTGGTCGTCTCTTTAAAAACAACACAGGAAAAACCAAAGGCAGAATGTTTTCTCTGATATGTGGATGCTAATTCACAATGTGGAGGGGACACTAGAGAAGAATAGAGTTGCTTTAGTTTAAGTAGCGGGGAGTGAAGGGAGGGGAAGTGTATCAGAAAAGGATTACCCTATGTACATATATGACTACAGGACTGCTGTGATTCTACATCATGTACAAACATAAGAATGAGAAATTATACTCCATTTATGTATGATGTGTCAGTACATTCTATTGTCATGTACAACTAATTAGAACAAACTTTAAAAAAGAAAATAGTAAAAGATTGTGGTTTAAGAATAATACAAACAATTGTAATTTAAATTTAAAAAAAAATTTTAAAAAATACAGGCTGGATGTGGTGGCACATACCTGTGATCCTAGTAATTCAGAAAGCTGAGGCAGCAGGATTTCAAGTCCAAGGGCAGCCTCAGCTCAAAATAAAATATAAAATTAAGAGGGCTGGGGTTACAGCTAAGTGGTAAAGTCCCCTTAGGTGCTTAATTCCCAGTACAAACAAATAAAACAACAATAACAACAATCTCAAATAAAAATAAATAAAACTAACCATGTGATCCATCTTGGATATACACCCATGAAAATTAAAAATGTACATCCATACAAAGACTACACATGAATTTTCAGAGCAATATTATCTATAAGAGCCCCAAATCGGAAACAATCCATATGTCTATCCACTGGTGTATGGATAAACAAATGTGGTATATCCATAAAATGGAATATCATTCAGCAATTAAAAAGAAATGAAGTAGCAATGCATACAACAAAGATGAATTTCAAAAATTTATGGTAAGTGAAGGAAACCATATGATAAAGGCCACATATTATATCATTTCATTTATAATAAATATCTTAAAAGGTGTATCTCTAGCCAAAAGGTAGATTCTTGGCTGCCTGGAATGGGGGTAGATATTAGGGTTGAGTGAAATGAGCAAGAGGAATCTTTTTGGAGTGGTGAAAATATTTTATAATAGGACTGTGGTGATATTTGCAGGACTTCATATTAATTAACTTTAAAAAGCCTGTCTGCTTGGTAACTAACCTCTAAGCTAACTGAACAGAGATTTCAGAGGACATACATGACAAAGAATATAGACTTCAAAGAATTAGTTCAGGAATGCAACTAAACAAATAGTCACAGCCACTACAACAAACCCTGAGCGAGATGGGAAACTCTAATTTCCAAAGTAACCACAGTATATTATTTAAAACGTCCTGCTTTCAACATTAAATTTATTAATCATGCAAAGAAGTAAGTATGATCCATCCTATAGTTTGGCTTATTATGAAGCACTTACATTATTATTGTGAAGATATTCAATTGCTCGAAGGATCTAGAAGAGGTATTTTCTAAGTCGTTTACTCTCTAGTCCATGACAATAATATTGTAATTCATCTAATACTGTGTGGTCAATAAATTCAAATACCAAATGAATTTTCTTTTTCTGTCTAAAAACTTCAATCAGATTGACCAGGTTTTCATGACGAAATTGCTATTGACAAAAGAAACAGACTTTTAATAAATTATTTCAAATATGGTAACATGTACATACAATATCTATGTAACTTTTAAATATTCTCAGCTTCTTTTCCTCCATGTATTTCAAAAAAATTTCTCAAGTGACTAGTTTCAATTCTTATTTTAAGAAAAATTTTAAGGTATTTCATGATAACTATTTATAGAATTTACATCAAGTTGGCATTTGATTATTTATTTTAAAAATTTAGAAACAATGTACTATAATGAAACTTAGTATGCTGAGAAATGTCTTCAAATTTTTAAACTTGATTTATGGTTAAATTTAACATATGACACTTAGGTTGTTATGTTTTCTGATTGTTTTGTTGTTATAGTTTTGAACTGGGGAACCAGTTCAGGGCCTTGCACAAGCTAAGCACACACTCTACCACTGAGCTATATCTCCGCCCCCAAGGTCCTTATATTTTCAAATAAGGATGGATTTCAACACCATTAAGTAAGTAATCTGAATTTATGCAAATTAATTATTTTCTAATTTGAGTCTTAAACTCTAGAGAGTAAATCCATTAATTTCAGGGGAAATTATAAATTTTTCAGAGTGCAAAATATTAAACTATCTAGAAAACCTTCAGATATAAGAGATATCAATTTATAACCACAGGGACTTTACAAAAATATGCAATCATGTGTGGTAATTCTTGTTCATTGTCTAGACTATGAAGCACAAAACAGCTTTTGTAATGGTACAACTAATTGTGGAAATAGTTTTAAAATATATTGTCAAAAATGGCATGTAAATCAGGTACAGTAGAGGACACCTGTAATCCCAGCTACTTGGGAGGTAGAGGCAGAAGGATCTCAAGTTCAAGCCAGACTGGGTAATTGCCAGACCTTGGGTCAACCCCCAGTTAAAAAAAAAAAAGTGTGTATCAGCTCAGAAAATAAATATTAAAAAATTAACTTTAATATATTTTTTACATTGACCTTATTACAATCAATTCTGAAATATTTAACCATTGTTTCAAGTTACCAAAAATATTTATTCATTTGGCTAAAAATTAAAGGGTATATTTTCATTATTGTATTCATTAGAAAACTATACTTTTGGTTTTTAAAATTTGCCTTTATTCAATTTTTCTTCATATCTTCGTATTACAGAGACCAAAATCTTTGAAACATGACTAACAGAAAAACATGCCAAAATATAATACCAGATTCCTTTCCTGTTTTTGCTCCCAATTTCCCTGGTTGGAAAGACGCCAGAGTAATGCAGCAATGAAAGAACTGACTGCTTCTGGACACAAGAACATTAATCCCTTACCTAAGGAAAATTACCGGCTTCCTGTCTATATTTTAAAGGCAAAAGCAATGAAAACAGTGAAATGTTAACATGAGCTAATAAGAATTAGGGAAGATTCATCCAGAATCAGATACCTTCTCAAATATCTTTTTTTTTTTTTTTTTGGTATTAGGTATTAAACCCAGGGATATTTACCAGAGTTATATCCCCAGTCCTTTAATTTTTTTTTAAACTGTGAAACAACAGGGTCTTGGTAAGTTGCTGAGGTTGGCCTCAAACTCGAGATCCTCCTGCTTCAGTATTCCCAGTTGCTGGAATTAGAAGTTTGCACCATGCCCAGTGTCTATCAGAATAAAAACAAGAAACACCTAGAAATGCTTCATTACTCCTTTTCAAGTTGTTTAATTTTATTTTTCTCCATTACTAGACAACATTTCTACAAACATGCTAATTATCTATAATTTATTTACTAAAATTCTAACAGATAAAACTTTAGTTCAAATTAACTCATTTTAGTAATAGTTTTAGATTTAACCCTCCAAGAAATCTTAGTTGAATTAATTACAGCTGATTAAAAATCCTATAAGACAATTAAATAGTTAAGGTGTCTTAACCACGCAGGGTGGTGCATGCCTGTAATCCCAGCTGCTTGGGAGGCTGAGGCAGGAGGATCTTGAGTTCAAAGCCAGCCTCAGCAAAAATGAGGTGCTAAGCAATTTAGTGAGATCCTGTCTCTAAATAAATTTCAAAATAGGGCTGGGGAAAAAAAAAGTTAAGGTATCTTTAAATAATTTGCATAATAGTTGTAACATTAAAAATACATTTTTCCTCTCCATGTCTTGCCACATATTGGTTATTCTTTTTAAACTATAAAGTAGAAAAAATAATCAGCTTAACTGCAACAAAGTTAAAAAACAAGAAGGCAGGTACAGTGGCCCAAAAGTGTAATCCAGCTACTTGAGAGGCTAAGGCAGAAGGATCCAAGTTTGAGGCCAGCCTGTGCAAACCAGCAAGACCCTGCTTCAAAATAAAATAAATAATAAATAAATAAATAAGGAATTCATGTATACCTAAAAAAGAAGAAATTTTTAAAAAGTGAAGAGAAGGAGGCTGTGTGTGTGTGTGTGTGTGTGTGTGTGTGTGTGTGTGTTTAAAAGTGAAGAGAAAAACAAAACAAAGGAACTAGGGATGTAGCTCAGTGGTACTTGCCTAACAGGTGTGAGATCCTGTGTTCAATCTCCAGTACTGACGGAAAAACAAAACCCCTTCACTTTCCACATCTTACAAAATCAAGTTTTGATTCTGTCCTTAACTTAAATGACAAGAGTTTAGAATCTACTACACTAATCTCAACTCTAATTCTGCACAGGAATCTGCATAGGCAAATGCCTCTATTCTTTTTTCTTTCTATTCTTGCTCTTTGTCAATTGTCCATTAGCCTTTCTAAGTTTATGCTGTTTCCCAACTTGAAACTCAATAGTTTCATCCCTCTTATATAAATCCTACACATCCTTTAAAACCAAATGTGTGCCATTTCCTCCAAGAAACTTTCCCTGCCCAATAGAATTTTGTGGCAATCACTTGGCATTTATTATGAGCCAATTTTTATTTAGTGTTAGTCTTATATACTCTCCTTTCTGATTAAATTATGAGTCATCGAGGAAATAACCACCTTTTACCCCTGTATAGTCTCAGCACCTAGCACAATTTCTTGCACAGACTTTTTTTTATTAAGCATTAAACTTCGATATTTCTAACTATTCACAAATATTTACATAACTGTTACATTATACAGAAGCACATACATTTTGTAGTACTATAAAATTACAAAGTGTAAGCAATAAGGTTGGTTTTTCTGTTGAATGGGTTAACTCAACTATTTTAAATTTTTTATTTCATAACAATTTTTCTTTTGACTTACACAGCAATTAAGGCAAAAGAAGCAAACCTTTAGAAACTTTATCTCTCTCGTTGCAATTTTGTTGATAGATTTTTCTGGTTTCTCATAGAATATCTTAATGGCCACTATCTGCCCAGTATCCTTACGTTTACATTTCATTACTGTTCCGTAACTTCCCTCTCCCACTTTTCCAAGGGTTTCATACATCTCCATTTTCAAAGCCTGGTTTCTATTTCTTCATAGAAATAAAGAAAGAAAATGGAAAATGTTAAACGTTTACACTTTTATTTATTCAAGCTGGATAATGTATAGACCTAGTAAGCCCCCACTTTCAAATACGGAAACGGAATAGTAATCTTTTCCACAAAGCCCGTGTGCCTCTGGGAATTATGCCTCCTCGGCTTCAATCCTCACCAGACTTGAGGGGTCCTCCCGTTTTCTCGGTCATTCCCATCAACTTTGAGATTCCCTCACTACTTGTCACCATGTGTCAAGCGCGGGGTCCCCACACTTCCTGCTAGGGGCAAATAAGGGATTCCCGCACCAGTGCAGTCGTCCACACAACATGCCACGGGTCCTACCAAAGCCTCCTTCCCGCCCACTCCTCAACCCGCGTCCCGGAATCCCGGACCGGTGTTGCGCCCCTCGCCGGCTGTCGACTTTGTTCCGGCAGCCGCCGCCTCCTCAGCCCATTCTGTAATCCCACTGGCCCGGCTCCGCGCAGCCCCAGCCAGGCAAGGGACACCGCCCCTACTTTACCGGTTAACTTCCACAGCCCTAGGTCGGCGGCTACCATGGCAACGGTGTGGGGCGGGGAGGGCGCTCCAGCCCTAGTACGCAAGACCGGAATAATTGTGGGGTGCCGACCCGGAAACAGAAGCTTGTGAAAAGTGGAAACGTGCATGGAGGTGGGGGAGGGAAATACAGCTTACTGTCGCAGTTGGAGAGTCCTCAAAGGTTGGTTTTGACCCGGGAACCGGAGCGTCCACATTTTGGCTGCAGCGTAAGTGACTGCAAATATTTAGGGAAGGGAAGCCGAGGTGAAAACTTTCCCGACCTGCGTCGCAGATGTGCCCCGGTCGGAGAATACCAGCTGCTTCTTCTGGGTCCTAAAAGGGTATCTGTGGTAATTAAACAGACAGCTTGTAAAATCATATTTCCAAAGTTTTGTGTGGTACAGTTTCGCCAACTGCATTAATATTCCCATGTAGGAGTGTCAACAGTTGACATCCATCCTCAAAACGTGGATAAGATGGTTCTTTAACCAAGAACTTTCCTTGGTCTGTGGGTATAGCTAGCTCAGTGTCAGAACGCGTAATTAGCACGCGCCGAGGCCCCGGCTATCTACTGTTTGCCTTCTAAATTTTTCCAAATCTTATAATCTCTCCCTTACTACACGTGAGAACTCTAAAAGGTACTCTTTAGAAAAACAATTCTAAGGGTCCTATCATATAAGATGCACTGGGGCGCTGGGCGTGGCGTGGGGAGGAGCCAGTGCCTAATTGTTTTAAGAAGTAGACCGCTTTAATTCTAGTGACAGCCTTCAGTGAGTAAAAAGTATATCATGAAGCAAGTGCCCCGGGTTGTGCTGTCTTTATGGGAGCTGTAATTTCGTAGTTCTGTAAAGTGTTGAATATAAATAGTTATGCTTCCTCTAAATAACAGGACAGACATTATTTTCCACTAATTGTAATCTATTGGTTCCCATCCAAGCATCTACATACCTGGAGAGCTTTTGAAAAGGCCCCAGATATTCTGATTTAATGGGTAAAGAAATTAGTATTTTTAAGTCTTCCTAAGTTTTTGTACGCTGTTGCTGTAGTTTACATGAAGGAGAAATACTCATCGTTTTTGCCACCCAAAATATTCAGAATTGTCTGTTTTCCAAAATTTACTCAACCATATTGTAAAATAATTTCTAGCTAGACACCATGGCATAGACCTGTACTTCCAGTTACTAAGGAGGGTGAGGCAGTAGGATCACAAATTTGAGGCCAATCTGGGCAATTTAGCCAGACCCAAGGCCCTGGCTTCAATCCAACAAAATAATAATTTCTGTGTATAAATAAGAATGTAATAGATGAGTCGAGCACAGTGGTGCTCCTATATAATCCCAGTGAATGAGAAGGCAGGAGGATCACAATTTTGAGGCCAGCTTCTGCAGTTTTGTGGGACTTTGCCTTCAAAAAAGCTGGAGATATAGCCCAATGGTAGAGGGCCCCTGGGTTTAATCCCCAGTACTGCAAAAAATGAAAAGTTACAGTGAATTGAGATTAGTATATTTATTCAATATTTGTTGTGGTTAAGTTAAATAAAGTATGAACCAGACTCAGTTCCTGAACTACAAAATTACTACAGTATATAATTAGAGCTTTAAGACTATTCTTTCCACAAATAGGTTTTGGCAGGCCTGGTGACCAAGATAGAGTGTGATTCTTGACTCTTTTGGGGGGGATGGGATTACCAGAGACCGAATTCAGGTGCACACTGAGCCACATCCCCAGCCCTATTTTTATTTTATTTAGAGACAGGGTCTCATTGAGTTGCTTAGCACCTTGTTTTTGCTGAGGCTACCTTTGAACTCTGTATCCTCCGGCCTCAGCCTCCTGAGACGTTGGGATTACAGGCATGTGCCACTGTGGCTGGCTTCCAGTGTGATTTTTGCAACTACTGCCATCAGACTTCAAGAACCACATTTACTGATTGATATAACTGTTTTTGATCTTTTTGAAAATTATAAATTCCCAGTTTTATAAAGTTATAAATTGTTAGATATAAAACATGACTTTTTTGGGGGGAGGGGGTTACTGGGGATTAAAGGGGGGTTGTGCCCTTTACCGCTCAGCTATATCCCCAGCCCTTTTAAAAAATTTTTTATTTTGAGATGGTCTTGCTAAATTGCTGAGGCTGGCCTCAAATCTGTGATCCTCCTGACTCAGCCAACAAAGTTACTGCAATTACAGGCTTGCACTGAAAGACCCCAGCCCAACAACCTCAGGCCTAGTTGCAAAACCACCAAGGCATGTCACAAACCTATGCAGGCACCAGAGGTATTTTTCAGATAATTAGTTAGGTGTAACCGGTTGGGAAAGGACAAAGGACCAGGTCCCTAGGCATGCCTGAATGAGCAGGAACAGGAGGACCAGAGTGCAAATATGTAGCTTTTATGTGGTTCTTTTTTAGTAACATACAGTGAAAAACAACTTTGCCCTTTAGGTAATCTATATGCTGGGTTTAAAATTAACCAATAAGAAACCTATTGTTTCCCCCCGCGCGAAAACTGCCCCTTTACCCTATAAAAATCTCTGTATCCCCAAGCCCGGTGTGCCAGCTCACCAAAGCTCCGGCTGAGGTTCTGCTGGGCACCCGCAGGCGCCTGTGTCCCCCAATAAATCCCTCTTGCTTTTTGCAGCCAGTGTTTTGTGTGATTCTCCTTGGACAGGGAAACGGGGGGGGGGGTCTTTTCATTTGGAGGTTCCACCGAGATAAATATCAGCCCCTCCCCCATCCCGTCCGGATCCCTGCCCAAGGACCACCTGGCATCACTGGGAGGTAAGCTGGCCAGCTCATGTCGTGTCTGTTGTGTTGTCTGGTGTCACTTTTATGTCTGTAATGTTTGCAACTCTTGGCTGATACTTTGTTTCTATGCGCTGCATCTGTACGATTACGCGTAGTCGCTCTGTATTCTGGGCAGCTTGAGAAGGAGTTGACGAACTCGGACTTCTCCCCTGCCACCCTGGGAGACGTCCCAGGGATTTTTGTAGGCAACGGTGGAGCTCCCGCTCCATCTAAGCCATCTGTAGGCAACGGTGGAGCTCCCGCTCCATCTAAGCCATCTGTAGGCAACGGTGGAGCTCCCGCTCCATTTAAGCCATCTGTAGGCAACGGTGGAGCTCCTGCTCCATCTAAGCCATCTGTATCTGTAGGCAATGGTGGAACTTTCGCTCTACCAAAGCCATCTGTTTGGAAGTTGCGCAGCACTCTTTCTCTTTGGTCTGATTGCAGTGTTATTGTGGTTATTATTTCTGTCTCTGTATTCAATCCCTTCATCTGAAACTAACATGGGACAATCAATTACGATCCCTTTGAGTCTCACCCTCGACCATTAGCAAGAGAACTAATCTCCCAATCTGGTGTTGTCAGACCCAATCTGAGGGGGATGCTCCCCCAATTCGCTTGTCTGAAGGGAAGGCCCCAGTCGGCTTGGGGCCAGCACCCACTTTCATTGTTTCAGTTTGAATCTGGAAAGGGAATCTATGTCTTTGTGGGTGTCTCCGTGTGTCTCTGTTAAGTGTGATGGCATTGTTTTAGTTTGACCAATGCAGAGTCCCAAATTCCAATCTGCCTTAGAGGTGTGGAGATAACTTTAGCTAGATTTTAACCTAAATTGTGAGCAAGATTAGGGAAGCAGTGTTTTCTTTTCTTCCTGTAGTTGGCCTGAGTGCACCCGCCGCAATTAAGAAATGCCTGCTGGGGATCAAAGAACTTTGATATCTCGCTTTAACTTTTCTCAAAACCCTGTCCTCATTATTAAATTAGCATTAATTGGCTTCGGGGATGGGAGCCAAACTTTCAGTCATAAATTCTGTCCCAGACTGAGATTCTACACTGAGGTAAGTGCATGCACCCCATGTCTGTTTGAGGTGCATCTTTCTCTCTCTTTCTTTCTGGAGGAT
Organism: Urocitellus parryii; assembly: GCF_045843805.1. Lineage (NCBI taxonomy): Eukaryota > Metazoa > Chordata > Mammalia > Rodentia > Sciuridae > Urocitellus > Urocitellus parryii. Next base: position 135,025,761 of record NC_135531.1, on the reverse strand, counting down.
AAGGTGGGCACCCGACGGCTACTTAAACGCAATTAGTGCAGCCGCCACTCTTCAAGACTCGGGTGAAAGGTTTCTCGGCCTAAGCAGCTCTCAATCACCTGTTCAGTACAGAGCAGGCATGTTGGGTTCTGCCAAAGCCGTTTCCAACTTTTCTGTCTGGGCCCGGAGAGCAATTGGCGTGAGTACACAGTGTCCCTAATCCCGATCTGCCTCGGATGCGTGGAGGTGGAGGAAAGAGTTTGGAACAACTGAGGAATTCCGGTCTGGGCTACTCTCAGACGAATTCTTAAGGTTCCTTTCTCTTGAGCCCCCTTCCGACAGCCCTCAGGGGTATCTAGGGTGATCGGTAGATGAATGGCACTGAGGGAAAGCCCCAATCACATTTGCCTCCGTATGGGCCATGCAACACTCCCAACCCCGCATCCATTCCTCCTGGATGCTTCCCTTCCTTCGCAGGTCAGAAATGTTAGCAATTCAGGTTGTAGGAGTAAGAAAGACATGAGATAATTAGTAAAATCTGCCCAGGTTCTCTAAGGTACATAGGTAACTTTCAATAGTCTGTTTTAGCCACTAATAAAAGTCATGATTAAATGGAAGTTCAAAACCTAGGAGAGATTTTTTTCCCTTATCTGGTCTGTTTTAAGGTTATTATAGATTGTTTCTTGGGGATAATCTAAGTTAAATGTGTGTCTAACAAAAATTAATTTTTTTATTGTAACAATCTGGTATCTGAATGGGTTTCTAAAGTATTGCACTATCTTGCAGTTAAAAGTTAGGGTTAGGTAATTGTTTAGTTTGTGATTTCAGATAATTCATGCCAGAGAACTTAAATACTTAGAATAGAAAATTAAAAAAACTCTACTTCCAAGCTGGCAAGTGACTCCCAATCATTCAGTTTTATTTTTTATCAGTTTTTAAATTGGGTAGCCTAAGGAGATTTCACTAGGTATACAGTGCATTGATTTAGGTAAAGATAGTAAATTATGATTTGGTATCTGTTTCTCTCTGTGTAAAATTTTAAAAAAAGTGTTAAATTAAAACGTTGGTCTGGCTTATTGGAATGACATTAATTAGCAACAGTCTTGGGAATTTTCAAAGCTTAATTTTGATATACATGGTGGTGTGTGGTTCTCTTTTAAAATTTTTCAGGCGATTTAATGTAACCTAATATTACTTTAAAAACTTCAGAACAAAGAAAGTAGCTTAATGATCCTAAAGAAACTCCTTCTGATGGTGTCTTTTATATTATCAAGAAAGATCCTATTTTCAGTTTTGTGTGAGCAAATTTTTCTAATGTAAAAAGATAAATTGTGACTTATGGTTAAAATACCTTAGGCATAAAGTTTCTGCTCAGAATTCCGGTTTTCCAGTTCCTTCCAGACCTCAGCCAGGGTTTAAGCTGATATGCAAACAGAAGCAGCTTGGAGCTCAGGCCCAAGGAAAAAAAAAAAGGGGTAAAAGTGTCTTTTTATGGGAACTCAAACCAGATTAAACCAAAGAGTAAATTGTATGGCATTTACTAATTACTGGCCGGTCAATTTTTCTAGGACTTTTGCCTTTTCTTAGATTCTATATTTTTTTTTGAGCTCATGATTTTGTTCCTACAGACAAGTTAATGTTTTTCTGATAAGTTCTATTTTTGATCAACTGGAGTTTTTTGAAACATTACAATGGAGATCTCATTTTCGAAAAGCTACAAGGCCTTCACTATTATGTGTGCACACTCTTGTTATGTGTTGTATGTCTGTATGTGTGTATGTCCATATATCCTGCAGTGATATGACAAATTGACAAATGAGGAGCGCTCATAAAAAAAAAAAATTTAAAAATGAATCCAAATATCTTTGATTCACGTGATTCAAATGGTTCAATTTAAATTGGGTAAACAGATGAAAGTAAAGATGTCTTTGAAATTAAGCTTATAAGTTTTCCTAGGTGTTCAAAAAGGCCCTAATAAAATGTTGATGTCTATGAAATAATCTGCTTAGATTCAAAGGTTTACAGGTATTGTTTCAAAATGTGAACAAAAGGAGGTTAACAGATAAAAAGAAAAACTAAAAGGTTCTAGATTTCTGGATAAGAGTCTATATGGTTAAATAATTAAAAAGTTTAAGTAAATGATATAAAAAAGGTCTGTGTAAGTTTTTGAGCAAGTAATCTTAAAGAAATTAAACAACTGGTTAAACAAGTGCTGTTGTTTTAGAGAATTGTGCTATGTTATTTCTTAAAAAGCTAAACTTGGTTAATATAAAACATCAATGTAATTGGTGCCATTAATGTGTTCATATCTTCCAGGTATACAAGTCTGTAAGGCAGAAGCTTTAGAAAGAGCATTATATCAAACTGGTGTTCTAAAATTGTATGGTAATTTTAGGCTTAAAAAAAAAACATGTTAAAAATTTATTTATACCATTTGTGTTCTGTAACTGTACTTATTATCAATAAGTTATGTAAAGTTCCATACATTTAAATGTATTTTTAAGTTAATGAGAGCCTGATCAATGTAAAGGTTTTATTGCAAAACACAAAAGTACTTTGCTACTTTTCTACAAAAAGTTAAAAGCTTTCAGCCTTTCTTTAATTCGTGTTTTAGATGTGATATTATGTTGTGTTAGCTAATATTCATGTAAATTTGAGCAACAATTTATGTAGACTTTGTAAAATGATGTCTACAAAACAAAGATCAGCTTCAGAACTATAATATTTAAGACTTATGATGAGCCCCGCCTTACTTGAGATAAGGCTCTATGTCCCATCTCATGTAAAAGTGACTATGAAAGAAGTAGGCCAGATTTCAGTACATTTAAGGTTGTGTCCAAAAGTTGGTTTTTGTCACGATTGCCAGGACCTCAAACAGGGAATTATAATGTATAACTCTGCCAAAATTCAAGGTAGCTATTACATAAACTAAATATGTTTTTATCCTAGTTAGTTTTGTTTTGTAGTTTGCTTTTAGATGGTCTAAGGATTGCCTGTTAATGTTTTAAAGAGGTACTGCTTTAAAAACTCACAACCTGGGTTAACTTAAGATAAGGAGTTATCACCTACAGGATAGAGAGATAGGTACTAAAGCCCAGTACTTAGTATAAGGCTGTTAAAACTTATTTGCTAGATGTTTAAGATTAAGTTTTAAAATTAAAGTTAAATTAAAGGGCCAAGAAAACCAATATTTGGCTCTTGCCCTCTGAGTCAGTCTGAATCAGGGATAGGGTACTTCTCCAAAGAGCTCTGCAACTCTAGGCCACATAACCTCCTGATCAGGGAGATTAATGAGACCAGTGGAGGACAGAAAGCCGATCAGTGCATTTGCTGTGAAGAGGAGGGTCATCAGAAAAGGGAGACATCCCTGATGCTTCCGAGGGAAGCCACGTGGTCAAGCAAGGCCTGGACCCATCCCAGCGCAAATGGCACTAGCAGAACTGAGAAGCTGCTGTGAAGTTCCCGAGGACTCCCAGAGAAATTCAGCTGACTCTTATAGAAACAGAAGTCAGTTTGACTTGCTTCATCTTAAACACTTAGCAAAGACAGTCAAAGCCAAAACATAGCTGTTCCTGTGCATTTTAAATAATAATAATAGTTAAATGTAACTTCCATAGATAAGTAAACTATAACTATCAAAAGGAACTGCCAGAATAGTTCTTAGTTTAAGGCCCACAGATATTTCTGACCTACACAGGTAGGCTTGGTGTTTGCTAGTATGGTTATCCAGCCCTAAGTAACAGAATTAGATTTCTCTATTAGACACAGGTCATACTAGTAAAAGGATTTTGCAAGATCAGATAATATTAAATTATTAAACTGTGTCCTAAGGGGAAGGACATCTGTAACCCTAAAAGTTAAATGATATGTTTACAATCCTGGTAACTGGAGGGAACTTATGTACAGTGACACGTTCCAGGTGCTGCAACACTTATTCAGTACTCATGGTTTTTGTTTCTCTCATAGAGGTACCCATCCCCAGATGACAACCTGTTTTTCCCCAACCAGACCTCAAATGGAACTGAAAAGGGAACTCATGTCCCCCCATGTCGTCGTTCCCCCTGTCATCGAGCCCCCTCATGTTCGACACCCCTTTTCAGCCTGAAGCAGCCAGAACGAGCCATCGCCCCTTTTCACTCCTTCTCCTTACGGCAATAAAGTTTCTAAAATTAGGGTAAACAAAGCCAGAATAGATAAGTAAATCAGGTCAGGTTGGATCTAGGAGGCCAATTTTAAGTAAGTTTGAAAAGTTAAAAACTGTCCCCTGAGGATTACTGTTTACCAAGATGTAGAGTCTGCCCAAATAGGCCCACGACTGAGGGAACCATGATTGGTTCCCAAGTTTCCAGACAAAGGGGGGAATGAAAGACCCCAGCCCAACAACCTCAGGCCTAGTTGCAAAACCACCAAGGTATGTCACAAACCTATGCAGGCACCAGAGGTATTTTTCAGATAATTAGTTAGGTGTAACCGGTTGGGAAAGGACAAAGGACCAGGTCCCTAGGCATGCCTGAATGAGCAGGAACAGGAGGACCAGAGTGCAAATATGTAGCTTTTATGTGGTTCTTTTTTAGTAACATACAGTGAAAAACAACTTTGCCCTTTAGGTAATCTATATGCTGGGTTTAAAATTAACCAATAAGAAACCTATTGTTTCCCCCGCGCGAAAACTGCCCCTTTACCCTATAAAAATCTCTGTATCCCCAAGCCCGGTGTGCCAGCTCACCAAAGCTCCGGCTGAGGTTCTGCTGGGCACCCGCAGGCGCCTGTGTCCCCCAATAAATCCCTCTTGCTTTTTGCAGCCAGTGTTTTGTGTGATTCTCCTTGGACAGGGAAACGGGGGGGGGGGGTCTTTTCAGCACTACCATGCCTGGCTACAGGGATTTCTTTTTAGAAATATAGTTTCTCTTTAGCATTTCATTGCATGTAACCCTGCACTTAGGTTGCCCTCCCTAGTTTTGGAGAAGATTAGGATTGCTACTGCGGGAAGTCAAAAAATTAAGAATATTGACATGTGGAATCATATTGTGAATGCACAGCAAGATTTATCAAGAGTTAGGCTTGGCTAACATATTCACCAAGGTTAAAAGCAAGTGGTAGAATTTAAGGTTTGAAGAAAGGAGATATCACGAAAATGGGAACTTTTCCCACTTTAATTCTTTTTGGTTCCATGAAAAGAAAGAGCATGGGCAAATGTGAGGGTTAGGGTTAGGGATCTCATTTCACCTCTTGCCCTGATGAGCTGAAGAATTCCCCAAATGTATAGACAAATTAAGTGCTCAGAATTCTGACCAACCAAAATCCTAAAGGCTGGAATTTTAGGCTATAGAGAGAGGGAATTGAGTGATTAAAGAAAATTGGAGGGGGGGGGCACTTCCAGACTATTTGCACCATCCTTGCTAGTGTAGAAAACCTGGAATGAAGTATCTCAGGCTAGATACATATCTTCAAAGAAAAAAGACCCATAGAGGAAAACTAAATTCCATAGTTGTGAGGATCTTTAAGAGTTGGACATCTACATCATTCTTTTTAGCATCGCCCCAAATTTCCAACACCAGACACCACACTAGAGTGCAGAAACAGGGTATTTGGTAGTCCTAAGGAAGCATTTCAGAAGATTTTACTATGTGTGGGCCCCAGCACCAAATGTTGCATTTATTAGAAGGTAGGCAGATCCTTTTGAGTCATCCTCTCTGCCCCAAGGACCAGAGTTTATAAACCAACAACCAACTAGAGACAAATTAAGTCCAAAGTATTTCTGATTCCATTTTAAAGACAAATCAAAACAAGCTGTCCATTTGGTAAGGACGACTCTGAACTTGGGACAAACAAGAAAAACAACTAATAAGCCCCATAAGTTAAATGACCCTTCCATAGACCTGTCTGAAAGTCAGATCCAGGCGACGTTCTCACGTGACCGGTTCTAATCACGTCACAGGGACACGTGGTTCTAGATACTTCGTCCCCTCCCCCTCAGGGGTGGATTGTTGACAACGCCGCCGGGAGTCACGTGATCTTACGTCATCCCACCTCCTTTCCCTGAAATCTCTGGCCCCGGATGCGTCCCTCTCCCCATCCCGCCGAACCTAAACTAGTGGCGGGGGAGGGGGAAGACAGTAATGTTTCCATTGCGGTGTCTCTTAGTCCACATTCTTTAGTCTGAGCGCGGAGAACACAACTTCTTGTTAAGTTCAGATGGCCAAAATGGAAACGGTCCTAGTCAAGAGGCTCCCCTAACGGGCCCCCCACACGCCCCGCCCCCTTCTCCCCCACTCCTTGCTCTGTGGTACCGGCGGAGGGCGGAGGGATCTGGAGGCGGCGGAGGGAGACGTCATTGCAGGGTTGTTTGTGCAGTCTCGGCCGCGGCGGTGGTGACCCACAGTGATTCGGCGCTGCGCCGGGGGGTGGGGGGGCTGCGCGGGACTCTTTTCTTTCAGACTGACCGCGGGGCAGCTGGGGAGCATGTCCACCCCGGCCCGGAGGAGGCTCATGCGGGATTTCAAGCGGTAAGGGCCTTCTGCTTCGCCGAGATGACCCCCAAAGCTGCGGGTCTGCAGGGCGGGGATCCCGGACATTTTCCCCTTATAACCCTAAGGGGACCACCAGTGGGCCCAGGGGGACCGACGGAAGCCCAGTCGTAGTCTCGGCTCCCACTTCGTCATCCTTGTTGCTCACTATGGCAGGGTAAAGATATCGGTACTACTACTCTTCACCCCCTCCTTAAAAAAAAGTAAAAAGGAGGCGATCAGCTTGCCTAGGGGTCTCTACTGTCCAGTTAGATCAGATGCCCGACGTCTCTCCCAAGCGCTCAAACCATGTCTCTCACCCCTGCACTCTGTAGCGCCCCCTCCCTGCCCCTGAAAGTGAGCTCTTGCAGGCCGCCTGGGCCTCGCCTGCTGCAGTCAGCTTTGTTTCAAGGCCTCTGGTCTCCTCCTCTTTGGAACAGTATTGGGGCGACCCCCATCCCCCCGCGCTTTCTCGGTCTTCAGTGAGGGTGGGGTATACTGTGAGAGGTCCGAAGGTGATTAACCCAACCCACGAAACCCTACTCTACCCCCGCCCTCTTGAAAGGACCTTGAGAGCTGGCCTGGAGACACGGGCCTCGGGCTGCCAGTGCTTTCTGGAACTCGGCTCTGGCTGGTGAATAAAGCCCTATCTATAGCCTCCCGTCTGGAAAAATGCCTTCCGCTAACCTGATACTCCTGGGTCTTCTTTTGTAAAGTAAGGTTTTGTTAGGCGGTGTGGGGGTTAAAGGAGGAAGTAACTTTTTTTTCAGTTTACCTTCTGTTTAATATTTACGAGTACAGAAACAAAATGGTTCAGAAATTTAGCGTTAAGGTTTGTTTTTTTTTTTTTTGGCTGGGGACATTAACCCTGGTTGAGATAAATATAAAACTTAGATTTGCCGCTCAGAAAGTAATCTCTTAACTTCGCCATTATTTTGTGTGGCTTTTGGAAGCCATTGTTTTGGGCCTTGGCTAACAGGCATTTAATTCATTCGTGGCTTCTTTTAACCACTTAAGTTTAGGCCTCAAGCCGTAGTTTCCTCCAAAGCTTCTGTTCATCGTAGGTTAATATACCTGAGGTTGACAAAACAGTACCATTTTTGTTTAGACTAATTGCAAAGTATTTTGCCAGGTGAAAATGGCTATATATATTTATATAATAGGTTTTTTGTTGAGGTTTTTAAATGGTGAAAAAAATCGTCTTGAAATCAATAGGTTTGATTAACTCCCATGACTGAAATTCAGATAAAACTTCCAGTTTATGTCCACATTCTCTTGTTCATTATTGCAATTCTTTGCTTAATTCTGAGTTGAACGCCTGGCACCTCTGGTAGTTTTCCAAGGGTCTTCAGGTTACAAGAATTTGACTGTGACGACTGTTGGAAGCTTTGTCTTGAATCTCCTGGTCTGAGAGGTTGATTTGGCATTAGTGCAGAGCCTTTAAAATAGAGACCCCTGGAATACCTGAAACTTCTGATTACTTTTAAAAGCCATTGTTGTGGGAACTAAAGGAGATGAAGTAAAATTCCTATCTAAAACAGTTTTCTAATTAAATTGAATGTGTTTTTAGTCATTAGGGTATACACAAAGGTTTGCGTGCCTTTTTTTTTTTTTTTTTTTTTTTTGGTAGCAGTTTGCACCAGCAGCTGTGATTAGGACACACAGTCGTTGCATATTGATGGTTCCGTAAAAATATTTTTTGCTATTGAGGTTTTAAATAGCTATTTTTTGGTTCAAGGGGACAGTCATACTGAACACATCAATTCTTGAAGAGAAAATAATCTTAATCTTTTTATTTGAAGAGACATGTTCCTGAAGCGCTTCAAGTTTACAGATAATTTGAAGAGTTATTTAATAAATGTGTATACTTGGTTGATATAATTCTTATGGTTTGTTCCTGTTCAGCACCATAACAAGGAAATGGATTTAGTTTAGTGTCTCAAAATTACTGGTATAGAGTTAGTAGGTGTTCCGCTTGGCCTCCTTGGTGACCTCAGTGTTCAACTTTGAAAATTATCACCCTGGATTTCTAGATTGCAAGAGGACCCACCTGTGGGTGTCAGTGGTGCACCATCTGAAAACAACATCATGCAGTGGAATGCAGTTATATTTGGGTGAGTTGAAAGATTTACCAAATAAGAGGTGTGTGATGAGTCTTTAAGAAAAGTGAATATGTAACAATTATCTAGGAAAGGAGATTGACGTATAATCAGGGACCTTAATAAGAGCTGAAACTGCAATATAAATTGGGAAAAATTTTACTTTTTATTCATTTTGAGATACTGAATACTGAGTCCTGGGCCTAGCACATGCTGGCACTTGCTATTATCACAAGCTACACCCCCAGCCCAAAGAAACATTTTAATGAGGTTGGGCAGATATATACAATTTTTTTACTCTTTGGTGTTCTTATATTTTATTTTGGTTGGTTTTGTTGTGAAGGGTCTTAATGTGTTACTCAGGCTGCCCTAGAACTCCTGGGCCTTAGTGACTCTCCTGTGTCAGCCTCCCAAGTAGCTGGGACAACAGATGCACACCACTGCACCCAGCTACATATAGTTTTATAATTCCTTTAGGTGATTGGCAAAAAATACTGTTTGGAACAAAGTAGAATGGAATAATAAAGGAGAAGAAAAAGATTATTTTTTATAAAATGTGCTGTGCAGATGTTTATGATCATTCTGTTGGTGGAGCTTTAAAAAGGCTCAGAACCAAAAATACTGAGAACTTTCACTGTGGCAAGAATTTAATAGAAAAATTTCACAGCCCAGTGTGAAATAACTGAAGCCATTTTATATAAAGTGAACTACTCTCTACACAGTATATGTTTTATACATATTGCACATCTGCCTCCCCCCTCTTGGTGCTAGGGACTTAATCCAACACTGAGCTACATCGCAAATCCTTTTTATTTTTTCATTTTGAGACAGGATCTTGCAGAGTCTGAGGCTGGCCTCAAACTTATGTACCACCTTGCTGGGACAGATGATATATTCGACTTTTTTTTTTAAATTTTGGTATTGGGAATTGAACCCTGGGGCACTTTACTACTGAGCTGTAGCCCCAGCCGTTTTATTTTTAATTTTGAGATAGGGTCTCTCTGAGTTGCCCAGGCTGCTTTGAACTTGTGATTCTCTTATCTCGGCCTCCCGAGTCAGTGGGATTTCAGGTATGTGCCACCACATCTAGCCACATGGTTTTTTTAAAAATATTTATTCCTAGTTGTAGGTGGACACAATACCTCATTTTATTTTTATGTGCTGAGGATCAAACCCAGTGCTTCATGCATGCTTAAGCCACAACCCAACCCCGAATGTGCTTTTTGATTTAAAATTTTCAATGCCTTTTTTCTCCTTAGAGATCTGTTTTTCTTTCACTCTTAAAACTAGGGTTTTCAACTAAAATGCAAAAGAATATTTTTCATAAACAACTATCAGCACAGACTCGGCTATAAGAGTGTACATTTAAGGGCTGGGGATATAGTTCAGTTGGTAGAGTGCTTGTCTCGCATTTACAAGACCCTGGGTTCAATCTCTAGCACCACACAAAAGTACATTTAAAAACTAGTGGGAAAAGAGTGAAATTCATCCTTCTAGAATAAAGTGATTCTATTACATTCAGGCTGTTACTCTGCTTCTTTGAAATTTTGAATGTGTCTTGCAAGTGATAAACTTCACGCTGCTCTTTTTTTTTAAAGAGAGAGAGAGAACTTTTAATATTTTTTTTAAAGAGAGAATTTTAATATTTTATTTTTTAGTTATCGGCGGACACAACATCTTTGTATGTAGTGCTGAGGATCGAACCCAGGCCGCACGCATGCCAGGCGAGCGCACTACCGCTTGAGCCACATCCCCAGCCCCTCACGCTGCTCTTTAAGAAAGATTAAATGTGGATATGGAGGCAAGGAAGAGATCTGAGCATAGGATGGATATGGTGGTGCATGCCCCTATCCCAGTGACTCTGGAGACTGAGTCAAGAGGATCTCAAGTTTGAGACCAGCAGCCTTGGCAACTTAAAGGGCTGAGGGTGTGGCTCAGTAGTAGGGCACCCTGTGTTCAATTCCCAGTACCACCAAAAAAGAAAAAAAAAAATAATGTTCTAGCTCTGAGCATCTGAGCATAAGAATCTGGTGATTTTTGTGATGCCAGCTTTGTTACCTGAACAAGCGCTATTGTTGATTTGGAAAGCCAAATTTGGCTTGGTGTCGTAATTTCCTTAAAGGTTATTAATTTCCATCTTAAAAGCTATAAAGTGAAAAGATTACTCTTTCTGTTAAGATTACACATTTAGTTGGGCATTGTGGTACATGCCTGTGATCTCAGCCACACAGAAGGTTGAAAAAGAATATTGCAAGTTTGAGGACAGCTTGGGACACTTACAGAAATCCTTTCTTAAAATATAAAAGGAACTGGGCACAATGCTGCACACCTATAATCCCAGCCATTCAGTAGGCCAGGGCAGGAGTATCACAGGTTCTGGGCCAGCCTGGGCACCTTAACAAGACCCTGTCTCAAAATAAAAAGGACTGGGGAATGTAGCTCAGTTTAGAGCACCTGGGTTCAATCTGTAGTACTCCAAAAAAATAAAAAAAGAATACACATTATTCATAAGCTGATTTGGTTTTGTGCTGAAATCATGGACAAGTTTTGTTTTCATAAAACCACTCTAAAAGGAAAAGTAGAAAGTTTAAGTTATTATGCTTCTTTCAATGAAAATCCAAGGCTAAGGTGATATCAAACTCCACCATATCTTTAAAACATCACAAAAAAAATAAAAATGAGCCCCTCTTTCTGTTGGAGTTTTATCTTTTTCATTCTTGAAGATCAGGGAAAAGCAATGTTAAAAAACATCTTTTAATCAGAAATCTTCTTGTTTTCAGACCAGAAGGGACACCCTTTGAAGATGGTAAGTCATTCTTACTGTTTTTTATACTATTAAAAAGGGTACTTTTCTAGTAAGAAATTGTAACACCAATGTATCTACTTGAAGTCACATTCTATTGTAATAAACCAAGTTAACTGAATAAAGCTACTGTGAAATTATAGTTTACAAGGGACTTTCTTCATATATCAGCTTGTATACCTACCTCCATTGCCAGTTCCTTCTGCTACTTTGTTATCTGCCTGTAGAACTGAAAGCATAAGTGGCATGGTCTATGTTGAGAACAGTTTATTTTAGGTGGTCTTGTAGCATGATAAAGAGGTCCCTGAGGGAAATTATGTTTTGTTTTATTTTGCTGTCTAATATTTATAGCTGTTTGAGCTGAAATTTTTCATCTCAAATTGGGTTTTTTCACCATGAGCCAAGAAAATGGAAAACTAGTTCTAATATGTGTATATACTTGAGTTTATCAAATTGATTTTAACCAGACACTATTTTCACTAATTATAGCATGACATTTTAAATATATTTATTAATTCACAATTAAGGGCTGGGGATGTGGCTCAGCGGTAGCGCGCTCGCCTGGCGTGCGTGCGGCCCGGGTTCGATCCTCAGCACCACATACCAACAAAGATGTTGTGTCTGCCGAGAACTAAAGAATAAATATTAAAAATTCTCTCTCTCTCTCTCTCTCTCTCTCTCTCTCTCTCTCTCTCTCTCTCTCTCTCCTCTCTCACTCTCTCTTTAAAAAAAAAAAAAAAATTCACAATTAATCCATCAAGGGTATTTGTACAGGAATACTGACCGCAGAACTATTTGTAAGGAGATAACCTCAATGCCTGGTAGGGGAAATGGTTAAGCAAATGATGATGGACTCTGGAAGTTATGTACCAGTTAAAGAATAAGGTAGATCTGGACATATGTCTGAGTAGGCAAAAAAGTTGCAGAATATGTTGTAACATCCCATTTTTACTAAACACATGTGTCTTAGAACATATGAACCACACTATTGTTAGCAATTATTTCTAGGTAAGGTAAAGAATTAAAGGAGGTACTTAAATGTCTTAGGTGGGCACAGTGGCACACGCCTATAATCCCAGTGACTCAAGAGACTGAGGCAGGAGGATTTCAAGTTTGAAGCCAGCCTGTGCAATTTAGCAGAACCCTGTCTCAAAACTTAAAAAATAAAATAAAAAGGGCTTGGATGTCACTCAGTGCAACTATTTTCAGTCCCAGTATTAAATAAAATGATGAAACTGCCGAAGTTATTAGTATTAAATTCTCACCAGTGTATTCTTTGTGGGCTAGGCATGGCATTAGACACATGTAATCCCAGTAATTTGGGAGACTGAGGAGGATCATAAGTTTGAGGCCAGCCCTCAAAATAAAAAAATCAAAAGGACTGGGGATGTGGCTGAGTGGTTAAGTGTGGCTCCTGGGTTCAATCCCTGGTGCTTTAAAAAAACAAATTCTATGTGATGAAGTAAGAATTATGAATAAAGCACTTTCTCTACATACCAAACTATTGTCTTCTGCAGTCGAGTTGCAACTTGAGCTACTGGTTTGTTTTTGGTTTTGTTTTTTCATGGAACATTTTTTACTTGAATGACTGACAGGGCTGCTGATATAGCTTATTGGTAGAGCACTTGTCTAGCAGGCATGAGACCCTGCTTTTGATCATCAACACCAGAAAATAACTGACAAGACTGTGGTTATTCAAGTTTCAATATATGGCATATGTATTCTCAAAAGTGCCCTAAGTAGGTTGATAGGTTAAGGAAAGCAATTGAAGATATGTGTTACTGATAGTAAAATGATGGTTTCCAAATGTTTAAAGACTTTTATGATGAGAATAATAGGTGATTATTAAGTAATGTGATTTTTTTGAATAGTTTATAATCTGGATGATCCATATAACTTGAATGGATCAGTATTTTCCAGTTGTTGTGATTTTTATAGAATTGTGGATTGGTAAAAGATTTATGCATCTGGGTCTGGGTATTGTGTCTGGGGTTGTACCTCAATGGTAGAATACATGCTTGGCATGCACAAGGCCTCAGATTCAATTGCCACTAACAGCAAATAAGTAAAATTTATGCAGATTACAACATATTTTAATGTTACTGAGTAAGAAAAGTTTGCTGAATTAGGCTTTCAGTTTGTACTTTGCAAGAAATTTTTTTAATTACCATTTCTTTTGTGTAATATCAAAAAAGAATACAGTTATCTATAAAAGTCATGAAAGTACTCCTTTTTTGCTCACATATTTGTGTGAGAAAGGATTTTCTTCATGTACTATACTTCAACCAAAACAACATATTGTAACAGATTGAGTACAGAAGCAGATAAGGATTGTCTTCTGTGAAGCCAATCATTAAAGAGGATTGTAAAAATAATAAAATAGTGCTATGCTTCTCATTAACTTTTTGTTAAATACTCTACCTGGGTTACTGTGTGGTGGCTTTACAGTTTAATTAGTTAGTAGATGTTTGAAGATTTTCCAAGTTGTGATTTTTTTTCTGTATATTTATTTTTTAGATGTAGTTGGACACAATTCCTTTATTTTATTTATTTATTTTTATGTGGTGCTGAGGAACTGACCAGGGCCTTGCACTTGCTAGGCAAGTGCTCTACTCTTGAGCCACAACCCCAACCCTAAATTGTGATTTTTAACAACAAATATCAATAGGTATAATCAGTGATTTGGTGGAAGCAGCCTATACTAATTGATGAGAGCTAATTATTTAAATTTCAGAAAGTTTTTCAAGTTGGTTACTAAAGAGCATTTATTTTAAAGTTAGATTACATCTGAAAGCTGGGCACAGTGACACATGCCTGTAATCCCAATGGCTTGGGAGGTCGAGGCAGGAAGATTTCGAGTTCAAAGCCAGCCTAAGCAAAAGCAGGTGTTAAGCAGCTCATTGAGACCCTTTCTTTAAATAAAATACAAATAGGGCTGGGGATGTGGCTCAGTGGTTGAGTGCCCAAGTTCAATCCTCGGTACCTACCCCCACCCCAAATTACATTTAAAAGCAAAGATTTTAGAAAGTGATAATACTCAAACCTCATCTTTCTTAATGTTTTATTGGTGAATTATAATTATATCTATAATTATGGCTAGGGCCCATTGTGACATGTTTGTGTATGCATATAACATAATTTGGTCAATTTCATTCCCCCATAACTTCCTCTTCCTGCGATCCTCCTTCCTTCTCCTCCCCTTTTTAGCTTTTTTCTCTATCTTCCACATATCAAACCTCATCACTTTTTAATTATTTTTCTCTGTGGTGAGACAACTACAAAATGGTTAACTTTTTGCATACTTCTTCCTGTTTCATGTCCACTTCTTGGCAATGGTGGGACTAAGAGTATTAAGTGGTTCTGAGATCAAAAAGTTAAATATAGCTGTTTTATATTTGCCTGAAATTTTAAATTGTACAGCTACATAATTAAAATGTTATCTTTTACATATAACTCAGTATAAATGTACTTACTAGCATATGCGAAGTACCTCTGTTGCATTAATATGTATACAAATATGAAATAATTACATTTAATGCTTGTATATTTGGCCTCCTTGATCCAAAATTTTCAGACAACAATGTAAAAAGGTAGAGATTATATTCTAAATGTATGACCAGTGGAGGTACAATATATTTTACTAAAAATGAACCTCTAACTTTGGACATTGGAGCAAGGAACTTAGAATTTAGCATTAGAAAAGCGTGTTATTTTAATTGCATTGGTGGAATAAGGAAAGACTTGCAGAAACAACTGTAATGATTTAAAGTTTTGTTTACTTCATTAGTAAGTTTAGCTTACTGAGTATGTCTAAGGAGCTGTAGTTAGAGGGCTTCTTCAGCCTTTACACATGTTCCTCTAAATGAAAGGACTCTAGATAAAAAGCACAAAAGAAGTCTAGAAAGGCAAACACAAAACCATTGATAGTGGCTATTTCTTAGAATTAGAACTAGAGTTGAAGGTCCTTTATGTACTCTGAATGTGTTGACTTTGTAACAAATGGATAATTTTTTTAAATGCCTGTCTCTGTTCACCATTAAATACTGATTTAGACTGACCAAAAACCAACAGTAGGCATTTACACAAAAGCTTAATGGTTCTTGGTATATTCAAATGAAGGGATTGGTATTGTGGAAAGAACTTTTCATACTAGCGCCCATACCTAATGTGGGTCTTTTGCCATGTGGTAGTCAGCCGCTCTCAGAATCTTTGATCTTCCCCTTCTAAGCTATGATAAACTATATGTAGTTCTTCAAGTACATTTTAAATCTTGGTAGCTAGGAACCAGTTGTCTTAAAAAAAAAATATATATATATATACATATCTGCCAATAGCATTGGGAATAAGCATAAAATGCTTATTCCCCAAGTGCTTGCCAATGTTGCATGTTACCAGTCTAACATAGAGGTACGTTAGTATTTTTTGTATGCTGTACCACAGTTCACATAGAAAATTTTTGTGTGGTTGTGCAAACGCCAGTATGGGTTTGAGAACTAATAAACTTAAAAGTTGTGTTTCTCTTTAATTATTTTGGTTTGTTTTCTATCTAGGTACTTTTAAACTAGTAATAGAATTTTCTGAAGAATATCCAAATAAACCACCAACTGTTAGGTTTTTATCCAAAATGTTTCATCCAAATGGTAAGTAGCAATTTATTACACTTCACAAATGATTGGGGTAGGAGCTTCTTTTCCTCCTTTTAGGTCTTGTCCCTTACTTCTCTCAATTAGGGCCTACTGGTAGATGTCCATCTTAGCTACATTATTGTAGCTGGATTCTATCAAGCTTCCAAATTTGAGGTATTTTTTTTTTTCTTTGTTGTCTTTTTTGTTTGTGGTACTGAGGATAATCCAGTGTCCAGGGGTACTCTACCACTGAGACACATCCCAAACCCCTTTTTATTTTGAGACAGGGTCTTGCTAAGTTGCCTGGGCAGACTGTGAGCTTTCAATACTCCTGCCTTAGCCTCCTTTGTGACTGGGATTACAGGCATGTACCACCACACCTGAAAAAATTTTTTTGTTTTAATAACTTCTGGGGGTGGGGTACTAGAGATTTAACCCAGAGGTACTTTAACGCTGAGCTACATCCCCAGGCCTTTTTATTTTTGAGACAGGGTCTCATTAAATTGCTTAGGGCTTCACTAACTTGCTGAGACTGGCCTCAAACTTGCAGTCCTCCTACCTCAGCCTCTCCAGTTGCTGGGATTACAGGCATGCTTCACTGCACCTGGCTTGTTTTAATAACTTTTGAAAGAAAAGTAATAGGTATTTGTAGAACTGTGAACAATACCAAACTTTTTCATCTAAAATCTAGCTTTTAAAAAATACAAACTTGAACTGGGCCCAGGGGCTCGTGCAGTAATCCCAGGGGTTTGTGAAGCTGAGTCAGGAGGATTATAAATTCAAGGTCAGCCTTAACAATTTAGTGAGACCTTGTCTCAAAATAAAATAAAAATAGGGGGGACTAGGGTTGTGGCTCAGCAGTGGAGTGCTTGCCCAGCATGTGCAAGATCCTGGGTTCAATCCTCAGTACCACATAAAAATAAATTAATAAAATGAAGGTATTGTGTTCAACTACAACTAAAAAGTAAATATTAATAAAAATTAAAATAGGGCTGGGTATGTAGCTTAGTAATATAAAGTGCCCCAAGGTTAAATCCTCAGTGCCAACAACAAAAAAAAAATTTACAACTTTGGGGCTAAGATGTAGCTCAACTGTAAAGTGCATGCCTAGCATTCACAAAGCTGTGGGCTTAGTTCCCAGTACCACCACCAAAAAAAAAAAAAAAAGTTAATGGGGGGGGATACAATTTTGCTTATACATAATTGGCAATGTGTTATATATGAATTTTATATATGTGTATATATGTGTACATACACCCATGCATTGAATATTTTCCCTTATTAAATATTCTATATTCTGTGTATATGTGTACATGCACTTTGTATTGAACCCAAGGCCTCACACATACCTAGGTACTAAGTACTGGGCTACATCTCTGGCCTGAATCATTTTTAATAGCTATAAATGTTCTATTATATAGATCACCTAGATCTATTTAACCAATGTTATTGGGTTTTGGTGGGTTTGTTGTTGTTTGTTTGTTTTAATATTTTTTTTTTTAGTTGTAGATTGACACAATACCTTTATTTTATTTATTCATATGTGGTGCCAAGGATGGAACCCAGTGCCTCACACATGCTAGGCAAGCACTCTATCACTGAGCCACAACCCCAGCCCTGTTTTGTTTTGTTTGCTTGTGGTACTGGGGATTGAACCCATGTTTGTGGTTTAAACAGCACATTGAACATTCTTGAAATGTTCTGAAATTCTTTTTAGGTGTCAGTTATTGCTTCTTCAGAAAAAGTTTTTCAAAATAAGATTTCTGGGTTAAAAGCTATTTGCATCATTACTTAGTCGATTGAATGAATGAATGGATAACTTTTGAAAATAAATTTGGTCTTCCTCGACTTCATAAAGTTTATATCTGTTAGGTTTAGATTAGGAAATTTGGGGTTTGGTGAACACCTTGAAGTGTGCTGGAGGATATCTCGCCCAGAGAGGGAATAGAAGCTCCAGGCACATGCTCTGCCCCTCCCATGTACTGCCCTATGCATATCATCACCTTAACTGCTCCCTAGTTATATTCTCTATAACAAACTGGCAAATGTAAGTAAGAAATTATCCAACATGGGTGTGGGAGTCATAGAAATCCCCAGTTTATGTCTGATTGTTCAGAAGCATGGGAGGTATGGATTTATAATTGGTATCTGAAGCACGACCTTTTCTGGCACTGAGTTCTTTAACTTGTGGGATCGGGCACTAACTCCAGGTAAATGGTGTCAGGGTGAATTGAATTGTAGATACCCAGTTGGTGTCAGGGAATTGTTGGTGTGGGGAAAAACTCTTGACACATCTCTTGTCAGAGCTGTTATGCATATAGAGAAACAATGTTTTTCACCAAAGTGTCATTTCATCCACAACAGTGATTTCAACTGCCACCACCCAACCAAGGCACAGCTGAAGCTGTGTCTCTTGACCTGATTTTTCTCAGGATTTTTCTGTTAGTAATACAGTAGCCCAGGGCTGAATTGTGGCTCAGCAGTAGATCACTCGCCTAGCACAGGCAGGACCCAGGTTCGATCCTCAGCACCACCTAAAAATAAAGGCATTGTGTTGTGTCCATCTACACCTAAAAAATAAATATTTAAAATAATAATAATAATAATACAGTAGTCCAGCATGGAGGCACATACCTATACTCCAAGATACTTAGGAGGCTGGGGCAAGAGGATCATAAGTTTGAGACCAGCTTCATTAGCTTAGTGAGGCTTTGTCTTAAAATTAAGAAGGAAAAACAAAACACTAGGGATGTGGTTCGGTCACTGGTACCACAGAAGAAAAAATAATTATGATGATTCTTGGATTATAAATTCTCATGAAAAACTACTTCTCAAAAACTTGAATCTCCTCTTCCACCTAACTCTGTTCATTTAAATGTGGTCTTCCCTGTTAGGTAACTTATTGACAGTCTTGACTTTTTCTTAGACTACATAATAGAGCTCCTTACTCAGAGGAGAGATGTGTTTGTCTGTGTCTGGAATCAAGGTGACCCACCATTTGAGCATCACTAATCTAAAATCCAAAATGCTCCAAAATCTGGAATTTTTTGAGCATTAACATGTCATAAGTGGAAAATTCTACACCATGGAATTTCATTTCACATATAAAATTATTTAAAATATTATAACTGGTCCCAATGCTTCATGCCTGTAATTCCAGTGATTGGAGAAGCTGAGGCAGGAGGATTGTAAGTTCAGGCCTGCCTCAGCAACCTTAGGGAGACCCTCCACAACTTAATGAGACCCTGTTTTAAGCCTGGCTGGGTGGTGCATGCCTGTAATCCCAGCAGCTCAGGAGGATAAGGCAGGAGGATTGTAAGTTCAAAGCCAGCCTCAGAAACTTGGTAAGGTCCCCAGCAACTCAGTGAGACCCTCTCAAAATGAAAGGGCTGGGGATATGGCTCAGTGGTAAAGCACCCATGAGTTCAAATCCCTACTCCAAAGAAAGAAATTAAGTTCTATCCCAAGATATTTCTATATCTATATCTATGTCTATATATATACACACACACACACACACACACACACACACACACACACACACACACACACTACAAAATCTGAAACAATGCCTCAAGCATTTCAAATTTAGGGATACTCAGTTTGTACAGCATTTGGCATTTTGAAGCTATAAGTTGAAGTTGCTTTTTCCTTCTAGTTTGCCTTTCTTTTTTGCTAAGATACATTTGATTTTTATTTTCTGTTTTGGGAAAATTTTTAAGTCATTTAGCATTTATTCCACTGTGTTTTTATTTGGCTTAAAGTTGGTATTGAATCAACCCAAACAAATCAAAGGCCTTTAAATAAAACTGGAAAAGGCTAGAATTGGGGGTTGGGGGGCGATTTGTGAATGGAGAATTATCAACTTAAGCATAATCACAGAGTTATGCCATCATTGCCATGGTCATTTTGTTTTCTTTTTTCTAGACCTGACATGAAGACATTGCATAAGCATTTTATCCATTCATCAATTGATGGATGCTTGGGTTCTAACTGACTTCTGGATTACTTCTCAAAAATAGTTACTAGTTCAAAACTTTAAAATCATCTTGTAGTTTTTTTGTTTTTGTTTTTTTTTTTTTTTTTTTTTTTTTGCTTTGAAGTTGCTGAGTTTGATGCTTCTGTGGAATAAACAGCAAGCAGTTGACTGTGTTGTTTTGAAGCTGAGAGAGGGAGATCTGGGCCAAAGCTAACATTTGGGAGCACTTGAGCACTTGGACAGTAACTAAGGCCAAGGAGTGGTTAGCATCATCTAGTTATATTTCAGTAATGGTTAGGAAGGAAGACAGCCTAGGTTAGTGCTCTGAAAAATGGGAGTATTAAGTGTGGTCTGTCAAAAAAATTTATCCTCTAAGTACATAGTCTCCCAAGTAGGTAAAAATTTGTGTTCATCACAAGAAAATATGATTGATTATTCATGATTTAATTTACAGATACCTGCTGCTTGTATTTTGACATGTAATCTTCTAAATGTTTTACATCTTCCTACATAGTAAACAGAGTAGATATGTCTTTTTTTAAATTAACTGGGCCAAGTATCCTGTTTGTGGTAAGGACTTCTCTTAATAGATAGGCAAAGTTAACATATAACTAATTTTAGTGTTGTCTTTGCAGTGTATGCTGATGGCAGCATATGTTTAGATATCCTTCAGAATCGATGGAGTCCAACATATGATGTATCTTCTATCTTAACATCAATTCAGGTAAGAGTGTGTTACGATATATCATTTTTCAGTGTACTGTGGGATACAGTCAGCTCCTTTAGGACAGGTGAACAAACTTACTTACCAGCACCTGGTAACTAATGGCAGAGCTCAAGTAGAAGCCCATGATTTTCACCTGACTGCTCTGCTCTTTGTTTTTGTTTTTAGAATTGAACCCAGGGGTGCTATTACATGTCAGTTGAACCCAAGTGAGCTACCTTCCCGGTCTAAGTTGCGCAGGTTGGCCTTGAAATTGTGATCCTCCTGCCTCAGCCTCCCAAATAGCTGGGATTATAGGTGTGCTCCTGTGTACCTGGCTTACTTTTTTTATTCGTTAACCATATGAAATCCAGCCCACAATCCATTTCTTTTCTTTTTAATTTGTTGAAGTTCTTTACACAGTTTATAATTTGTTGAAGTTCCTTATGTTTTCCATGAGTTATTTATTAGTTTGTGTTTTTAGAACTTTCATAATCCATTTCTTAATGTGTTCTCATAGGTCAAACTTACTCTTATGTAGCACAGCAGAGATTGTGAAGAAAATCTTGGAGAGAAATATAAAGATAACTATTTAGAAAACCCTAAGAACCTTAAGAAAAAGTGCAGAGAAACATTGAGTATATTGTGCAAGAAATTCTAATAAAATTAAAAATCAACTAGATGCCGTGGCATACCTGTAATCCCAGTGACTTGGGAGGCTGAGGCAGGAGGATCACAAGTTTGAGGCCAACTTCAACTTAGTGGAGTTCTAAGCAACTTAACAAGACCCTGTCTCGAAATAAAAAATAATAGTAAAAAGGAGCTGGGATGTAGTTCAGTGGTAAAGCACTTCTGGATTCAATCTCCAGTTTAAAAAAAAAAAAAATTAAAAATGAGGGGCTGGGGGTGTGGCTCAAGCAGTAGCGCCGCTCGCCTGGCATGCGTGCTGCCCGGGTTCGATCCTCAGCACCACATACAAAGGAAGATGTGTCCGCCGAAAACTAAAAAATAAGTATTAAAAAAATAATAATAAAATTTAAAAAATTAATAAATAAAAATGAGTGTAACCATTTGCCAGAGCAATCTGGCTGAGTTCAGAGTTGACCTTGAAAAGCAGTTTTTCAGGGGCTTTTTAGTTATGTGTATTTGAGAGGAGCAAAAATAACATTTTGGTTTGTGACCTTTATAAAACTTTTTCTATATCACTTTAACTTAATTCTAGTCATATCATCTATTTTGTTCTCTTACTGCTAAATGTATATGTTTTGTTTATCAAAAGAATAAAGATACACCCCCTTAGCCGGGTAAGGTGGCACATGCCTATAATCCCAGTAACTCAGTAGGCTGAAAAAGGGGGATTACAAGTTCTAGACCAGTTTCAGCAATTTAGTAAGACTCAGTTTCAAAATTTAAAAAATAAAAAGGGCTGGGGATGAATGGGGTTTAGATCTAGGGATGTAACTCAGTGATAGAAGTAATTGCCTAACCTGTGAGGCCCTGATTTAATCCCCAGCACTACTAACATAGTTTTATCTTTTGGGACTAGGGATTGAACCCAGAGGCACTTAACCACTGAACCAGACCCCCAAGCCCTTATTTTAAGACAGGTTCTCGCTTAGTTGCCTAGGGCCTTGCTAAGTTGCTGAGGCTGGCCTCAAACTTGTGATCCTCCTGCCTCAGCCTCTTTAGTCACTGGGACTACAGGCATGCACCACTGTGTCTGGAAAATTTAACTTTTGAAAATATTGTTTACTAAAGCATTTATAAGTATCATATCTTAACCAAATTAAGCTGCCTATTTCTTGGCTAATGAAAATCTAAGTATACTAAAGAATATTGTTTTTTTTCTGATTTCCTTGAAATTAATGGTCTGAAGGCAATTTAGAATTGTGTTTTAGAAGCCTAAGTTCTTTTAATATTTTTTTAGTTGTAGATGGACAATATCTTTATTTTATTTATTTTTATAATTTTCATATATTCCATATTTAAACCTTGTTATTTGAAAGAATGACAGTGCAAATCTATTTTTTCTTCTTTTTCTTTCCAGTCTCTGCTGGATGAACCAAATCCAAATAGTCCAGCTAATAGCCAGGCAGCACAGCTTTATCAGGAAAACAAACGAGAATATGAAAAAAGAGTTTCGGCCATTGTTGAACAAAGCTGGAATGATTCATAATAGACAACTGGTCTGTTAATCTTTTTCATCATTGTTGTGTATAATTTACCTCCCAGTAGAAAGGCTAACAAATTTTAAGTGCCACAGGTTTTAAGGATTCTGCAGAAAAAAAGAAAAAAAGTCCTTCAGTTTAGAACCTACAAAAGCTTGTGTATCTTGATTAATGTACTTTTTATTGCATGGTGTGAACTAAGTTATTGCTGCATAAATTTGTAATATATCCTGTTTGTATTTTTTTCCAAGTGTATAATGTTGGTGTGGAGTTTTCATGACAGAATATACACATTTTGTAAATCTGTACTTTTTTCAAATATTGAATGCCTTATTTTTGAATTCTTTAGATTTTTAAATTGGAGAAAAGCACTTAAAAGTTTTTTATATATGAATATTACATGTAAAGCTGTTAAAATACATAACTTCAGTGCAAGAGACTTTGTCACTTATTTCCTTATCTGTGTAGGAGGGGTTAATAAGTCTCTAGCTCTCCATCAATTGATAGTTTCATTTCCAATTTCAAAAAGAACATTTCTATTTTATCAAGAAACTCTTCAAATTTGATTCTAAATACCAAGTATAATCTCCAATTTTATTTTGAATGTACCTATATTAGTTCCAGTTGAGTAATTTTTAGATATAACTGGTTTGATTGTGTCCAACTCTGTATTTAGGCCACTTGTTATAGTTTCTTGCATTACTTATGTTAAACTGTATACCTTCTGTGATTTCACAATTGGTCCTCTACCATGAGCAGAGAACTGATGCAGCTTTTTCTGCTACTTGGTAGCACTTCAAAAGGTTTTTGACTAATGAAGAAAGTAAAACCATAAGCATTAGCATTTACCAAAAATTCATGTCCCAGTATTAGCAATGAATTGGTTGCATTGGTTTGAGAAAGACAGATATTTGGAAGGAATCTTGGTGTAATTTAAATATTTGAAAACTACCTTTTAATGCAATTGCCTATCTGTTTATTCTGGGAAATGTTTAACACCAGGGCCTGCTGAGTTGCTTTCTCTTGTGGAGACTTTTTTCCTTTAAAATCTCCTCTAAGTTGTATAAAAGTTGTACTGCATCTTAGTTTACTGGATAAATTTAAAACACAGTATTGTAGAAAGCTAATACAAAGCTATCCTATGCCTTCAAGTAGTATAGAAAATGGAAAATATACAAGTAAATTCTGTTGAACCACCTGTGTAGTCTCTCTAGTAGTTAAAACAGCTATTTCAGTGACCCCAAAGTTTTTTGTCATGTCCATACCAGTTTCATAGAAATAACCAATAGCGACTTCTCTATTGGAAGATTGGGTTACAGGATAGCAGTATCTACAGCCTCTATTCGTTAAGCAAAGTTTAACACTGGAATGGATAAGTGCTGATGTTTTCCTTTAAAAGTTATTTGAACTTTGGTGCAAATGGGAATTCACTCACTGGAATCATGGCCAAAAACAAGAGATGCTTTATTTAAAGGTACCCTATGGTCTTTATTAATTGTGTAATGCTTCTGTAGTTTAGCTGTAAAACAAATTATAGACCTTTACTCCAGTGATTCCCAATTAAATGTTATTGAATATTGCTTCAATACATATTTTTATCCTTAACCTGTTTTTCTTTGCCCAAGTTAAAACTGGAACATTTCAAGTACTTACAGAGAATTACTTTTTGCAGGGAGGACAGTGAGTTGTTACTGCTCAATTCAACACATACATGAATCTCATACCTAATTTGCATAATTTGGAGAAAACCCTGAGGAGGGTTCCATCTCTTAGTAATTCCTGGATTTTTTCCATTCAGTCTTAGAACAGATTCCTATTTCTTTGATTAAGTACCAGGTATGAACCTTCAATTTGTAAAGTTCTGTTATACAGAAAGTGTTTACTTTTAAAGTCTCATGTAAATTTCATAAATTTTTGGTATCCAAGGATCTAGAACTATTTAGTTACAAAATTATATTGTTGGGTTAAGGTTTAAATGCATTTGTGATGCAATTCCTTGATAACAAATACTTCTAGCAGAGAACAATCTGCAAAGCACTATTGGAAGCACTTTAACATTATTTCAAACTCAAGGTAATTATAGGGTGGGTACTATTATATTACAGATGAGAAAACTAGGTAAGAGATGCGATGACATGGGCTGGGGATATAGCTCAGTGGGTGGAGTCCTTGCCTTTCATGTACAAGGCCCTAGGTTCAATCCCCAGCACCAAAAAAAAAAAAGCAATGACATGACTTGTTCAGAGTCAACCAGCTAGTAAGTGATAGAGCTGGGGTCTAATCTTATAACCAGTAATTGTATGATCCCTGAAGGGTATTAAGGGAATCAAGTTTACTTTTGGATGTTCCATTGGACATAGATATTCATTCCAATTTGTGGAAATATTTCAGTTAGAGGTATACCCAGGCTTGTATCTATCCAAAAAAGAGGTCTTCTTGACTGCCATTTTTCACTTTTTTTTTTTGTTCTTCAATGTAAATAAATACAGTGTGGATATAGGGACACACTCCTGTCTCTGATATAAAGAACTGTGATGTATCAATAAACCACATTTCTCCCCCCTTCCTGGAAATATCCTTGAGTCTATAGGATACATCTCAAACCCAATTTCCACTCCCAACAAAATCATTCCATTGATATGAATAACTTGGGGCTGGAGATGTGGCTCAATTGGTAGAGTGCTTACCTCATATGCACAAGACCCTGGGTTCAATCCTCAGCATATATATATATAAAAATAAAGCTATTACAGGTACTGTATTCTCTTTCTGTACTTCATGAATAGTACCTGCCTTTTTGTTGAATCCAGAGCTTTGCACATGCTAGGCAAGCACTCTGCCATTGAGCTACATCCTCTGTCCTTTCATTTTCAGACAAGGTCTCACCAAGTTACCCAATCTGGCCTTGAATTTGTGATCCTCTTGCCTCAGCACCCTAGCAGCTGGTGCACACTACCGCATGTGGTTCCCATTCTTTTAAGTTTTGTGACAGGGTCTTACTAAGATACCCAGGCTGTCCTCAAATTTGAGATCCTCCTGCCTCATCCTCCCTAGTAGCATAGATTACAGGTATAGGCCACCACACCCACCTGACTTTCTTTTCTCTATGCTTTGAACAAAAACAGAGATGAGCATGTGTGCCCACTCTTTCAATAAATTTTCTTTAAAATAATTTTGTCAGGACTTTCTTGAGGCTTTAACATTTCCTCTGTTCATAGATGGATGAGGGATCTTTATCAGTGACTTCTGGATTAAGATGTTTGGGAAGAACCTAAAACAAATATTGTGCTCTCCTGAGAGAAAGCAAGTAACCATTTGCCTGATTAGTGTATGTCTCTATGTAGAGGTGGTCATAAGTAGAATGTTTTCAGGGCTGGGAGATGTACAGAGCTCAGTGGTAGAGCATCTCTTTCTTTTTTTTTTTTTTTTTTTTAGCTTGTAGGAGGCCTTGGGTTCAGTTTCAAGCACCACTACATAAAAAAATATTTTTTTTTAAAGATGCTTATGTAGTCTTTAGGGAAATTTGGCTGATCTCAGATAAATCTTACCTGGAAGACTGATCAATAAAGTGCCACTGGGTTAGAAACTGATGTAAAGGGGACTAGACTGTCTCTGAATTGTGAACCCTTTAGTCATTCTTCCTGGAATGCAGGGAAGTTTCTCTACTGTGTCTTGAAAGCTGCCAGAATGAAAACATAAGAGCACTTAAAGCAGACCTCTTAAGAGCAAAGGGTTGGTTATGGCTGTTTCCTCTCTAAAGCCCCAAGGATAACGTAGCCCTCTTCTCTTCCCCCTTTACAAACAACATCTTCTGCCAAGAATACCACAGCCCACCAGCTGAACTGGACCAGCAGCACTCCTGAAGAAGAGAATGTCCAACACAGAGAGGCTTGCAGCTCTGGCTGGCCCCTGTATAAAGTCATCTTAGAAAACCTGAGTTGGAAATTTTTATGGTTTGGGGTTGGTGCTAGTACAAAGAAAACAAGGAACAGGAAACTGCTTACCTATTACCTTATTCCAAATCTGAAGGATACTTTGCCCTTCCCATAGGAAAAGATGCTTTGGCTTGGCCTGATAACTGTACTGGGCAATGAATAGGGAGGACCCTAGGGACTAGCCCATGTCACCAACTTTAACCACATGCTTGAAATATCACCTCCAAAGAAAAGCTAAATTATAAGCCTTGCTATGTTGCAGTGGCCTTTGGGTATAGGACTGTTCCCACGTGAAAACAAAGCTGTGATTTCAGGTAGAGACTTACTGGGACATAAAATAGATGGGTGCCTTTAGAATAGGGACAATGCCAGGGATGGGTACAAAGGATCTTCTGCCAGCCAGCAAGAAAAGGGGCAGCACTGAGGCCTGACAGTTGCACCTGGCTTTGATTAGCACTTAAATCACTGGCTTTTTGACAGGGGCTGGTGGTTCTATACAGTGCAGCTTAAGGCCACAATGAGCATGAGGAATCAGATTTTAAGAGAATCCATAATATTACTGGTGGTGCACACCATAATCCCAGCAGAAGGATCACAAGTTTGAAGCCAGCCTGAGCTATTTAGGGAGACTATATCAAAATAAAAAGGGCAGGGATTATAGCCAAGTGCTACAGCACCTGCCTAGAATGCAGGAGACCCTGAGTTCTATCCCCAGTATCTTAAGGGGAAAAAAAAAAAAACAAAGGAACATTGGGAACTGCTTTCCTCATAGCCCATCTGCATGCACAGGCCTGGACTGGAGGCCTAAAGGATAGCAAAGGATCTTCAGGGTCCAAGCTCTGAGCCTTCTAGGGACACTTCTTACATAGCAGATGTGCTTTTTGTTACAAAAATAGGAACAATCATGAAAGATAATTTGGTAAACACAAAATGGTAGAAGGAGACATGAGTCATCTTACAACCTGAGATGTCGCAAACAGCTGGTTTAAGGCGAAACTATTATAGCCAGGATGATGAGTCATAGTTGGTTTTACTGAAAAAAAAAATAGAAGAGCTCCTGTCACACAGCCATCATTGGAACATGGGCCATCTTTGCAGTGAAAGGAACATACCCACAGGTGGCACAGGCCCCAGATCCATAAGTATAGGGATCCTAAGATACATAATGTCTGGGAGTGGAATCTGCAGTGGCCACTTACAAGCTTTGGCAAGATTTGCCATCTGGTGACCCTTTTCCTCCGGTGGTTTTGCTTCTGTCCCCTCCCCAGAGCAGGTTGGTATTTATTACTACATTGCTAATGGCCTACTCCCATTCATCAACTAGCCATGGTCACTTAGTATCTAATGGGTGTCAAGTTGCATGTTTTGCCCTGCTCAACAATTGAAACTGAAAAGATCCACCTTTTGCATCTCTGGAGACAGAACTTGGTTGAGTAGGAGATTGTAGGCACTTGGGTTTTCTTTTGTGTAAATCTAAGTTAGGAAATTTTCCTATCCTCACAGCGGGCCTCAGAGAGAACCCAGGGCAGGAATGAGGCAGTCAGAGCCCATAAAGTGCCAAGCATTTTTTAGTTTTTCCACTGAAGTTTCCAAATAAAACTGGAGGCTCCCCACTTTACAGATTACTATACTGAAATAAAGTAACTCAACAGGAAGAATGTATCTCCCAGCACACACCTACTGTGGATAGGTCAGCATTCTTAGAACATGGTCAAAGGGAAAGGAAAACAACAGCTTTAGGAGGATGAGATTTTTTGATGCCAGCTTCCATAGGGATGCAAGAGCTTTAGTCACCAGGCCCACACAGCTCAAGGTTGATGCCTTTACTGCCAATTGTCCCTTCATTAAACCAGGGGAGGGCCAAGAAGAGCAGGCCCCTAAGTGACATTTGCCAGGGAAAATGAGGTTGGAGTGCCATATTTAAGAATAATTTTTTGACTGACTAGCCTACAAGGCTGGGAAAGTAGAATGGAGGCTGGGACCAGCTGGGCTGTATTCTGAAGAGGCATACATGTCTAACACTGTCAAAGGAAAAAGCTGTGATTCACATGCCAAGTCTAGGTAAAAAATCAGCTCAAATTTATTAGGAGCCAATAGTCTAATTTTTATTTTCAGTTCCTTGATTTCCAAGAGCCTCTGTGTTTAAATGATAATCTCGTTTTGTTTGCAGTACTGGGGATTTAACCTGGTGGTGCTTCACTGGGTAGGAGATTGTAGACACTTGGGTTTTCTTTTGTGTAAATCTAAGTTAGGACATTTTCCTATCCTCACAGTGTGGCCTCAGAGAGAACCCAGGGCAGGAATGAGGGTTGGTAATAGCTACATCCTGAGCCCTTTTTTAAATTTTGTGATGGTCTCACTAAGTTATCCAGAAGGGGCTTGAATTTGCTATCTCCTTCCTAAACCTCCTGAGTTGCTAGGATTACAGGTATGTGCCATAGCTTCTGGCTCAGGTAATGGTCTTTTTTACTCCACCTCTTCAATGGCTCAGGCCCACCTCCATTCCTGACAAGCACATGGGAAAGACTTTGCCCTACTGCTGACACTCAGAGAAAACCTCCCAAACAAAAGTGTAAGAGTCAGTCAGCATGCCACCACACAGCTCCAGGAGTCCTAACTTTCAGAAAGAGCACAGTGAACCTCAAGGAAAAAACAGTGTTGCCTGACTTACTTTTCATTTTATTTATACACATGCAAAATTACGGCAGACTTTTTTTCTTAGCAGTGCACTCAGTAATTGTTAAAGCAATTTTGTTGACTAAATGTCTGTTTTAAGTTCTAAAACTCTTACCTCTGAAGATCTGTACTTATTCTTTCTCCTACAGAACCGAAAGTTATTGCTAAACTAGTCAAGAATAAGAGCCAGGTGAGGTGACTACAACCCCAGCAATTCAAGTTTTGCAAATTCAAGACTAGCCTAGGTGACTTAGCAAGATCCTGTTGCAATTTTTTTTTAAGATGGGGAGGGGAGCTGGGGGTGTACTTCAGTGGTAAGAGTGCCTCTGGGTTCAATCCCCAGTACCTGGGGCGGGCGGGGGAGATGAATGAGAGCCATGATTAGTTAGACATCATAGGTCACAGAGGCCTCAGACATCCAGAAATTGACAGTCTCCTTCCAGACACATTCTGCTGGGCAAGACTCTTTATTGATTGATTGACTGATTTAGGTACTGGAGATCCTAAAATACTTAATCTCTTGTTTTGTTTTGTTTGCAGTACTGGGGATTTAACCCAGTGGTGCTTCATCACCAGTGGCACTTAATCACTGAGCTATTACCAACCCTTTTATTTTTAATTTTGAGACAGAGTCTTGCTAAATTGCTGAGGCTGGTCTCAAACTTGGAATTCTCCTGTCTTACCCTCGTAAGAGACTGGGATTAGAGACATGCACCATTGCACCCAGTTAGCAGAAACCGTTTTGAACTGGAGAAGTGAGTAACACAAGTCACCTGACAGAGTGATAGAAAATTCAAGACGGGACAGTATGCATTTACTACAGATACCAAAGCATCAGAGCACAGGCAATGATTCTTCCCAGTGCCCACAGATAGGTAAGCCGCTGTTCCAAGTGGATCTTGGAAAAGTTCAGAGAGAATCCTTACCGCTGATAAGGTAAAAGAATGATTGGGTGACTCTAAGGAATATTTCTGAAAGCAATTTTGTAGATATAACTTGAATAACATGAGAGAGCATCACTGTTAGCTGAACATCTCAACTGTATAAGTTAGTTCTTCTTTTCATAAAGTCTGAGACGTGTCTTTAACAGAAAACATCCTCTTTTAGTCATTACTTGAAGGTTTATACTTTACTGTGTCCCTTCATATCATTTTACGTATTCTCATCCCAACTCTTGGGCAGAACTGTATATGTAAAGGTCAGAATCTTGCAGCTTGCATGTGGTATGAGCTCCTGTTTCAAAGCCAATCATGGGCCATTTTACCTACACAAGGAATGCTACAACATAAAAATTTAAATTTCTTTGCTATTTTCTTTTCCAGAAATACATGAAGAATGAAAATTTAAAATATTCACTTTATACATGAGGTTACTACCAATTGTAAAAGTAAGATGAGACCAGGCACAGGGGCATACACCTGTAATCCCAGCACCTGGGGGTGCTGACACAGGAGGATTGCAAGTTCAAGGCCAGCCTCAGCAACTCAAGGCCCTAAGAAACTTAGTGAGACCCTGTCTCAAAATAAAAAAGTAAATTTAAAAAAGGGATGGGGATGTGGCTTAGTGGTAAAGCACCTCTGGGTTCAATCCCCAGTACCAAAATAAGTAAATAAATAAAAAGTAAGATGAGAGGTCAGGCTCAGTGGCTCACACCTCCAGCAACTGGAAACTGAAGCAGAAGGACCATATGTTGGAGGCCAGCTTCAGCAACTTAGCAAGACCCTATGTCAAAATAAAGGAGGCTGGGCGGGGGTGTTGTGGCTCAGTGGTAGAGCATTTGCCTCACTCGTATGAGGCTCTGGGTTCGATCCTTAGCACCACATAAAAATAAATAAATAAAAATATTGTGTCCATCTACAACTAAAAAAAAAATTTTTTTTTAATTTTAAGGGCTGGGATTGTGGCTCAGCAGTAGAGTGCTCACCTCCCACATGTGAGACCCTGGGTTCGATCCTCAGCACCACATAAAAATAAATAAGAGAAATAAAAATATTGTGTCCAACTACAATTAAAAAATAAATAT
Organism: Urocitellus parryii; assembly: GCF_045843805.1. Taxonomy (NCBI): domain Eukaryota; kingdom Metazoa; phylum Chordata; class Mammalia; order Rodentia; family Sciuridae; genus Urocitellus; species Urocitellus parryii. The sequence goes on along the minus strand of NC_135531.1, from coordinate 134,994,265 downwards.
TTTTTTAAAATTTTAAATAAAATAAAAAGGGCTAGGGATATAGCTCAGGGTTCATAGTCCCTGGGGTTCAGTCTCCGGTACTACAAATAAATAAATAAATAGGTAGATTTATAGATAAATAATACACTGTAGTTAACTAGAGTGTAGAATTCTTTAAAAATAAACTGAGGGCTGGGGATGTGGCTCAAGTGGTAGCGCGCTCGCCTGGCATGTGTGCGGCCCGGGTTCGATCCTCAGCACCACATACAAACGAAAATGTTGTGTCTGCCAAAAACTTAATAAATAAATAAATATTTAAAAAATAAATAAATAAAAATAAACTGAAAGATAGGGTTGGCTGGGGGTATAACTCAGTGGTAGGGTACTTGCCTCATATGACCCAGGCCTCTGGGTTCAATTTCCAACACCAAAAACTAAATAAACAATCAAACTAAACGAGATTGGGGAAAATCAACTTTTTATGCAAGGAAAGGCTATTTCATTGGAACTTACATATAGAAAATAAAATCCAAGGGCTGGAATGTAGCTTAATTGGTAGAGTACTTATTGCTTTGGGTTCAATCTCCAGCACAAAAAAAAAAAAAAAAGAAAGAAAAATCCATGAGAAATCTATGGGAATTTCATTTTAAAAGTGAATAATCACACAGATGTTTTCCCATTCTGTAATGTAATTTTTTAAATCTCACACAAAGTTGTACAAATAATCAGAATGGAAAAAATCTAGGCTGCATTTGAGGGGAAAAAAGACCAAGTCAAGGAGCACTGTGCTTGGCCTTCAAACTTACTCTCCTGATCCTTGTCATGCTTCTCTGTAGTAGGTATTTCTGTGATCTCCATTATTCAAGCAAGTTTAAGTAAGGAAAGAAGTAGCTTGTCCAAAGTTACAGATCAGAGAGCCTGACTTAACTCAGTCCATCTCATGATCATTAGGGAGACTAGAACTGGGAGCTGCATAGAGATGTGGCCCATACAAGGGAAGATGCTTGGCCTTCATCCAAAAGTATAACTTCTCTGCCCACAGACACCAGCTCTACTTTATTTATTTACCAGCTCTACCTGTTTTCACCAATTAAGTTAAGGCAGGTTTCATAACTATTGCCAGTGCCTATCAATGATGAGTGACTCTTTCTGTGTTAGACTTGCATTGCTACCCTTAAATGAAGCCTCAATCCCACTATGATTTGAGGTACATATGTAATAGTGGGAACTAAATGAAAGGAACAGGAAGAGGGTTCAAAACAGGTACATTAATTAAAGGGAGAATATTAATACCAAAATTTCAAAGCAGAGCAGATTTATACTGTATTTCTTGAGAGACTGTGCAAGACAGTTCCTCAAGTCTAGAAGACCCAAGTTTTACCCAGCAGCCTGGGAGACCTGGACAATCTACAAATCATCTGGCTGGCTGGACAAAGCCAAAGAATCTCCTATGAGTGAATTTTACTTGTTTTTTGAGTTTTTTTGTTTTTGTTTTTTGTCTGCAGTGCTGGGAATGAAACCTAAGGCCCCAAGAATGCTAGATAAGCACTCTACCACTGAGCTACACCCCTGGCCCTCAATGAATTTTAAAATAAGGCCAGATACTATTTTTTTTTTTGTACTAGGTATTGAACTCACAGGTGCTTTACCACTGAGCTAAATCCCTGGCCCTTTATATTTTGAGGGTCCCACTAAGTTGCTTAGGGCCTTGCTAAGTCGCTGAAGCTGGCCTCGAATTTGTCATGTTCCTGCGTCAGCCTCCCCAGCCACTAGGATTATAGGTGCACACCACCGCAGTGGGCAGCCAGATACTTTATTGTAAACTGCCTCTTCCCATGAGCTAGCTAGCTCATGAGTACCTTAGCCCACAATGTGATTCTCATTTCCTACACAAAGATAGGTATATAATGACAGTGAAGAATAGAATGGTATAAATAAGGAATTTCATGTAGAAATAAGGAAATAAAAGATCTGATTTGCCTTAGTCAGAAAAAAAGGCAAAAAAAAAAAAAAAAAAAACCCAACCAGAATCACACTTACAGGTATACTGTTGAAAATCCAAACTATAAAATTCATTACCTGCCACTATTACAACATTTACAAAAAAAGGACATCTTGAACAAAGGCTTATATGATGTTGACGAAATCATCTTGGAGTGCATGATTTATAAATACATAAATATCCATGCATACTTTTACAGTGGTAGCTACTGGAAGAATAATGACTTCTATAAGCCAATCTAGACATTCCTTTTTCATTCCAACTGCCTCTACCAGGAGTCTAGAGCTGCTGTGGTCACTGTCACATTCATTCCAGCCTCCTCTCTAAGCCTGTGGCCCATGATGAAAATGTGATACATCTTCTCCTTAGCTTTGATGCTGAGAGGGAAAAAAAGAAAAGGTTATATAGCCATGCAGTCCAGTGAATCGAATTCATCTTCATAAATTAAAATATAGCAGTGATATAATATTTATGTACTATCCAGATGGTAAGTCTACTCAGAAATTATTAATATTTTACTACATACAGAAATTTTAGCAAAACATTGACCACATCATCCATTTCGAAGCCAGAATCTAATTTTCTTGTCTTGTCTCTTGCAATCTATAAATGTTCACAATTTAAAGCGGTAACGGAAATACTTGAAATGCACCTTCATGCTCTCCAGTGAAGGGTTCTAAAAGCAGAATCACACAAACACTTTTTGGTCTAAATTAAAAGTAGATTCAGGTAGTAATTCACAACATCTCACACTGAGTCAGGGTATTTAGGAGATGTGAAGGTTATATATTTCTGGAGTTCACACTATTACAAACTGTAAAAGCATGTCTTCAAATAGTGGTGAACTGAAGCAGATATATTCTTTCTGGGGACTCTCTAGCACCTTTGGTAAATTTAAACTTGGCTTTAGACAAATTTTAAGCAGGGTGTGTGTGAAGAAATCACTTTGGCTGTCACCTTGTATTTGAGTGGATTTCCTTAACATTTAGCAATGAATCAATCTGAGAGTCTTTTGAGTAATCAGAGATTTCAAGGTATGACCTATTTCTTAGCTAAGCCAGTCTTTTTAAGCGATGATAAAATGAAATTCCTCAACAAAAGCAAAATATAAGAAATCTTTCTCCTTTTGGAAGAATTCAGTTATCACCTAAAAAAACAGTCTAAAGAAGAATAGTCCTCTCAGTTATCTCTCAGATTTCCAACAGGACAGACCCCCAACTACAACAGTACATCAGTTGCCACTGATATAGGTTGCTAAAAGTACAGTGTTTTGATACTAGGGATTGAACCCAGAGCTTTACCGCTGAGCTACATCCCCATCCCTTTTTATTTTCTATTTTAAGACAGTTGCCCAGACTAGCCTCAAACTTGTGATCCTCCTGCCTCAGCCTCTGGAGTTGCTGGTATTACAGGCATGCACCACCATGCCCAGCCACAGTACAGTCTTTTCCACAAGGTACTAGCAATTGATTCAACCATCCTGGGCACTAGATGAAAATATTGGCTTCTTTTGACTTCTAACAGATTAAAAGTAGCTTCACTGAGCATATTTTTTATCTTGAGATGTAAGATCTCCTCTGTATTAATGAGTCTGACAGATTGAATTTGTTTTAGATATTCAGCAATACTTGTCAATACTTAGAACATGGCTACTCTCACCAAAGCATTACCTCAGAGCTTACCAAGACTGGGCATAATGCATAAAAAAAGTGCCTCTTGAAATGTAGGCACACTGGTTTTTCTAACTTTTTTTCCACATTTCATCTATGGTCCCTTTTCATACTGCAGTTTTTCCTCTTGGGAATATACAAATATTCTCAGGAAAAATTGACCAAATAATTAAGTTTGACAACTTGTTTGAGCCAGTAAGGACAGCTTCCTAGTCAATCACTCCTTTCTCCGTTATTAAGACACTATCTTGGAAATATTAACTCTGACAGTCATGGCAATGCCACTCTTCCCTTAGTCAGCTGCTCCTCTTTGTTAATTATCACTTTTTAACAGGTGAGCTGGGCAACCACACATGCTTCAAGCAGGTGCTTCTGGATAGTGGTTGGATAATCAAGATTGTTTGCTCAATATATTTGTGTTTGAAACCCTCTTTCACAAGAGAAAATCATACACTGCAACTGTTTATCAAATCCCACCTGTCAAAGACCAATACTCATTTCTCATATTAAAAAAAAAAAAAAAGGTTGAACAGACCACAGAAATGTACTTGCCTCAAAATTGCAGAATAGCCAAAAAGTATTTTTAAAATCTTACTGAGGGCTTAAGTCTCTAAGTCATCATCACTGTCTGGCCTTGAGATACCAACAATGCCAGGCGATCACTTCCACTTGCTAGCTAGCTTTAAAACCCAACTGATCTCTAATTTTAGAGCTAAGAATCAATTCTGGGCAGTACAACAATGGACATTTTCAGGTGTATGGCTTAACATCAGGGTTTTTTCCCCGACTCAGGGCTGGCACTATTGCCTAATGTTTCACAGCTTCTTCTATAACATGCAGAAACTGCAGATAAGGGGCAAAACTGCTGTGTAGGCCCTGTGGCTCTTTCCAGTGTGTTTGCAGAGCGGTCTTCAGTGGAGGGGATAGTCATGGCACACAGGTGGATGGCCTGTTCTCAGGATGGGCTCATCTAGACGGGCTTTTGTTTTGTTAGTGGTGCTGAGACTGGAACTCAGAGCCTCATGAATGCTGGACAAGTGCTCTGCCACTGAGTCACATCCCCAGCCCCCTAGAAGAGTCTTAACTGCAAAACTCAAAGTACCCTCTAAGAATCTCACTTTTCAGGAGCAATGAATTTCATTTTCAGTATGACCAGAAGTCTAAAATTAAACTTGGTTACAAAGAAAACATTAGTTTCATATAAAGGAAGTTAAAACACACCTAATCCGTAAAAGTATAGAATTATGGCCCCCATGCAGGCTTTTTCCAGGTAGCACTGCTTTTAGGAATGATAAGCCCAAGCCTGAGGATTCTGCTCTGGAGACTCGATTTATGTAAAGATAATATCAAAAAAGCATCCCAGGGCTGGGGGTGTGGCTCAGGCCGTAGCACGCTCGCCTGGCATGCGTGTGAGGCACTGGGTTCGTTTCTCAGCACTGCGCATAAATAAATAAAATAAAGGTCTATCAACAACTAAAAAAAATTTTTTTAAATCTTTTTTAAAAAAAGCATCCCAGGGCATGGGCTCTACACATTTTTAAAGGGAAAGACCCCTTTACAGTTTAGACATATCCTGCCAGGCATGGTGGCACACACATGTAATCCCAATGGCTCAGGAGGCTGAGGCAGGAGGATCTAGAGTTCAAAGCCAGCCTCAGCAATTGTGTGAGGCCCTAAGCAACTCAGCGAGACCCTATCTCTAAATGAAATACACAAAAGGGCTGGGGAATGCCCCTGGTTTCAATCCCAGGTACCAAAAACAACCCCACAGTTTAGACAGATCCTTCCCAATGTATACACACTTCTATGGATAATGTTGAGGACATGAAAATCTCTTTAGTCTCTTTCTGGGATCTACAGCCCAAATATCATGGAGTGTTCTAATGTCTAATAGCCCAGCAGGACTGGAAAGAGTATAGCTACTGTTCAGAAAACCAAGACAGAGAAGTAAAATGGCTAACTAACGTAAGAAAAGCAGATCTGAAGGACAGCCAAAAACACCTTAGGAACAAAAACAAGGAAAGACTGCCACAAGCAGTTAGAAAATGATGGATCACCCCTGCCTCATGGGGTACAGTCTGACAGCCAGCAACCATCTAGCTCCTTCCTGGCTGGCCCCCCTCACCACTCTGGAACACCTAAGGATTTTTTAAAGTATTATATGAAAGGCTCCAAAAAGTCCAAAACTACCAATTCACATGGCTCCCTGCTATATATTAGCAGCTGATTTTAAAAATAAAATAGCATCTCAAAAACCAACCTGAATCTTCTGACCCCAGGTTTAGATTAAAAAACTAATAAAAGAATGTTTTATTTTAAGGAAAACAAACCAGAAATCAAGTTTGGGAATAAAATGCCTTTCTAGGCAGCTGAGGATTCAACTATTCAAAAGAGGACCTCTTTATGTGCCCTGACCCCTAAAACATGCCAATTGGGGTGAAACAAGAGCTTACCTATGGCTGAAGATACAACTAAAAAGGGGCCAGAAGCTTTTTATTGCTTTGGTTAATTTTGGGAGTATTTTCTGAGTGCCTGTTGCAGTTATAAGGACTAAAACATCAGGCATCATCAATATCACAATCTGCTGGGGCAAATGCCCCAAGGAACTTTAGAAGATAAGGGAGCAATTAGTTTTGCTATATGAGGAGACTGGGAAAAATGTGAAAAATGCATGTTTTGAGGGTTATTCTGGAAAAGTAGCTGGGAAACCCCACCCCATCTCCTCCACAGCCCTATCCTCTCCATAGCTGCAGCTCCAGGGTACAGATACAAGACCCTAAGCAAGAGCTCACCTGTCCAATCCCAGAGCCTCAGGTTAAACCAACCCGGCAGACTAGGGAGCAGCTATGGGATCTGGACATTACTCTAGCCACATTCCTTATCAAGTCAGAGAGGCCAAACACCTGAAGGTCCAGCCCTCACCTGAAGGGGCACTGATGCACTAATTTGTTACCAACAAGATTTTTTAACAATTGGGAAATTTTTGCACTAGTCTAGCCAACAGTTTCCTTAAAATCAAGAAAAAAACTTAAAATGGAGTATACGTAGACAAACCAAAGAGGTTGAGTTTAGGTATTATTCCACCAACAATGCATAACTTATTAAGGTGGGTTGTTAGCTAGTTATAAAAATGTTTATACCAATTGCAGGGAAATAAAACTGAAAAGGCATAGAACTGTGGAATAATAAACAAGGTATTCAAAAACCAGTATACCCCAGGGCTTGGGTTATAGCTCAGAGGTAGAGTGCTTGCCTTGCATGTGTGAGGCACTAGGTTTGAGCCTCAGCACCACATGAAAAAATAAATTAATTAAATTAAGGTATTAAGTCCATCTACAAGAAAAAAAATAACATAAAAACCAGTATACCCCAATATGTGTCATCAAAGCAGGGACCATTAAATCTACACTTTTTCATCAAATGCACTTGGATATCCTGTTTACCTTTTTCATTAATTCACTTCTGGTAGTAAACTGTGGCAGGTCTTCCACTTCAATACCATCAGCCATTTCCATCACCTTGTCTAGAAGGTCTTTATTGTAACTGCACAATAAAAAGTAGTACGGTAAAAACCTTGGAAGAATTACTAGTCACTGTGGGTTAATAAGAAATTGCAAGTTACTAGACTATAAACTTAAATCTAGAAGTATTAAATTTTTCTTTTTTTAAAGAGCCAGAGTCTTACTGCTGGGCATGGTAACACACACCTGTAATCCCAGAAACTCAGGAGGCTGAGGCAGGAGGATCACAAGTTCAAGGCCAGCCTCAGCAACTTAGTGAGACCCTGTCTCAAAATAAAAATAAAAAAAGGTTAGGAATGTACTCAGTGGTAAAGTATCCCTAGGTTCAAACCCCAGTACGAGAGAGAGACAGAGAGAGAGAGAGAGAGAGAGAGAGAGAGAGAGAGAGAGAGAGAGAGAGAGAGACAGGCAGGCATAGGGTCTTGCTGTTATCCAGGCTGGCCTAGAACTCCTGTGCTCAAGTGATCCTCCTACCTCAGCCTCCTTAATAGTTGGGACTATAAGTACAGGCCATTGTGCTGGGTTCTTCTGTGGACTAATTTGATACTGTCAGGGAAACCTATATATATGTTCAGCACAAGGTTAGAAAATAGTTCTTCCTCTTTTGGGGTACAGAATTAGGCTTTGGAAATGCCAATAAGAGCAGATGTTTCAAGATTTTCAAAAACAGAGGCACCATATGTCTGGCAGTACATATTCATGAATATGGTATGAGGGCAAAAAAAATATTTTTTATTTTAAACATCTAGAATGTTGTCTAATGAAAACAGCATCACTTGTTCATTTGCTCAATTCTCTGACATCTGTCTAATCTTGAACCTATTAACCAAGAATACCCAGGGGTACATAGAAGGCAGAAAGGAGAGAAGTGTATGTCTGGGATGGGTTAATCTGGTATATCCTATTCTAATAAATCCCAATATCTGGGGTTGGGGGTGTAACTCAGTGCTAGAGCATGTGCTTAGCATGCAAGAGGCCCTGCATTCAACCTCCAGCACCAAAACCAAAACCAAAGCAAATCCAAGTGGGTTGACCTGGAGGGGTCATGTGACCAGAGTCAAGCAAGATACAGAAACCACCACCAAACCAAGTCATTCTTTTCTAACTTCAAGAAACTGTAAGAGGGTAGAAGGGATCCTCAAGATCTCTGCCTTCTTCATAATGGGGTCAAAAAAGGGTCAATCAGGCATTTCAAAAGCAGGACCTTGCTCTCTTGATGCAGTTGCCAAGAAGCAGTGGACTTTGGAACCTTCACAAAAAGATAAGTTCAAAAAAGTTCATTAAAGGGAAGGCAAAAAAGTAAACCTAGCTCCTGCTCAGGATCAAATAGTCTGGGGTTTGGGGAGACAAAGTCCTGGGACACAGATCCTACCATCGTGGTATAAAATCTACCAATCCTGCCAGAAGCTGCATGCCCTACAAAAATCACTTCCTCTCCCTCAGCCTCTTCATCTGATGGCGGGGGAGTCTTTTTCAGTCTATGCACTTTTGCCTTGTGAGTGAAAGGAGCAAATGGACTTAAAACGCACTCTGAAAAGGTAGTGATCTGAGCTAGTAATTAGTAATACTGATAAGAGCAATGTGGCAACTCTCGAGCCCACCGTGTACTAAGCTGTTCGTCTTTTAATTCCTGTAGCCATCATAACCACCCATTTACCAGATGAGGAAACTGAGGCTCAGAAAAAAATTAAGCATCTTTCCAAGGGGCTGCAAGGTGGAAAGGAGCCGGTGGAACAGCCAGTGCGATGGGAGGTTGGGGACGGGTTGAGTCTGGGACAGAGGTTTTGGGTCAGAGGGCTGAGGGTCGGCAGGCAGGGGGCAGGGTCAGCCGGCCGGCAGGGGTCCGCACCTGCAGCCCAGGAAAAGATGGTTGGCCCAGACCATGGAGAGGGACAGCAGCTGGTCCAGGCGGCCGCCGCCGTCGGGCGGGTCGCGGTAATCAGGCAGGTGGCGCAAGATGAATTCCATGCGGGCCTTCCATTGCTTCTCGCTCTCAGAGTAGGAGCGGAACTGCTCGGCGAAGTCGGCCGCTTGCCGCACCCCGGAAACCAGCTCCTCCACCGCTGCAGCCGCCTCGCCACCCACCATGGCTCGCGCTGCAGCCGAGGGCCGGATCCTCCCGCCGCTTTCCCGACGCACACCGCGCCACCGCCCGGCTGCTAGAGGGGCCCCGGCGGCACGCGACTGCTCTGGAGGACCGGCCTGGAGCGCCCTCGCCGGGCCCGGCGGCGTACCCCGGCTCTGCTCGCCGCGCCCGAGGCTTCCCTCACACCTCCGCAGCCTGCCGCGGCTGCCGAGTGGGTGTACTCTGGACTGCAAGGGCGGCTCGGGATCGACCCCACGGAGAACCGATGGGAAAACTGAGGTCCGCCAGTGGAGTCCAGGCACCCCCACCTCCAGTGGGCAGCTGGATGCCAAATAGAACTGTGCTGTGTCCTTTTTGCCCTGCGAGGTCTCCAGGCACCGCCCTATCCTGAGCGACAGCAGAGGCCTGTGCCACAGAGGGATGCCCTAATTTCTGGGGATCTATACATGTAGCTGCCTGGGGTCTCTCTTTGATTTATTCCCAGGGGTCTTAACACCCCACTCAGGTTGAGGCCTGAAGTAAGTAATCCATCCAATGAATACTTGCCAGACACTTTGCTAGGTGCTGAGGATAAACTAGAGCAAACTCAAAGCCCTGCTCTGGCAGCACATGCCTGTAATCCCAGCGGCTGGGGAGGCTGAGGCAGGAGGATCACAAGTTCAAAGCCAGCCTCAGCATTTGAACGAGGCCCTAAGCAACTTAGTGAAACCCCTTTAAGAAAGTAGATACGCATTCAAGGGATAATACAGGCCATCTCAAGAGTAAAATATATTTTGGGGAGATTCTCAACTCTTGGGGGGGGGGGGCAGTATTTAGGATTGAACCCAGGGACACTCTGCCACTGAACTACATTCCCAGACCTTGTTATTTTATTTTTGAGACAGACTCTCACTAAATTGTCCAGGCTGGATATGTAGGAATGATATCAGACTGGTGATCTCAAGACGGGTTCTGGTGGTTTGGTCAATCTCTTAGGCTAATATGGTCTTCATTATCTGATCAATAGATAGCACTTGAAAGTCTCCTGAATTACATGTTCCTCAAACTATGTTATCTCTCTTTGCTTAATCTCTTTAGGGTGATAATTAACAGTGTACAGGTAGATTTACAGATTTCCCAGGAATTTGGGAGTAACAGGCCTGGAAGGGAAGCGGATTTAGGGAATGATAGAACTTCTGAATTCAAATCTTTTCCTTGTCCTTCCTACCTACCTGTTTCTTATTTCTTCTACCTCATGAGGACTAGCACCAGGCTCAGCAACATCTGACTACATTAATAGGAAGGCATGCTACTCATACTCCAGCAAGAAGAGGTGTGAACAGAGTATGAAACCAAACACAGATGCAGCTTCTTCCCTGCAGTCTAGATTAGGTGCCCAGAGCTACAGTTCCTAAAATGCAGATCACACTTCCTTATAGTCTTATTAATATGGCAGATTCCCAAGCATGCTCAGAATCAAGGCTCCAGACAATTCACACCAAATGTGAAAAGCATTCAATAAACAGAAACAGTGGCAAATACCTAGAGTTCAGGGCCATCCTGGGCATCATATTGAGATCCCATCTCTAAAGAGAGAGAAAGAGAAAGGAAAGAAGGAAGGAAGGAAGAAAGAAAGACAAACAGTGTTGTCGAGGATTCTCTGAGTCAAATTCTTGGTCACCTGATTATACAGTGCAGAGGATGGACCAGAAACAGGAATCCAGACTTTGTGAACTGCAGCTATAGCTATACAGTCAACCCAACCTATAGGATGGGAAAATACTGAGGGTCATGCAGCAACTAATTTATTTAGCATAGTCTTTGGCAATCAATGATGCGGCATATGTATATACATACACATATATGCAAGCAAATTTAGACATGTGTTTTAAGAATGAGAAGCACATTAATAGGCCAGGCACAGTGGCACATGCCTGTAATCCCAGCAACTCAGGAACTGGGGCAGGAGGATCACAGGTTCAAGGCCAGCCTCAGAGATTTAGCAAGGTCTTAAGCAACTTAGTGAGACCCTGTCTAAAAATTTAAAATAAAATGAAAAGGGCTGGAATGTGACTCAGTGGTTAAGTGCCCTGGTACAAAAAAAAAAAAAAAAAAAAGTGCACTAACAGGTATTCATTTTTTGTAATGTGAAATTGTTAACATTTTACATCCAAATATGAAGTAGTTTTAAAACTTTAGTATTAAACTGGGTATGTGGTGGCACACTCCTGTAATCTCAGTGGCTCAGGAGCCTGAGGCAGGAGGATCCCCAATTCAAAGTCAGCCTGAGCAACTTAGCAAGGCCCTGTCTCTAATTAAAATATTTTTTTAAAAAGTGCCAGGGATGTGGCTCAGTGGTAAAATGCCCCTGGGTTTAATCCCTGGTACCAAAAAAACCCAAAAAACTTTAGTGTTAACATTTCACAAAAGACCAGTTACTAAGCAGTTTATTGTTTCTAACTTGTTTTTATGATTCAAACTTTTTTTTCTTTTTTGGTACCCGGTATTGAACCCAGGTGTGCTTTACCACTGAGCTACATCCCAGCCCCTTTTTGTTTTTTATTTTGGGACAGGATCTTGCTAAGTTGAAGAGGTTGGCTTTGAACTTGTGATCCTCCTGCGTTAGCCTCCACAGTTGCTGGTATTACAGGTGTGCACCAGTTGGACTGGCTATGACTGAGACTTTCTTAAAGTACTTACTAAGAAAGACAAAGTCAGTTTCACCACCTCTTTTTTTTTTCTTTTCCAATCATTTAAAAAGCTTAAAATTAGCTTAAAATTCTGGCAAAAACAGATTACAGGCTACCTCTGACTCTAGGTCAGTCTGCCAACCTTGCTATGGCTTAGGGTAAGTCTTAAAATCAGGTTGTAAAAGTCTCACAACTGTGTTCTCTTATGAAATTGTTAAAACAATAGTTTTGACTATTTTAGTCTGTTTTTTGTTTGTTTGTTTGGTTGGTTGGTTGGTTGATTGGGTATTTTTTAGTACCGGGGATTGAACTCAGGGGACCTAACCACTGAGCCACATCCCTAGCCTATTTTGTATTTTATTTAGAAACAGGGTCTCACTGAGTTGCTTAGGGCCTCGATTTTTTAAAAATATCTTTTTAGGTGTTGATAGACCTTTATCCTATTTATTGATATGTAGTGCTGAGAATTGAACCCAGTGCCTCACACATGCCAGGCAAGTGCGCCACCACTGAGCCATAGCCCCAGCCCCTTAGTGCCTTGATTTTGCTGAGGCTGGCTTTGAATCCTCCTGTCTCAGACTCACCAGCCACTGGGATTACAAGCATGCACCATCACGTCTGGCTAGTCTGTTGCTTTTTCAATATAAATTTTAGTATCAGTTTGTTAATTTGGGGGAAGACAGGTGGCTGATATGTTAATTGGTATTGTATTGAACTTATAGATTAATTTGAGGAGAATTAACATCAATTAAATCTTCTAATCCATAAACATGGTATGGTATATCTCTCCATTTATTTATGCCTTCTTTTTTAAAATTTTTAGTTGTAGATAGACATAATATCTTTAGTTATTTATATGGTACTGAGAATCGAAGAACCAAAGCGCTCTACCACTGAGTCATAACCCCAGCCCATATTTATGCCTTCTTATTGTTGTAATGTACTTTTAAATCCAATGAAATACCCAGGCCCAATGGTGGATGCCCATAATCCCAGCGACCTCCGAGGCTGAGGCAGGATGATTACAAATTTGAGGTCAGCCTCAGTAACTTAAATCCAGGAAAACATTAGATTTACACCTATATTTACCATTTTAGGTGTTCATCGTTCCTTATCTAGCTCTTACCTTCCATCTGATTTCATTTTCCTTACACCTGAAAATTTTACATTAGAATTTGTTTTAGTACAGGTCTGCTGGTTCTGAACTCTCTCTTTCCATTTGTCTGTCTAAAAATATCTTTATTTTGCCTTCTGTATTAGTTATATGGCTATATAACAAATGACTACAACATTTAGAGACTTAAAAAGATAATCAGAAATTCAGGAGTGGCTTATCTGGATGGTTCTGGCTCAATATCTGATGAGGTTTCAGTCTACTTGTTATCTGGTACTGCGGTTATGTGAATTTTTGCCTGGGGCTGGAAGATCACCTCCAAGATGGCACACTCACATAGTTATTTGTAGCAGGTCTTAGTTTTCCACTGCATGAATCTCTACACAGGGTTGATGAGGGTCCTCACATGGCAGGGTCTTCAGAGAAACTGAACCAAGAAAGAGGAAGACAAAGCCAATTTTTTTTTTTTTTTTTTTTTTTTTTGTACCAGGGATTGAACTCAAGGGCACTTAGCCACTGAGCCACATCCCCAGCCCTTTATTGTATTTTAGAGACTCACTGAGTTGCTTGGGGCTTCACTAAATTTCTGAGGCTGGCTTTGAACTCATGATCCTCCCTGCCTCAGCCTCCTGAGCTACTGGGATTACAGTTATGTGCTACCATGCCCAGCCCCAAAATATTTTATTGCTTTGGATTCACAGGTCACATACCATCACTTTTTTTAAAAAAATTTATTTATTTATTTATTTATTTAGGGTGCTGGGGATTGAACCTAGAATTACTTTACCATTGAAGCACATCCCCAGTTCTTTTTACTTTTTGAAACTAGTTCTCACTAAGTTGCTTAGGGCCTCACTAAATTGCAGAGGCTGGCCTCAAACTTGTAATCCTTCTGCTTCAGACTCCCAGGTCACTGGACATACCATCACTTTGATTATTCTATTCATTAGAAGTGAGGCACTAACCAGGTATACACCTGTAATCCCTGCAACTAGGGAGGCTGAGGAAGGAAGATCACAAGATCAAGGTCAGCCTCAGCAATTTAGTGAGGTTCTCTCTCTCAAAAAAAAAAAAGTAAAAAAAGGGCTAGGGGGGTGGGATGTAGCTCAGTGGTTCAAAAAAGTACTTGATTGTATCAAATACAATTTCATTATTTACAAAGATAATCATGTTATTTTCTATTTAGAACTATTAATATTATGACATATTGGCAGGTTTTAGAATATACAGTCAAATTTCCATTCCTAAATGAAACTACTCCATTTAGGCACAATGTAGTATTCTTTCTGTGTAGTCTTAGATTTTGCTTGCTAAAATTTTATTTAAATTTTTGCATTGATGTTTATGAATTAGATTGGCTTTTTTTTTTTTCCTTTTTCCCAGTACTAGGAATTGAGCCCAGAGCAGCTCTACCACTGAGTTGCATCCCCAGGTCTTTTTTTTTTTTTTTTTTTTTTGAGTCAAAGTTTCATTAATTTACCCAGACCAGCCTTGAATTTGTAATCTTCCTACCTCAGTCTCCCAAGGAGCTGGGATTATTTTTTTAATATTGTTTTTAGTTGTTGACGGACCTTTATTTACTTATATGTGGTGCTGAGGATCAAACCCAGTGCACGCACTCTACCACTGAGCTACAACCCCAGCCCTTCTTTATTTTTTTAATGCTGATTATATTCTGGTATTGATGACTTCTGGGTATTCTACCTAAAATACGGTACTTTGGCATTCTGATCTCTCGCCCTAACCTCTGTTATTTGTTGTAGTTTTGTTTCTACAGTTAAATTCATGCAGTGCTCAAGGAAAATCCTTTTACCCTGATTTCCTCAGGGTTGTTCAGAGGTTGGTCCATGGTTCTAATAGTTTCCTCAGAAAGGGCTTATGAGAATATTTCTATATTTCTTATAGTTTTTTTTAATGTTTGTCTATGGGCCTTATACTTGAGGATCAGTTGGCTGGATAGAATTTTCTTCTATTAAGTGTATTCTGGGTGTTGCTCACTGTCTATGGTAGTGACTGTTTTCCTGAAGAAGTGGTGGAGTGTCAAGTATAGCTCTCTGGGTTGACAGATGGAAAAATTCACACATGGTCCTTCTGAGGAGCCACCTCTTCTCCAGATTTCAGAGCTCTGTCCATCTCTGTTTTCTAGGTTTCATCATAGCCCTTATTTTGAAGAGAATGTGTCCACTTTCACAAGTTTTACTTTTCCCAGTGCTTTCCAAGACTCATCATTGAAATCTATTGATTTCTCTCCAAGAAATCATTCTTCTGTTTTTATTTATTTATTTGTTTGTTTTGGTTTTGGATTTGGTTTTGGTTTCTATGCTGGGGTCAAACCTAGGGCCTCATACATGCTAGGCAAGTGTTCTACCACTGAGCTTTACACCCTTAGCCCCTAGAAATCTTGATTTGTTCAATGTAAGCCTTGTTCTCCTAGCTCTCTTTGGAAGTGGTATCCTGCCCTTTTGAAAAGGAATAATTCCTGGAGATTTCTGAGCTCTCTGAAGCTGTATGGGCTCTCCTGACTCAAGGGTCCTCACTGGGTTTCTTGTTCTATGGCAGATTTTTTTTTTTTTTTTTTTTTTTTTTTTTGCGGGGTGGGGGTGTGATGGATCCCAGGGTCTTACACAAACCTGGCCAGTCCTGTACCACTGAGCTACACATCCTTAGCCTGGCAGCAATTAATAACACTTGGGACATTGCAGTTTTCTTCTGGTTTTACTGAATGCATTAGTTTGCAAGTTTATTGTCATTACATGTAGGAATGTTCATAACTACATTTCTGCCGTGTTCCTTCTAAAATGGAACATTTTCTTGTTTTAAAAATTGTAATAAAAATATTTAATCACTACCACTGTGATTTATCCTTTTAACTAGACATCTATGGACATCTAGGGTCCCCCCACCTTCTGATAAATTCCTAGAAGTGGAATTCCTGATTCAAAAGAACATGTATACTCTGAAAGGTTTTACTATGCTTTGCCAAATTACCCTCCAGAAAGTTTATACCTAAGTTTCCATACCTACCAGCTGCAGGCTTAACCTTTAAATCTGGTGAATAGTTATTGCAATCACTACACACACATTCTTGAATTTCCAGACTCTCTTAAGCAGCCCGTCTTCTCTTTGTACAGCCCCCTGCTGTGTGGCTGATGCTCTGTAGAAACCTCTGGCCCAGAGGCCCTGGCACTGAAACACGGGGCTGGAAATACAGCTAGTCCTTATTTACCCTCTGGCCACTTTCAGCTCTTCTGATTTTCATCCATGCCAAGCAGGGCCAATCCAACTGGAGCAATCCCCCCTGGAAATATCTCAGCCAGGCCTCCTACTGGGTGGTGGGAACAAGAACCATAGGCTCCAAGGTTTCCTTTTTCTTTCCACCAGAAAGCTCAGCAAGTAACTTAAATTCATGTGTCAAAGAGGATGAGGAGCTATTTTTCCTCCATACATATGTGAAAAAAAACAATTCTAAAATAACCAAATGAACTGGAGAAGTGGTTTTACTCTTGCCCATCCTATCTCAAAAACTGGATATGAAGGTACATTAAAAATATTAAGTGAGTTGAGTTCTCGAAACTGGTTTTCTGATCTCTCTGGAAGAAGGTAAGCTTCCCAGTCTTGGATCTAGAACTATTACAGAAGTATCTACATTCTGAATATAGTTGTCCCTTAGTATCCACAGTTCTGGGACCCTCAAGAACCTTACATAAAACAGTGTAGTATTTGCATATAACCTATGTACATTCTCCCAAATATTTGTATTTATTTATTTGGTACTAGGAATTGAACCCAGAGGTGGGTTCAATTCAACAACCCTAGCCCCTTTTAATTTTTTACTTTGAGACAGCTGTCACTAAATTGCCCAGGTTGTCCTCAAACTTGCCATCTTACTGCCTCTAAATCATCTTTAAATCCTCTCTAGATTACTTATAACACCTAACACAACGTTAATGCTATGTAAATAGTGTTATAATGTATTGTTTTAGGAATAATGATAAGAAAGGAGATGTTGTTCTTTCTTCGGAATATTTTCAACTTGTAGTTGGTTATCAGCAGGTAAGAACTTGTAGGAATGGAGGGACCACATAGTATTCCCCGGTTGGGTTTCTCTACAATCTCCCTCTCCAACACATAGCTTTCACAAGGACAAATAATATGCAAAACTTTTTTTAGTCTACTTATGATAATTGCCTCAAATTAACATCACAAGGCAAGGGAAATTATATTCCCCAAAGGCATCCTACCACCGGAAGTTATGCTGCTCCTCACAGCACAGGTAGTGAGGATTACTTCTGCTATGTGTTAGTTAAGGCATTATTTATATTCATATAAGATGGAATTTTTGGTACCAATGGATGAATGTTGAAGCCTCTTGTAAATGTAACCGTTTTTCTATTGAATTATACAAGTATTTTCTCTGCCAGAAATCTTGAGTGGTGTTCTTATAACAGCGGTTTGGTGTCTGCTTTTACTTTCTGTACTTACTCCTTTGCTGTTCTGCATGCCCCAGGCCATTCCATGAGATCCTGAGTCTGAGTGCCTAATTTGAAGCACAGCACTGATGAACAGAAGTATTCACAGAAAGGAGGTGGGGAAACTACAGACCCGATTACAGGCAGAGCAAAGGATCTGGTTACAGAAGCTCCATAATATCTTTAGAGCTTTGGAAGACTGTTTTGTAGATGGCTAATTCTTCATCACCTCCCCCCTTTTCTTTTTAGTACCAGAAATTAAATCCAGGGGCACTTTACCAATGAGCTACATCCCCAGCCCTTTTATTATTATTATTATTATTTAATATATTTATTATTATTATTATTATTTTGAGACAAGTTCTCGCTATGTTATTGAGGCTGGCCTGAAATCTGCACTCCTCCTGCCTCAGCCTCCTAAGTCCCTGGGATAACAGAGGTGTACCACCACATTCAGCTCTTTTAGGGACTTTTCTTTGGTCTCTGGTATTCTGAAATTTCATGATAATTAACTCAGGTGTAGATCTTACTGTCTCTCCCTGAGAATTTTTATGAGTTCTTTCCCTCCCACCTACCCCCACCCCCACACATGCATACACCTGTCTCTCCTGTCTGAGGTGTTCCTTATTTGTCTGGAGATCCTGGCTCTCTGATCATATTAAAGGATTATGTCCTAAAGAGATGACTGGATGGTCAGCATGCTTAGACAAGGCTTGTCTAATGCTGGACTTCCCTGCACAGTGTGTATCTTTCATTCAGGGTCCCAATAGCCTCAGCGGTGAGGATTGTACCTGGCTGCTGGCTTTCTACAAGCAGGGTGAGGGAAAAAGGGACTTTTTAGTATCTAGTTTCCATTTATTCCCATTTATTTTCAATTATGTTCCTCATACCCAACCAGAAGAGTGTCTGATGTGCAGATCCAAAGTCCCTAGGGAGAGAACTCCAGGTGTCCTGCAGGAGCAGGCAGGTGTAATCAGCCCACAGCCCACTTCACCTGACCTCCCCAGGATCCTGCCATTTACAGCCTGGTCCTCCCTTCCCCAGCAGCTTGGCCTGCTCCTTCCCAGGAACCTTGCTGCAGGCACGGGCCTCCGCTTCCTCCACACTGCCGAGTGACTCACCATTTCTTTCCTCCCTTCCCACCTTCCAAAAATGTGTTGACATCCTTCATCTGTTCCTATCTCTTCCCCTGGTCTCCGAGACCTTGTTGTTTATACCCATTTTTACTCCTTTCTAGTTGTTTTTAGTAGGGCTTTGGGAAGGAGTAGACAGATTCAAGACAGAATCTTCTGCCATGTTTAACCGGAAGTTTGTGAACCAGAAGTTCACTCAGAAGCACTTTCAGATGACAATTTCCAGGTTGTGCTGTGAAATAACTCTTGCTTTTTGTCAAAATAGTCACTTTTTATTTTACTTTGGATAGATGTTTATGGGAAATAGAACAAAGTCCAAATGATTTGTTTTTAGTTTTTTGTGGTGCTGGGGATTGAACCTAGGGCCTTGTGCATGCAAGGCAAGCATTCTACCAACTGAGCTATGTCCCCAGCCCTGTTAGCACCTTTGAATTCACCATGACCCACCTCTTCTGCTCTTGGGTGCTGGCTGCTTCCAACAATGGTGTTTTGTCTGCCCAAGGAGCTCCTTTCATCTGAAGACCACTCAAAACCCCTTCATGTAAAACAGAACACATGGCTCTCGAATTATGAGGGATGTCCAACAGCCATTCCTCATTGCTCTTCCAGGAAGGCTCAACGTCTCGGGGAGGATAACTGCCATTTAAGTGTGTTCCACTGAGCCCCACTGCCATCTGAAGTCCAGTCAAGCCAAGGAGGGAAAGCCAGGTCAGGAACCTATTATAGGGAAAAGTGACTCTGCTGTGGGGAGGGGGACAGGAGCCAGCTGGCAGAATTGATAAACCTCATGAACAGGGTCTTGAATGCCACTCTAAAGCCTTCAGATTTTCCTGCAGGGAGTAGGGAGTTACCTAAGGATTTTGAGCAGGAGAGTGGCAGGAGATAAACTGTGCTTTAAAAACATTAAGCTAGCCAGTCATGATGGTTCATAGCTGTAATCTCAGCAAATTGGGTTTGAGGCAGGAGAAGTACAAGTTCAAGGCGAGCCTCAACAACTTAGTGAGAACCTGTCTTGACATAAAAAAATTAAAAGGGCTGGGGATGTAGTTCAATGATAAAGCTCCCTTGGGTTTAATTCCCAGTACAAAAAAAAAAATGTTATATACATATATCAGTCATGCATCAGAGAGCTCAGAGAGAGAAGCTGGATCTAGGCTGCCCTAGGATGCCCAGGTCAGTTAGACAAGGGGGTTCTTGGTGGTTTTTGGTTTTGGTCGAACTGGGGACTGAACCCAGGGCCTTCCACGGGTTAGGCAAGTGCTCTATTTCTGAGCTCCCTCTGTTCTTTGTTGACTTAAGGGTTTCTTAATCATGGCTAGACAGATCACTGGGCAAGTTTTTAGAAATTGAGACCCTGGCCTCTACCCTTTGAGATCTTGTTTCAGGTGATTTGAGAAGGGACAAGAAATCTTCTCCAAAACATCCCATCTTAAACATGGGACTGTGACTCTGGAGAGGCAAATGAGGAAGAAGATTGGATAAGGCTGCCTTGAGGGGAGTCCCGCCTGACTCTGCCTTTTGTAGGGCCTGAGGAGAAAATTATGAGGAACACCATCAAGGGGGGCCAGAAGAGCTTCCTGGAGACTGGTACTTTCCCTGCAGGAAAAGGTGGAAGAAAATCAAATTAGGAAGAAGATGGTGACATGGGACATTCAGGGTGCCAAAAGAGCCAGAGACTTGGAAGATGAAGAATCTGTGAGCATCTGGCTTCTACTTACATTCCTGGAGTGTGTGGAGCTGGGAAACTAAGACTATAGTTCAGATCCCTGGTCCTATACGTGTGGGGACACACACATGGACGCACACACAGTCCTTTTCTAAGAGAGGCAGAAAGGGTGAGGGTTCTGAGACAGGACTCTGCAATTGCCCTGCACTGAAATCCTGTCTGTGTGACTCTGGACAAGGCATCTGCATCTGTGAGTAGATGCAGGTAGAAAGCGCAGGCTGTTGTGTTGATTTGATGAGATGCAGCATGTGGAAGCTGGGCACAGTGCCTGACACACAGGGAGTGCCCAGTATGAGAGCGCTAGGAGGCATTTTGAGAAGTGCCATTTCACTGCTGAAGCCATTGAGCCCTAAGTATTTCATTCAGTGTCAGGAGATGAGTCCACAGGAAGGCTTGAACCCTTTCATTTGTTGCTACCCATTCCGTGTGGCTTTCTCTGGTATGTGTTGGGTGACTCCTTTGCCTTTGATTTCTAGGACTTGTAGAGAAATGACAGTCCCTTGCTGCTGCATTTAATTGGAGAGGAGCACAGAGACCCGAGATTATAATTATGACGTCTTAAATGTCAAGCTCTTCAAAAGTCTGCCATTGCCCTCACTGTCACCCTGTAAAGCTCTGGGAACCAAAACCCTGCAGCCCCCCCAAAGCATGCCCTGGGTCTCTCAGCCAGGTTTCACCTGGGAAATCTGAGTGACAGTGATGTGCAGGCAGCTGGAAGACACACAGTAAACCGAGGAGCCTGTGATGAGCTCAGAAGAGGTGAGTTGATGATCTGCTATTTATAGCCCCACTAAGAGGCTCTGGCCGCCAGCTCCATGTGAGGCTAGTGGAAATGATGCCTTCGCCGAGCTGAGAGCACAAAATGAAATTGGTGATTCATGGGCAGCCGCCACTTGAAATACAAACGCTCCTGCGTCCCCAGCCCCACCAGCCTTTCAGGCTCGTGTGGAGGTGTGTTGAGCAAAGTTGTTAGCCTGCTTCATCCCTCGCCTGTAGCTGCATGAATTTTGGCAGAACATGAGGACAGGCAGGTTCTGTCCTCAAGGGGCTGACAAGGGGCCAGCAAAGGGCAGTAGCACTCCTGCAAGAGATCTGACAACCTCAATGCATCCATTCCAGAGGCTGGGGATAAAGTCAAACCTAAGAGACAAGCTCTGGGGACAGTGGGGGATAAGGGGCAGAGAAAGGACAGTTCCCACTCCTGCCTTCTGTCTCCAAGGGTGATGTTAGCCACACAGCAGTTTCCCAATGACGCTTATTCCTGCTGAACATGCAAAAATGTACAATGAGGAAATCCTTGCAGCTTTTTTGTTTCCTAATTCCACAGCCCAGCACCTGTCACCCAAAATAGCTGTTGTTTATTTTCCTTGGTAAGTAACATCTTGGCTCCCAGGCCAAAGCCTTCTTGGAGGCCCTAACGTCTCACCCTAGGTGGAAATGTGGGACAAACCAGGACAACAAGACACAAACTAACTAAGCCAGAAGCCAGATCATCTGTCTTTACATTTGCCAGCCACATGGCTTCAGGCAAATTGCTGTCTGGGACTCAGTTTCCTCAGTTGTTAAATGGGCATAATAACAGAATCCACTCACTGGATTGTGGTGAAACTTAAATGACATATTTGAGGCACAAGTGTTCTGCCCATTGGAAGGGCAATCATGGAAGCTGCTGCCCCTGCGGAGGTGGTTCTACTACTAGATTTTGGCCCCTATACTGACACTCTTTGGCTCATAGTCTGTAGCACAGAGGCTTCTCATGGAAGACCCTCTACCAATTACCAACACATAATGTCTCAGGCTGCCCAGCATGATAACCTTCATTCCTGGGCAGCCTGGCCCTTTGTTTGACCTGCCTGCCTCTGCCTTTGCCTAGGAACCAAGTATCTGTCCCTCAAGGCTGGGCCTTGCCTGGGGTTGACCACCCTGACTCTTCTGTTCTCCTAAGTCCTGGGGGTAGGGTAGCCTCCACTTCCAATGGAGGACTTCACCCAAGGGTCCCGAGTACTAACCAGAGGTCTGTAGGCAGTAAACTGCCCACCACAGGAGGGCCTGATTTTGACTGGCAGAGGGGCCCAACTTACCTACTAACTGGGCAGACAGCACGAACTGCTGATTCATGGGCACGCATGAGGCCTGAGTTGTTTGTGTATTCTCTCATCTCCAGCTGTCGGCCAAAACATAATTGTAGTTGTCACTTTGGCAGTGAGATGCTGTGATGTGTCCTAATACAACTAACTGCCTCTGCTCCACAGCAGTGAGCTTTTGGGAGGTGGGGGAGGATCTGCAGCTGCTCACAGGAAGAGAACCATTCTGGAAAGTGGTCTGTGTGATGTTCATTCAGGTGCAGTCCCAGGGGCTGTGTGATCACCAGGGTAAGGTCCTGCGTTAGAAGGAACATAGGTTTGGCCTGCATCTGCATCTGTGGAAATGCATTTTGGATGGCATCAGTTAATAAGAAAGAGACAGCCATTGAAATGAGGTATTTTGGGCAACTATAAAGATTTGGAAAACAGCCTGCAGACCATGTATGAGGTGGACTCCTGGTGTGTGGGGTGAAGGGATAGGTACACAGCAGTGTATAGATGGTACCACAGACATAGCAAGGACCAGGTTGAGAAACAAGGAAACTGAAGGCCAGATCATGCAGTGTGGATTGCATCCTGGACACAGTGGGGAGCCCCTGAAGGCCTTCAGGGAGAGAGTGAAATGGAAGGTCTGGGCTCAAACATCCCTGAGGAATGGTACGAGAGTAAGGCTCTGCCTTCCCATGACAGTTGATAAGAGGTGACTTGCAGCTTGATAAGATGTTCTTGTCCCCCTAGGGTACCAGTCTCATGATTTGGAAGGTGACTGAGGCTCTGTGCTTGGTGAGCCAAGGTCAGTCCTTGTCAGACCAGCTGAGAGTGATGATGAGCCAGGGGATCCCCCAGGCCAATGTCTTCCCTCTTTTCTGACCTCCTTGGTCAGGAGTTCATGAATGAAACACCTGTGTGCAGATGTGCCAAATGCAGAGGCTTACACATACTCAGGCCAGAAGTGGAGGAGGCTGTTGGGGCTGAGACATAGATAGACCCCCAGCCATCTCTCTCTATCTGCTCCCCACTAAGAAAACAACAGAGACAAACATTCAAGTTTGCTTGATGGAGGAATTCCTAGAAGGAAGTTTCTACCCTTGTATAGTGAAGTAAATGCTGTTTTATAGGTATTTAGTGGAAATCAAAGAATATGAAGTGTTGGGAGCCATTACCAATAATGATCCACCCATGAACACGGAAGCCAGAGCATATCTGGACTGTCATGTAAGTCAGGAGGAAGATACAATTCAGTTGACAAAAATTTTGTGTAGTTCCTCGGAAGTGCACTGTTGTGCAAGAAATGGTTTGGCAGTGATTCTCCTGTTTCAGTTGCAAGCCATTGAGGACAGATGCCTCTCAAGTTGCCAGGGGAGGAGGGGCAGGTGAAACGGATGTTCCTGTTCTGGCAGGATCTTCCATGGAGTGTTCCCGGAGTTGGGCTGCCAGGGGGCAGGTGCAGGAAGTCCTGTCACCTGAACACTTCCAGATGCAAGATGAGTGTGGTTGGTGCCTGGAATCCTTTGCCTGTGGTAAAGTGTGAACCTCTTCCCTGAGGGCAGCAGCATGTCACAACGATGTCATAACCACCCTGGCTGCTCACAGCTGCTTTGTAGCAATATGCCAAGATGTAGTTTTGACTGTTTGTTTTACTGTTTCCTTTGAAATTTACAAAATTTTGTCATAATATGCATTGGGTTTTTTTAAATTATAAAATAAAACATATAGTCATAAAAGTCCAAACAATTGAACAGACAATTTAACAAATGATTAAAGCTGGGCACTGTGGCTCATGCCTGTAATCCCAGCAACTTGGGAGGATCACAAGTTCAAGGCCAGTCTCAGCAACTGAGACCCTGTCTCAACATAAAAAATCAGGGGATGTAGTTTAGTGGTACTGGATTCAATCCCCAGTACCAAAAAAAAAAAAAAAAAAAAAAGTGGGGGGAGGGAGAAAAGAAGAACAATCATAAAGTAAATGCTATTTTTATAAAAAGTATTTTAAAAATGATCCATAAATGATACACAAACCTTTGCCTGGGTAATGTCCACTGAAACTGAACAATTTTAAATACAGTTAAAAAATTAAAATGGTACAAAAAGATCTAAAAAAGACAAATAAGTGCCTCCTCCTTCCATTTTTTTTCCCACAGATGACTTCTTGTACATCTTTCTATACTTTTTCTCTCTACAGCTGTAATGTTTCTAAAATAAGAATGTGCTCATTCAGGCTTTGTCCATATTTATTGATATATACATATA
Organism: Urocitellus parryii; assembly: GCF_045843805.1. Taxonomy (NCBI): domain Eukaryota; kingdom Metazoa; phylum Chordata; class Mammalia; order Rodentia; family Sciuridae; genus Urocitellus; species Urocitellus parryii. Next base: position 134,969,562 of record NC_135531.1, on the reverse strand, counting down.
TATATATATATATATATATTTTTTTTTCATGGTACCAAGGATTGAACCCAGGGATTTGTACATGTCAGTCAAGTTCTCTACCACTGAGCAACATCACCAGACCTTTTTTTTTAAGTTGAAATAGTGTCTTACTAAATTGCCAGACTGGCCTCTAACCTCTGATCCTCCTGCCTCAGCTTCCTGGGTAACTGGGATTATAGGTGTGGGCTACCACACCCAGCTTACCGAAAATTTTAGAAGAGTATGTCATCCTGACTCTCTTATAATATAAAATTAGTATGTGTCAAAGATGAGATTTAAGTTATTAGTTCATGAGGGAACTACTAAAATACTGCAATCGATTTAAAGGAGAATTCAAATGATCACACGTGATTGTCAGATAAGGAATGCTGAAATAATTTTAGAAATGACCCAGCTGGGGAGGCTGAGTCAGGAAGATCACAAGTTCAAAGCCAACCTCAGCAACATTGGGAGGCCCTAAGCAACTCAGAAAGACCCTCTCTCTAAATAAAATATATAAAAGGGAGGCCAAGGATGTGGCTCAGTGCCCCTGGGTTCAATCCCCAGGACCCCCCCCCCCCCCCGCCACCAAAAAAAAAAAAAAAAAAAACTTAATACAGAACTGGTCAGTGTAATAAGGATAGTCAGTTGCATTCCACCAGACACAATTTCACAATTTGCCTTTTTTTTTTTCCCATAGTGCTGGGAATGGAACCCCTGGCCTAGTGCATGCCTAGACAAGTGCTCCACCACTGAGCTACATCGACACCCCAAGTTTTTTACAGTTTAATTTTTATCTTTAGAGAGTCAAGAAATAGTCTAGTTAAAGACAACAAAAGGCAGAGAGAACCTGTGTAGGTAAGTTATTCAGACACCCACTACATTTCAACATCTTTCAGAGTTTTTCCCTATACTTGTAATTGGATCCTTACCCACAAGTGCCTCCTAGGATTTTCCCTCTGCACAATCCCTGCTGTTTTGTTTGTACCAGCTGACCCGGCCCCTCCTCCCCTGTTTTGGTGATGAGCCAGGCTTGAAAGCCTAACCCAGGAGAAACAACTCATCGCATAGGCAGAACCAAACCACATGCAGGTTCCTCTGCTTTGCCATTCTGCCTGCTTTCATGGCAGTGGGCCCTGAAGTTGTGAGTCAGGCTGACTCAGGGCTGGTGGTCATGATGAGCCTTGTAAAAGATGGTGAAGGCTTTTGTGAAAAGAGGAATAGATTAGGAATGCAAAGAGAAAAGACTGTGGTCCAGTAAGAAAGACAAAATGCCTGACCAATGAGCCATCAATTCCTGGGATGATTTCCTGCATTTAGAGTCCAGTCAGCTGGGGTGGGTGTCAGTTGCAATAATTGCCTACTAAGGAAAATAGCTGACAGACAAGATGACCTAAGGATCTGGGGTACATGTCTCAAACCTCCCCAGTCATGGGCACTTTCCTGTAGAGTCCAGCTCACCATCCAGGGTCTGTGTTAGCACCATGGGGCCTTATGTCACCCGAGAGGGCAGGAGGAACCGTGGTCTATGGTAGAGCAGAAATAATCAGAGACCTGACTTGCACTGCACCCTTGGACAACCATTCTTTTTGGACAGGTTTTCTTACCTAAATATGGGGGACAAAAAGAGAGAAATGGAAAATGGGGAGTCATTGGTACTTCCTGGCTTTTGTCCTGGGGTCCTGGTGGAGGGGTGGGGGCAGCAGTCCAGCAAGAGCCATGGATGTGAATCTCCTGCCCAAGTCAGCCAGAAGCTCTCAGCTCACAGCTCTGGCAGGGCAAGCAGCTTGGCCCTCCATGCAAAGTGCTTTGGGAAAGGTTTTGTGCAAATAGCCAGTCATGATTAATTGATAGGGAGGCTCTCAGGTGGAGGATCAGATTACACACACACACACACACACACACACAAATTTTGGCTCTCTCATTCAGCATAAGGCAAGACAAAATCAAGTTTTCTATCCCTTTAACAGGTACCTTCTCACCCTCTTCATTTGTTCAGTGAGCACTCATTGAGCACCTACTATATGACAAACCTTGTTCCAAGCACTGAGGTACTGAGATAAGGGCTCTTGCCCTTATGGAGCTGAAAGCAGACAAAAAAGAGCTTAACCAAGGAGAGGTCTAAGCAGAGACATGGAAAAACAAAGGCTATTCTAGGGCCTCATCCATGCCCCCCAAAGTGGGGTCCAGGGCAGATGCAGAGGAAAGTCCAGTGTTTCTGGAATGAGGGGCTGGTTCAAGGGGACAATGGGGCCAGTTAGTGGGTCTTGGAACTCAGAGGATAGTCTAAGCTTCATTTGCAAATTAGAAGGTTTAAGAATATGAGTAGAGTTGGACTAGTGGTGCATGCCTGTAATCCCAATGGCTAGGGAGATTGAGGCAGAAGGATCAAGAGCTCAAAGCCAGCCTCAGCAATGTAACAAGGCCCTAAGCAACTCAGTGAGATCCTGTCTTTAAATAAAAAAGGGCTAGGGATGTGGCTCAATGGTAAAGTGCTCCTGGATTCAATCCCTGGTATCAAAAGAAAAAAAAAGGCTGAGGATGATGCTCAGTGGTAGAGCCCCTTGGGTTTAGTTCTCAGTACAGCAAAAAAAAAAACAGACAAGCAAATGTCTTAGCTAGAATTTAACCTGAGAAACAAGACAACAAAGAACTCCAGGCTCTCTCCAGGTTTTCATTTGGGAAGATGTTTTGGTCAGGGTGTCACCATAGGAGAAAGAAACCACAAGAGGAAGTTTGCTGAGTGATGATCCCTTCTGTTTGGAAGAGCTCAGATATTCAATTGCAAGTACCAGGCAGGCAGGTGGGGACACAGATCTGAAACCTGGGGAGACACTTATGCTAGGAGACTGCAGAAAGGCGGCTGGAGTGTATGTACACATGAGCTTATTTATAAAAGTGCAGGGGGTGGGGAGCAGAGGGAAAGTGCAGGGGCATCATGCCTCCTGGCCCTAAAATTCTCCTTGCTGAGAGTGAGGATTAGAGGAAGGTGCTGAGCAACGATGGCATGTTGGGAACACTTGTTATGGGAAGTAGGAGAGAAGCCTAGCAACAGAGGGGCCTTGCTGCCTTCAAAGGACATGAGTCTAAATTGGCACAAATCGGTCCACCCAGGTTTGTCCCTGGGACGTGGAAGCCAGGGAAGTTCCAGATTAGGCTCTGAAGAAAGTGAGGGTATGCTACAGAGAAGGTTAATCATTAACAACAACAACAACAAAAGTTCCCTATCTTAGATCTCAGCCAGATAAGGTGGCACATGCCTGTAATTCCAGCAACTCAAGAGACTGAGGCAGGAAGATCACAAGTTGGAGGTCAGCCTCAGCAATTTAGTGAGACCCTGCTCAAAATAAAATTTTTAAAAGGGCTAGAGATGTAGCTCAGTGGTAGAATGCTTGCCTAGCATGTGTGAGACCCTGGGTTCATTCCCCAGGACTGCAAAATAAAAAAAGAATTTAACAAAGAAGCACCCCTGTTTCCCATAGAATAGAGTTAAGCCTGGAAAGGGGCTTCCCAGCAGAGAGAGCATTCCCCACACATCTGTTACTTCTAAGAAGAGTCAAGGGACTAGTTCTTGCCAGTGGGCTGTTGACCAGGATAAAATGTATTGATATCGATTCTGGCCCAAGAGTCACAAAGGAGATGTGCCATCTCCACCTTTCCTTTTCCCATCTTCCTATTTGATGCCCTTTTTTTTTTTTTTTAATGGATGGAATGTTTATGTCCCCCTCCTATGTTTATGTCCCCCCTCCTCCAAATTCATATGTTGAGATCTCATCCCCCATGTGATAGTATTTGGAGGTGAGACCTTTGGGAGATAATTAGGTTCTGGGGGTGGAGGCTTCATGATGAGGTTAGTTTCCTTACAAGACAAAACCAGAGAACTAACTTGTTCTCGTCCCACCATGTGAGGATGCAGAAGTCAGAAGTCTGCAACCCAGACTCGGAGCCTCACGGCAGCCTGAGCGTGTTGGTGTTTTGATCTCAGATGTCTGGCCCCATTGTCACAAGAAATAAATTTCTGTCGTTGATAAGCCAATTTGTTGGAGCAGCCTGAACTAAGACAGCTTTGGAAACCAAGTTAGAAATGGCAGGGCCACGAGGAAGATCTGGAATCCCTAGAGAACAGACATCACGGATCAGGAACACTCATTTGGAAGTTTTGTAAACAAGAAATCAACTACATTGTCGAGCCAAAATACAGTCTGGGATTTGTTTGTTATAACATCTCACATTACCTTGACTGATGTAGGATTAGAGACAATGGGTGGCTTTCCAGATGGTTCAAACAAGGCTGGGGAACAATGGAAACTTCTAAAGAGAGAAGCTCTTTGTTAACATTCAAGAGCAGGAGTTGGGGGAGGACTAGAAAAATCTGGAAAGTGGACGGCAGGGCCTTTAGTGCAATGCAGGAGGGTAAGATTTCAGATCTTACCCTCCTGCATTGCAAGAGCCAGGTGGGAGAGGTTGAAGAACACTAAGCAGATCTGGGAATACTGAGGCTGGAGATTAGGAATTGTGTTAGCCTATTACTCCAAACAGATGCTGGAGTCTGATGAAGCAGGAATAGGCTAGAGAGGAAGCCTCAGAGGAACTGGCCATGATTACTGCAACCAGGGCACTTGGAAGGATTGAGTGAAAGCATGGACTAGCAGGATTACCATCTCCTAGTCCTGCCAGCTGCCATGGCTGAATAGTGCTGAACAAGGCATCTCACCACTGAGGAGGATTTGTTCCATAAACCACTTGTGCTGCGTACCTGAATGCTGGTCCATGGAAGGGTCACCTGCAAATGCTAAAGTGGGCTAACTCCAACTTGAACCAGGCAGACCCGCAGCACGGTGCTCTCTCCAGCTAGGAAAGCCACTTGGCAGTCTCTGATGCACTTTATTCACAGATCTGTCTGGGCCTTGTGGGCATCCCAATCTGTGCCAGATAAAGACACCTAAGTAATAGGTGAGACCCTGCAGGAGCAGTAGTTTCTGTCTCCGTGGCCTGTAGTCCTCATTATAAAATTCCTTTTACAGGCATTTTTTTTTTTTTTTTTTTTTTTTTTTTTGCGATACACTGCCCATCATCTTAGGAAGATTTAGCTTCAAGAGGCCATTGGCAGGAGGTTGGCTGAGAGGGCCTCTAAGGCCTTTCCAGCTGGTGACTCTTGGAGGAGTTTCTGAGCGAATGGAAGAGAAATAAGAATAGGAGCGACAGAAAACGCAAAATAATAGTTGTGAAAATAAGAGAAATGTATTTCTCTCTGTTAAAACAACATAATAAATGACAGAGGACAGGTAAAGAGCACTTGCCTAGCATGAGTAAACCCTGGGTTCAATCCCCAAAACCACCAAAAATAAAAAAAAAATAAAAACAAAACAACAAAAGAATTCTGAAGAAGGTGTCCAGGGCTGCTGTTAGCCCACATAGTTTCAAAGGTCAAGTTTCCTTCTATGTAGTTGCTCTACTCCGTTGTTTTTGTTTTGTTTTATTTTGTTGTTTTGTTTTTGGTACAAGGGATGAAACCCAGGAGTGCTTAACCACTGAGCCACACGCCTAATTTTTGTCTTTGTTTTTGTTTTTTTGAGATAGATTAATTGCTGAGACTTGACTCAAACATGCAATCCTCCTGCCTCAACCTCCAAAATTGCACCACCAGACCTGGTCTTCTCCATTGTTTCTGACAAATTACTTCAAAACTCAGTGGCTTGGGCTTGGGGTGTGACTCAGTGGTAGCATGCCAGCCCAGCATGCATGAGGCTCTGGGTTCATTCCCAGCTCTGCAGGGAAAAAAAAAATCAGTGGCTGAGTGCAATGGCACATGCCTATAATCCCAGAAACTGGGGAGGCTGAGGCAGGAGATTCACAAGTTTAAGGCCAGCCTGGGTAACTTAGTGAGAACCTATCTCAAAATAAAAAATAAAAAGGGCTGGGGATGTGACTCAGTGATAGAGTGCCACTGAATTCAATTCCCCAGTTTTGAAACAAAAAACAAAAACACCCTCAAAACAACAGTGGCTTAAAACAAGGATAAACATTTATTCTTTCAAACTTCCTAAGGATCAGCATTAGGCAGTGGCTTAGCTAGTAGCTCTGGCATAACTCTCTCATGAGGTCAGTGTCAGGATTTCAGATGGACCCGTGGAACCTTGATCAACTGAAGGCTTGACTGGGGTGCAACATGGCTGGCAAGATGGCTCTGGTTGTTGGCAGGATGCCTTGGTTCTGCACCACCTATAATCCTCCATAAGGCTGACCGAGTGGACCTCAAACATGGTCACTGACTTCTGCTAGCCAACGGCAAGTAATTCAAAAATTGAGAGTCACTAGGGGTTATCTCAGAGACTGGCAACCACATGTGCCACCTCAAAGTGAGGCTTCATCTTCATATTCCAAGATAGCTGCCCCAATTCCACTTATCACATTGCAGTCAATAAATTCTAGTTGTGTGAGGAAGGAAGGACGAAAGCAGGGTGTGCCTCTTCCCTTTAAGGATGTTGTCCAAGATCTGGATACACCATGCTACTTCTATCTCACTGGACAGAACGTAGTCACATAGCTGCAGTAGAGGCTGGCAAATTTAGTATTATTCTGGTTGGCTATGTGCTAAGCTAGACCAGATACTGGGGGCAGTTGGCAGTCTCTGCCACATCAGCAATGTTTCTGTGTATAAAGAATACCAGTACCTTGAGTTACTGACCTGGTTAAAGACCTGTGACCCATCTTGACTAGAAAATAAGTGTGTTATGTGTGTTATGGGATGGAGGAGGAATACAGATTAGTACTTCACCCTGTAATTAGTGAATCTCGGTGTAAAGAGAAAATAGTCCTTAGAGGAGCTCAAGAGACAAAGTAACATAAAAAACAAATCCAGACCTAGAAGCCTAACCAAGGATGGTCCTAAAAATGCAGAAGATCCAGAAAATGCAAGATTACCAGAGGAGGCATAGTGAGGGCAGCCTCATTCTATATGCAGAACTGCAGGTTTAAATAAATTCCAAGCAGCCTGATTTATGGATCCAAATGCAGAAGCACAGATGGGCAACTCTACCAGCTGTGTTTTTAAAAGATCATATGATTCCTGATCAATGAACCGAAGAGACCAAATGCAGAAGTGTTTAGAGCTGAGCAGCAGATTTGCCCAGAGACCTCTTAGAGACTGGAGCCAGGGCTGGAGCAGCCAGCTGAGCGCTGACTCAAGCCTGAGGAGGGGGAGGGGTAGGTGGTGTTCAGGCCTGGCTGAGCTGAAAATAAGCCATCCATTGGTGAGAGACCTCTAGGTCCTTAAGAAGAAAAGCTGCCTTGACAGAAGAAAGACAAGGCTCTAACTTGGCCAAGTGACCAATGACAGCGAGCACTATGATCCTAGAGGAATGCAAAGTCTAGAGCCAGAAGCCTGGGGCTCAAGCATCCAAGAGGACAGTGATACCCAAGAGGTACCGCTAAGGTCCTTCTGTCAGGCACTGCCCCCTCTTTTTGGCCACCGCCAGCCTGAATAGGGGAATGTGGTCTGGAGTTAAGGATGGAAGTGGGGGATCTAAGGACTCAGTGATACTTCACTGCATGGAGGGTGGGTGGCTGGGAGTGTCCCACAATCCCCCCTCATGGTCTGGGTGGCAGCCTAAGCCGGAAGAGGTCCTGGGTCCTGTGTCACTATTGGGTCATCTCCAGATGGGGTAGTCAGGACACCCTGGGCAGGCCACATGCTTGCTCACTCACTCAGGCCACCACCCATGCTCCTTCTTTCACAGGGGATTGTCAAACATCACTGAATTGCTGTTGCACAAGGGTGAAGTTCCAGAGCACTGAGTTGACCACCAAAGCTCCCAGCCTTCCCACTCTGTCTTGGCCTGAATCCCAAGTTCACTAACAAAGCCTTCGAGGACCTCTGCAGATTCATAGTTGAAAGGCCCTTTCAAGAGATCAGGCACGGCTGAGGCCAGACTTACACAGAGGGGGAGATCCACAGGGGGCTAAGGGTGGACAGGGAGCCAATAGTGTGTTTGGGGGGGTGGGGGAACAGCCTGAATCAATGCGGGCAACCTGGGACTGTGCGTCCTGGCTCTGTTGCACCAATGCTTACTGAGCACCTGCTCATCAGGAAAGATACCAGCTATACCCTGGGGACACAGAACAGAGGAAGGCTCGTATGACATCATCCCAGACACATAAGTAAAGTAAAACAGCAGAGGGTGCACTATGCAGGGATGGGTTAAGCACAAGTTTCAGAAATGATGCAAGAGCGTGCTCCTAGAGTTGAGAGGGAAAGCACCGCAGGGGAGTTGACAAGTGCAACCACGAGCAGGAGTCCTCAGCCAACAGTGGGCCCTGCATCTCAGGCTGAGTGGGAAGCAGGGCTTGGATCCCAAGCTGAGAAATGGCCTAGGGTAGAGGCAAGGGAATTTTTGAGCCTGAAGTGTTCACCGTGCTCCAAAGTTTCTGGGCTCCCCCAGGGTGCAGTGTGGCTTGATCTCCTTCCATGCAGCAACACAGTGGAGTCGGGAGGGGAGAAGATTCACCCTCTCTGCAGCATTTGCTGCGTTGCCTTCCATCTTTGGGTCTTTGGTACCTGACCATGATGTCAAAGGTGCCATAAATTAGTGGGGAAAAAGTAGGATTTCTTCAGCCTTGGAGGTCCCCCCACTGACTGTGGATGAACTCTTAGGCCTGCCTGTCCCCAGCCAGTTCTGATGGGGCAGGAGACGGGGCCAAAGCTATAGCCCATAAAGCATTCCAGCCCTCCACTCCCTGCTGTCAGACCCAGTTCCCCAAGGCTTCTGGATTCTTCAGAACCCACGGAAACCCCCAGTACCACCAAAGCACCCATCTTCAGCTGGTCCTACAACATGAAGAAAGAGATCTGGCTTATATTGCGCACTCTAGTCACTCTTCTGTGATATGCAAGCTTGCTTTACCTCCAGGAGGCAGGAAAAAGTGAGATGCAAATAAATCTCTAGGCAAACCCCCACCAAACAGCTGCTCTGGAGTTGTTCTATGAAGGCAGAAGGAATCACAAGCTCCTAGAGGTCCAGCAGGCACCACCTTCTCTCTGAAGCAAGGTGAGCAAGTGAGACTAAACCAATTCACATTGGAATGGCTCTGTATGTCCAGAGCTGGGCACAGAGCTGTCAGCATTCAGAGAAGAGAACCTGTGAGGCAGCAGGAGGGCGCGCCTTGCCCTTGTTATCCAGGACCTGGCCAGCGCAGCTCATACATTCACCCTTTCCCCCAGTTGTTCTTCTCACTGGGCTATGCAGATAACCTCCTGGCATCCCTGTTCCTCTCTCACCTCTGCCAGCTCTGATCCCAAGGCCTAGCTCAGGTTCAGAAAGCATTTAATTACAAGCTCCACGCTCTGCATTCAAGGCTTTATGCACTATAGTACTAAGCCACCTATCATCAGGCCTTCCACATACTCCTCTTCCAACCAAGTGTGTGCCCATCTTTTTATACTTTACCTACAAAGATCTCCCATCTTCATTTAGGGGCCTGGATCTTGCATTTTCCTGGTCCAAATTCCCCCTTGTTACTACTCTAGACAGCTGACCAGGCCCAGACCCAGCTTCAATGTTGTCTCACCTATCAAGTTTTCCTAGTCATACTCTGCCCTCTGAACCCATGGCCTAAGGGAGGCAGCATTTTATTAGATTTTCATCTTTAATTATAGGAGTGATACATGCTTGTAAAAACATTCCCACATTACAGAAGCGTACATAGTAAAACAAGAGTATGTCATTCCAACCCTGCTTCCCCTAGAAGTAATCCAGTTAACAATTAGACATGTGCATGGCTATCCATTTTATCCAGCCTGAGAGGGGATCTTGGGACATTCTCTAATTACTTGATATGGTGGGCATGAGCAGAGTTGGTGGAAGGCTCTGGAGAGTGGTGACATAGGTTCAACTTTGAAAGAAATTCCCCAAAATGAGTCTATGGGACCCCTTGATTTTTTTTTTTTTACAAGACAGTTCAAAGAACAGCGCCCCAGGGAGATATTCCTAGGTCATGTGGGAATATACATTCTATTCACTCAAGTGCCAGAAACGAAAGTTCAAAAAGCAACCAGATCTCTGTAGAATCCCCCTGGTTTAGAACAACTAGCAACTAACTGAGCTGAGCCAAAGCCTGAACAATATGGTCACTTGGTCAGATGGAAAGAAGTAGGGCATGGACCGTGGTCTTCCCTTTTCCAACTGGGCCTTTGCCTGATCACCCTGAGCCCTGTGTCCTGGCTGGTCTGTCTATAGTCCCTCTACCACCAAACAAAAGAGGTGCCAGTATTCCTTGCTGGCAGAGGTGATTCTCCTTAGTGTGGCCCAAGGTAAGGGTAGTCTGGGGGATAAATGGGCCCTGATCTCCTTACAATAGGATCTGGCAAAGAACTAAGGGTGTACTGACAACTCTTTCTCAAGGGGCTCCAGCCATGTTTCTAAGGAGCTTGAGAGGCAGACCACATCTCTCCTCCACACCACAATCCAAATAAATATTTAAGTGGGGAGAAGAGACTAGAGTATACCAAGTTGGGAACACCTAGCCCCAACTTAGGGATGTCAGAAAAGATTCTCTCCAGGTGTTAGCATCTCAGCCAACCCTTGAAAGGTAAGCACGATGTGGCAAAGGTAGGAATGGGATTCTTGCGGAGGGAATGTGATGGGCAAAGACCTGAGAGTAAGAGGAGTATGACTTTAGAGGAACTGAAAATTCATTATTGCTGAGCCTAGTGTGGGGAGAAGTACAGGAGGGTAGCTACAGAGGCCAACTGCCTGGGTGTGCACATGTTTTCTGACAAAATGTCAGGCTTTGTCTTGATGGCCAAGGGGAGTCAGGAAGGATTTTTGTTTTGTTTTTATTATTATTGTTTTTTTTTTTTTTACAGTAGAATGAATAAGGAAGGGTTTTAAGCAGAAGGTGGAATTTCAGACAGATGACTCTGGTTGCCACATAGGGAATGAGCTGGAGGAGATAAGTTTAGAGGAAGTGAATGCTTGTGGGCGAGCAGTAACAGTGACCTGAACTAGGGTGGACCCAGTGGAACACAGAGGAAGGATTCAACACAGAATGGGGGAGGGGTAGAAGGAAGAAGGGGATCGTGGCTTGGTTGTTAAGGATGCAGATCCCAGATCTATGGCTTCATTAAGCAAACAACTGTTAACTGGATTGGACTTAGGATGTGGGGAGGTAAGGGTCCTCATCTTAGGTGAAGAATCAAAGGAAAGTACTAAGCCCCAACCTGGCCATCTAGTCTGCCTCTATTAGTGAACACCTGAGTTCCCAAATATTAATTTGGGTGTATCTTGTTTGGGATGCTATTTGACTCCCTAATCCTGGAGCAGATGCCCTAGATACAGAGCTGGTGACTTCCAGCCAACCCAATATTTGCTTGACCCAATATTTCCCAAATCAATCATCAATTCTCAGAAAACTTGCATTTTGAATACAGAACAGAGATAGCTCATGACAAACCTCATTTCCCCTCCCTCCATACACACCCCTGAACCTAGACTCTGGGCTGGAAGTTTCCCTGTTTGGTAGTGAAACTTGTCTCTACTCATCATTTAATCTTTGGTCTTCCCCATCCCCAGAACTGGGGATTGAACTTAGGGACACTCTACCACTGACCTACACCCTCAGCTTAATTTTTTATATTGCAGAGGTTGACTTTGAATTTTGGATCCTCCTGCCTTAGTCTCCTTGAGTCACTGGAATTGTAGGTGTGTACCACACAACACCCAGTATTATATGTTCTTTACAAAATTCTAATATTCTGCACTCTTTGGTTTGCTTTGAGTTCTTCTGGGAAACTCAGGATACCCTGAGTTGGATGATCCAGTAGAGACTGGGGTGCTGTCTGAGGTCATAAATCTTGGGGGCATTGGGCTGTGGTGGTGGTGGTGGGAGAAATATAGGAATCCAAAGCCTCAGTTTTAGATCCAGCTCCCAGGCGACTATTGACATGGCCTGTCCTCTCTACGCCTCTACCTCCCCAGGCCTCCAGACCTTTGCACATGCTGTTCTCTTTGTCTGGAATACTCTTTCTCTTCTTTACCTTTTGGCTCCTGTTTATCCTTCACATCTGTGCTTTTTCACAGAAAAAGATTTCTTGATCCAGGTCAGGTTCCATAATGAAATATCCCCACACTACTTCCATTACCTCCTCCCCTTCATTAGGGCTGTTTGCTTGTTCACTACCATCTGCCTCCCCCAACAGATTGTGCCTACCATGAGGAAGGGGTTCTGCCTGTCTTACTCACTGCCATATCCCAGTTCCTGCCAAGGGGCCCTGTCCCAGGGGTAGACCCTGAATGAATGAATGAAAGAATGAATGAACAGATGGACAGATTGTACTTGGCAAAGCAAAAGGCACAATCAGATATGATCCTTCCCATCATTCATACAATTTTCTAGGGCTGTGTGCTTCATTCTGAAATCAGACGAATGTTTTCTATTTGTTCCTTTACTTCTGTGTATAAAATGGCTCAAGTCTGCCTGATAAAGCTTGGGATGCTCTAAAAACAACTTGGATAAAGGCTTCCCTTGGCTCAAGGATCTCATTTTTTTTTAACATTTTATTTCTTAGTTCTCGGCGGACACAACATCTTTGTTGGTATGTGGTGCTGAGGATCGAACCCGGGCCACACGCATGCCAGGCGAGCACACTACCGCTTGAGCCACATCCCCAGCCCCAAGGATCTCATTTTCTTCCTTCCTTCCTTCCTTCCTTCCTTCTTTCTTTCCTTCCTTTCTTTCTTTCATTTGTTCTTTTTAGATTGACGGGACAGTAGAGTGTATTTTGACATATTATACATACATGGAGTATAACTCAAGGATCTTATTTTCTGACACCAGTTACAGATATGTGAACTTCAGGCCTCACTGAGGGAACTGGAGACAAACAGCAGTTTCCCTGTCAGTTAAGTTTCCAGAAGCCCTAGCCAGGCCTCCTAAAATTAGGGGAATAAAGACCCTTCTTTGTCCCTGTGGCCAGGCAGAGAGGAAGGGTGAATATCACAGCTCAGAACTGGAAATTGTGCCCCTGGAGGGGCCCAAGGAGCTCTTTACTAATCTGTTCATCTGTCTGTCTTCAGTGATAAGCTGAGTGAAGTTTTTCTGAGGCCAAGTCAGAGGTCTGGCTTAGGGCCCAGTGAGTCATCTCCCCAGGGTATAAATTGTTCAAGAAGGCTACCTACCTGTGTCCACATTTGCTTTCACTGCTACAGGTAGACCTACCACATCCACTGACATCTGGTTCTGCTTATGAGAGGCCCCAGGATGAGAGGATTGTCTTTATAATCACCTCTTCCTTTTCTCTCTAGTCTGACTTTCTTGCCCTCCCTCCCTTCCTTTTTTTTTTTTTTTGTGTGTGTGTGTGTGTGCTGGGGATTTTTTTTTTTTTTTAAAGAGAGAGTGAGGGGGGGGGAGAGAGAGAGAGAGAGAGAGAGAGAGAGAGAGAGAGAGAGAGAGAGAATTTTTTTAATATTTCTTTTTTAGTTCTCGGTGGACACAACATCTTTGTTGGTATGTGGTGCTGAGGATCGAACCCGGGCCGCATGCATGCCAGGCGAGCGCGCTACTGCTTGAGCCACATCCCCAGCCCTGTGCTGGGGATTTTAAACCAGGGCCTTACACATGCTAGGTTACTGCCGTACCACTGAGCTACCCTCCCAGTGTGCGCCTCCTAGTCTTGAGGAAGTAAACATGTTCTTCCTGCAAGGGCCAGCCAGCCGACTGGAGGTATGACCTGTCCGGGGTTGGGTAAGGCAGAGTGCCCAGCCACATCAAAAACAGTGTCCATGCTATTAAAAGCCAGGATAGGGAACCCGTGTTCCAACAAATCAGCAAGAGCTGAAAAACCTGAATGAGGAAAATGAAGAAGCTTTTTAGTGCCTTAAAAAATACACATGGAAAAACTCCTGCCCGTGGGCACCGCTCTCTGATGGAGGAAGCCGGGGAACATCCAGTACTTTCAGTATTCTAACAAAGGGTGATCCCTTGCCTCACCCCTGGATGTGCCAAGTCTGTGCCTTCCCCTTCTGCTCAGATCACCATGCATCCTTATTTTACTGCTGGTGCCTGGTCACCTTGGAATAATCTTAGCTAGTCCATTCCTTCCTTTAAAATCACATGAGTCAATACTATCACTATTAAATCACTATCAAGATCCCAACAGCATTTTTCAGAAATAGAAAAATCCAACCTAAAATTCATATAATACCACAAGGGACTCCGAATAGCCAAAACAATCTTGAAAGTGCTGGAAACCTCTAGTAATCAAAACAAGTGGTGCTGGCATGAACACAGACATTCAGAACAATGGAATAGACTAGAGAACATGAAAATGAATCTTCATATGTGGTCAAATGATAGTTTTTTCTTTATTGGGAATCCGGGGTCACTCTACAACTGAGCTATATCCCCAGCCCTTTTCATTTTTTAATTTGAGACAGGTTATCACTAAATTGCCAAGTCTGGCTTTGAACATGAGATCTGCCTACCTCTACCTCTCAAGATGCTAAGATTACAGGTGTGTACTATCACACCTAGCTGGTCAAATGATTTTTGACAAGGGTGCTAAGATCATCCAGTGAAGAAAGAACTATCTTTTCAACAGATGGTGTTGGAAACACTGAAAATGAACAAGCAAACAGAATGAAATTGGACCCTTAATTTTTACATCATGTACAAAAGTTAACACTAAATGATCAAAGACCCAAATGTAAGAACTGAAATTATAAAACTCTTACAAGAAAAAATAAGAAAAAAGCTCCATGATGCTGGATTTGACAACAATTTTTTTAGATATGATACCAAAAGCACAGGCAACAAAAGAAAAAAATAAATAAATTTGGCTTTGCCAAAACAAAAATTTTGGTGCATCAAAGGATACCATCCAAAGAGTAAAAAGGCAGCCCATGAAGAATGAGAATAAATATTTGCAAATCTGATAAGGGATTAATAGTAGAACATATAAAGAACTCCTACAACTCCACACAATTTTTGAAAATTTGAATTTCAAAAACAGGCAAAGGACTTGAATAAACATTTCTCCAAAGAAAATATACAGATGGCCAGGAAACACATGGAAATATATTCAATATTACCCATCTGAAGATAAATGCAAATCAGAACCACAATGAGATACATTAGAACAGTTATTAGAGGAGAGAGAGAGAGAGAGAGAGAGAGAGAGAGAGAGAGAGAGAGAAGAAAAGCAGCATTGACAAGGACATAGAGAAGTTGGAACCTTTGTGCATTGCTGTTAGGAATGTAAAATGGTACAGCCACTACAGAAAACATGGTGGTTCTACAAAAGAATTAAATGTAGAATTATCTTCTGGTCCAGCAATTCCACTTCTGGCTATGTATCTAAAATATTTGAAAGCAAGAACTGAAATAGATATTTGTATATGCATGTTCATAGCAACATTATCAATAACTAAAAGGTGGAAACCACTCAAATATCCATCATTAGATGAATGGATAAATAAAATATAGTAAATGTATACAATGGAATATTACTCAGCATTAAAAGGGAATGAAATTCTGACACATGTGTAACATGGATGAATCTTGAGGATATTATGCTAAGTGATGTAAGCCAGACACAAAAGGATAAATACTGTGATCTCACTTACACAAGGTACCAATAGTGTTCGATTTCATATAGACAGAAAGTAGAATAGTGACTACCACTGATGGAAGGAAGGAAGGATTGGGGAGTTACTGTTTACTGAGTATAGTTTTTGTTTGTTTTGCTTTTTGCATTTTTTTTTTTTTTAGTACTGGGGATTGTAGCCAGGGGCACTTAACCACTGAGCCACATCCCCAGGCCTTTGTATATTTTATTTAGAGATGGGGGTCTCTCTGAGTTGCTTAGGGCCTTGAGTAGTTGAGGGTGGCTTTGAACTTTGATCCTCCTACCTCAGCCTCCCGAGCTATTGGGATTAGAGGTGTGTGCTTACTCAGGGCTCTGAGAGAGTAAGGTTGGCTGGGGGCAGCCAGCAGAGACAGAGGAAGGGGCCTGCCAACAGTTCTAGGATTGTTCATCCCTCATCCCTACACCAGTGGCCTCGTTCCTATTCTCTAACTCCTGCCCATCCTTCAAAGCCCAGCTCTGATCATTGCCCACTTCCTCCAGGATGGAACCTCCAGCCCACACTGCTCCCCCTCGGAGCACATCTGGGATGCCCACTCTCTCCTGCTCCGACAATCCTACTCCTTTCTCCTGGGCTCCTTTCTTGGGGGGGACCAAAGCCTCCCTAGGATTGGGTCAGCTTCTGCTATGTCAGGTTCACAACCCAGTTGTGCCATCATGGTGGCAATAGATTGCTGAGAGAGAAAATAAAGTACCTGGAGACAGTGCACAAGGTAGAAAACTTTATGGAGAAATGCTTATGGGGAAGGTCCAGTGGCAGTTGGCTGAACAAATAGCACCTCTGTCCCTCACTGTGTACCTCCTCTCCCTCACAGCATTTTGTCCAGTGGTGGCCCGCTGGGAGAGCGACACGTATCCTTTCCACGGTGCCCTCAGTTCTGCCCCAGTCGTCACTGAGAGGGGTTTTATGTCAGGCTACGGGAGCAGTGACAGCATCAGCATGAGCTTGCCTAGTTTGCTTGTATGACCAGCATCCCAGGGAACAACTGTCCTGGTGCACATGCAAGAAAGTAGCTTCCTACAGATAACCTGCCCCAGATCCTAGTAAGCAGAAGAGAAAACCAGTGTCTTTCAAGATAATACATATTTGGACATTCTGGTCCAGGCTTGCTCTCATGGTTCCCTTAACTTGGCTAGATTTCTAGGAATGGAAAGGGGGCATTGAGGGACATAGTGTTTTACAGTCCCCCTTTTTTTTTTTTTTTTAATTTTTAATATTTATTTATTTTTTAGTTCTCGGCGGACACAACATCTTTGTTTGTATGTGGTGCTGAGGATCGAACCCGGGTCGCACGCATGCCAGGCGAGCGCGCTACCGCTTTAGCCACATCCCCAGCCCTACAGTCCCCCTTTTATTTAAGGATGATATGCTTTCGTCTCCAGCTGGAGGAGGCCCACGGTCGATGCTCAGTCTCCTTGTCTGTAGGGCGGGGCTACTGATATCTTGAGGTTGTTGGGAGCATCCAATGAGACAATAAATGGAAAGCTCTCAAGCAGTATGAAGACTAGGAAGTGAGTGCTCAGTGTATTCTTATCATTACTGCTGGGATTAATCTTCCTATTGGCCTGGAATGTTTCTCCCAGTATCATCTAATCTACCCTCATCCCATGAGCCCTAGCTCCACTCCTACCCCCATCACAAAGCATTTATGACCATTTCAGATCCACTGATCCCTTATGGAGCATTTTGGAATTTAAGAAAATCTGACCTGATAGGGTTCCCATGAAGATTAAATAACTTAAGTCATGTAAAATACCTAGAAGTGCTGGATGCCAGTGGTGCACACCTGTAATCCCAGTGACTCAGGAGGTCGAGGCAGGAGGATTGCAGGTTCAAGGCCAGTGTCATCAATTTAGCAAGGCCCTAAGCATCTTAGTGACACTCTGTTTCAAAAATAAAAAATAAAGGGCTGAGATTGTGGCTCAGGGGTAGAGTGCTTGCCTCTCACAGGTGAGGAAATGGGTTCGATCCTCAGCACCACATAAAAAATAAACAAAATATAGATATTGTATCCATCTATAATTAAATTTTTTTTAAAAAAATGGCTCAGTGGTAAAGTGCCCCTGTATTCAATCTTCAGGCCAAGACAAAATTTTAAAATAAAATGCCTAGAAGAGTTGGAGGAACATAAAATAGGAGTTAGCAGTAATGATGGAGATGATGCCAAAAATGGTGACAATGGGCTGGGGATGTGGCTCAGCGGTAGCGCGCCGCCTGGCATGCGTGTGGCCCGGGTTCGATCCTCAGCACCACATACAAACGAAGATGTTGTGTCTGCCGATAACTAAAAAATAAAATATTAAAATTCTCTCTCAAAAAAAATGGTGACAATGAGGACAGGCTGTAGTCATTTCACTTGTTTGATCTGTGTACATTTTGTAATTGTTGTTGTTTGTTTGTTTGTTTTGCTGTTTTCTTGTTTGTTTTTTGCAGTGCTAGAGATAGAATCCCTGGTCTTGCACATGTTAGGCAAGTGCTCTATCACTGAGTTATACCACCAGTACTTATGTTTGGTTGTGACTGTCAGTCTAATGGGAAGACTTAAGAATAAAGTGATATGATAATAAGAGGTGACAGGTGCTGGAGGATGGATTCATCAGGGATTTTCAGAGCCTTGGAAGGAGATAATGTATCTGGACAGTTTTCCCCATCTTAAAAGACAAGTGACAGTCAAGAGGCCAGGTGGATGGAAAAGTGACAGTATAGAAGCTAGGAGCATAGAGATGAGGTCTCTGTGGTTGAGTGTAGTGGTCAAGATGGCAGGAGCTGGGTAGGGTTAGAGCCAGACCAAGGCCATTCTGTAGGGTTTTCAGCAGGGAGAGACCACCTGACTTACATTTTGAGAAGCTTACTCTGTCCATCGGAGTGAAGAAGAGATAACAAGGAGCATGATTATGAGCAGGTACATAATGAAGAGATGCTGCAGATTCTGGAAGAGAGATGGTGGTGGCTGGGCTGGGAGTGGCAGTAGAAGTGGAAAGCTATGCTGTGGTTTGCCATGCCCTTCCACCATGCTGTTCTACCTGACTTCAGGCCCAGAGAAATGGAGTTGGCTGCCTGGGAACTGAGACCTCTGAAACCATAAGCCCCAAATAAACTTTCCTCCTTTAAGTTGTTCTTGTTGGGTATTTTGATCACAGCAATGAAAAGCTGACTAACACAGGCTATGAGATTCTGGAGGTGTTGGGAGAAACAGAGGCCAAGCAAGGGCTGCTACTGGAATTGGCCATGGGGCGGGAGGGACTTGGTACACAGGGGACTTGGGAGAATGGATTAACGGTAATTCCATTCCCTGAGATTGTACCAGTGGAAGAACAGGTTGAAAGAACAAGACTGGCCCCTAGCTGCTTAAAATTCAATATTCTTCCCCCATCTTTTCCAGTTACATGTTCACAGCCATTACATTCAGAAAGTTCTTTGAGTCTAACCTTGGTCTTCCAGCTGTCATTTGAGTTTAGGCCAATCCACATGGCCTTTGTTGACTCTGCCCATTGCTGAGAGACCATGGGAGTGAGGGATGGGCTGAGGGCCAAGGGTTTGCATGGTAGGCATGCCTCCTGCATGACTGCTATCGGGCTAGCCAACCTCTGGTGCCCATCAGACTCTGACCCAGTAAGGCTGTGCCAGGGTGTGTGGGCAGGAGGACCTGGTACAGGAGCTTCTTGCTCTAAGCACTTCAGGTCCACACATGCCCTACCATCCTACCTCTGGAGCCTGCTCCCAGATCAGAAGCATCCCCTAGGGCCCCCAAGATAGGCTCTTCCTAGTGATTCTTTCAGAGGTAGGAGGTAAAGAAAAAAAAAAATTCTGATCTTGATGCCAGACATAAACCCTAAGAAATTACTCACCAGAGGGCAAAGCTTCAGAAACCCATGCAAGGGGCCCAGGCCCTGGGGGCTATCAGAATCAACAGAGGGCTTCCAAGCTAGGCCTAAACTTAACAAAACTAAGGGGTGACCCATGAGCTGAGTGCCTCTTCTCTCCTGGAACTGCCCCTCTAGTTGGCTAATTTGGGAACCACAGAGCTCCCAGACCTACCCAAGATTGACCTGCCATATATATGTGGTACTGTCAGCAGCTTTCTGACCCCAATCCACAACTTACCCTTCTGGAAAGTGTCAGTCAGTGCTATATTGGCCCCTAACCTAGAAGACTGCTCCCCAGCACCCCTCAGGAAAGTATCCCAGGTTGGCTTTTCATGAGCTCTCTGTCCCCAGGAGCTAGGATCTGATGACCAGCCTACTCAGGTTACCTTCTCCATTTACTTCAAAAAGACAGAAGTCCCTGTCCTCCTCCCCGTCACCATACTCAGCTTTCTCGGGCCTGGCTCAACATCATGTGTAGTATGGTTAGGTGCCATCCAGGGAATAAAGAAAAGAGCACTGCAAAATGGAATTAGGTGACCCTGGGTTCCAGCTGCTGGCACTGAGGGAGGCTGGGCAGGTGTCCAAGCGGAAGTGGCATTTTTGTGAATCACGAAATCTGAAGGTGCAGAGTGGGTTCACAGGGGTAGTCACTGCCCCTCCCTCCTGAACAGGAATGTGTCTTGAGAGACTTCTAGAGGAACAGCCTTGTGACAGGGAGCTCTCTCCCTGGGCTGACCCCACGCCCACTCCCCCACCCCAGATCTTGTCCTGCACTTCTGCTACTTGTCCTCCTGCATCCTCACCGCTGGCCTAGCTCTGCCCCTGTAGTCACACAGAAATGTCTCTGTCCCCTACCCCACAGCCCTGTGGGTTCCACCAGACCTCTCCCTTCTGGCTGGACTCCTGAAGCTGCTCCTGAAGGCTGAATGAAGGGGAGGGGCTTCACAGAGTGTCCAGTGCCACTTCAGGCACTGGGGCACTGGCCTGGCCATATGCAGAAAGGGTGGCCATTGAGACAGGTTATGGAGGCAAGGCCTGCTGGGGACCAGCAAGGGCACTAAGAAAAAGGTAGGTTAGAACATCCAGCCACAGTGTTCTCTCCAGCAGCTACCTCTGTCCCAGCATGGGAGTTCAACATGGCTCCAAGGGGCTCCCCAAATCACACAGTCCTCTTCATCTCCATTCTTAGCTACTGGCATGACCAGCAGACACCCCAAGATGAGCCAGCTGGTGAGTCGGGCAAAGTTGGCTCTGCTCTGTCCCTCCCTTCCATCCTTCTGCCCCATGTCCTGGGCACAAAGTAGGGACAAAATGCCCATTCCACTTGCCATCCTACTTTGTGGTAAACATGTTATTCACCAGGACTCTCCTATCCAAGGGAATTTGTCCCATGATCCCCCTGGGCTGCTCCTCTCACCTCCCTGTCCAGACAATGACTCTAGTCAGGGGCAGCCCTCTGCTCCCAGGGACCCTCTCGAGGCTTCCCAGGGATCTAGTCATTTGCTTCTTTATCCTTGGTACTGTGCTGTAAGAGGAAACCCAAGTTCCCTGAGCACTGAGGATCAGGCAGTTAGGGAAGGGTGGGGAAGGGCCCAGTGTAGAGGGAAGAAGTTCATGGAAGGGTATAAAGGTAGCTTTGTTCACCACTCTTCTCTGCTCAGGTGATGCTCTCACTTGGCATCATAAAAGCAATCTCTGGGAAGAAAGAGGCTTTAGGCATTTGGACAGATATGGTCAGGGATGGAAGGATTGATAGAAGAAACCCCGAGAGAACAGCATTGACCTTCAGGAAGAAACTCCCATGAGTCCATCAGCTGTTGTAACACTGGACAATGGGCAGGCTCCTTTGGGACTGAGGAACCCCCATTCTTCCCAGGGAACCTGATCTCTACTGAGCCGTGCAGGGGTCAGGCTAGCAAGGGCCTGAGACAGCCTCCCATGCAGTGTTAGAAGAGCCCCCAGGGACTTGAACACCTGCATCTCAGTGTCACTTTGGCCACTCGCAAAGGCTTTGCTAAAGCCTCTCTGAGCCTCTGTTTCCACTCCAGGGGCTTAAAAGAAGTCTATTTCATCCCCAAATCTCTCTCTTCTCTGCCTGTCATTCATTCCAAAAGCTTTCCCTCCCCTCTGCAAGTGCAGCTGCCCCTGCAAATGTTCTTGAAAGGTAGCTGAGGGCACAGCGGGCTTCTCATCTTTCAGGGAGAGATACATTTATCTGATTCCACAGCGCCCTCCAGACCTTGAGCTGACCCTGCCCCATAAATGGAGACCTCCCGGAAGCACCCTTGCCTGCTGCTCCCTCTGCTGTGCCCAGATGGTTCCAAGCCACTGGACCAGAGCCTAGGCAAAGATTTCAACACAAATGTTCCTTTGCTAATGAGAGGCTGAGCTGTCACTGGCCCAAGCAGGAGCACTGACACCCAGCCATGCCATCCTCTATTCTATCCGACACCTGTTTACAGAGCTCTAACCGGGTGCCAGGCGTGGTGATAGACGGGGAGGCAGGCAGTGGGCAGAGAGGAGGGTTAGCCATGCTACCACCCCAGCATCCTCGCTGACATGGCCTCAAGGATCTAACTCCAGCAAAATCCTCAAGGAAGGGAACTGACCCTGGAAGCAGGGCAAGGAGTGCAGGGAGAATTCAGCTGGGTCTCTGGGCCTTAATGAGGTAGCAGTGCCACTACATGTGGTCAGGCAGGCTGACCACAGAGCAAAATCCTACCACATTCAAGGGAAAATAGATGCTGGATTTCCTATCGGGCTCAAGAGCAGGGAGCTGGCAATAAATCAAGAACTGAAAAGCGATGTTAGTGCTTCAAACTAAATTTTCCAGGCCCAGAAAACAATTGTGCATTAAAATCCATTGGAGAAAAAAAAATCTATTAAAACTTCAGGAGAAATGCTTTGCTATAAATTAGGTTTTTCTGCCAACCAGGATAATTCAATAATTTCCCCTTGACATTCTCGAGATTGCCCTTCGGGGGGGAATTACGATGCTTTGAAGTTGGGAGCTATTTGTTTCCAAAGAAAGATGAAGGGTTGACTAGGAGCTGAGGTGAGAGGGCTGGGATGGGGCTGTTCTAACTCAGGGAGGAAGACTCCCTCTGGTGAATCAGTACCCTGAATTGAGGGGCTCTGTGATAGCTGGAGGATTATAATTTGGGGCAGTGAACAGGAGATGTGAAGGACCACATTATGACTGTACTAGAGTATCTGGGGGACTTAGGAAAGGCCTTGGGGTCTTCTAGTATCATCCTGATAATTAAGGCAGCTTCAGTCTTACAGCTTCCCTGAAAAACTGTCTAGAACATTCCCCAACACTAAAGAACCAAACCTGGTCTCTGGTAACAGCTCCTGAGACAACTTCTTAGTTTGGGGGTTTAGGCAGCCATCTTCCCTCCCGGTTTCCTTTGCTGTGTGACCCTTCCCCCTCACCCTATGAGCTGTCAACTCTGCTCTCTCTGAACAAGGTCCACATAGCCATAATGCCAGACTGTCTTAGGTTGGCCAAAGCCACTCTGGCTGGTCAAGGCAGCTGAAAGGAGGGAGCAAGGAGGGTGCCAGGCAGGGCAGGGATCTTGGAGGACTGGGCACAACTGGCCTGGCCACTGAGTACTAGCCTCCAAGACAACTGTGGGGGAAGAGGATAGGGCATGGGCAAGGGGCCTGAACCAGGATCTGGGCAGGACAGGGCTCCAGAATCTGCCTGTCTGGGTCTGAATGCTGCTCTTCTATTGGCAAGTCATTCAACCTTTCCAAATCTTGGTTTTTGGCATCTGTAGAGTAGGGGTAGTGACAGTGCCTGTCTTATTAACAGAATTAAATGTGACAATGTATGAGAACACCTGGTGCCATGACTTGCACACAAAAACAGTACTTAGCTGAGCACCACAGTGATGGTGGTGGTGCAGCTCAGTGATACAGCACTTGCCTAGCATGCATGAAGCCCTCAGTTCAATCCCCAGTATCATTACAATTAAAAAGCAGTAACCTGACCCTCTTCTGGAGACAGGGTCTTGCTATGTTGCCCAGGCTGACTTCGAACATGTGATTCTCCTGCCTCAGCCTCCCACATAGCTGGGATCACAGCACATGCCACCATGCCTGGCACTTAGAATCTTCAGGACACAGGCCTCCTGACCCCAGACCACAGTGCATCTCCTGCATTCCCTGCTCAGGTCCCCCTCTCTCTCCCTCCTTTTCCACCCCAACTTGCCTGTTCTTGAAGTCTTGCCTCCTCCAGACAGAACTATGAAGGATGATGTCTACTGTAGTGCTGGGCTGCCTGCTAGCCACCATGGCTCCCTCATGTTTGGTCACCATGGTCAGCATTGTTGCTACCAACATCCTCCACAGAAAGGAGGCTGACATTTGAATTCTCTCATTTTGTAGAGACCCTGGGAGGTGAAGTAGCTTTGCTCAAGTTCACACATTTGGGAAAGAGATTGGAGCCACCACTGGGGCCCAGGTCTGACCAACGCAAACACAGAGCAGAGTCTCAATTCAAGATTTTCTCCTCCCTCCCTCCATCCTTCTCATGAATCAGAGCTTCCCAGAGCGCCCCACCCACTGGTCAGTAAGCCTGAGTGACAAACTGAGGCAGGGACACGTGGGAGTGTCCTTCTTCCCGATGTTCTCTGAGTCTCCAGGGGGAAGATCACAGAGCTCAGCAGAAAGAGGTCAAAGGGGAAGGAAGTGGAAGAGCCTGAGAAAGTTTCCATCTAAGCAGTGGTTGGAACCAGCCTTCTCTTGGACACCCTCTGACCTATAGGATAGAGGAGCTCAGGGTTGTGAGGTCATCTCACCCCACCCTCTCTTTGAATCATTTCTCTACAGATGCTTCCACTCCACATGACAAGAGCTCCTTCCTTCACAGGGTGGCCCCTAGTGCAGGCTGCTCTTTGCCCCTTGACTCCCTTTGGGGTTCAGACTGCCTTTCTGTGGCACTGTCCTGGCCTCAACCCACATGGGCAGGGGCCTGCTGGTGGGAGTAGGGTGTCGGGGGCTAATCTGTAAGCAATTCAGCGGCTTTCTGGAGACTACATCTCCCCAGGGAGCAAGGCTGGGTGCTGGAGTGGCAGTAATCCCCTGGGGTTGAGGCCAGCCCTGCATCTAGGAATTTCCTTCATGGGAGGTCATGGGGAAACTCAGGCTGGGGAACTTTTTCACCACTGGAAACCAGGCTGGGAATTCAGCAGATGCTTAATTAATATCACTTAACTTGTTTGAAAATAATAGATATCGGTACTGAGTTAGCCCCCCGATGTCCAGGTTCCTAGTCTCACTTTGGGAAGGCATCACCTAGGAACCTTCCAGCACCTGGCAGAGTGGGACATGGGGAGTGAGAAGGCGCAGGAGAGGTCTGAAAGCTTGGAAGCTGTAATCCCTACCACTCAGTAGCTGAGTGATGCTGAGTGAATCACTTGGCCTCTCTGAGCCTCAGTTTCCTTGTCTCTAAGTGGAGGAAATAATGGCTCTCTGCTTCAGAGGCTTGTTGGAGTAACTTACCGACAAGATACCTGTCAAGTGAGCACAGGGCACAGAGTGAGCGTTTGGAAAATGCCAGCCTTTGTTACTATTTGAAGCAGGTGGGGAAATCCATGGGAAATCCGGATGCCTCTGGGAAGTTGGGGGTGGTGGGCAGCCCTTCCCGGATCCAGGGGGCGGGGCATCGCTGGCTCCGCCCCCTCCCACTCCTCCAGGCCTGCGAGGCTTGCTTTCCGCCAGCTGGATCTGAGTCACCATGGCCCCGCCGGCCGTTGACCTTATCTCAGGACGTTGTTACTACTAAAAATCCTCGACCCTGGCCCTGCTCGCCAGGCGACATCCAACTTGCGCCAAGTCCCTCCATCAGTTCTGGAAATGCTCCCTAGGGTCCACGGACTGCAGGTCCCGAGGAAGCAGGGAGCCTCCTCCTGTCTGTAGGGAGGAATTCCAGGAAGCCCCTGGCCTAGAAACCCCTCAGGGCCTGTGGGCACCGTGCCTATCTGTCCACTACTAGCGCCGTTTTCCTCGGGGGTAAGCACTGTGTCTGCAGATTTCTCTAGAAAAGCACATTCCCACAGGGTGAGTGTCACCCGAGGATCTGAAGAGGAAACCAGAAGATTGGTCTCAGGAGCCAAGAGGGGAAGGCGACCTGAGGGGCCGCTGGGACTCGCAGGGCAGTCGCCTGGGCTCCCTTGGCCCCGCCTGCCCCCTCCCAGTCCCCAGGACTCTAGGGGAAGTGGTGGGTGGGGGATGGGGAGCCCAGCTGACAGATTCTGTAAACAGAGCGGATTTGGGCCTCGGCCAAGGACTGGGTGTCCTGGCCCAGCCTGGGTGTGAGGCCCATCCGCGGCTCTCCAGGACACCCCGCCCTGCCGGGCTGCCCCAGGGGTGCCCGGCCCACAGACAGCTCCAGCCAGGATGTGTCTGAGTTTGGGGAAGTGGCCAGTTCCCTCCTGGGGAATGTGTCTGGAACCAGGTGTGGGGAAGGTGTGTGGGGCGGGGTGGGGGAGTGGGGTGGTGGGGTGCTTCTTTTCAAGAACCTCAATGGTTGTTCATTCATTAAATGCCAAGCTCTGGAGGTCGGCCTCAGGGTAAGGCTGTGCAGGGTTGTCGCCCAACCCCCATCCCCACCTTCAATCCTGTCCCCTGTTGTTCTGCTGCCTGAGGCAGAGTCCTTTTGGGGGGTAGGGAAGCTGAGAAAAGGGGCTCAGGTTCTGAGAGTCCTTCAAGGGCCAGTCCTGCCCCTTGGCTTATTGCCAAGTGTGATATCCCATGCTTGTGGCCTCACAAGGGCAGCTTAGAGGACAAGGAATGCCCTGGAGAGGAAGTAGGGAAGCATAGGCATCTCAGGATACCCCAGCAAGAGTAGCTGTGGGTTTGAGATGGGGAGAGGGGACCCTGGTGTTTATGGAGAGATACTGGCACCCAGTGGGTGGAGGCACCTGTGGGTTATGCCTCTGGTAAGATATGGAGAGGAGTCCTGGGGTGGGAGGAGAGAGCTTGGCAAGGGCAGAGTGCTAGACACTCTGGACTTCATTGAAGGGGATAGCACTTCCCAAGATGTGCTCCAGGATATTGGATGGGATGAGCAAAAATGTCCAGGAAACTCCTTTCAAAAAAGCAAAACACCACTTATAGCAGGCTTTCTCAGATCCTTTATTTCAATGCTAATTAATGAACATCCTTGCTCTCCAAAAGAAGGACAATATGCAGAAAGCTTCATCTCATGGGGCCTGTGCTGTTCCAAAATCTCCAGGGCCCAAGGATTCACAAGTATTTCTTACTTGATGACTCTGGCCACGATAGAATGAGTGGGCATATGTAGGCATCAAGAAAAACACAGCTGGGGCTGGGGTTGTGACTCAGTGGTAGAGCGCTCGTCTAGCATGCATGAGGCATGAGGATCGAGCCTCAGCATCACACAAAAATAAAATAAAGGTATTGTGTCCACCTACCACTAAAAAGTGTGTGTGTGTATGTATGTGTGCGTATGTGTATGTATGTGTGTGTGTGTGTATATATATATGCATATATATATATATATATGATTTATATATATATCACAGCTTTCCTAGAAAGCCAGATTCAATGAGCTGCCTGCCACAAGCCTGGGCAGAGGATGATAGACGTAAAATGTTAAATCTACGTAAAAGAATGTTAAATTTATGAGTTTGGCAGACTTTACAAAAAAGTTTCCAGGTCCAAGATCCCAGGCAATCTTCTCTTCTCCAACTTGTGTTCCCAGTTCAGCATCAGAAAATCTAGGGTTCCTGATCATGGCTGAGGAATTTCATGGTCTATGCAGAGTACATACCAGAGTTTGTAGATAGTGGCAGGGATCACGGCTGGAGGCTGGATTCAGTGTAGTTCCTCTCTAGGACATATTCTGAGCTAAGCCCCAGATGCTGCACAACCAACTCCCCTAAAAGCACAGGAACAAAGTTGATCTCCAAAAGTGGGTTTTCTCAACACCAATTTGGTTAGGTAGAAGCACCCGAGCTGTGGTACTGCGGAATCCCTTTGCCAAATGTGACCAACACCAGTAAGACTTGTACCTCCTCTGGAAGGCAGAGGGTGACTAGAAGAATGGCAGAGGAAAGAGAATGTAGACATGGTAACTTCTTGGTAACTGCAGCATTCCTGGGGTCTACCTGAAATCTCTGGAGCATCAAGTAAAGGGCTGCAGAATCCCTGCTTGAGCAGGTGGGGAGAAAGGGTCAAGGGTATATAGGCTGGAACCATGGCTGATCCCCTTGTCCTTACCAGCTGGAGAAGCAGTGTGTATGTGCCTACATCCTTCCCATATCTGCAAGTTTTAGAATGTGGAAACTGTAAACTACAATATGGCGATGCCATCTTGTACGTAGTGTGAAGGCAGGCTGAGAATGGAGTGGTCAGTGGGAGCCGACATCTCTAGGGCTCCAAGAGGAAGCAGGGTGTGGTAAGCCTTTCCAGGTGGAAGAATTTTAGTGGTAGGAGAGGACTGGTCTGGCTGGTCTAGCCAGCATCACAAGAGAAGGCTACAGAGGCCTACAGAATCAGCTTTGTCAGTTTTTTTGAGATTCTGGACCTCAGTCTGTGGACTGTGATGATATCTTAGGGGGTCCTGCAGAATATACACCCCCGAGCCCTATCGTCCATCAAGCCTCATCTGCTATCATGACTAGCTGAGCCTCTTGAGATTTTTCTGTTTTCTTTTTTTTTTTTTTTTTTTTTTTTGTACCAGGGATTGAACTCAGGGACACTCTACCACTGAGTCACATCTCCAGCCCTTTTTGTATTTCATTCAGAGACAGGGTCTCACTGAGTTGCTTAGTGCCCCACCTTTGCTGAATCTGGCTTCAAACTCATGATCTGACTTGAGCCACCAAGCCACCGGGATTACAGGCGTGGGCCACTGCACCTGGCTGACTTCTTTTCTTGCTTGCTCTGACCACTTCCTACTAGCCCAAATGACTTTAGCTGAGATCACAAGAAACTTGGCTTCCAGATCTATTTAATAGTTTTTCCAAATAACAACTTGATTGAGGTAATTCACATATGATTCACCTATTTAAAATGTACCGTGCAATTTTTTGTGTGTATATTCAGAGTTGTGTAACCATCATGTCATCACCCTCCTTCTCAAGAAACTATACCCATTAGCAATTCCTCAGCTTTGCCCCCTCAGGCCTCACCTCCAACACTAGGTAATCACTAATCTACTTTCTATAGTTTTTTTTTTTTTCTTTTTTAATACTTTTATTTATTTATTTATTTTTCATGTGGTGCTGCTGAGGATGGAACCCAGTGCCTCATGTGTGCTAGGCAAGTGCTCTACCACTGAGCCACCACCCAGCCCTATTTTCTGTCGTTTTTGATTTTCCTACTGTGAATATTCCATTTAAATGGAATCAGAGCTGGGTATGTGGCTCAGTGATAGAGCCTAACATGCAGGAGGCCTTGAGTTCATTGGATCTCCAGCACTAACAACAACAACAAAAACATATATATATAATATATATATATCTTCTTGTCACTGTGTGACTTTCATTTTGTTTTCAAGATTCTTCCATGATGTAGCTTGTATCAAAATTTCATTCCTTATTATTAAGACCAAATAATATTTAATATGCCACTGTATACATATACCATATTTTGTTTATTCATTCATCAGTTCATAGACATTGGATTGTTCCTACTTTGGGGGCATTGTTAATAATGAGGTTATGTACACAATTTTTTTTGTGTGTGTGGACATTATGTTTTCATTTCTCTTGAAATCCCTTGGAGGGTTGGGGATGTGGCTCAGTGGTAGAGCACTCGCCTAGCATGCATGAGGCACTGGGTTTGAACCTTAGCACCACATAAAACTAAAATAATAAAATAAAGATATTGTGCCCACCTATAACTAAAAAAAAAAGAAATATTAAAAAAAAGAAATCCCTTGGAGTGGAATTGCTGGGTCATGTGGTAACTCTATGTTTAACCTTCTGAGGTTAACCTCTGTTAGTTGTTTTTCCAAAGCATCATTTTATATTCCTACCACCAATGTATGAGGGTTCCAATTTCTCTACATCCTTGCCAACACTTGTTAATATCTGAATATAGCATTGTAATAGTATGAAGTGGAATCTGATTTTGGTTTCTTTGCATTTCCCTGACAGATAATAACATTGAATAGCTTTTCGTGTACTTATTAGCCATTTTTATATCTTTTTTGGAGAAATGTCTGTTCAGATCATTTGCCTATTTTTAAATTGGGTTATTTTTCTTTTATATATATATACATTTTCAGTTGTCGAAGGACTTTTATTTATTCATATGTGGAGCTGGGAATGGAACCCAGTGCCTCACACAGGCAGGGCAAACACTACCACTGAGCTACAGCCCCTGCCCCTTGGTTATTTTTCTTTTCATTATTAGGTTATAAGAGTTCTTTTTTTTTTTTTTTCTGGTTGCAGTGAACTTTATTGCTGGTATGTGACAGTAGGTATGTGACAATTCTGGGTCCTTTGGATTTCCATATGAATTTTAGGATCAGCCTGTCAGCTCCTTCCCCTTCTTCAGGGGACCTGGGGTAGAAATTGGGAGGAGGGGAGATTCTCAGCATGTTGAGGGACTGAGTTAGGGGCAGGGACTCCCCAGCAGCTGAGCGCCTCTCTCTTCCTGTGTTCTTGCTGGGGCAGGTGGTGTAGAGGCTCTTACTCCTTGGAGGCCCTGTGGACTATAAGGTCCACCACCCTGTTGCTGTAGCCAAATTCATTGTCATACCAGGAAACGAGCTCAACAAAGTGGTCTTTGAGGGCAATGCCGGCCCCAACATCAAAAGTGGAAGAGTATCACTATTAAATTCACAGGAGACGACCTGGTCATCCGTGTAGCTCAGGATGCCCTTGAGGGGGCCCTCTGATGCCTGCTTCACCACAAGAGACAGAGATGATGACCCTTTTGACACCACCCTTCAAATGAGCCCTGGCTTTCTCCATGGTAATGAAGATACCAGTGGACTCCACAACATATTCAATGTCATCGTATGTGGCAGCTTCCTCCAGGCAACAGGTCAGATCCACAACTGACACGTTGGGAGTGGGCACACAGAAAGCCTTGCCAGTGGGCTTCCCATTCAGTTCAGGGATGACCTTGCCCACAGCCTTGGCAGCACCAGCGGATGCAGGGATGATATTCTGGGTGGCCCAATGGCCATCATGCCACAGTTTCCCAGAGGGGCCATCCACAGTCTTCTGAGTAGCAGTGATGACATGGACTGTGGTCATGAGTCCTTCCACAATGCCAAAGTTGTCATGCATGACCTTGGCCAGGGGAGCTAAGCAGTTGGTAGTACAGGAAACATCGCTGACAATCTTGAGGGAGTTGTGATACTTCTCATGGTTCACGGTTATCATAAACATGGGGGCATCAACAGAAGGGACAGAGATGATGACCCTTTTGACACCACCCTTCAAATGAGCCCTGGCTTTCTCCATGGCAATGAAGATACCAGTGGACTCCACAACATATTCAGCACCAGCGTCATCCCAATTGGATGTTGGCAGAATCTCGCTCCTAGCGGATGGAGATGGACTTTCCATTGATGGCAAGCTTCCCGTTCTCAGCCTTGACTGTACCATGGAATTTACCATGGGTAGAATCATACTGGAACACGTAGACCATGTAGTTGAGGTCAATGAAGGGGTCATTGATAGCAACAATGTCTACTTTGCCAGAGTTGAAAGCAGCCCTGGTGACGAGGCACCCAATACGGCCAAATCTATTCACTATGACCTTCACCATTGTGTCTCAGAGATGTGGCTGGCACTGCACTAGATAGGAAGATGTGATTGCCTGTCAAATGGGGAGGAGTGGAGAGCCTATAAGAGTTCTTTATATATAAATGTCCTGTGACATATATAATTTGTAATTTCCTGGGTTGTCTTATACTTTCTTTTTTAATTTTAATTTTTAAATTATAGATGGACAAAATACCTTTATTTTGTTTATTTTTATGTGGTGCTGAGGTTCGAACCCAGTACCTCACATATGTGAGGCAAGCGCTCTGCCACTGAGCCACAACCCCAGCCCTGTCTTATACTTTCTTAATGATGCCCTCTGCTGCACAAAAATTTTAATTTGGATGAAGTGTTCAATTTATCTGTTTTTCCTTTAGTCGCTTGTGTTTTTGATTTCCTAGCAAAGAAACCATTGCCTAATCCAAGTAATAAAAATTTACATGAATCTGTTCTTCTAAGAGCTTTAGCTCTTACATTTAAGTCTTTGATTCATTTAGTGTTAATGTTTGCATATGGTGGGAGGTAGGGGTCAAATTTCATTCTTTTGCATACCAATGTCTAGT
Organism: Urocitellus parryii; assembly: GCF_045843805.1. Lineage (NCBI taxonomy): Eukaryota > Metazoa > Chordata > Mammalia > Rodentia > Sciuridae > Urocitellus > Urocitellus parryii. The sequence goes on along the minus strand of NC_135531.1, from coordinate 134,937,736 downwards.
TGTCTCAGCCCTACTCATTGAGAAGGCTGTTTCCCCCACTGAATTTTCTTGACACTCTTGTCAAAAATCAGTTGGCGTTAGGGGTTGGAGTTGTGGCTCAGTGGTAGAGCACTCACCTAGTACAGGTGGGGAACTGGGTTTGACCCTTAACACCACATAAAGATAAATAAATAAAGGTATTGTGTCCATCTAAAACTAAAAAATATTTATTTTTTTTAAAATCAGGTGGCTTTAAATATAAGGATTTAATTCTGGACTCTTTGTTCTATTTTATTGATCTGTATGTCTAATCCTTATACTAGTAACACACAGTATTCATTACTGTAGCTTTGTAGTTTTTTTCCCAGATTGTTTTGGCAATTCTGGGTCCTTTGGATTTCCATAGGAATTTTAGGATCAGCCTGTCAATTTAAGCAAATAAACCAGTTGGAATTTGATGAAAATTAGATTGAATCTGTATGTGAGTTAAGAAAATATTGCCATCTCAACAACATTATGTCTTCTGATCTGTGAACATGGGATGAATTTCCATTTACTTAGGTTTTCTTTAATTTCTTTCAAAAATGCATTGTAGTTTTTAGTGTAAAATCTTGTATTTCCTTGATTAAATTTATTACTATGTATTTTATTATTTTGGAATGTTTTTCTCAATTCAATTTTGGATTATATTGCTAACGTACATAAATACAGTTCACTTTTCTATATTGGACTTATATGCTGCAAACTTGTTTTATTAGTTCTAGTATTTGTTTTGTGGATTCCTTAGGATTTGCTATATATGAGGTCATGCTCTCTGTGAATAGAGATAGTTTTACTTCTTTCTTTCTGGTCTAGGTGCTTTTTTTCTTTTTCTAGTCTAATTGCCCTGACCAGAACTTCCACTACAATGATTAGTAGAAGTGATAAGAGCAGACATTCCTGTCTTGTTCCTGATCTTAGGAGGAAAGCATTTGTTCTCTTATCAGTAAGTTCCAACTTTTTGTAGATGCCCTTCATCAGGCTGAGGAAGTTTCTTTCTATTTCTACCTTGTTGATTGGTTTCTTCATGAAGGGATGTTGAATTTTTTCAAATGCTATAAGATCATCTTGTGGTTTTTGTCTTTATTGCACTGATATGCTATATTACATTAATTGATAGAGGTTAAACCAACCTTGTATTTCTGGAACAAATTTCACTTGGTGATGGTATATGAACCTCTTTATATGTTGCTGGATTTGAAATCTTAGCATTTTGTTGAGTATTTTAATGTCTGTATTCATAAGAGATTAGTTTGTAGTTCTCTTTTCTCTCTCTCTCTCTTTTTAAGGAGGATTTTTTAAAAAATCTTTATTTTATTTGTTTATTTTCATGTGGTGCTGAGGATGGAACCCAGTGCCTCACGAGTGAGGGAAAAGTGCTCTACCACTGAGCTACAGCCCCAGCCCTTCTTTTCTCTTAATATCCTTGTCCAGTTTTATTACCAGAGAAATATTGACTTCATAGAATGAGCTGGTAAGTGGTAGGTGTTCCCTACTGTTTATCTTTTTTGTTGTTGTTTTTTTGTACTGGGCTGCTTTACCGCTGAGCTACATCCACAGTCCTTTGAAAAAAATTTTTTTAGGCTGGGGTTGTAGCTCAGTGGTAGAATGCTTGCCTCACATGCGTGAGGCACTGGGTTCTATAGCTTCAGCATCACATAAAAATAAATAAATAAAAATAAAGATATTGTATCCTTCTACAAGTTTAAAAATATATTTTTAATTTATTTTAAGAGAGGATCTTGCTAAATTTCCCAGGCTGGCCTTGAATTTTCAATCCTCCTGCCTCAATCTCCTGAGTCACTAGGATTATAGGTGTTCACAAAAGATGCTTATATACTTTTAAAACTACTAAATTGGCATTATCGTATGAAGTTTAGAATGCTGTCCCCCCACAATGTTAACATCACATTTTAAAGAGCAATGAAGTATTCAGGCTGGGATTATAGCTTACTAGAAGAGCACTTGCCCTGAATATGTGAAGCCCTGGGTTCCATCCTCAGCAACACATAAATATAAGTAAATAAAAATAAAGATATTGTGTTCATTTACAACTAGAAAAATAAATAAATAAATAAAAAGTAATGAAGTATTGATACATTCTATAACATGGATGAACTTCAAAAACATTTCACAAACAGTGGCGCATACCATGCCTCAGATCCCAGCAATTAGGGAAACTGAGACAGGAGGATCCCAAATTCAAAGCCAGCCTCAGCAACTTAATGAGGCCCTAAGCAACTTAGACCCTGACTCAAAATAAAATATAAAAAGAGGTGGGAATATGGCTCAGTGGTTAAGTGCCCCTGGGTTCAATCACCAGTAACCCCCCCCAAACAAAAAACAAAGTAAAAAACCCAGACATAAAGCATTATTTATTATATGATTCCATTTATATGAAATATGTATAGGAGATAAATCTGTAGAGACAGAATGCAGACTGAGAAGGGCGTGTGTTGGGGGGTCAGGTGGAGAGCAACTGCTGGAGGGTTTTCTTTTGCAGTAATGCTAGTGTTTTAGAACTAGATAAGATGGTGGATGCACAACATTGTAAATGTATTGAATGATACTGAATTGTTCATCTTAAAGTTTATATTTAAAAGTTAGTATTATCCTAATATCAAAACCAGTCAAGGATAGCATAAAAAAAAAGAAAACTATAGACCAATACCTCTTAGCAATATAGATATAAAATTTTTCAGCAAAATGCTAGAAAACCAAATTAATTTTGTGTGAATTTCATCTTAATAAAAAACTACATTTGAGAGAATTACTCAGATTTAAAGCTCTTTTGAAGTGTGATTTTAAAATGTTTTATTAGATTTTTTAATTATAATATGTGTATATTTGCTTATGGTGAAGTAAAATAATAGTTAAGGGCTGGGGTTGTAGTTCAGTGGTAGAGCACTTGCCTAGCATGTATGAGGCAGTGGGTTCCATCCTCAGCACCACATAAAAATAAATAAAGAAAATAAAGGTGTCCATCTACAACTAAAAAAAAACTATTTTAGAAAAATTATAATAATAGTTAAGTTTTATGTGCAAATCTCAGAATGCCATGGTTTTTTTTTTTCTCCTTGATATTGGGGATTAAATCCAAGGACTCTTTACCACTGAGTCACATCCCAGCCCTTTTTATTTTTTATTTTTATCTTTATTTTTAATATTTTTTAGTTGTTGATAGACCTTTATTTTATTTATTTATATGTGGTGCTGAGAATCGAACCCAGTGCCTCACACATGCCAGGCAAGTGCTCTACCGCTGAGCCCCAGCCCCAGCCCCACCTTTTTACTTTTTTGAGACAGGGTCTCATTAAGTTGCTTTGGGCCTCACTATATTGCTGAGGCTGGCCTTGAACTTGCAATCCTCCTGTCCTAATCTCGTCAATCACCATCTAGCCCATTATGATTTTTCAATATCTACAAAATATTTCAATAGAGATATGCTTTATTTTATTGTATACTTAATTCATCTAAAACAATATTCTTTTTTGGTGGGGTGGGGAGGTGCTGGGGATTGAACCCAGGGCCTTGTGAGGCAAGTACTCTACCAACTGAGCTATATCCCCAGCCCCTCTGAGGTTTTTGTTATTGGAGATTGAATTCAGGGGCACTCTACCACAGAACTATGTCCCCTGTCTGTCTGCTTCCTTCCTTCCTTCCTTCCTTCCTTCCTTCCTTCCTTTTTTCTTCCTGTACTTATCTATCTATGTATTTATGTATTAGTTCTGAACCCAGGGACATTTTACCACTATGCTATATCTCCAGTTCTTTCTATGTTTTATTTTGGAGACAAGATCACTAAGTTGCTAAGGCTATCCTCAAATTTGTGATCTTCCTGCCTCAGCCTCCAGAATCACTGGGATTACTATGCCTGGCACCTTTTTTTATTTTTTATTTTGAGACAAGGTCTTGCTAATTTTTCCAGGCTGGCCTCAAACCTTCAATCCTCCTGCTTCAGCCTCTTGAGTAAGTGGAATTATAGGGGCGTACCACTCTGCCCCCAATAATTTTTTTATTATGTATTATGCTTTAATGAGTGTCTTTATGATTTTTTCAAAGGAGTGAATTATTACTTCCTAAAAGTCATCTCCTTAGGATTGATTCCTAGAAGTGAGTGATTAGATCAAAGCAGAAAGGTTAGCATTTGTAAAGGTTTTTCAAGTATACTGCCAATTTTTCCCCACAGTTTCAGCTAACATTATGAATTATTATATTTTTTTTAAATTTGCTGGGCAAAATATGAAGCTTTTAGAAGTTATTATAAGAGGGCCATGTGTGTAGCTAGCATGCATGAAGACATGAGTTTGGTCTCCAGGACTGCAAAGGGAAAGGGGAAGGAGACAGGAGAAGAGGAAAAGAAGGAGAAAGAGAAGAAGAACAAAACACATGCAAAAACAATAATAATGCACAGGATTGGGAGTACAGCTCGGTGGTACAGTCCTTTCCTAGCATGTCTAAGACCCTGAGTTCTATCCCAGCACCACAAAACAAAAAATAAAATAGAAAATAATACATAAATAATATTATACAAAAATTAAAATTTTGTTTATCAAAATGTCATTATAAAAGTGATAGAGTAAGAGGAAATATTTAGAAAATACACAACTAGTAAGTGGCTTGTATCCAGAATATATGAAGAACTCCTACTGATTCCTAAGAAAAAAGAACCAAATAATAGTGAAAATATTACATATAAAAAGTTGTGGGTATAGCTAAGGCAGAATTTAGAGGGAAACCTATAGCATTAAGTCTACATATTTAAAAAGAATTGTTGAAAATTAGTAAGGCACCAGGTTGGGTGTGGTGGCCCACACATGTAACCCCAGCTACTTGGGAGGCTGAAGAAGAAGAATCACAAAATCAAGGCTCACCTGGGCAGCTTACTTATCGAGACTCTCAGCAACTTAGTGAGGCCTTGTCTCACAACTTTAAAAAGGTGAAAAATTTAAAAAGAACTGCGAAGGCATCTCACTGGTAGAGCACTCGTGGGTTCAATCCCTAGTAGCACCCAGAAAAAAAGAAAATTAATAAGCCAAGGATACATTTCAGGAAGTTATACTCAAAGAAAGTGGAAAAATGAAATAATAAACATAAGAGAAGAAATTAATGAAACAAAACCAAACATACAATAGAGAGAATTTGTTGTTGTGCTTCAATAGACCTTTAGGTTTTTTGGTTTTTTGTTGTTGTTTTTGGTACCATGTATTGAACTCAGGGGCACTTAACCACTGAGACACATCCCAGTCCTTTTTTGTATTTTATTTACAGACAGTGTCTCACTGAGTTGCTTAGGGCCTTGCCAAATTGTTGAGGCCAGTTTTGAACTTGAAATCCTTCTGCCTCAGTCCCCTGAGCCACTGGGATTACAGGTGTGCATCACTGCACTCAATGTCAATAGATTTTTTTGATTCTGGGACTTTGGCTTTGCTAAGCACATAATCTGCCACTGAGTTACACTCCAGCTCCCAATAAGACTATTTAAAGTAATAAAACTGTTCAGTTTAAAAAAGAAAACAAACAAACAAACATAAATAACTATTAGGAATAAAGAAGGAGACATTACAAGAGCTACTGTGCACATCTAAAAAATACTAAAACGAGGTTATGAACAATTTAATGTCAATAAATGTAAAAGATTTAGATGAAATATTAAGTTTTCTAGAAATAGTGATTTACCAAGTGACTCTGAAGACATGGAAAATCTGAATAATCCCATAATTCTTTTTCTTTTTTTCTTTTTTTTTTTTTTTAAAGAGAGAGTGAGAGAGAGAGAGAGAATTTTTTTTTTAAAGAGAGAGAGAGAGAGAGAGAGTTTTAATATTTATTTTTTAGTTTTCGGCGGACACAACATCTTTGTTGGTATGTGGTGCTGAGGATCGAACCCGGGTAGCACGCATGCCAGGCGATCGCGCTACCGCTGGAGCCACATCCCCAGCCCCCCATAATTCTTTTTCTTTCCTCCTCCTCCTCCTCCTCCTCCTCCTCCTCCTCCTCCTTCTCCTTTCTTTCTTTTTTTTTTTTTTTTTTTTGTACCAGGGATTGAACCCAGGGGCTTATAACTATTGAGCCAACCTTTTTTTTTTTTTTTTTGAGACAAGGTCTCCCTAGATTACTTACAGTCTCGCCAAATTGCTGAGACTGGCTTCAAACCTTCGATCCTCCTGCCTCAGCCTCCTAAATTGCTGGGATTCAGGAGTGCACTGCCACACCCCACCCAAAACTCTTAAAGAGGTTGAAACAGTAATTAAAAATCTTCCCACAAAGAAACTCCAAACCTAAACATTACCTATGAGTGATGTTGAATATTCAAGAAATAAAATAACTCTGTTCATTAACAAACTCTTCTTGAAATCTGAGAGTTTCTCCCCTGAAGAACTGAAGTTATCCTCCTCAGCTCACTTTATGGAGTAAACATGACCCTGACCTCCAAATCTTACAAGGTCAATAAAGGAAAAATAAAGGCCAATCTCATCTATGCACACAGATACAAAAGCCCTAAACAAAGCTGGGCCACCTATAAATGGAAAAGATCATATGACCTACAAATTTTATATGATCCTAGGAATGCAAGCTATGGTCAACATCCAAAAACCAGTTGATATAATTTGTCACAACATATTTTTTAAAACATGTTATTTTGTTTATTTTTATGTGGTGCTGCAGATCGAACCCAGGGCCTCAAATGTGTTAGTTAAGCGCTCTACCGCTGAGCCACAACCCCAGCCCTGTCACAAAATATTTAAGGAGAAAATTCATGTGGTAATCTCAATGAGTGCAGAATAAGCACTTAATAAAATTTAACATTGATCTGGGCACAGTGGTGCATGACTGTAATCATAGGCTGAGGTGGGAGAATTGCAAGTTCAAAGCTAGCCTCAGCAATTTAGCAAGACCCTGTCTCAAAATAAAAACTA